>NC_041046.1:32707150-33450666 GCF_900634775.1 Gouania willdenowi | reverse complement strand
AGTTATTGCTAAATGTTCATCTATATGTCCTCATCCTCACTTAACAAACCCTATTTACTCTACCACCTCCATAACCTTTCCATAACCCCCACCCCCCCTAGCCAGAACCAAGCTTTGCATAGGATGACATCTGGAATGGAAAGTGATTGCACTCTGATCAATGTATTCACAGATTTCATGTTGATTCAGACTTCCCAGTACTGAGTGGCATTCACTTTACAGAGGATGGTTAATGAGGAAGGAGGCCCGCAGAGAGCTGCTATGTATAAATTGTTTTTGCAAAACAGATGCAAGAATTAGCATCTAACACTTCACACTTATTTAAACCAAATTAATAGCCTTTTAGATGATCTCTGAAACTTCCCTCATGCACAGGGAGCCTATTAGGAACACACTGGTGTGTTTGCTCACACAGCAGGAAGATCTGAACTTAAGTTCAGCTGCTGGCTTTACATTGAGTAATAATTGCAGATTTTTAATTTGCACTCATCTCTCTATTGTATCTTGTTCTTAAGCCCGTGATTCAAGTACAATGTTATTAATACATTCTACATCGTTTCATAATGCAGAAAAAATGTGTTTGTCTGATCCGAGTGCCACATTATCAACATTCATTATGTCACCAAGAACATTTCCCATTTCATTTGACGTAGCACATTTCAAGTTAAAATAAGGATTTTTCTGCATTGGAAAATTACAAGGGGTACAAGTTTTACAATAATCTTTCAAAATTTAATATTTACACAAGAACTTTGCAACTAAAAACAGAAAACAATATCTGTTTTTAACTTCTTTTTTTTAAAAAAAAAAAAAAAAAAGGTACATCTTTACACAAAGACAAAGTAATTAAGATGAAGAATGATGTTCTATTTTATAATTGGAGTTGAATCAAGTTTTAACCCATGGTCTGAATGTCTGACACCTGTGTGTATAAATATAGCTATTTGCACAACGTATATCATACACAACTGTATTATGTTAGAAACTGTATGTATGTAAATATGTGTTTTGGCACAGATTGTTGCTTGTATCTGACATCTGCACACACATTCGCACCTGTATGTCTTTGTTTCTATGTTTAGCGGTATGTTGCACAAATCAATGCAATCATTGTTTGACTGTTGTCTTTTAAACCTGTAATTTAGTGGATTAGGGTGAAGCAGAAAGTGAAGCAAAAGAGTGGTGAGAGTCAGTTTCATGAAACATTTTTTAAAAGAAAATCAATGTGCGACTTTTGTATCATTTCTCGGCTGTTTTAAAAGATTGCCATTATTACACCATAGATTGTCTCTAACCGGGGATGGACTGGCCATCTGGTATACCGGGCATTGTCCCGGTGGGTCGGCCCACATTTCTGTCGAGCGAGTGGAAGCTGACATGGTAACAGGTGGCTAAAAATGGTCCAAAAGTGGCAAAAATATGGCAAGAAAAGAATCAAAAGTGACTAAAATGGGCCAAAAGCAGTCAAGAGTGGCCAAAAAATGGGCAAACAAATAGGAACCAGGTATTGTGTAATGGCAAAGGGTGGCTTAAATAGGCAAAATGTAACAAACAATAGTGAAAAAGGGCAAAAATGGTGAATAACAAGAGGCAAAATGTAGGAAAAAATGGAAACACAGTAAGCGGTATTTATTGGGCAAGAGTTAGACTATTTGGATTAAAAGTGTCTCAAAAATTTTTAGGAACGGAAAAAAATAATAATAAAAGTGTCAAAAAGAAATTGCAAAAATGCACAAAAAAGAAGAAAAAGGGATACTTTTAGGCAAAAGTCTGAAAAAAGTGTCGTAATTTTTTGAAAATGGGAAAAAAATAGGACATAATGGCAAAAGGAAGAAGGCAAAGGGAAATAGGTAAAAAAAAAAAAGAAGAAAAAAAATAAAAGGGGGTTAAAAAGTTTCCCCCTTTTAAGATTTTCTGGGGGAATAATAATCAAAATGAATTCATAAAAAGGCACATGTTCAGCATCACTGACTTAATAACAGCTTCTACATAGTGTCCACTGATAATGTAGTGGGCTGGTCTGCATGGACAGAAAATACCAGGGCTGTATTTTAGTCCCAGTCCATCCCTGTCTCTAACAAATTAACAGAAAAAACTACATACATTGGGTACGGAAAGTAATCAGATAGCTTTACCTTTTTCACTCTTTGTTTCATTTCAGCCATTTGCTAAAATCAAAAAAGTTAATTTTATTTCTCATTAATGTACACTCAGCACCCCATCTTGACAAAAAAACCAAAGGTGTAGAAATTTTTGCAAATTTATTAAAAAAGAAAAACTGAAATATCACATGGTCATAAGTATTCAGACCCTTTGCTGTGACACTCATATTTAACTCACATGCTGTCCATTTCTTCTGATCCTCCTTGAGATGGTTCTGCTCCTTCATTGGAGTCCAGCTTTGTTTAATTAAACTGATTGTACTTGATTAGGAAAGACACACACCTGTCTATATAAGACCTTACAGCTCATAGTGCATGTCAGAGGAAATGAGAATCCTAGGTCGAAGGAACTGCCCAAGGAGCAAAGAGACTGAATTGTGGTAAGACAGATCTGGCCATGGTTCCAAAAAAATTTCTGCAGCACCCAAGGTTCCTAAGAGCACAGCGGCCACCATAATCCTTAAATGGAATAAGTTTGGGACGACCAGAACTCTTCCTAGACCTGGTCGTCCAGCCAAACTGAGCAATCGTGGGAGAAGAGCTTTGGTGAGAGAGGTAAAGAAGAACCCAAAGATCACTGTGGCTGAACTCCAGAGATGCAGTAGGGAGATGGGAGAAAGTTCCACAAAGTCAGCTTTCACTGCAGCCCCCCACCAGTCGGGGCTTTGTGGGGCCTCTCCTCAGTGCAAGACATATGAAAGGCTGCACAGAGTTTGCCAAAAAACACATGAAGGACTCCTAGACTATGATAATTAAGGTTCTCTGGTCTGATGAGACCAAAATTTAACTTTTTGGCATTAATTCTAAGCAGTATGTGTGGAGAAAACCAGGCACTGCTCATCACCTGCCCAATACAATCCCAACAGTGAAACATGGTGGTGGCAGCATTATGCTATGGGGGTGTTTTTCAGCTGCAGGGACAGGACGACTGGTTGCAATTGAAGGAAAGGTGAATGTGGCCAAGTACAGAGATATCCTGGAAGAAAACCTCTTCCAGAGTGCTCAGGACCTCAGACTTGGCTGAAGGTTCACCTTGCAACAAGACAATGACCCTAAGCACACAGCTAAAATAACAAAGGAGTGGCTTCGGAACAACTCTGTGACCATTCTTCACTGGCCCAGCCAGAGCCCTGACCTAAACCCAATTGAGCATCTCTGGAGAGACCTGAAAATGGCTGTCCACCAACATTCACCATCCAACCTGACAGAACTGGAGAGGATCTGCAAGGAAGAATGACAGATGATCCCCAAATCCAGATCTGAAAAACTTGTTGCATCATTCCCAAAAAGACTCATTGCTGTACTAGCTCAAAAGGGTGCTTCTACTCAATACTGACCATGTGATATTTCAGTTTTTCCTTTTTAATAAATTTGCAAAAATGTCTAGATTTGTTTTTTTCTGTCAAGATGGGGTGCTGAGTGTACATTAATGAGAACTAAAATGAACGTTTTTGGTTTTAGCAAATGGCTGCATGAAACAGAGAGTGAAAAATTGAAAGAGGTACGAATACTTTCTGTACCCACTGTATGTAAAAATAAATGTGATCATTATTTTAATTTTCCAAACTGATCTTAAATAAACAAAACAATTACACATGCACTGAAACTAAATAAATAAATCCAGGAGAGCATCTTTTTAAGGACAGGTGTACCCAAAAGGCAACATTTTGAAAATAATGAGAACCAGAGGCCTCTCATATGAACAGACAGATAAAATGACCTGCAGTCTGCAAAAGATCATGTACCCTCTACTCCCAATCAAAATAACTAGAGGTAGGAAGTGACAGGTGCTGGATTGATGGAATAAAAAGTTCCACAGCCTGTAGGCACAGAGAGTCAGACGGGGTCGAGGTACCTTAGTTTAAGATTGGAAAAAATAAGAAACATGCAACATCTGGTAATTTCACCAGGGAGGCTTTTGATTGGTTTCCAATTCATTTAGCAAGCATATAGTGACCCAAAACATGAAGCCACGTTTAGATGGAACTATTTTCAATTTTAGAAATGAGGAAAAGCTCCATAGCAGATGGAGAGGCCTCCACGCTGCCTTAGTTTCAACATCCCCGAGACAATCTGAGATTACAAACGGAATCACAAGTAAGACCGAACGGGTTGCAAATATATTGCAAACAAAGGGAAATACAAACCGTGTATACACACAGGGAGATCCAAGCTCATTTTTTAGGGGATTTTTGTGTGATGTGAATTCATTAGTAAAAACAACTTGTAATGAAGTTTATATTAGTAACTAAACAAAAGGGTTCAAAGAAGCAGCTTTTTTAATAAATAGGACACAAAAGAGATCAGTCAATTCATGAAAAAACTGTGTTTTTAATGAAATGCTATTTAATCATTGTGTCTATTAAAATAACTCTACCAAGCTGCTATGGGATTTCAATAGCTTTGTCTGCTCATCAATATGAGAGGATCCAGCTTTGCAAAAGGACCTGCACCTTATTCCCCCGTCATATCTATAGCCAAAATGCAATTACTCTGCAACTGCTTATTGCTCTTACCTCAATAGTTCTTGCTCAAAAGATTGGCAAACACTGCCTGTCAACGTCAACACATTGTTGAAAGCCAGAGTGGTGAGAGGGAAGCCAAACAATGACTTTCCACTGTGGGGAAGTCTTTCGATCCGCTGCTTTATCTGCTTGGCAAACTGTATGTTTCCTTTATCAAACAGCACTCTAACTTTTACAAAGGAATTCTTTATCATGGTGCAAACAAACAAAAGTAAACTCATTTACATTGCACCTATAAGTTTAGCATGGGTGATCTGACTTTAACCATCTTTAATTCAACGCTGGTCAGCAAAAATACTTGAAAATGTTACCATTAATTGTTTTACTTCATTGAATAAAAGTCAATTGGAAATCCATTCAAGGACTTTCTCCTATCCACTCAAGGTAAATTAAAGTGTATTTTCAGTTAAAATAAATGTGCCACTTATCTGTGTTTTACCACTGAGGCATGCAATTTGTTGTTGCTATTTAAATGTGCACTGTTAGCACTTGGGCTTTGTGCATTCACACTTAAGTAGAGCTTTGGATCACTTGGGAGTAACCTCAACAAAAACCAAGAAAGAGAAAAAAAAAAAAACAACACTGATTGCAATGAAAATGAATAACTTGACTCACAAAAACACTGTAGATGTTTGACTTCTCATTGTATTGTGGTGACTGTGAATCATCACTGTAATAAATAGAAATAAAAGTTTGAAGGAAACACATTTCTTAGCGATCCATTTGTTCATATTCATATTTGATGCCATATTTCACATTAAGGCTATTATTAATCTAATTACCTTGTTCACCCCAAGTCAAAAAGATGCATTATGGCATACAGTGACGTGCACTCACTACAATGATAAGAGGAAATTAATTTGTCCAGTTGACTGTTCTATAAATTTATTTTTAATGGTCAAAATTGCTAAATTAACCTATTCAAACCTGTTCAAATCCATTGAAAATAGCGAGGGGAAGCAGAGACCAGTGGGGTCTCCTGTGACATCCAGGGTGGGGGTCAATTATAATTGTAATTGCGCAATTGGTTATTAATTATAACGTAATTATAATCATAATTTCCGTTGTAATCATTGTTGAGCTCTAATAATAATAATAATAATAATACATTTTATTTGTTTGATGGCACCTTTCAAGTAACCCAAGGTAGGTAGGTGCTTTTATCCTTACATAGGATAAAAGCATGCAAAACTGGGGAGCCATGTCATAGTTCTATGGCTTAAACATGATTGAAATATGTATTTCAAATTAAGTTTACCGGTCAGTTCTCTTAAAAACTATTTTACCATACAATACCCTTAAACACCGAACTTCATGTAAAGATCGTTCATCATAAAAATGCATAAACATTTTATTAAAAAAAAACAAAGTTGACCTTATAAAACAAGTTCTTGTTTTTTTACTTGCTATTGTATTGTTGAAATATATGGAACGGATTAAAACATAATCAAAAGCTTTTAAAATAAATAAATGTTTCAATTAGGGACAAAATCGAAATATAATCAGAATCTGATTACTTATTGTAAATGATATTCAAACTCGTACCATTTCATTGCAATAACAGACAATATATGCAACAATATCTTCTCACAATAGCAGGACAAAATAGTAAAAGTACAAGGAAATGACTGCTCCTTATTTAAAAATACAAAATGTCATAAAAAAAAGTGGCATATTTAAGCTTTTTTTTAAGCTATTGTGTTCATTATTTTGTAGAGCGCCTCACCAGTCATGCACCTCACTGCACGTCACTGGTGGCATGCGGGATATACATTAAGAATAGATTAAAAAACATAAGATGTCAAATTAAGTAGCATATCAGAAAATGTAGACCTTTTCAGCTTGTCCATTAACCCCATAGCATCTTAATTCATCTGCTGCAGCCTGTTTTGCTCTTTCAATCTAAACAGTTGGCCTGCTGTGTTTCCATCTGAAACTGAATTTGGCAAGCTTCCCTCACACGCCTCTTTACCCTGAAAGCTCTCTGCTGGTAGAGACCGGCAGCACAGGTTCATCTATATTTAGCATCTATGATTATCTTAGTATTACTGGCAGATGCTTTATTATGCAGCACGTGTGATAGACATCCAGACAAACAGATAGAGGGTAATCTTTCAACACTTGCATGCACATTCATTTGATTTCCGAATCAACTGTTAACGACCTCGCAGATGGGAAATGATGAAAATTTTAAATGTACAGGTTTTATGATTACCGACTCCTCTGCCTGCAAAATTACCTAAATTAATTCATGTCAACCCCAGACAGTGGTCACACCTAATCAAAAAATCAAATACGTGTATATACAGTATATAAAATAAAATCCCAATAAAATCTGCACGAACATATTAAAAAAATACATTTGAACTAATACAATGAACTTGCACAGAAGCTTGATACAGTGAAGACATATGTTTTACTAACTGATGGACCAATGACAGTTTCTTGGTCAGATCTTGATCTTTTACTCCGTTAGATGAATAAGCAAATGGTTGGAACCCCTAAAAATGTAAGCAAGTAAAAAGAAAAAAATATTTATACAACATGTAGAATTTTGAACAAGACGCAAACAACCAAGCACTTAATTGCTGAAGGTAAATCTAAAGCTTAAAGCTGCTGGAGATGAATATTTAAAAAAAAAAAGATAAAGATATAAAGTAGGCCTTTTTGATCGATGTATTGAACATAATATACCGGTAGCCTACTTGAAAAAATGTGAAGGAGGCACACCAACGGCACACACCTGGTGCGGTACAGCAGCCCCCAGCCAAAGGCGCCCGGATCCATCCATCGGCCTGCAGATAAAAGGACAGACCCATCAGGCAATCGACAGCGACCCCAACCACCAGAACAGCGAGCGCCACCCCCCAGTAAACGGCATAATTCGGTAGTGCCATGAAACCTCGCCTCAACCCCGGCACAGATGCCAGCACCCCTCAGTGCACCCAACCCCCCACACCGGCGCCCGTACATCACGGGGACCGCCCCCAAGGCAACCAGGAGACAATAAAAGCACCAAGCCATACCGGAAGAGGCACCCCCACGCCCAGCAAAGGCCGACACTGCTTGGAGAGACCCCGGGAAGAGAGCACCCAGCAACAACCCCCCACGCCCCTCAGAGGCTCACCGCCCTGCCACGCCCAACTGCACCACCCTGATTTATTTGTGCTCTACATGGTGACCCAGCCATCAACAGAGAGGCCGGACCTACCCGACAGGCTTAAATGTGTGAAGGAGGCCAAGGCAGCACGGCGCGACACCGAACCGCGGCCAGCCCCCGAGCAGACGGCAAGAGAGCACGCCCCAAGAGGATTAACCCAAATACCAACCCCTGAGACATCCTAGCCCCGGCATGGCGCCCACGGGGTCCAGCGCACCCAGCCAACAGACCAGCCACTCCCGACGTGGATCAACCAGGCCAGAAGCCACAGGCCGCACCCCCACCCAGCGCAACACTAGGGGAGGCCCCAGCACGGGCGAGGCCCGTGGCAAAACGTTTAAATGTTGATTTTGGTGTTTAGAATCATTGTCCTCCATGACTGGTAAGGAAACACAAGAAATCATCTTAAGAATGAATTAAAAAAAACATTGTCTCCCCAAGTGATCCAACGTTTTAATTTAGGTTTACCCAAACACATCCAAAACAATTACATTCTTAATATAATGTACATAATATACAAATATTTTAAGTGCCAAAAACACAGTGACTAGGAAATGATAAAAGTTTTAAAGCACCAGGAGCTGATGAACTTTGATCCTCCTGCTTCCCGTAGCAGCTCAGACGCTGCAGTGTTTAAAACATGGCGGACACCGCAGGTAATAGTTAGACATCAATGACAGCAGACATATTCATCAACTCTCAACAAAACATTTTCATTTGCCAATATTAAACTGAATACTGTAGTTTTTTTTTTTTTTTTTTTTTTTTTTTTTGCAGTCAAAAAATAGAAAACATAGGCTGATCTTAGAGTTTCAACATGGCTGCTGCTTGGTTCAAGGGTGTGCAAAGTCAGATTTGTTTGGAGTGCAATGATACGGTTAATGAATGGTTTCATAAATGCTTCACAAATTCCGTGTGCATCTAAACTGACCGTTGTGGATTAATGACACTAAACGAGTCCAGACCGAGTCTGTTCCGGTCTGAGGAGATCCGGATCCGCGAGGACAACAAACTGGAATCGGAATAGGTGGGGTTCAACTCCCTACAGTGTCTTTGCTAAAAGCTAAAATATATGAAGACACAATAGTTATCACTCTACACATTTCACAACAAACCTACAGTAAATGTCCCAGACGTCCCACCTTCAAACACAACCTCATTTGGCCATCCATGAAAAAACTACTTAACCTCCCACTTTTCTATAGCAATACATACGTCCTACGCCACTGCACTAGTAATAATAGAAACAGTTTGATTGGTGCATTTGTTTTCATTCCTTATTTGTGAACTGAAACTCTATGTTATTTTTTGCTGCCCCTCCTGGCAAGAGTCTCAAACTCCGCCTATGGGTTACACGCAGAAAAAGTCCACCCAATCTAGGCTAAACCTCACCTTTTGGGTTTAGGCTTGACTGGGCTTGTGGCCCACATATGCATTTAACTCTAGTTTGGAAGATAAGATAAAGTGATTTGTTTTGCTAAACCATTTGAAACCCCACTGGGCTTGTTGCTGCTTTAAATCATCTGGAAGAAAGTAAACCTATGATGGTCACTAGTGATATGAAATCAAGGACAGCCCCTGGGCAGAGTCTGCCCTGCATATGTTCATTGACTTTCTGGAAAGTTGTAAGAAAAAGATTCGTGGAAAAAAAGTTGTGTTTTCCTTTGGGAAAAAAAATAAACAAAAAATTGCCTGATAATCATTTTCTTTGAGAAAAATCTGAGCAAAAACAGATAAAAAAGAGATATGTAATCAAAGTAAACAACACAGCATTTGCAACTAAAACTGTTTGTATTCTCTACTAGCAGTGTGTTACTTAATCTGGAATCACTTATGTTGCAAAAAGCTTTGTCGTTTGTCCTCGATTGTGCACACTTGACTTTAGCTTTATCCTTGAGTTTAGAGGTACAGCATTTAAAAAAGAAATAAATAAAAAATATGCCAGATCTGAACAGACTACAAAACAGCTTGGTGAAGAGTACTTTTCCTCCTTTCAAAGTGTATTTGAGTATGAAACCAACCCATAATTCAACAAGACAAACTGCATTATTGCCAACAGAGAAAAGGCTGTATGGTAAAGTGTGGAATAGAAACAATGAATGGGCCTATTGGACTTTAGTTACTCACTGAAGCTGCTGCATCAACTCATCCTAGAGTTTACAATTTTAAATCAGCCTCACACAACAGCGGGGAGCTCTTCATAGATGATGTACAGTACCGCCTGAGTACATTTTAATATTCATGGCATTACCTCAGCTGATTTTTTTTCCTTTCTTTTTTTGCATCACAGTGAATGTCAGAAGATGTGAACAGAATGCTAATTTGCTTTCATTTTGCATTTAAAAGTCATTGCAATTTGTGTTATTATGCCTGTGTCGGATGCTGCTGAGCTGTTACCGATTGCTCATGGGAAAAAAAGGTTACAGTCTCTTTCTCATCAACACCTATGACATTGTGATGAGTGGAGGCTTGGAGTTCTGACTGACAACAAACCACAGAGGCCTGCCTTATACCCACATTCAGTAAAGAGGCAACATGTGGCTCTAATTTCAGGAAAACAAAAATGAATCTGCATCAAGATGTGACTATCGAGATGAAGAGGAAGGAAGGGTGAGGAAGGAGTGTGAAAATTTCACAGCAGCATTTGTAGTCAAGGGGAGCAGAAAAATGATCAAAAGATGAGGAAAAGGGGGAGGCAGGGGAGGGGAGGAAGGCAAAAAAGGACAACGCAATTGGTTTCGCAGAAGATAGAAAAGTAGTCTTTCAGTGAAGAGATTGTTGGTTTGATTCCATTTGCAGAGCAGATTATTTTTTTGTGTTTTGCCAGCTCTTTCAGTCTTTTCTTCCTTCCTCTGTATGTTAGCCTAACTGGGGCTTTAAATTCAACAAATACAGTAATCCAACATGCTTGTGATTTTGGAGCTGGCATCAGCATCACGTGACCTTGATCTGGAAAAGGGAGAATAAAACATGTATAGAGGCTAAGTAGGGTGGAGCTCATTAGGTGACTGCACTGAGGTACATTATTTTTGGCAATCATGTTCTTATTCAGCACATTTACTGAAAAAAAGAAGTTGAACCAAAGCATGGGTTAAAACCAAAGATGGGACAATACATCATGTGACAAGATAAAGCAATATTAAAACATCACAAGGTGAGTCGTTGAAGGCACAAGTGATATTGTGAGAGAAGAGATCTACGAAACTCAAGATTGTTATGGTTTGTTTTAACTGCGAATTTTTGTCCTCTTCTATTCCAAATGTAATGTATTGTATCGGAATCACGAGCCGATAATCATCTATCACAGTGTTTCTCAAATGGAAGTACATGTACTTGAGAGAAAGACAGTGGAAAATGAAGGAATAAAGTGTCAGCCTTGGTTCCATCCCAGGCGTGAGATGACCCAAAATGAGAAAAAATGAATAGAGCTCGTGAATAGAAATAAATCTATTCACGAGCCCGTGAATAGAAATAAATCTATTCACGAGCCACTAAATAAGCGTTTTTCAACATTGGGGTATTTTTTTTTTTTTTAAATTAAAACAATTTTTAGCAACTGTATGTCTATACTTTTACTTTGTGAAATATAAATCTAGTTCAACTAAAATGCAGTTAAAAAAAAAAAAAAGGAAAAAAAAACTATCTCAGCTCAAACATGATCAAAAACTAATACTCGAAAAAAATGTCTTTGGGGTCACCAGAAATTTTTGCTATCAAAATGGGGTCACGATCCAAAAAAGGTTAAGAACCACTGCACTAAATACTGTTTCTTTTCACTTATTTACAAAATTAGATTCTTTAAAATGTGTGTTAACATGAGTACCATCATTATGCTCTGTAGTTGTTTTTAAATTGTTTTCTAATCAAAATGTTGTAGTCGGACAAAGGGGGTACTTGGATTCAGAAATAAAAGAAAGGGGGTACTTGGATTCAGAAATAAAAGAAAGGGGGTACCTACTTGAGCCAAAAAAACTTGAGAATCACTGATCTATCAAATCATATCGTGATCTCAGTGTATTGTCCCACCTGTGAGTAAAACTGTTCTTTACGCCGGGTTTTCCCTTTGCCTCCTTTATTATTCCCAAAAAAGTAACTCACTTAAAGATGATATCCGAAGTTTCATAGAAATCTATGTTTATGTATGATTCTTTTGAAAGGCAAAAAAAATGCCGTAGTCATTTACTATGGTCTACTGCCTGTGGTCATTTATATACATTAATGTACAGTATATAAGTCCCTCCTTCGTCCTATAGACCCCTATAGAAATGGAAACGATCGCCGAGTGCGCCCAGCCAATAGGTTTTGACTTCCTGTTTTTGAGACTGTCAATCAAAGTGAATGTAGAACTGTTCACAGAAACCAGGTCGCGCGTCACGACAGCAAACAGGTAAATATGATTTTGGCTCTTACCTGACCCATAGACCTATATCAATGCGACCTGATGCGACCTTGTTATGTTCCGTGATGCACGTGCAGAAAAGTAGAGGCGTGGCTTCTGGTAGACTGGCAGAGGCAGGGGGAGGAAGTGGAGCTGTTGAGGGCAGGAAACTTCGGACATCAGCTTTGGTCAGCAAATATAAAGTAACTGTTGTTTGTCTCTTTTGTTGGATTTTATTTGTATGCAGCATGTTTAAAGTTTCAGGCTTCATAGATGTTTGAGATTTAGGGTGAAATCAGACACACAAACCATTAGCCCCAAAGACATTAAATAATTACAAAGTTCAATGAAAAAAAAATACCAAGAGGAGCAATTCCATTTTTAATGTATATATTATTAAAATGGAAATGTATACATTCTGAATTGTACGGGTTGCAATATTTCATAATTATTTCTTTAATCAAACAAAGTTTTTTCTTATTTTAGTCATCCACAACTCATATGAGCTAAATGAAAATTCCATTTCTTGTTCAAATTTAAAAATCTGTGACACTTTAACCCATGCCTACAGTATGTACAACTGACTCCTTCACTGGGGCATGCTGAGAGTTTTAAAATCTTTTCCCTCTGCGTCCTAGCTATTTAACTCACTTTAACTGCAACTTTGTCAAAAAAAAAAAAAAATCCTAAATTTAAAGTTGGCAAATATTATGCTGTCTTCTTCCTAGGCTTAATCAGACAGGAAACAGTAATGAAGCTCTCATTATCTCCTTGTAAAGCTGGACAAACCAATTCACCTTGAAGAAAAAAAAAAACAAAAAACCCAGGAGACAGAAAAAGGTTTCATGAGTGGAAAATCAAGAAAAGAGAACGAACTCAACTGTGAATAGCTGGTAGCCAAAATTGGACTTCAGCTGCTTGAAGGGAGGCTTGATTTTATCCTGGTAAATCTCAAAGGATTTTTTTAATTTATTTTTTATTTTTTTAACTTGAATTATTTTTCAACGCAAATGAATTAAATTATTCATAAATGTTCTGTGCACACCCTTTGTTTAGAGGTGAGGGAAAGGATCTCTTACAGGCTTATTTAGGGTAAAGAGGTACAGTATATAATGAAATGATCTGTAGTTAGCTATGGTGTTAGAATTGTAGGTGTTGTAATGGTTACAGTCCTGTAGCTTGTACCAGACAGTTTTGGATATGCCTGTTGGAAAGGTAATGATTTTACAGTAAACCTCCTTTGCTCATCTTGTTTGATGTTTCTCTTGATACGTGAATAAAGTGAAAAACACTCTTTTTCTTATGGCTACAGACCAAAGGTGTTATAATGTTCACATCTCAAAAACATGTTTGATCGGTATTTATACAAGTGGTGAGTTTAACTAAAACACACTATTTTGGCGTTACACATAGTAAAGAACAGGGGTCACCAACCTTTTTGAAACTGTGAGCTACTTCATAGACTGAATAGTACCAAGGGCTCCCAGTTTGAAAAGCATTTCTTAAATACTAAAAGTTCACGGTTTTATTTTCATTAGAGGGTTAGATAATAAAGATACACATTTATAATTTTTATTTTGTCTATAAATCCAGCTCAAATATATTCAAAACATGTACATACCTACATTAATTAGCTTAGTTTACCCAGTAAAACTAAATCATTAAATAATAAATCAAAATTCTCTCATTATAGCTTTTAACATTAAATTCTGTACATTAAATGAACAAAAAGTGCATATTGGGATTTCAACTCTACTAAGGTCACATCAGGAAGTCTTAGGAATAAACTGGAGTAATATACATAAGGTACATTCACTTAATATATACATTTTCTCTAAAATAAACATTCAGTGCAAGATGTGAATTCAATATTTGATTGAACATTCATTAATTTGTAATAATTTAGCCAGATGATTTGGATACAGTCTATGAATCCGGTAATCACGTTGGAGACATCAAGGCTTAACCAAAAGCCAAAAATGGTGTGGTTCACCAACCAGCTGTCTTCTTTAATCCCCTTGCCTATTTCTCAGTGTTTTTGCATGAGTGCCTGTAACAGATCCCAGCTACTTCTAAAGCAGAGAGCAGTGGGTAGTTTATCCAACACCACAGCCCTCCTTCACCACAACAGACATCCAGCTGTTACAGACACATCTTTCTAGCCACCATACCGAGAAGAAAAGAGGTTCAGTCCAGCAGAGTTGCTCAGGTTACTTTCCAACATTTCTAGCCCCCCACGAGTTGGAGAGCAGAAGCAAAGGGAGCTTTTCTTTCTGTCCCTCCTTTTAGCAAGGCAAGATGATTTTCATCAAGGGTAGGGGGCGAGGGCACACCTTATGAGTTCATAAGGATTCGATCAATAGACAGCCCAACCAAAGAGTTCCCTGCCTTGCACCCCGAGTAATCCAGGACAAATAGCAGCACCCTGTGACTATCGGGTTATCAAGATTGATTGCTAAATATATAGCTTTCACTCTTTTCTTCATTTTTTGTTGTTTTCTTCTTTAGTTCCAATCTTTTTCCACATCTCCTCTTTTCATAGCTTGTCTGTTGCCCCATCTTCCTCCCAAGCAACTACATTCTACACAGCCAATTCTGACAAATATCACAAACTCCTCTAATCTCAACAAAGTGGTTGGTGCGTTCTCCCGTGCATTCATCTGTGTTAAATCAAAGGTTTTATGCAAATAAAGGTTTTTCTTTAGGTATTTTTCATGCAGGTAAGCAGCTATATCAGGTTGTAAGCTGGACAGCTTTGCATTTGCCATGTAAACAAGTGTCACAGCTTCAAGCTGAAAAGCAATCCTCTTAAAATATTCCCGTCAAAAGCAGTTTTGTTTTTTTTTTTTCTCTCTCCAAAATAACACATTTTATAATAAATAACAGCTCTTGCAACGAGGTTAGGTTCTTAATCAGGTCTGTCTGCTGAGTGATTCACCTTCTCTGATATTTGAAACCACTCTGACCTTAAAGAGCTTAGCACATCACCAGTTCCACCGCAGAGCCTTACTGTATATAGAAAACCTAATCCTGTCAGCTGTGCAAACTAGATAAAAAAAAAAGTTGGTAAATGCTGCATTTCGAAAAGAGTCGAGACATATGCAGAGCGATCAGTTAATGTCCAACTCCTGAAGCGTCATGTAATATTTCTGTCTTTACTGCTTCTGGGAAAATACATAACTTTTTTTTTTTTTGGGCGAGGGGGAAGTGCATGACAGTAAAAGCATTTAAACATTTACAACAATACATCAGAATTATATGGGTGCTGTCAGGTTGTATGCTATGTAATGTAGCTGGGAAGCACATTGCTAAAGCACAGCTGTCATGTAAGGGAAGGTGGGTTCATTGCAGCAGAAAGACCAGGCGTCACCTTGCAGTATTTATGAACAGTTTTTTAGGGGGAGGTGCTGAGTGCTCTTCTTTGTTTTCGCCACTCTACATATCCCGGCCCGTATATCCAATGTGTGACAACAAGCAAGTTGTCTGTTGAGTGCTGTCTGCTCTCCAAGGGAAAGCCTTGTTGTCTCACACATTGGCAGCATCTCGTCTGCTGTTGTTTTTGTGCGAAAACAATCAGTTCAGGTGCAGAGTGAAAGCTTTACAAAATTACATTGTGAAACAGGGGTCACCAACATGGCAGCCCACATGGACCATTTGAGGTGCAATCATAAGCTCTAGTCACCAATGAGCTCCATCTAAAATCTGAATTACTTTCCTGGATTCAAACTCACAAAGATAAATACAGATGAGAGATGTAGTGAGTACTTAGCAGTGTTAAATATGGCTGTACGGGATACAGTTTTCAGTGGTATGTTGTACAGTAGTCCCTCGTTTATCGCGGGGGTTACGTTCTAAAAATAACCCGCAAGAGGTGAAATCCGCAAAGTAGTCAGCTTTATTTTTTACAATTATTATACATGTTTTAGGGCAGTAAAACCCCTCACCACACAATTTATACACTTTTCTCAGACAGAAATGAACATTTCTCTCTTGTTTAAACACTCTCAAAGTTCAAACCTTTGTAGATTTAAAAACATAAACCTGTTTTTAAACATTCAGCACTTCAGAGTCACACTGCTAGCAATCAGACATACAGTAGATGCAGAACACATTCAGAGTTTTTGTTGACAATGTCGTCAACGCAGACACTGGTCTGTTCACCCATTCAACCATGGAGTAGAAGCTGTGTGTGACCACCTGGAGCTGTATGACACAACCTTTATAACCGGGACCGGACTAGGAAGGATTAGGCGTGGAGGAGAATCAGCGAGGAGGTGGTAGGGGCAGGTAAAAGTTATCTCTGTAGCACTGAGCTGGATAGCATTACCCGCTAATCACAACGGCTTTTTTCACTGGTGGTTTATGTTTATGAGAGGAGAAAAAGGAGCGCAGCTCCTCGCTTCAGCAGGCAGTGAAACTCACCGAGTTGGATGTGTCGCTGGTGGGTGGACGCAGAATTAGCTAATCAGGACGCAGAACACAATGCACGTTCATACACTATAAAAAAAACTGCACTCAAAATTGCACTGTAAAAAGAATGTGCAAAACACTGAGGTCACGAAAGGTGAGGGACAACTGTACTGTATACGATGTGTATATATATATATATATTAAAGCAAGGTGGATTTTCTTAAAATAGGACAATTATCATTAATTAATTTTACATGTTTTATGATTTGTTAAAATGTTTTTGTTAGTAGCTACTAAAATAGGAAGATGATCATTTTCGATGAAATGTTGAGAAAAATCAAACAATTGCATAAATAAAGAGTTGCATTTAGTATTTAAGAAGTGCTTTTCTAACTGGTAACCCGTCAGACTATACCGTACCTATGAAGTAGCACAGTTTCAGAAAGGTTAATGACCCCTGTTGTAAAATGAGGTCATGAGGGTTATTAGTCTCCTGCCTTGTTGTTGTTTTGTGGTTTGTCTTGCAGGTGCCTGGCTGGTGGGTGGAGCCTCATTAGACTGACTGGGAACACCTGGCCAGTCTCCCACTATATGGACTATTGAAGAATCCACTGTCAGATCTTCAGGTTGTGGTTTTTCTGCTGCATTCTGGTAGCTCTCTGTTTTTGCTTGGCTGGTGCTGGCCTGCTTTTCTTCTTCTTTGTTTCTTTATTATTGGCTGTTGTAACAAACTTGAATAGGTGCATATAGCGCCACCTACTGTACTGGAGTGTGTAAACCCAACAGAGTGTCTCTCTCAGAAGGTAGTCACATTCCATTGTTTTTGTTTTAGGTCTGATGGTTTATTGTAATTAAAACCCATAAACTTCATTTACTGTGTACCTTTTTTTTTCTTTATCATGGCTCAACAAGCCAGGTCATGACTGCTCCACCATTAAAACAAAACATTTAAACATTGCTAATAATTAGTATTTAAAAAGAGACTGAACTTGTTGTTGTATTATAGTAGTAATTAATAAACCAGTGTTGTAAGCATACTGTATTTGTATGAGTTATGTGTTAATGTTGCATGAAGATAAAGGCAGGTTTTTTTTTTACCAGTTGCAAATAGACACAACTGGCAAGATTTTTTATTTTTTATTTTTTTTTAATAGCACTAGATACTCAAGAGCCCAATGCGTCTAATTAAATGACCATTGTTATTATTATTATTATTATTATTATTATTATTATTATTATTATTATTATTATTATTATTATTATTATTTTGTTCTTAAGAGCAAATAATAGGAATTTAAAAACAAAATACTGCCTTACACTGCTGGTCTACCTTCAGCCAGGATTGTTTCATTTACATCTTTTCTGTCGTGCTAAAAATCTGGTTCCAAATGTACAAATATGATTATTTTGATCATGGTCTAATCAAAACTGTTGACAAAGATACTTTTTTCTTAGATTATATTTTTAATGATATTGTTTACATTAAACGTATGTGTTTTTAATGTTGTCAAGATTGACACAGTGGAAAACAAATATAAAATGAATGACTCTATGTGTGTAAATCCTCTCTTTTTCTTCTTGTATCAAATAATTGTCACTCTTATGCTTTTTGTATACATTAACCTTTTTGAGAGATTTTAATTGCAATAAATGTAAGTTAATGCAACAAATAATTTACAATTGAAATATATTTTAATATATTACATTTACATTTTTGGTGATAAAGATACCTTTTGGTGCGGAAATGGTGCTGAAATGATTATATGAACATCATTCACTCATTGCTGGGCACCAGTGTGAAACCAGTCGGTCCTGCTGTAGTTTTGGACATTACCATCAGGATTTGCTTTGGTCTAGATACCACGCAGCCCTTTCAGTGTCGTACCATGTGCAGCTATGCCACCCGTGGCACTATATCTCAACCCGTAGAAATTTAACGGTTCATGTACGGCGACACTGAGCCATCTGGGCAACAGAAAAGGATTATCTTTGCAATGTCAGAATGTCTTTGAAGGTGGTGGATAGAAAACCTGATCAGTGCGTTAAAAGGATGATTGTCAACAGTTTAAAATGACCCATACAGTGTGGAGTAGAACAGTGGTTCTCAAAACTGTTTGGCTGAAGAACACCCTTTCTCTTATTTCTAAATCCAAGTACCCACCATTTTGCTCAGAACTACTATAAAATAAATAAACAACAACAACTATACAGCATAATAATGGAATGAATGAGTGTCAACACAAGTTCTAAGGAACATTTTGTAAAAAAGTGGAATAAAACAGTATTTTGTGCTTTCTGAATAGATTTGTTTCTATAGTTTTTATCATCTTCTGCTTGGTGTCTGACCCTTGTATTTTCAGTTCATGTTCTAACCAAGATTATTTTCATCATCATCATTATTATTATTATTTTATTTTATTTTTTAAACTAAAAATACACATTTTAAAATCCTCATATTTTTCACGGTATTTTCCACCTTCTCTCTCAAGTAGTGCCACCACGTACCTCCATTTGAGAAAACGCTGGAGTAGAAGCCTGAAAACAATACGCTTTAAGACTGTAGAGAAATTGCATCATTAGAATATGAGCCACATCCTTATTATTGCTTATCTCTGAGATTTGTCATTAGTATTCTAAAATGAAAAAGGTAAAAAAAACAAAAAAAAAAAAAAACCCAAAAAAACCCACTGTACGTAATAACTTCTTAAACAATGTGCATGAGAAATTATCATGATATTTTTTTTTTATTATAAATCACTTTTAGGTCCTGGAGATTGTATCCATTGTCTATTGCATAATACAGTGTTTCTCAATTAGGGGTACATGTACCCCTAGGCGTACGCAATGGCACAACAGGAGATTAAAAAAAAGAACAAAAAAAAAAAAAAACATTAAAAATATGGGTGTTTTTTTTGTATGTTTATTTTTAGTTAAATATGATAATCATAATATTGGTGATGTACATTTTCTTAATTAGAGAATGAACTAAAAATACAAAGGTCAGTCTTGGTTCCACACCAGGTGGGAGATGACTGGAAAAGATAAAACTAGAAATTAATTTATTCAGGAGGCACTAAATACTGTTTCATTCAATTTATTTACAAAATGAGATTCTTTAAAATGTGTATTATCACTCATTCATTCCATCATTATGCTTTATAGTTGTTTATTTATAGTATTTTGAACAAACTGTTGTAGTCGGACAAATGGGGGACTTGGATCCACTGGTGTTGTATATCGTATAATTAAGAAACCATACATCATTAAAAAAAAAAAAAAAAGCATGGAATGCCAACAACAACAACAACAAAAAAATATTTGCCCTTATTTGAGTCGCTTGCTTTGGTGCACTGAGACACTTTCATCGTAAACGAATGTCAGGCACAGAATGTCACAGGGTGGGTTTGAGACGAGTCAATGGTCCTCTGTCACTCAGCTGACACTTAAAAACAGGGTGTTCAGATGTGCACTTGGCTGTGATCTGAGCTGGAAAACAAGCCCAGATCCACAACACATGCACTTGCACACTCACGTCACTTACTGTGATAGTCTGGGGGGTCTAGAATAGGGTGAACACAACGAAAGAGAAGAAAAGCCATATCTGAAGGGAGAAACATTAGAAGGGCATCTAATGTTTCCCATTAAGGTAATCGTAATGTGATGGCAGAGATTTTTCACAAGATAAGAGGAAAAAGGAGACGTAAATGGAACAGAGTAAGTTCTTCTCTGTGTATAACTTGAGACTATAGCATTATATTAGCATAATCTCCAGATGTTTTTTTTAATTTATTTCCATAATACCTTTAACCTTTGTGGCATTCATAATGCATTCCATGGTGTTTTTAGGAATTAATAGAACATTTGAACGGATATGTTCTTTGCAGATGGTTAAGTAAATGTCAGATTGCGTTCAAACAAATCAAACATCCAAACCAAGCAGTCTTTGTGCTATGTAGCACACATCTCTAGGGAGTGCCTGTTATTTACACCCTCTCATTCTGTCTGGTTTGGTGCTACGTGAATGTATTGCATTCCCACTTTGTTGTAGATCAGCTTTAGACTGGTTTAACTGTCAGTAGCCGTCCTTTAAATCCCCAGGGGCCTATCCTATTTGCACTAGCCATTAGCTGAGGGAAAGGTCTCTGTTTGTTGCCAGACTGTTTAGCGACTCTTTGTTTTTTTGTGCCATCTGATTTGTGTTTGATCATTTTGTTACATGTCTCTAACTGTACACAACAGTTTTTGTTGTTCTTGTTTTTGTCTATAGGAGTTTTAGAAGAGTTAGGGTGGAGAATCGACGTTTAAAATTCTAAAAAGATGCTCTTATTACCTTTCAGCATGCCATCTAAGACTTTAATTGTCTTTGTCAGCTGACTCTGCAAGTTCAGAGAGAGGCCGACATCTCCACTGCTGTGTACATACGGGAGATCCATACACTTTCAAAACAAAGGCAGGATGGATGAGCCGCAAAGCTTTGATCCAACAAAAAGTTACCAGATGCCAGTGTTGTACTTATTATACCACACCAAAGCCAGTGGTCTGACTAAAGTAGGGCTTTTGAAAAAGTTCCAGCTCTATAACTCTGTCTGATTTTGCAGCGGCTGATTGACTCTCAAGATCAAATGTTCAGCCATTGAAGTAAAGCATCAAGCTTAAAAGGTGACTCTCTGAGAGATGTCATGACTTTGATTCTGCTGACAAAAAATAAAATAAATTTCCATTCAAACCATGTGTCTAAGAAATGACACCATATTTTAACCACATTCTCATCAGAGAGGTTTTTAAATTATTAAAATGTAAAAATGTATGAAAAATTGCATGAAAAAATGTATGGAAAGATATTTCTAAATTAAAAAAAATTGCAAATAAAAGATGCATGAAAGTTATAACAATCATAAACTTCATAAAAAAGTGTAGCTTTCAACCATCATGACTTACTAGGCTTAAAGTAATCAGCCCAAGTCTTAAAGGTCCCATGTCAAGCTAGAAATCCCAAAAACATAGTATTTAAGGTTTATTTTCCCAAACTCGCCTGTTTTCCAGAGCTTTAGCCCTCTGAAAAGTCTATAGACGGGTCACTGACTTCCTCCTCCCCGCATGATGACGTAGGGCCAGTACATACATAGACTGTAGAAAATACATACATAGCACTGCGCGAAAGATGCTGAAATGCTCACCTTCATGGATGTGTCTGTTTTACATGTCAATCAAGGCAGAGAGCTTCCTGGAGGCGCGGCTTCTCCTGCTCAGTGCTGCGTCAAATTCGTCATCAAAGCGGGAACGAGTCATCAAATTGGAGCGAGGTGTTTGGGCTCACCCTGCAGTAAGAAAGGAGCAAATCACCCTCTCACTAACGATTGAGGGAATCAATGAAAAAAACACTTTGGACATGTGTATGAAGCCCAAATAGCACTTTTATCAGGTATAAAGCACAGAAAAGTTGATTTAGTGTAAGTTGATTTAGCGTAATATGGGCCCTTTAAAATAACCTTAGATCTCATTACGAGGGGTGATACAAGACGCTGAGTTCATCATACGATAGATGATAATGGGCTCGCTGTAATAATATATTATGTTTGCTAATTTCATTTTAGATTTGTTCCATTCCAGTTTTAATAATATTCATGTTTTAACTTTATAGGAATAGGTACAATAAATGGTGTGTAGTCGAACAAGTGGATCTTTTTTTTTATCAGATTTTTTTCTAACTGTCTAATTGTATCATTTTTCAGATATAAAACTATACTTTTTACTCTCATCAAACCACTTAAATTTACAACATAAAAGAGAAGTAAACAGGTGAACAAAATAAATAATAATTGAGGGTTTTTGGTGAGTATAACCCACTATATTTGTATGATATTAATGCGTTGTTTTCTTGCATTGTTTTAACATTATAATATAGATGATGAAGAAAAAAAAACATTAGTGAAGTCTTCATGAATGCATGAAACCCTTGAACATGTGGCTACATGCAGATTATGGTGGATTAAAATGTACAAGATAGTCTACTAAGTTACTGTGATAATAGGGTGTTTTAGATCATAAATAATATTTTTAAATGATTCTTTGTGAACTGTTCTCCCACAGGCCTGATTTTAGATTTGACCTGGAGTTTTACACAGTTACTCGTTTTATGGATTTAAAATTACGTTTGATTGTCTATTGTTCACATATCAGAAATATCGCGGGCACTATAATCATTTTATGGATATAATAAGAAATACAAGCATGATTGAAAACCCCTTAAATTAACTCACGAAGTCCCATGAAAATGTCAAAATTGTTCTTTTTTTATTTCCTTTTAGAAGAAAGAGCATCAGATAAAGAAACCAATTCATTAGGGAACATTTAATTTCCATCACTAATATATTTCAAAGTCATGAAATTTATCATGCAGCAAATATAATTGGCCATCGTGTGGGGGCACTTGTCAGAAAGTCAGTGGGTTTATATTCAGCATTCATAAAGAATGGATAGTTTCCTCTAAGGTTCTGGTTGAATCACACAGTGACTATAGGGGTCTACACCTCTGTACACTACGTGACAAAACACACTTTAGGTGTAAAGGAGACAGACTAACACTTGATCTTTTCCAAAGAACATTGTTAAAATGACATTGTGGTGAAGCTCGGTTAATGTTGGGGTGTCTAATTGACATTAGAGCAAAAGATCAATGGTGCAGGGCTGCAAAATGGGAACAGCAGTGATAGGAAGATGTTGGTCCCCAAGGTCATATTGTGTTACTTTAGTATCGAACTTCCTCTTCCTTTCTGACATTCTGCCTACACATCCTGTTGTTATCAGCCAACCATTATGTATCTGTGTTAGTTTTCACCTGCAAACCCTGAAGGCCTCACAAGTTACAGTGTTGGGAACGTTACTTTAAAAAAGTAATTAGTTATAGTTACTCACTACTTGATCCAAAAACTAACTGAGTTAGTAATTGAATTACTCTATAATAACAGTAACTCATTACCAAGGAAAATAACTATTTGCGTTACTGTTAAAAAAAAAAAAAAGTTGCTATATGTCAAATAATTCAGATTTTTTTAGATGCGTGTGTCGTTGTGAGGTACTTCAATAATTTGAGTTGCTTACTGATGTCAACAAAGTCTTCACTCCTGGATATAATGAACACTTCACATGCACGTTCTTGCCTTTGACCACAATTAATTTAAAGTAGTGTTTGTATCACCACCTTTTCATCGGACTGCTCCACGCTCACCATCTCTGCTGCTTCATCAGATCTGTAGTGGTTGTGTGTGGCGTGTGTACTGGCACACGTGTAAAAACACTAGCTCTGATTGGCTACCATGAAACATGACGCTGCCTTAGCCAATCATAATCGCTCACCTGGTTTTTAACCCACCTCCTCACTACAGCTGCGTATGAAGCCAGGGGTGCTTTCAGATAACAGTTTCTTCAATCAATGCATGTAACGCATCGCATTTAACGTTCAGTAACGTTAACGGCGTTGTAACGGCGTAAAAAGTAATTAGTTAAATTACTAATGACAGAATGATACCACTAGAGCAACTGCCCCCACTGTGGCGCCTTGAATTTTCAGTGGTCTCCAACTACAAACCTCGCCCAGCCCTGCTTAGCCTTAAAGATCTGACAAGATCTTGCAATGACAAGCAGGTATGGCCACAACCAAATTGATTGGGTTGTGTCCATCAGTTCTGCCTCTTTGCTAGAGGCACTAATCCATGTGATGGAATTCATATGTCTACTTCACATTAATTTTCTCTAGCTGCCTATTGACCTTTTCATCCAGCATTTTTCCCTTACTGATGTAAGCTGCCCCTTTACTGAAGCTGTCGAGAGCCTTCACTTTGCCGCTTTCAATTCTGCTTGGGGTGAAAAACACTTTAACACTAACTGCACAGGGGACGAGAGCTTAGAACATGAGAGAAAACCAACAGAATGAGGAGCCTCTGCAGATGCAGTCACAGGTTACTGAATAAGATCTTAACACACAAAAAAAAACATGTCTTGAGTGCAATTTCAGGTTGCACTCTGTAATCGCAGGCAAATATAAAAAAAAAAAAAGGTTTGTTACTTTCAGATTCTAAATCCTGTGGTGTCAAGTTAAAGTTATTATGAGTGTCATGTAAAACACAATTTATAACATTACTAGAAGTTAGAAAAACCTTTAATATCATCCGAAGAAAATGTATCTTCGCTGTAGCTGCTCACAACAGCACTGAAGGACAAAACATTTTAAGTTAAAATGTTTAACTAAAGCTACAGTTAATGAGGAATATGTAAAATGAAGCACAGAGAAAACCAGCTGAATCTCAATATCACACCTACACACACTACCACCCCTAAATGTGTGAGTAGCTCATTTAACACTGCCGAGTACTGCTTAGTCCTTTAACAATAGATTATAATGAATACCTTCTATTCCTCATGTTAAAAAGAAACTATTTGCATTTGCCGTTTTAGCGTGCTCAATACAACACAGAACTTGATTAAGTCCCATGAGTTCACCTATTTAGATCAAAAACCTTAATTAAAATGTAAAAATATGACTTCTCTATTGCAGGTTCAGCTTGAAACTGGAACTAAATGTGTTACAGACTTAAAGCTAGGGTAGGGATTTTCTTTAGATACACTTATTAAGTTTTTGGTTGAAATTGTCTTTATGTCCTGATAGAAATTAAGATCTTATGTGCTCTGAAAAAGGAACGAAGAAAATCTGTCAACTGTAGCAGCTGTAAACCTGTATTAACTTTGACCGTTCTTTTTACCAATCACGTCCCCCTGCTCGTTCTCGATCCCTCGCATGCACAAGCTCACACTGAAAGCGCGTCACCGCTGACAGAGTTAAAACAGAGTTTTTGACATATGTAATGGTAAAGTTTATTGTTTACTTACTGCTGAATGAGACATGAGACAACAAAGTTTCTACACCATACAAGCGATGAGCTGAGGTCTGCTTCTGCAGCAGCTGTATGCATGCATGTGAGATGGAGCACAGAGGGGAGGGGCGAGGGGGGTGAAGGCGGAGCCATCGGGGAGGCTACATTCAAATTCATGCTAGCTTTTGAAAATCGCCTATCTTTAACAGTTAGTCAGTTTCTACCTACCAGTTCATATAGCATTAGTGTTAGTTGTTTTTGTATTAAAATGAAATCCAGTGACAGCCTAATCTGTTCGATAGATTTGTTGGATCTTTTCAAACAAATTGGTCAAATATCAATTTATCTCGTGATGGTCAAATTATGTATAATGTCTTGAGAGTATCTACAGACTACTTTTGAATGTAGGTGATTGACACAATAAAAAAAAATAAAAAACAAAAAAAAAAACTTCTTGTTGATATGATACAGATAAAAAAAAAATTGCCATTCTGCAAGAGAAGACTGCTCTGCGTGTTGCCACTCGAGTTAGTGAATTGATGTTTTTAAGTAAGTGGGTCTCGTCTGTCTTTTTAATTAATTTCTGCCTTAAGGCAGCTAGTTAGATACAAACAGAAAATGGCCTTGGTGCATACCAATGCTGAATATATCCAGTATGGGGTGAAACATTCTCTCAGTGGTCATAACTAAAATAAACTTGAAAGAATTCCCTTGAACTAAAAAAGAGGAACATATTTTATTTATTATGGGGAATTTTACCACTTTTTTGTCTGTAACTTTCTTTGTGTGGACATAAGCATTCGCATTAACACATCAGTCAGTCTAAATGTTTTTTTTGAGTTAGTAATGAATCTTTTAAACTAGCTATTAGCAGTTATCAATCTTGGCACTAATAGAGGGATGGATATCTCTATGGTACTGTGACGTTCCAGTGTAAATTAAAAGATGTTTAAAATCCAAATTAAAAAATGAAGTATAACCCTTTAACAACCTGAATAGTTATTGATGTACGTTTCTGTAGTAAATTGTGGCTGTAAAAGTAGTTCCTTTTAAACAAAATATTTTCATAACACTTTAAAGGGCTATGATATGTGTTTGTTTTCTGAGAATGAAATAGAGCTGATAAAATCCCGACTACTCAATAATGTGCTTTTTGAGGAGCCATTATAAAGTCATAGATTGAAGAACTCGGGATTCACAAAAGTAAAGGTTTTTTATCTTGATCCATGCCAGGGAAAGGGCTTTTCTATGAAAGAAGATATATCGTAAAATGTGAGAGCTTGTAGAATGTGATGTGAGCTTGTGGATAAAAAATCCACACACGTGAAATAAATGTAATGTCACAAATGATGGGAAAACATATATAGACTGATATTTACAAACAAAATTACAGCTGCAAACTTGTTCTCCAACACATGTTTTTTTTTATTTACTTACATGATGGTTTACAACCACAAATCTCCGGTTACAACTTCTCGAATCTGCCGCTACAGAAACACAAACTTCTTTTCTCGTGTGAATCTGCGCTGCTTGAGTTTTGCAACACATTTTGCGAGACGTCTGTAGCAAAACTGATACGTGCTTGTAGAAATGGCCCCTCCCCTCCCCGCTCCCCGTGTGTGTGTGACCAACAGTGTTGGGAAAGTTACTTTAAAAAAGTAAATAGTTATAGTTACTCACTACTTGTTCCAAAAAGTTAGAATTACTCTATAATAAAAGTAACTCGTTACCAAGGAAAGTAACTATTTGCGTTACTGTTAAAAAAAAAAAAGTTGCTATATGTCAAATAATTCAGATTTTTTAGATGCGTGTGTTGTTGTGAGGTGCATCATTTAATGTGTGTTGCTTACAACCGATGTCGACAAAGTCTTCACTCCTGGATATAATGAACACTTCACATACACGTTCTTGCCTTTGACCACAATTAATTTAAAGTAGTGTTTGTATCACCACCTTTTCATCGGACTGCTCCACGCTCACCATCTCTGCTGCTTCATCAGATCTGTCGTGGTTGTGTGTGTGTGTGTGTGTGTGTGTGGCATGTGTATTGGCACATGAGTAAAAACACTAGCTCTGATTGGCTACCATGGAACCTGACGCCGCCTTAGCCAATCATAATCGCTCACCTTGTTTTTAACCCATCTCACTACAGCTGCGTATGAAGCCAGGGGTGCTTTCTGATAACAGTTTATTCAATCAATACATGTAACGCATCGCATTTAACGTTCAGTAACGATAACGGCGCTGTAACGGCATAAAAAGTAATTAGTTAGATTACCCCGTTACTGAAAGACAAACGCCGTTACCTAACGCCGTTATTTTAAACGCCGTTATTTTAAACGCCGTTATTTCAAACACTGGTGACCAATCAGAAACAAGGATTTGGAGACGGAGTGCTGTGTCTTTTTAGCGCGGCAGCCGGTGATATGACCGAAACAAAGTCATTTTTTTCACTGTCAAGGCAGGACACTGAAATTTGCCTCCACAGATTGTTTGAAAAAGGTTGTTAGAGTCTTTTATGAAAAATAATAGTCATGGAGAGTGATTCTCCTTGTTTGAATCTAGGTAACCGCTATGTGGAGATGAGAATCGAGAGCTGACATCTGATTCAGTGGCCAAGAGGTTAATGTAATTTTACAAAATCTTTCTTTATTTTTACGTGACAGTTCACATACATGTTCATTGTTTTATTGCTTCGTCACATTATATGTATAATGGGGGAGGGGAGGGGCCATTTCTACGAGCACGAATCAGTTTCGCTACAGACGTCTTGCAAAATGTGTTGCAAAACACAAGCAGCGCAGAGTCACACGAGAAAAGTATTTTTGTATTTTTGTAACGGCAGATTGGAGAAGTTGTAACCGGAGAGTTGTGGTTGTAAACGATCATTTACGCAAGTAATTAAAAAACATGCAAATAAATGTTGGATTACAAGTTTGCAGCTGTAATTTTATGTGTAAATATCAGTCTATAATTTTTTTTTTTCCCCCATCATTTGTGACATTAAATTTATTTCACATGTGTAGAGTTTTTATACATGCACAAGCTCACATCACATTCTACAAGCTCTCACATTTTGCAACATATCTACCTTCATAATTTTAGGGCTTTACCTGTTTTATTATTGGTTTTGATAATGTATCGAATCGACCACAGAGGATGTGTGTACATTATGCTGTTTACAAATCCTCATGTGCAACATTGTGAGACATTGAATTTTGCACCATCTACTTGAAAAGAGCTTTTTTTTTTTTGTTTTACAATTGCTTAACATATCATTAATGGGACACTAACGTGGGTATGACTGGAATAGACATGCTGATGAACCACTGCATTATACGCATGTGAATCTCCATCACTGGCAACGATTCAATACACATCTCGATACGCTACCAGCGATACGATACATTAGTGATGCATTGAATCCCCTGGTGATACGAAGCGATACGTTTCGCCTCTGTTCCCGATTCGATGCGCAATTGATTTGATGGCGATTCAATTCAACACAATGCGATACAATGCAATTTTGTAAGATGCGATTCAACATGATGCAAAGAAATGATACCAAAAATGTAAATAGTAAATAAGTAGCTGCGACTCAGTATGGTACTAGAGGCAGAAGATTTGTTGTTTGGCTTTTAAGCAGCAACCTTAACAAGAAGTGCATGTTTTGCTTATAATCTCTACTAGAACTACAACGTAAAGTGACACTTTCATTTGTCCACATTCCTGTCTGCCACACAAATACTAATATGAACTGTTCAGCAGGTCATATCTAATGTCCATTAGACAAACAAAGAATAAAATAAAAATAAAGTACACTTTTGAAAACAGATCTGGCGTCATTTATGTATTTATCATGGGTAGAGGGTGCTGCCAGATTACCGCCTTGGGCAAAAGTTATTAGAGGAACTTTTCTCACAGTTTTGCTGGAGCTTTGATTACAATCTCCCTCAGGGTGGGACGGGGGGGAGCAGCGGCGCCGCATTGATACGAGTGAGACCCTCAGTTTGTGTAAGGTTTAGCAGCACGGCATTCTTTACAAACCACCCGCATATGGTCAAGTTCACCATTTTTCTACGCCTGATTTAAAGTTTTTAGGTGCGTTATGAATCTCATCCCTAGCTGCTGCTACTGCTGCTTTGGAACTCTGTGTTGTTGTAACTTTGTTGCGGTACCAACGTGCTTCCTGGCTTCAGTTCATGTTCAAAACAAAACACGAAGCAGTGATGGTGCATTCAATGTGCCTCAATAAAACAGGATAGAATGAAATACAACAGAAATACAGGAACAAGCGGGTCAGAAAAAGGATGGATGGAAAAAATCGATGCAACCATGGATTTTACAGATGCAGGCACGCAGTGACGGATGCATCTCGATTTCACCCGTAAATTGTACCGATGCACACTGAATGAATCGATACACTCACATCACACGTTTGTATCTAGATACCGATTCATATTGATTCATCTCCACATGCTTACTGCAGTAGGTTGTATCACAATGTTCATATTCATTGAAAAACACCTTTAAAATAATATTTTAGACAAAATGTTTTCTTGGAGCAGTGCAAATGATGGGTAGCAGCCATTTTGGGCCAAATTTAGCATAGATTGGTAGGTTAGTAACTGTGATGAAATGGGTGTGTTTGAGTCAGAGAAATATTGTTTGTGAAAACAGTGACTTATAACATTGTAGCAATTCCCAAGGGGAAAATACTGCCAGATATATCAGTAGATCGCAAGTTGTGGTTTGATGCCGGCTATGCTCCGGCATGAGAACTGACATGAAGTTTTACTATTGTAAAGAGCATGAATTCATAGCCGACCACTTGGAAGGCCACATTATCTGCATGGACAAGTTCTCCATAAACCATTCCAGGAAATGACGTTCATTGGCAATCATTTGCCGGGGCTTCCAAGCAGGGGTGGACGGGCCAATTGGCATAGCGGGCATCGTCCTGGTTGGCCATAGTCCCATCGATCTGAAGTGAGCTGGTCCAGTCAGCTACATTTTTTTTTAATTTTCTTTACGAGCGATTGAAGACATGCATGGTAAGAGGTTGCTAAAAATGGTCCAAAAGTGGCAAAAATGTGGCAAGAAAAGAGTGTAAAGTGACTAAAATGGGCCAAAAGCAGTCAAGAGTGGCCAAAATATGGGCAAATAAAGAGGAACCAGGTGGTATGTAATGGCAAAGGATAGCTTAAATGGGCAAAATGTGGCAAACAATAGTGAAACAGGGCAAAAATGTAGAACAAAAAGAGGCAAAATATAGGGTAAAAAAGGAAACAATTGGTATTTATTGGGCAAAACTTAGCTTTTTTGGATTCAAAGTGGCCCAAAAAAAATTGAGAGCGAAGAAAATGAACTCAAAAGTCTGAAAAAAAGCATCAGGGGCAAAATGAAACAAAATGCCATGTACGTGAAACTAATTAATAAATAAAGCCCCCCTATTGAGTCATTTTGCCATCTACATGTGCAATTCCCCCCCCAAAAAACTAATTTGTCGCCAGTCCTAATATCCATTCTAATTTTCATTAGTTTTTGATAATAATAATAATAATAATAATAATAATAATAATAATAATAATAATAAAACGAGTTGCATTACAATAGGGTCCTGTGCACCGTTGTTGCTTGGGCCCTAATTAAGACAGAAAGAGCCACATATTGAGCATCACTGCCTAATAATTGCTTCTATGTGGTGTTGCTGATAATGTAGTGGGCTGGTCTGGACAGAAAATGCCAGGGATTATTTTTTGTCCCAGTCCACTCCTGGTTCAAAGACCAGTACCTGATGGAGACCTGACAAACAGATGAGTTTCTTTTCTCAGTCAAGATTAAAGTAACTCCAGCAGACACTGAATAATTCTATTTCAAAAAATGTTCTTTAAAATGATATCAAAGGGTCTGTGAAGGAGCAGGTACTCTAGCTACTTGACAAGAACTCATGACAAACATTAAATGACATAACCTTTGGTATTGTACATTATTTTTAAATTGAAATTCCAAATTTAGTTTGCCACAGGTACTAATGATCAATGATATATTCATAAAATTCAAACCAAGTAGGTTAGATTCAAATGAAAAAATAATAATAATCTCTAGGTACAGGCTATTCCATAGACATCCAATTAGACTGTAAATGCAAATTCAGATTTAAATGGAAAATCTTATCTGAAGAGCATTACTTCACATAATTTGAAGCACTAATTTATTTGCCCCTGTGCGGCTAGGGTGAAAAACGTGAGCTGCATTCAGTTGTGTGGCAGATTTAGGTGAACGATAAAAATGAAATTTGGACATTGAAAGTATGGTTTGTTACAAAGTACATGTGCTCACAGGTAACATTGCCATTTGTTTATTGTTTTAGTAGAGACAAAGAATTTGGTCAATGCTTGACAGAATAATTCTCAAGTACTCGGTCATCTCTTAGAAGAAGAGAAATTGTATCAACGCTATGACCAGGGGTGGACTGGCCATCTGGCATCATGGGCATCGTCCCGGTCGGCCGTTGACCCAAAGTGGGGCGGTCCGCTATGTTTTTTTTGATAAGCAAGTGGAGACAGATATGGTAACAGGTGACCAATAATGGTCCAAAAGTGGCAAAACGGTGTGTAATTGGGCCAAAAGCAGTCAAGAGTGATCAAAAAATAGGAACCAGGTGGTATGTAATTGAAAAGGATAGCTTAACTGGGCAAAATATGGCAAACAATAGTGAAACAGGGCAAATGTGGAACAAAAAGAGACAAAATGAAGGAGAAAAAGGAAACAAGTGGTATAAAAGTTAGCTCATTAGGATGAAAAGTGGCCCAAAAAAATGAAAGAAATGACATGAATTGGAATAAAGTGTCAAAGAGAACTTGCACAAATGGACAAAAAATAAGGAGAAAGTGGTATTTATTGCAAAAGGTGGCTAAAGTCTGAAGAAAGTGTCAGAACTTTTTGAAAGTTAATAGGGGTTAAAAAGTGTCCCAATTTTAATGTTTTCTGAGGGAATAATAATCAAAATTAAGACATAAAAGAGCTACATGTTGAGCATCACTGACTTTATAATGGCTTCTACAGAAAATGCCAGTTGACACAGTTGACCGAGTCAAATTCCTCGTGTGTACAACATACACTTGGCGAATAAAGATGATTCTGATTCTGATTCTGATTCTGAATTTTTGTCCCAGTCCACCCCTGGCTATGACCAACCAGCCTTCAACTGACTCACATGAAAACAAGAGCAAACATTATTAGTAATAGCTTTTTTTTTTTTATTTAATCTTTTCATCTTTTTCTCAGATAGAGCACAATGAACACAGTCTTTAGACAATAGCAGTTGAAATAATCCATACAAATGAATGTCTGGTCTTTTCACCAGCTGCCCGTTGGCGTGGAGCCCTATGCTATCAGTGTGAGCCGAGGGGTGAGGGGAAACACTGATAAACACGGAGGTGCTTTTTTTACCTAACCAAAAAAAAGAGGCTTTTTCCTTCATTTGTGAGTGAGAACCTGTGGCTGTCCCAAGTGCATTTTCAGTGTAAGTCACATCCCGAAAAAACGATAAACCACATTCAACAAGGTCTGGTCCTAATCACTTAGTAGAATCCAATCATATCAGGTGAGTAAAAATAACCCACTCTGGATTTGAGTAATGCACTTCTAACAGTGTATGATGCCAACAGTGGGTAATTAGACAATGGGAGACCAATAGATTCTGCTCCAACTATGTGGTGACCTCAACGTGAGCCTCCGCTCGATTAAACAGCAAATAGCCTGAGAGAGGGCCATGGCTTTAAAAACACCTTCTATCTACTGAAGCCCTGCAGTTCATCCAGTGTACAGACCGTGTTCAGGCACAGAGAACCAGAGAACAACCGTTTGAGGGGACAGCACTTGAACGTGCCTCATTGACCGCTTAGATGAGCCAGGCGGTGATGACCTCTATGCTTTGTCTCAATTAAGAACAAAATAAAAGAGATTGCAGCAGCAGAGATTCAATTTGGGTTAGAGGTAAATCTATAAAACAGAGGTAACCGAAATTAAAGAAGAAAGGAGTCGTTTTGTCAAACAATGGGAGCATTAAAGTGAATTAGGCTCAGCTACACACACACTCGTGAAAGCACACACTATAGGGTGTTTACTGGACACAAAGGGAAATTAAAGAGCAACATGAAGATGAATGAGAAAGTGTTGCGAGTTGTTTTGCACTCTTTTTTTTTTTTTTTTTTTTAAAGAATTAACATTTGTTTTAAAAGGATAACATTTATTGAAATGCCATGGTGGTTGGTTGTCAGGTAACATTTGTACTTGTTTTTAACCAAGGATTTTAAATGCTTTAAAAATTGAAAAAAAAAATTACAAATATTTTTATTAACATTTTTTTTGCAGAAAGGTAGTTTGATTGTTTTAGTTATCTCAGTGGTTCCCAAACTTGGGGGTCACAGTGGGGGTGTGAGACTGGCCTTGCCAAACTTTAACCATAAAAAAAGAAGAAGAAAAAAAAAAAAGATTATTTGCATTTACTTAACTTTTTTTTATTATGGTTCTGAAATATGTGACTGTTCATTTTATGATATTTTTATGAGTTTTGAATAAGAATAGTAGCGTACCTTTTATCAACAAAGATTACTTCTTTTATTTTACCCTTTTTTTTGTAATGGAGGGCCTTGAAAATCTCTCATTCTTCAAAGGAGGCGCAGCATAAAAAGTTTGGAAACCACTGAGTTATTTGGTAGATGAAAGATGGCTCATCTTCAAAGAAAACTTGAAAGTTTTTGTCCTTTTCATTCCCATATAAGCGCAAGTATAAGTCCAAATGAAATATCTTACACTGGAATGAATACAGAAAGAGTGATTTTTGGTGAACAAAGAGGTTACACAATAAGAATGCCAAAATTCAGAATATATTCGATAATTGAGCAAAAGACTGACAGAGAAATGTGTTAACATACAGCTTCATCAATAAAAAAGACACAATAACATAAATACCAAAGACTAGCATATGCTATATGTACATAAAAAAAAGTGTTGAATGCTTAAAACAGTGACGATATACCTTTTGTGTATAGGCTATGGCAAATGCACAATGAAAGTTGCTGTTCCCTCTCATGGCTGCATTGTACATACATTTGGTTAGTGTGGACACATGTCATCTAGTAGCCTACTGTCCTGCATATTTTTCCTGTCAGAGAGTATTAGAAAAAGTACCTCCCACATTTATTTGAGAGGGTGGCCGAAATGTGCCAAAAAACTTTTAAAAATAAACGTCTGTATATATCTTTTTTAATTTTATTATAAGAAAGCCTGAATGCAAAGACACCTGGTTGTATACACCATGTGAATAGCTAAAAGACATCAAATCCAAAGTAAAATTCAGCTAAAATTTTAGATGTTTTTTTTTGTGTGTTTTTTACTGCAAAGTATGAGCGTATTGAGGAGGAGTACACAAATAACACAAACTGCTGAAAAATAAAGGACCGCTTTTGGTCCAGTGTAGAAAATGCACATTCTTGTGGACCAGGGCTTTTATAAGCAGTCACAAGCTCCACAGATACAAGCTCTCTGCAGAGACGGTAAGGCAGTTTTATGATCACCAAGGAAACCACTCCACCTTCCATATGGCAGGTTTCTTTTTTTTTTTTTGGAAAGAAAGTCAAACCAGAATGAAAATAAAATAAACTCCCTATTCATTGTTAAAGAAAATAGCTGCCCTGTAAAAAACCGCTCAGTTAAAAATATTCAAACATTAATCTTGTGGTTGTTGCTTTTTGTTGTTGGCTAGGTATGTTTTAAGTTTTTTTTTTTTCATCCTTAATTGGCTAGCCTAATACGCTCCAAACAGGGTTATTTAATCCAGTTGGATCTCACGGTAAAAAGAGGAGACATTTCAAAATCACTGAAGCCAGCCTGCAAAGATACAGAATAGAGATGAGAAAAACAAAAGAAAACATCAACATAAAACCCAAACTAAAGCAAACTCACAGAGTTCGACAGCTACTAAGGCAACCTTTGCCGAATACAATATAAGCCCATGTATATTGCAACACAACTATATATTAATTTAATAAAATACACAATATAGCTTTTGTACATGTAACAATTTGGCTCAAATGCACAGAAATTGCAGTAAAACCAATAAAAATATGTCAATTTGTCATGTAAACACATCGAAATTGGATACATTTACACATATAATGATATTATGTATAGTGTTAATGTGAAGGGACTTATTTATATTTTTGGATGGTCTTTGAAACAACAGCAGTGTCCTTTTGCAGTTTGTGAGTTAAAATCTTTGTCCCGACTTTACCTCCAGGACACTTTTTAGTTGAGATTCCTCAATTCATTTTTTTTCTTTTTTTTGCCTTAAAAAATTTATAAATATTCAGTGTAATATTTAGACACTATACATGGATTCATACATACAGTCATCTATATAATTATATAGATATTGTCTTTTCACAGTTTAGGAAAAAATGTCCCTTTTTATACAACTTTTGTGATTGCCTTAAGGCATTGCCACACACATGATAAATCACTGTACACAAGGGACTGAAAGCTGATGAAGCACATGTAGAAGACAATTCCACAGATGGACACTTTTGCGAACGTGTTTGTGTGTGCGCGTGTGTGTGTGTGTGTGTGTGTGTGCGTGCATGTTTGTTTCTCAGCTTGTGTAGTTGCCAAATGTAGTGCACATGTTTAAAATAGGTGCGTGCAAATGCACCGATCAGCGACATGATCATTTAAATAGAATAGAGGTGGGAGACGGACACAGTTTACACATGTAGCTACAAATGACAGGTGAAACATGATTACACTGGTAATTAGTCTCCTTCCATAACGCAATCAGGATGCTCCAAACCCTCAGTAGTCCTTTTAGTGGCCACACTCCATTATTTACCAAACTCGTCATTTACAGATCCATCACACGATAAACACCTATAATATATTTCCAAAAAAGATAAGGTTCTTGTGGGTATTTCGTTTTTCATTGTCCCGAGAAGATACAAACTTGGTTCCGTTTTCCATATCGATTGTCACATCTGACCATGAATAGTCCTTTTTTTTTTTCTTTCAGTGAGTCCAACACACACCACAGAAATCCACCTACACACACTTGGATTATGTAGGACTTCACGAAAGACCATGAATGACACACTTATGAGCTGGTGGGCACTTAGATAGTAGCTTGAGAGGTGCCAGAGGACTAAACCCCTGCAATTTGCTTTAGAATCCCAAACAAGTCTATAAATTCAACAGAATCCAAACAACAGTAAGAAAGTTTATTTTCGTTGGTAGCACCAAAACTGGTGACATGGTAAAGTCCGTCTATCCAGTGTTGTATCATTTCTACAACTACTGGAATCAAAGAAGCTTCTGTTTGACCTCTTTCACTGTCTTTTGGTGACAGTTTTTGATTAGTGTCCTACTTCACTGTTTGTCACTTTAAGTCTTAGAGTTGGCGTGCTTCGTGTCACTTCCTGAGTGTGCCAGTGGTTTCTTTTCCTCGGCAGTCCTGCAATAGTTTGTCAATGTCCCTCACCACCTGACCAGCGTCCATTCCATCCCGGTTCCCAGATGGCTCCTCTTGCTCCATGGCCAGCTCCATTTCACTGGCCGTCTCCTGGCTGATCCTAGATCGAGCCTCCGCCAGCACCTTGGCCACGGGGTCTGCTGAAGGTAAGGATTGGTAGCCACCTTGGTCTCTGGTTTGTTTGGTTGGTGATAGGTACTGACCATCAGGTGGCCCGTAGTGGCCAGAGCAGGTGGGAGGAGGAGGCTTGTCTTCAGCCCCGTCAGCAGGGCTTTTGACGGAAGAGCAAGGCGACATCGTGGAGCAACCTTTGGTAGGGCTGCTGGAGGCTGAGGGAACCTCCTGGAGCAGTGGGCTGAGAGCACGTTTCGCTTTCAAATAGGGCTTGACATTGGCCACCAGTATAGTGTGATCACGCCTCTCCTTTCCAAAAGTACAGAATGTTTTCTTCCCATTAGGGTTGACGGTCTCATAAGTCTCCGTTTCGGGCACTGCTTCCATTCCTACTGGCACAAATATATTGTTACGGTAGTCGACACCCTCAGCTTGATTTCCTCCAGTGGGGAACTGGGGCATCCAGCAGCGGTCAGAGTGGCCCAGTACTCTGCATTCCTCCGTACAATTCACACAATCTTCATCTGCAAAAAAAAAAAGGCAGGGGGATAGGAAAAAAAAAAGATATTCATGTCAGCAAGGAGCACAGAGTGTGATATCTGTACAGTGACAAAATAGCTCAGCATCTTAACATCTGTATTGGATCAGGAGGTTGTGGTTTTTTCTTCTTCCAATATTAAAGGTATTGGCAACTACCTGTTTTCAAGTAAATATCGTTGTGTCAGACAACATAAAATTAAAATACTACATGGTGTGTGACTATATTCTGAAGTTGAAAGTGCCTACATGATAAATGAATAGCCACACAAACAAACGTCTGGAAAAGCTCAGCTCTTCCTGTCCATTGACCAACAGGACGAAGAGAGCTGACCATACGTGGAGTTTGTGGGGGCAGGGAGGGCATTGACCCCCCCAGTGGTCAAAAGTTTTCATAACAGTTCTCCCAAACTCATTCGAAAAAAAACAATAAAATTTAATATAATGTACATAAAATACAATTATTTTAAGTGCCACAAAACAGTGACTGTACAAAATATAGCATTTGTTGTTCTCTTTAAAAATACAAGTTGTTTTTTTGGCGCTCCAGTCATGTGACTTGGTTCTTCTTCTGCTGCGCAATTCTTCTTCACATTGTAAATGGTGAGGTGATAATGCACCCAGCAGTTCATGATGGTACTGCAACAAAAATTAAGCAGAAAGCGGCCGCCAGCCTGTTTTTATCATGAACTTACAACATTAATCTAAAGATTTTTGATGACATGGTTCATCAGCCTCACAGACCTAAAAACAAGTAAGAATAATTCAGGGCGGAGTTGCTTTCTTCTTATAAATAGGACGTTACATTAAATTTTTTTTTTTGATTTAGACTAAATACTGGGGTTCATTGGATTTTTTAATGTCTAGCTTGTTTATGTCGGCATTTTTTTTCCAAGTTTGACCAAATAATTGACTGTTTGCTGTGATGGTTGTTTCTTAGAATGGTTTATATGGTAAAAACGGAAGATTCTAAACTTTTAAATGGTCAATGATACTTGCTGCTGTATTTGAGAAGCATTTCATCTCTTAAGAGGTGCTCTGTATATTTATCTACCAGTATAAATTTAATTCTATTTTTTATTTTGCACACTCTGGCAAGAATCTCAAACTCCACCAATGGAGCAGACAAGGGTTCATCACAGGGACAAGTGTCAGGAATGAAAAAGAAAAAAAAAAAATAGTTTTATCATTTTCAAAGTAATCAATTAAAGCCGCGACCCACCATTTTCTTTATTAGATAAAATTCTAGTGCATGCTTCATACATCAATTAATCAAACATCATTTACCCCAAAAAGAAAGGAAAAAGGTCCAAATTGCCACTCAAAAGTTGAAATTTCTCACATTGCATTGTGGGATGTGAAGTCACGGAGACAGATGCATAGAACTTTTTTATTCTGATATCACGGGGAATACCGGGAACAAACTAGAACGATTAATGAGTCAAGTGAATCACTGCTATCCCTTTTGTCTGGCAAAGAAACACAAGAAATCACGGTACGAATAAAGTAAAAAAAAACACTTCAATGCATCTGTTTAAGAAACTCCACTCCCACGATGCAATTAGTCTAAAATGTCAACAGTGTTTACAGTGGAGACGAAAACAAACGTATGGTATTTAGCAACAATTTCAACCTTTTTTTTTTGGAGTAAATGTTGTTCAATTCATTGATCGAAGGCATACACTAGGATTTATTTAATAAGAAAAAATATGGTGGGTGGCAGCTTTAATTGATTATTTTAAAAATTTATAAAATAAACAAAAAATGTATATAGAAAAAAAAAAATGAAACTAGTTCCTACTAACTAGAAAAAAAAAATGGATAGGAAAAGCCGCGATTGGAAAACACTGAAAATCTAAAAATTGGATCAGGGACCAAAATTGGTGACACGTCTGTGATTATTGCTAAATGAATTAGCAGCTTAAGTTAAAAATGAAGGACCGAGCTAGCTGATATGATATAGGAAAAATGGAAAAAAGATATGTATATATATGCATCTCATAAACTAGGGGACACTTGCAAGTATTTTCCAAACGCTATAATCAAGTAAAAAGCAGAAAATTCATACAAGGATGGGGTGGGCATGAGAGGAAAAACAACAACAGTTGAGGTTTGGCAAAGGCGTACCACCGTTATCATAAATTCATGTCTGTGGGCTTTGAAGCCCTCCCTAGATAGAGAATCTCTGCCAAATGGCTTGCTTTTTCCCTGTGTATTTGTGCCTGTTTATTTGTGTGCTTCTTGTTGATGCTGTGTGCGCGCATGTGTGCATAAGTGTGAGTGTGAGAGTGTGTGTTTTATTCTTTCATCTCTATTCAGAAGAATGCACACTCTCGCTGATTATGGGAGTGTTCATGTGTATGTCAGACTGATCCAAAACTTGTTTGAAATACAAAACAATATATAAATTTGTTTCCTTTGCTTGATTGAAAAGTGAAAAAAATTGGGGGTGGGGGGGGCTGAGCATCTGTTGTTCTACAAATGGAATATGGAATATTTCCATTGGCAGGGTTCAATGACATCACAGGGTGACACAAGACACAAACAGTCAAAATGAAATATTGAAATTGCTACGAGCGAACAAACAATTAACAAACCACATACTACAGCTACTGGCATTGGATTTTTTAAATACAGTAATGCTGGGTGATATAAACCAAAATTCATAATTCAATATTGTTTTTTTTTCAAAATGGAGATACACAATATAAATCTTGATCATTTTAATTCAAAAAAAAATATTCAGGGTTCAATTTGCTGATGCAAAATGCCACACAGGCTAAAATAACATCACAGTGCTTTAAGATTGGTAATAAAAATAAATGTAAAGACTTGTGCGTGTATCACAAACATGGGCAACTAGCGGCCCCAAAAGTAAATGCACAAAATGACAGCAAAAAATACAAAAAAATTGCAGAAATATGCAAAAGAACAACACAAATATTAAATAGGACAACGAAATACACAAAAGCAGAAAAAAAAATGCACAATGGGACAACAAAAATGCATTAAAAAAAAGCTAGAAAAATATACAAATAAATGTTGAAATTCCCAAAAGAAGAACAAAAATACAAAAAAGGACATAAAAAGAGAGAAAAAGAGAGAAAAAAAATGGGACAAACATACATAACAAACAAATACACAAAACAACTCAGAAAAACATCCAAAATTACCGAAAAATACACAAAAGAACAACAAAATACACAGGAGGAAAAACATACATAATGGGACTGAGACATTTATTAACAAACAGCTATATAATATTTGCTACTTTTGCGTTTTTTCTCCTCTAAAGGACAGCACGTGTGAGTTAGGACTCACTGAGAAATTCATCTGACTGTGCTTATCATGCTGTTGATAGCCACACCTAAAATGAGCATCCTAATACAAAATAAGCTATAAAATAAAAATATATTGATATATGAGATATATTTTCTATATCGCCAAAATAGAAAACTCAATATTTTTTGAATCTCGATATATTGCCCAGGCCTAAAATACAGTATTGCAAGCACTACATTTCTTCACATTATATGGTTCAACGTGAGATTTCAAACTATGTTGAGCAACAGTTCACAATTGTATGACTGTCAAAATAGAGAAATACAAGCGTAGCATTCACGCTCATTCTCGCTACTTGGCTAAACCTTGATATTGAAACTGAAACCTTGAAACCTGATATTTCTAAGCGACTGCTCTGCTAAGCTGCTCAAATGTTTGACATGTTGGCAAAGAAGCAGGAGATCTTTCCCATGTTTAACTCGTCTTCTGATCAGAGAACACAGTGCTTGTGTTTATGCAAAAGGATTTAAAAGTTTAGCAAGAACAAACATGTACACAGAAAATACAAACCCGAGCACACAGTGATCATTACGGTAATCCATCACTGAGCAGTGTATCTATGCGCACGCATGCTCAAACACTTCTATTCCTACGTGCAGCTTTGCACCAACGGAAGACGTGAAGCCCTTATGCGACTCCTACACTGTCTTCATGCTCTCAGAGGTGATTGTCCATTCATTGTGTGCATATTAAACCATAAATAATCCATGTAGACATATTTCCTTGTATTTAGTTGGAGGAAACCGCTGATAGATTATTTATGCCTCTGTTGCACGGTCAACTTTCTTCTCATATCTAAGGCCAACAATATGACATATATGGGCGAGGGTGACATTCCTATCTCTCTCTCTGTGACTACCTGCAGTTTCCTCATTCATCTGAATTGAACGTAGTACGAAAATTCAGTTAACATAATGGATCCACTGCTGGCTGTTTGGTGGTGCTTTTGTTAGCATTACAGCAGAGGTTAGTTGGTCTAAGACAGTGGTTCCCAAACTTTACGTAGTCTCGTACCACTTCAGACATTTAACCTGAAGCCATGTACCCCCTACTCCTGCACACCTAAAAAAAAACATAATAATGTAATAGTGTTTTTCATCCTTGGACTTGTGACCCCATGTGGGGTCATCTGGAATTGAATTTATAACAAAAAAAGAAATAAAAATTCTGATTAAAAATGTATTTTTAAAATCACACCGCACACACACATACACACACACACACACACACACATGCACAAAATAATCTTAAACAACTGTATTCTATACTTTCACAAAATATCTGAGCTGGCACATCTTGTCACTTTGTGCATTAATCCTGGCAACAACAAATCAAGAAATAAAAAAAAAGGTCTCTGGAGACTTCAAAAATGTGTGATAATTTTCTTCTTTTCTTTGTCTGCACATGCTGTCAAAGGTCAACATTACAAGAAGTGCAATCTTTTTTAGACAGCAATGCATGTTTTGTTATTGCAATTAAATAAATACAAAATTAAATAAAAACTGTCCTGTTGTACATAAAATAAATAATAAATAATATTCTGTAACCATGGGTTACAGATTACACATTGGCCAATGTGTAATTTGTGGCAATGCATGGAGGCTCCTGACTGCTGGTCGTTTTCATATTCTAGTTTCAAATTTTTATTTTTTATTCATGTACCTGCTATGACAATTTGCGTACCCCACTTTGGGAACCCTTTGGGTCCCTTGCCCCTGGTCTCTCTGTTTTAAAAAAAAACATGTTCTACCTGGATTTCAATGGGTTCACTGTGTTCAGCTTTGTAACTGAATAGTAACCTGTCAAGTATGTAACCCTCCATAAAGAATGGCATGAACAAAACGCTATATGACGACTCCAGATGTTCAAATTCCAGCTTAATATTTTCAGCAGTGTTTGTTTGTAAGTAGGATTACGTCAAAAGCACTTGATGGATTTTGACAAATTTTTACCCAAAGGAGGACCTCACGCCATTGAAGATGCCATTGAATTTTGAGGGGTTGTGGATTATTATACTGATTCTGGATCAGGTTAAAAAAATCAAAAAATCCCAATCTTTCATCATTGGCAAAAATTCATGTCTAGGTTTGTAATTGACTGAACTTGACTCGAAATATGACTCAATTATGTCGGGTTGGTTCTTCAGTTTCATTCGGAACAGATACGGATTTGTGAATTTCATCCAATTATTTTGAAAAATCGGTGCACACGTTAATTTGGAAATTACCTATTGTATTGTTAAAATATTGATAAAAAAATGTCCCCATTCGCTTCATATGCGCATTTGAAGCGAAGCACCGCCCACCAGCGACGCATCCAACTCTGTGAGTTTCACTGCCTGCTGAAGCGAGGAGCTGCCTCCTTCTTCTCCTCTCATGAACACAAACCAGCAATGAAAAAAGCCGGTGTGATTAGCGCCTAATGCTATCCTAGCTCAGTGCCAACTTTCAAAGATGAAAACTACAGAGGAAAGGCCGTGTCATACAGCTCCAGGTGGTCACACACAGCTTCTTCTCCATGGTTGAATGGGTGAACAGACCAGTGTCCGTGTTGACGGCCTGATGTCATCGTCAACAACGACGATGATTGGCTTTTGTCATGCGAAACAGTCGCAAGACTTCAATATTTTCAACTCTTGCGAGTGTGCGGATTTGCGTAAAATCGACAGCGCGCTCGCACGGCCAACGCACTTGACGTGCGGATCAGACCGCACTGCCGCACAGAAAAGAGTTTGCATCTGGGACGCATCTATCCATTGACTTTGTATGTAATCTGGTCGTACGGACATTTTGTGACGCATCCAGTGTAAACGCAGCATTAGAGTTTATAAATGTAGCTATGCTTACATTCATTGGTGTTATTTAATTTTAAAAAGAATTGTGCATTTTGACAAACCTTTTATTTTATACAGATGCCTTTGTTGAAAATAAATTAGTTTATACATGCATTGTTTACTGTATGTAAGGGAAACATGGTAAGATTTATCACCAACAATAAATATGGGGGCTGAAAGTAACTAGTAACTTTTACTTTGAGTACTATTTAATTGAACTACATTTACCTTGTACTTGAGTATTTTATGTATGACTTATTGTACTTGTACTTCAGTACAATTTGAATCTTAGTATATATCAGGTCTCTTTACACCTTTGCTTTTTGTACTATAATATACAGCTTAAGCAATGTGTAGAAGAAAAAAAAAATTGTCTTGAATAAAAAAAAAAAAAAAAAAACTAAAATATACAAAGACGAACAAGCCATTGTTAATGTTTGTATCAGGGGAGCTTGGATTTGGACACTTGACCCGAATACCTGATTGAAATCAAATATTTATTACACGTCTCTTGCCAACAAAAAGGTTTAATTAACTCCCACAAAGTCTTTTGTATTTGTGGATGATTTCTTAGCGGTGAAATGCAGGCGCTATCTCCCTTCTTCTGGCAGGGTTAATTACCTTGCTTTGGGGGCAGAGTTGTGAGTCTGGGTAACAATGACTTAAGATAGTATAGCTGTGAAGTAGTGCGTTATCTTTAGTGCTGAAAGCACATGAAACGTGTATATATATATATATATATATATATATATATATATATATACAGTATGTGCTAAAGCTGCTCCAAGAAATACTTACGCAACAGAGAAAGAAGTATTTGTCTAGTTTAGCTGTTTTCTTTAAATCCTAAAACACTACAAGAAAAAGGTCAATAAGACATTCCTAGTGTTTAGACTCATTTATAAACATCAGACCCCATAGTGATCTCTAACACTGTGGGTAAGAAAGTCCAATGAGAGTTAAAAGAAAAAAATGGAGGATTTTGTTGTTTCCTTTCCGCACCACTGATGTGCAAATATAAACATGTAAATGCGGGTTTCTACATGCATCTGTTTAAACAGGCTATCTTGCAGAAGGAATTATAAACAGCTTGATAAATATCAGCTATGAATTTCAATTATAAGTGGAGTGAGGCATACAAAAACAAAAAGGATTTCAAGTTAAACAAACAATGTTGAAATATTTTATAAGCAGCTTAGGGTGTAATTTAGTCCTCGGTGGAAATGCATGTAAAAACTCAAGATGTTAAGTCGTGTATGGTTGTTTTTTTTTTTTTTTTTTACATGTCGGCTGATCAACTCGGTGTCAAGAACAGTTAGCACATCCTTTGTTTAGTGGCTGTGGGAGATTCATAGGAAGAAAAATCCATTAATACCACCTCATCTTAAACAGAGCGTTTTCTAAAGCTCAAGGTCAGAGTAAAGGATCGGGTGAAAAGCGGTTTAAAAGAGCAAAAGAAACAGACGGCATGAAAATAAAAATGAGGGTGGAGGTGCTTATATACACACCCACACACCAAGGCTATCAACGCAACCGGTGTAAAATGCTAATGTAAAAAATGATGCCAATAATATAGGAAAATGCAATTTTCATGAAATGTATATAATAAACATATTTGAAAAGCTGTAGCACTGAATTAAATTGAAGCTGCTAACCCCGATAATTAATTTTTAGCGTGATTTTTTTTTTTTTTTAAACTAAACAAGAGGAACAGTGATTGCTTGACACCATATTTATTTTAGTTTGTTCACAGTGTTCCCTGTGTGTGTAATATCAAAATAAAAATACTCCTATGCACCTGTCTCCATGATCCCACATCCCACAATGCAATGCGCGAAATGTCAACAAACCAAGTGTTTAAAGTGGAGATGAAAACATATTTTAATGGCATCAATTTGGACGTTTTTCCTTTTATTTTGCATCCATTGTTTGTGTTGGAAACACAGAAACCCAGAGAAAATGACTGCAATAACAACAAAAACAACAACTCAGAACAGCCTTTTCTGTGAGGCACATCCAGAAAGCCAATCCTTCCTTTCACGAAACATTTTCTGACCTTTCCTTTGCTGAAGGTCTGGTAGCTCAGGTATTGGTCTCCCATCTTTTAAAAGCTGTTGTTTTTTCTCAAAAGAAAGTTTCTTACATACGAATAGCATTTAGCATAGCACGGTTACGTCCAAAGGCAGCGTAGAGAGCTGCCTTTTTACGTAAATGGTTGTCATCTTGGGGAACTGACTGCGCATGCGCAAACATAAAAACACGCTATGGAAACAGAGGCAGAGCAGCAATGTGCTTTTGAGAGGGGGTGTGGCCTCCTCCTGCCTTACGGCGGAGTGAGACTGCGCAGCGTCTCTGCAGTACCAGGAAAAAGCGATATTTAGTCATTTGGGCTATGAAAAGCACAAAATGCTGACACTTTCAAACTTATAGGTACTGTAGGCTATCGGAAATGGAAAAAAAATAATATTTATAATTACATTATAATCAAAACAAATAATCAAAATATCAATTCACCCTTGGGTAGGCACTGCCTACCTTGCCTATCCTGACTGCACGTCACTGACAGAGATCTTTAAAACTAAATTACAGTTTCACCAGAAAATGTTAAATGTATCAAAGCATTGCCCAAAACTGTAAAAAGCAAGTTTCTCCTTACCTAAATTGATCTTCCATAACGAAGGGCCAATCAAGTCATATTAAATAGGAAAGTTGCACACTGAAAAATACTAAAAATAATTAGTTACATTTTTCTCGACTTTCCAATTTAAAGCTGTCAGTGTGTATTATAGTTTTTTCCTCTGAACCAGAATGTGCACAAGTGGGCTTGTGTATCAGCGTGTTCAATAACGCATGTTGTGATTTCCCTAAACAGCTCTTTTCCCCCTGCAGACGGCTGCCCCCCGGTCCAACATGCACATCTGTCCTTGCTTTATTACCCCATCCCTGTGATTAATGTCACTCTGTCATAAATTGTGCCGTACTCCTGCACCTAAAGCTAGCAAAGCAGCAAAAGTGCCCTGAACAATGGACAAAGCAGTGTTCTCCAAATAGAATGCACCACTAGAGAAATGTTACATTTATGAAGAAAAACTCGCCTCCACATGCTCACACGAACACACCTGAACAGTCATCAGGAAGCTCTGTGAATCACCAAAGCAGACCATTAGGCTGGAGAGCAAGCTGAGTAAATGTGTACACGTGTGTGTGCACGCATGTGTGTGTGTGGGTGGGTGGGGTGGGGTGGGGTGGGGGGGGTAAACACAACACACCCAAGGTGGACAGGAGGAGTGGCAGCTGACACACATGCATCCGTCCACCAGAGCCGTGTGTTTGCATGAGCATATTTGTGTCATGTTTTTAATCTCCACGCTTGCCATCGACTACCCCAGCTGATGCATGTGAATGCTGTCCCTGAAATTTCGACCTATCAGTGAAATGAAATAATACCACATAGAGAAAAACTAATGAAAAAAAAAAAAAAAAAGAGTCCCATGACTTCCTGAGCTCGATGTTTGATAAATAATGAAGGACTTCTCAGGTTACGGAATATCAAATTACTTAGTTTAGTGTAGTTTTACACTTCCAGCAGACAAGGAAAACAAATGTTTTCGTGCATTTTATATGAAACTTGTGAAGATGGATGGATAGGCTAGATGTGTAAGTAATGGTTTTAAAAAAAAAGTTGTTTTAAGTTTAAGTAAAGCATCACATTTAATAGTTAGGCCATATATTTACAAAATGACAATTTTTTGTAAAATGAAAATGCAACTTAAGCAAATCATATTATCAAACATTGTTTTGATATTTTCTGATTTCTGTTAATGCATTTTTGATCAGTACTGAAGTATTCCTTTGAAATGTGTTGGGACTCATGTTATACTGATCTACTATGCTGCTAGAAAAGTAATGAATAATGCTAATTTCTGCACATGGTAAAACATACTTTGATGTATCAAAGTGTTTGTTACCTCCGTCAAGGAGGTTATGTTTTGGCCCGCCTTTATTTATTTATTTGTCTGTGAACAGTAATTCAAAAAACAATGCATGGATTGAGGTGAAATTTTCAGGAAATATTTAAAATGGGATAATGAAACAAGTGGTTATATTTTTGGGTTGATCCAAATCAATATCCCCAATCTGGATCAGTTTTTAAAGATAATCCCTATCTTTCATCATTGGCGAAACCTTTAAAAAGTCATATCTCAGATAGTAATTCACCGATGTTCATGAAATATGACTCAACCATGTGAAGTTGGTTCCTCTATCACCCCACCAAGCTTCATCGTGATCGGATGCAGATTTCCTTGCACTTAAAAAACTTTTAAATGAATAAATAAATAGGGGTGTCCATGTATTTAGACCTACTATATCTTAACATTTAAGTGACAATGGAATATGGGGAGACTGAGTGTTTACTAGTTTTCTAACAAATGCCCACAATGCTGTTTTAGACTGTGGGAGAAAAGCAGAATACCCAGGCAGGAACAAACCAAAAATGAACACAGCCTTCTAGCTGACAGATAGCGTTACTAACCACTGCTTTGAAAAAACATCATTATTTATCCTTAAGTGGTTAATCTTTGTTAATTGTGGTATGATTGTAGTTGTGTGAGATGAGGAAATTGATCTGGGGGTCTTTGTGGCACAAGGGAGCTTTGCACAATAAAATAAAAATCCATCTCTATGGTGTAATAGATTTTATCGCAGCGGGAGGCCAGAAAATACCGATGCATGGCAGAAAAGCTCCAGGGGTAACAGGAGAAGCACCAGTGGCCCACATATCTCAGGATCAAACAAATCCGCCAATCGTAGGCTGCTCCGTCACCAAACGCCTGGCCAAGTCACTGAAAGAACACACTGTGAGGGATCCACAGCCCAGAGCAGGGGGAATAATAGCATAAGCTCATATTTAAACTAACACAAACAAGCAAAGCCTGATCAATGAGGAGCAAGGAGAGCTGTGTGCTGTGGGTGGAACGAGGGCTCTGTAGGTTGTAAAGATGTGCGACATCTAAGCAGTAGGTTTATGCTTTCAAACATCACTCTCCCTTTGAGACACGGGAGCTTCGAGGGCCCAAAAAGGCAGGATGTGATCCTTAGAACTAGAACTGCGTGAACAAATGACTCATTTGGTTGTCGAACAGCTGCATGATTGTGTGTGTGTCAGAGTTGAGTGTGACGCTAATCCATTGCCATCACTTGCATTATTTGTGGGAATAATTGTGTTCTACTGTAAACTATGAATGACTCACCATCACCTTTAAGGCTGGCTTTAAAGCTGATATCTGGAGTTTCTGAGAAATCTTTGCTTATGTTTGATTCTTTTGAAATATAAAAAAAAATACCTAACTAGTCTTTTACTATGGTCATTAATACACATTATTGTATATAAGTCCCTCCTTCGTCCTATAGACCCCTATACAAATAGATTGCGTGTGCTGCGCAAACTGTGCACGGAAACGAGGCTGCGCTTCTCAAACAAGTATCACTCTGAGCAGCAAAGCGTCATAGAGGAGCGCTCCGAAACTCCACAGTTACCCATTCCGTATAAAGCTTCTACTCAAAGACAAAAGAAAAATCCAGGTACAAAGCTTGTGGATAAACGTTTTTGTGACCGCAACAGGATCTGCTCTTAAAAGGATTCCGAACGGACCAGGATTTGACGACATTTCTCATGGACAGGTAATAAACATGTTTTGATCAAAAGTTATGACACTCTAACAATAAATGTGTAGTTTTTGTAGTTGTGCAACTTTGTTATGTTTTTCAATGCGCGTGTACAAACTTAGAGGCGTACCTTCTGGTAGATTGTCAGAGCCAGGGGAGGAAGTAGAGCTGTTGAGGGCGGGACATTGAGACGTTCTCTCAGAAACTCTGGATAGCAGCTTTAAGTGTTTAACATTGGCTGCTGAGTAGGGCTGCACAATTAATCCAATTTTAATCGTGATCACAATTTTGGTTCTGACGATTAAGTGGATCTGAACGTCTGCAATATTTGCACTCTGTAATAATGTATGTATATCATTAGCCTTTGATACATTTTTCATTCTTGGGTTCATTATTTTTTAGTATAATTTAAAGCTTCGTTTTGCACTGTAAACTGTACACATATTGTTTGTTTAAAAGTAATGTAATAAAAACAGATCCCCCCAACATGATAAATAATAGTGATTGTATTTGTTACAAAATATTGATCAAAATAAACATGACCATAATCGTGCAGCCCTACTGCTGAGGTGAGATATGATCTGTCCCACACTCACGTCGTCTGCTGACATACTTCAGATGAGGCACACTCACAAACAACAAAGAACCCCTGCCTCTGGAAACAGGTTCAACAGAAAACAAAGGTCATGGGAACCAATTTAAGCTGAAACAACTGTTGAGAGCAGCAAAACTGATGTTTATCTCCAAACACAACGGTGAGAGGTTTTTTCTCTGCAGGTTCCCACTGTTGTGAAGAAGCAACCCGTCCAGCCAACTCGCTTTACATCGGGGGCCACACACGACCTAGTTTAATCTGAGGTGGGCCAGAGCAGAAAAATATACATTCTTTTTGGATTAAAGAGCAATTTTAAGATTTTATGTACTTAAGTTTGGCTTTTAAAAACCATTTACCTAAACAAAGGGTCCCTACAGCCTTCGTCAAATAAATTGAAGACTTTTTATTACCATTTGAAACAACATTTTATACCAACTTCAAAGCAAACACACATGGGGAAAATAAATGCCACATCAATTACATAGGGTTAAGGTAATTTGTTTTCCAGTGTCTAGTGCAGATGTGCAACTGGCCCCTAAATTTAACACAGAAAAATATACAAAATGACAGTAAAATACACACAAAAGACATTTTAATGACGATTAAGGCCATATTCTTTAAGGATTCGCGGGAACACAACGTCACTATTTGTAACTCCAGGATCTTGTACTTCAGACGTCCTAGAAATTTGTAGCCATTTATTATTATTATTATTATTAGTAGTAGTAGTAGTAGTAGTAGTAGTAGTAGTAGTAGTAGTAGTAGTAGTAGTAGTAGTAGTAGTAGTAGTAGTAGTAGTATAATGCAATTTGAGTTAATATTAAAAGGACAATTTCCTATATATATTAGGAAGGGTCATTCATTTTTTTTTAATTTGGAGGGGCTGAGATATCTACAACTAAACTGATTTACATGATGATTTATGTTATTGTTTTGTTTCAATGTGCACGATACAAACAGAATAGTCCTGTCGGCTAAAATGAAGGCTCTTGGGGGCCAGAATCAACCCCCGGCAATAAGGTTGACACATCTGGTGTACAGGCTCCATGGTAGGTTGGGGAGCAACCAGTGGGATTCAAACCCATGACCACAGCACTGAGGGGTAACAATACTAACCAGAGTGACAAATTCCAAGCAACAATGTAGATTATCAGCAAAAAAAGCACCCATAAACCAATCCAAAGCATGGGTTCACCCTGTAACCAGTGTACAATTCAACATTTCCTCAGGCGGTTGAGTTCTTTTCTTTCTTTAACCTCATTCAGCGTTTGAATGGTGGAGCCACAGAAGCGGAGCAGCCATTAACAAACAATTCAAGATGTTTTGGAGGAACAACCTTTGTGATCAAGTCACCCAATTTTGGCACATAATTACCAAAAAGATGAGATATTAAAGTGTAGCTCTAGTTTAGCTGCTAATATAAATTAATATATGACCAACAGTATACTCAATATGAATGATTCCACCATTTAATACCAGTATGCTGCTGTCACAGCCCAAAATAGGACCAGGCTCTTAAAAAGGCAAAAAAAATAAATGGATGGATACTGTAACTAATGTTACAGTATCCATCCATTTTCCGATGCACTTGTTCCTGTTTTCAGGGTCGCAGGGAAAATTTAAAAAAAAAATGCTTCCTCCTAATTATAAATGATGTAAGCTCTTTTTTATTTTTATTTTTTTTTTACCCAAAAGTTCTGAAAATATCCTAAATACAAGAGCACTCAGAGAGCCAAGTGCCAAATGCCTCTCTTTGCCAGATATTCACAGTTATCTGGATCAGTGATCCTGATCATGGTACTATGATCATTCACACTTCAAAGACTTGGAAGACATTTCTATCCCCATTAATAACAACACAGTATGTGTGGGCACCCCCGTTTCTTTTCAAAAAGATAAGATGAAATGTCATATAAATAATCCAGACCTCATTCAGATGAAATTTGGCGGTGAAAGTCAGTAAATAACTTGACATACTATCAATTACAGAGATGCACAATTTGGAAATTTTGTCAATAATGAGAAATAAGGATTTTTACATTATTTTAAACTAATCACTATATTCATCAAGATCTAGTACTTTTTCTGCATGTAAATGGACAAACAGACCATGCACCAATCTGAAGAATATTCAACTTTTTCCAGTAATTAACTAAGCCATTCATTGGGTTATTCATTAATTTACTGTAAAGGTAAATTCAACTGTAACACACCAGAAAACCCATGCTCTTTCAGAAAGAATAAGCCAAATAGTGACTTCAAATTCATGATTCATTTTTACATGCACGCAGGCACACAATGATGAGGAAAGCCAACAAAACAAGTCTGCTGCCGCCTAGCCTACTTTTACAATTGGATTAGGTGGCGTTGTCTCACACAGGCATGTTAGGAAAAAGGAACAAAAAGAGACATAATGTCACGGGTCAATAGAATATTTCTACCTCTACCTGGGAAGGCACAGAGGGGCTGGGGAGGTGGTACAAAGGGTGGGAGGGAGACAAGAAGGAGATTTATTAGAGGATGAGGCGAGAAGCGTGGTGAATCAGTGGCTAATCCTCCGTTTCCTCTAAGCCTGTGTAATTAGGATGTGGGGGATTGCACCATGACAGGGGAGGCTTTGGGACTTTTTTGCCTCCTCTTTGTTTATTTCTTACTTTTAGAGTTTGCGGCAGTTTTGTATTCCAAATATAGCATACCTGTGTGAGCCTTTTTCTTTTGTGTGTGTGTGTGTGCGTGTGCGTGTGTGTGTGTGTGTGTGATCACAGCATGTTCGCTCATAAGCAACACAAATAGACACGACATGGCTGCCCCATGTTTTATTTATCTTCGCTGTAACGTGCAGCTTGAAGAGAAGATGCTCTCGTTGGTGCTTTCTTTAGTCACTGTGTGACACTATTAGAATGAATTTGTGGCGAACAAATGGGTTGTAGCAGTCAAACAGCAATGTCTTTACCACACGACAAAACTAAAAGAGCCGTGTTCTGTCAAGGGAGAGCAGAAAAGCTGAACAGGGTTCAGCGATGAGAGAGTGCAGAGCATAGAACAGACATCCTTGGAGTGTTAATAGCCTTAATTTACTTCTTACCTTACCTTACTTTACCAGGTCGAGCTTGTTTGGCTTTCATTGACCCTTTCTATCCATCCATACCTGTCACTCATAGCGGTAGCCAGTTCCTAATCTACTTCAATTCTCCAGTAGATAGTGAAGAAAGCTGCCTTGGCCCAAATAGACTAAGTGTGTTATAGTAAATATGTGTGTGTGTGAGAGAGAGAGAGAGAGAGAGAGAGAGAGAGAGAGAGAGAGAGAGAGAATCCACTCACCATCTCATTAAAGGTGTTTGGAGGAAACAGGTTTAGAAAACTCCATTATCGAGACAAAAGAAGAAAAAAAAGATGCTTGTTGCTAATCTGAAAAAAAGTTGCGCTGCTTGACCAAGTTTATACATTTTACACATTTTCTTTGATGAATAAATTGTGTAGGCCTCGTAGATCAGTGAATCAAACATAATTTACTCCAAAATGAAAGGAAAAAGGTCGAGATTGCCACTCAAAAGGGGTTTCCATTAGAAACACTCTTGTTGACATTTTGGATGAATTTCACGCATTGCATTGTGGGACGTGGAGTCCCGTAAACAGATGCACAGACGTGTTTTTACTTTTGTTCTCACAAAGAAAAAGTTCGAAAATAGTGGGTTTGACGTGTAAAAATAAAGCCCTCTGGTCACGCTCTGATAAGAAACCAGAAACAACGAGGATGTAAAGAAGGCGGAGACGAGAGGAGGCTTCATTTTGACCATCCGCATAATAACGACATCCAGCAAACACACAATGCTGTCACATTTGCAGAATTAAATCACTCATTGTCTCCCTCTCCATTTGTCGCTGTCTTTTCAACAAAAGGATTTTCGCAACTCGGGGTGTCATGGCTTTGTGTGAGTAATCATTCCCATGTGCGCTGCTTTGGAGGGATTAGGGAAAGTGCCTCTGATTCTCTGCCTCAACAGATCTGTCACTGTCACACAACATCACATATAGTTTGCAGTGGAATTGCTCTGCGCATACACTTGCATTGAGGTTTGCGATCTATCACTGACGTCGGTCATCATCTTCAGCGTCGATATTGCTGAATGAAATGTGTTGCAGAGCTTCAAAGGACGCCCTGGTGTCTGAATACATTAGAGATGATTGCCTATCCAATGTGTTTGAAATGAACTAGTTTAATGTCCAGTTGACATGTTTGATTTGAAAGTAGGCAGAATCATAATGAGTTAGATTTTTTGATTGATTGGGCTCTCTGCTGGATTGAAGAAACAGCCCAAAATATAACTGGGATGGTTTCCATCAAGCAACACTTCAAAGTAGAAGCAGTGAACTCATCACATATAACTGGAGCAAGGCTAACAGCAGCTTGAGCTGGTTGAAAACTTTGTGACATTCTACATGTGTCTGACATGACACACTCGGAAGTGTTCAAACAGCCTCTTCTGACAAACTAAGCTTGTTTACTCGTCTGCTGCATATTAAATATATTTCTCTTCTCCTGTGACAGACTGGAGCGTGTTAAATCAGATTTTTTGAGGATTTCACTTGGGAGTGAAGGGTTTAGTAAAAAATTGAGAAACTGTATAAATAGTTGTATTTAGATCATTTCCACAAGTTGTTGGCAAAATATAGCTCTTGAAAAGTATCCAAAGAGCGTAAACCTATAGGAACAAATTCACTTCTAAACAAGTTGCTTGGACATAAGAATCTAAACCAGGGGGAGATAAAATTTGAAAAGCTCAAGACTGTACAAGAGAGAAACATTTGCACAAATGCCTTGATTATCCTCACAAAAGATAAAATGTGTTTACTATAATCTGTACTCCAAGGCTTTCAACACATAAATGCATGGAGGAATTAATATAATTCAATGTAACAAAACAGAGTTGTTGCGATTTAAATTGGATTAAAAACAAAATGGATTACTGGAGGAGTTGGATCTCTCTGAAACCGTTTTTGTCCGTGCGCATAAACAAGGTTCAGAGCAAGGTTGTCATTGAGGCTCAAGATGGTTTATTTTATTTATACATTGATACCACTGTGTGTTGTGCATGTCCTATAAATACACAATTACTTTATTGTTGAGTCCTTGGATCTTAGCTTGAAAAGCGCTGACTGACTGTGTACATAAAAGAGGGCTTATAAAAAAATTACAAAGTTGTAAAGAAAACAAGTGTGTGATTGAGGGTTGAGGTCAATTATAATTAGAATTGCGTAATTGATAATTCATTATAATTGCAATTTCAAAAACCTGTAGCTGTCGTAATCATAAATAAATTGTAATCAAATTCAGATAGTTGACTTTGTAATCCATCCATCCATCTTCTCCCGCTTAGCCGTTTCCGGGTCGCGGGGGCAGCATCCTCAGTAGGGAGGCCCAGACTTCCCTCTCCCCGGCCACTTCCTCCAGCTCTTCCGGGGGGACCCCGAGACGTTCCCAGGCCAGCCGAGAGACATAGTCTCTCCAGCGTGTCCTGGGTCTTCCCCGGGGCCTCCTTCCGGAGGGACGTGCCCTGAACGCCTCACTAGGGAGGCGTTCAGGGGGCATCCTAATTAGGTGCCCGAGCCACCTCATCTGGCTCTCCTCGATGCGGAGGAGCAGCGACTCTACTTTGAGCCCCTCCTGAATGACTGAGCTTCTCACCCTATCTCTAAGGGAGAGCCCAGCCACCCTACGGAGGAAACTCATTTCGGCCGCTTGTACCCGTGATCTTGTTCTTTCGGTCATGACCCAAAGTTCATGACCATAGGTGAGGGTTGGAATGTAGACCGACCTGTAAATAGAGAGCTTCGCTTTTTGGCTCAGCTCCCTCTTTACAATGACGGACTGGTGCAGACTCCGCATCACTGCAGACGCCGCACCAATCTTTGTAATTGTCATTAAAATCCTACAGAGATTGTCGATTATAATTTAACGCAAAACTGGGGAACAATGATACACTTCTATGTAGAGTTCTACACATACAGTTAACAATGAATAAAATGCGTTTCATTCATATATATAAATAAAAAAAAAGAAAGAAATTGAGTGGTATACTGACACAAAAAGCTCTTTAAATAACCTATATTTTCATTGATTAAAAAGCCTAACAAGGAAACCAAATGATGGGGAAAAAAAAAAAAAAAAAAATATATATATATATATATATATATATATATAATATATAATATATATATATATATATATATATATATATATATAATATATATATAATTTTGTTTTGTGTATTTTACAGTGGATTAAGGACCCATAATCATTAGAGATGCTAACAGAAAGCTAACACAAGAGGAAGGTTACCTTGTATTAGGTTATTTATTTCAGGCTCATTAATTGTAAATAATTGTAACTCACTTTCTGAGGATATAAAAAATAATTGAAATTGAATTGAAATTGGAAAAAATGCTGGTCACTGTATTCGTATATGAATTGTAATTGAACACAGTTAACTGAAGATGCAATTGTAACTGAAAATCGTAATTGACCCCAACCCTGGTGTGATTTCTCTTTGTTGTGTATCACGTTGATAGATAGTTATAGAAATGTTCAGTCACAGCTGTGTTTTTATATAAGTCCGACTTTGTCTTTCTGCACATGCAATCGGGAGACTTAAATATGCGTTAGAAAACTGGACACTTTAGCATGCTGGCATTTGATCAATCGTGCCAATGAACAAGGGAGCAACGGCGCTTAAGGATAATGGCGAGTGTTGAACAGAGGCTAAGTGGAAAGGTGAAGAGAGGCAGGTTGAGTCGATGGTTTTGGTTTTCTCAGCCCCAGGGTCTAACACATTTAGAGAGCTAACTGACACACTTTGGATCTATCAGCCTCACTGAGCTCTGCCAACCTCTGCTCTGCTTCTGCCGCACCTCCGCTTCCCTCCCGGTCTGCTGTCACTATACAATCTGCTCTCCGTGCAAGTCCAGGGAACACGCCTTGCGTTTCAGCAACATTACTTTAGCATTGATGTTCCTCCTTGTGCCAGCCAAATGGGTGTTTGCTGTCTAGACACTGGTTGCTTATGTCTCTGTGAATAAATATGGGTGCACACTAACACTCTCACTCATCTGTTCATAAGTATGATTAGATTAAAAGAAACTGGGGGGAAATGCAATAACAGTCTATTAGTATACGCTTCAGAGGGGATAATCATTTCAAATATCAATGTGTTTTCCATCTTACTATCTGGCTTATACTTTGTGCCTCTTTGTCTCACTCACCCCTGAGACTGGCAGGCTATGAGTGTGGGCTTTTAAATAAGGGCTGGGTTCAAGTTAAGGCCGCTAAATAAATGGAAAATATACAGTATAGCAATAAACATCTTTTAAAATATGATTGCAAGGATGCATACCCAAAGGCCTGAAAACCCGAGGCTCCCTCACTACAAATGCCTACATTGAATTTCAAGGTAAGCAAAACAACTCGCCTCAATCTGCACTGCCCCCTAGTTTATGGCCGTTTAAGATTAGGGTCAAAGATTAGAAGCTTTACACAAGATAAGAATGGGATTAAAGGAGCTCAGAGATGTAAAATTAAAGATCAGTAAACTGGTAAAAACACACCTGAATTGTAAATAAACTGATAACCCAATAGCCATCTGTCCAGCTAAATAGTACCGGTGTCGTGGGGGAAAAAACAAAACAATGTATTTGTGACGAGAGAAAAAAAGGAAGTGAATATTATGGAAGCAGCATCCAATATTCCAGAGAGGGATTCAGCACACATCAAAGCCTGCCTCTGCAGAAAGTCTGTTAGATTTGGGATTAATAGACTCCAGAGGGGCCTGGACACACACACACACACACACACAGAGAGGCACAAATACACATGCACAAGCACAGACGGTCTCACACATACACACTTGCACAAAATCCACTACCACAACTGCCTGATAAGAGTCACAACCCCAGCTTGCACTGCAGTGCAGCGCTAGTATACTCGTTGGCTCTCCGCTGACTGCAGAATGATGCAGTGCTACAGCAAAATGGAGAAAGAAGTTTATGTAATTTCCTTAACATTCTGGTAATCACTAAACATTTGCTTCAACTACTTAAGTGTTGTATGATTTCTATGAACACAGCCCAGGTTTCCTCCTCCAGCTATGGTTTTTTTTTTTCTTCTTCTGTTTTACATTAGTTTGACAAATTTTCTATTTTGCTTGTCAAATTCTAAAACACATGCCCAGACACATATGCATGGCCGCATGTGTGCACACACAACCGTAAGCTACCTCCAAGCTTAGATGAGTTCATGCAAATCACAGAAATGCAAATACAGCTGGTGAAGCCCAGCTGCCATCCCAAGCATTTTCAATAAAAGACAACAAAACTGGGGGGAAAACGCACAGCAAATCTATTTTGTTTAATCTCGACAGAAGAAGAACAACCTAATCCTAACTCGGACTGCCTTTCCACCTCATTGACCAGCTCCCCCCCCACATTCTGCCACCCACCCTTGCATCCCGTGCCCTCGGGGCTCAAACCACAGGTGCAGGCAAAATGCAAACCACTGGGTGGAAAATGCTCGTTGACAGCATTCTGGTGTGTTTGTGATTGGTCAGTGAACAATGAGGGAGTTTCCTCAACCACTTGTCATGCTGATGGAACAGCTGGACACTAACACCAGACACAGATCAGGGTGGGAAGAGACCATGCGGAACAACGGGACATAGGACTAAAATGAGATTCAATAAAGCTTAAACTCTCTGTCATTCAAAAAAAAAAATGTGAACTGCAAAGAAGTGGGAAATGAATCCAACATGCACACAAATAAAAAGTCCTCTTATCAGATCTATATGGACACAGGTGGAGGCCAGAGTTCACAGCAAACATGGTGACACTGCTTTTAGTTGTTATGCTGCAAAGAAGTGGAACAAACTGCGAACATTTCTAAATCCAAACTGTGAACATTTCTAAGTCCAAGTTAAAGGCACTCTTTTTCTCTACTGACTATGAGTGAGAAGAGTTTTAATCATGTTGTTGATTTAATGTTTTTACTGCTTATTTTTTAATGTTCTTATTGATTTTTAAGCTGTTAAATGTTTTATGTTGCACTTTTTGATCATGTAAAGCACATTGAATTGCCTTGTGTATGAAATGCACTATACAAATACATTAACCTTGCCATTCAACAGCCACAAACATGTTTTGATCATGTTTCACATGGAAGAATGTTTTTAGAGTACACAGACTTAAATTATATAATACAATAATAAAGCACACTCCACCCCACCCCCCCCCCCATCCCCCCAGTTTATATCAACACCTCTCATCTTCTTTGAAACACCCGTATTGAAATCATGTCAAAATAGGGGTCAATAAATTGACAACGCGCAAATAGACAAGAATAGAAAGATTCCTCCTTTAAAGCTTAACATTACAAGTGTAACCCACGGAAACCAGGTTAGCCCGAACACAATATTCAAGTCAAGCAAGTATTTTATTCTTAAACCAACTATTATCAAAAGTTCATTTTTTATTATAAATACAAATAAAATCCCATTTTTTTTTTTTTTTTTTTTTAATGAACTCCTACCAAAAAAAAAGTGCTTAATTTGTTATTCCATTTACCTATTTAACAAATCAGTAATAAGGAGTGGCCTTTTTTTTTTTTCCAAATGAAAGTTTTATCCATGTTTCACTTCCACAGACAGGTAACTGTGCAACTAGAAAAAAATTGGGTACGATTGATTTGTTCGACATGAAAGAGAACTGGATAGTTGGACCACGCTTTTACACCATTTTTATTCTTTTGTTGGCTACAAGCAAAGACATCTTTCTCTTGACGTCACTAACCCTCTCTTTGAAATACTATTGAACTGCTATTCAGAGATTCTTTTGAAGGCAACTTGTGGCCTTCATTGAACATTATGTGACCTCAGTCATCCACCCACGGACATGTGCTGCTACACACCGATCAAGACATATCAGCAAAAGCTGTGTTATCCTTGGCCAGCTAGAGAATGGGTAGATTGTGTTCAAATCAAGTCCCTGAAGACCTTGACATATCACCAAGATCTGTTGTTTATTTGCATACTAAGACAATTCGAGGAAAAAAACAGCCCAAATTTGAATGAGACGCCAGCGGGCAAGAAGGCTTTTGTGTGCAAGAATTTGCCATTAAACAAAGACTAAGGTTTAGCACTGTCGTGGTCCCTTCTAGGATGCTTTCCAAGGGCATGAGGGGCCACAACATATAGAACACCAAACAAAAGGAGATTTATCTCAATCAAAAGGGCAAGAAAAGTAACACATATAAAAGACTCATGCCAAACTGAACAGAAGAAACGAGGATACTGAGCCAACCTCAAAAACATGAACACAGGATTTCCACAAGCACAAAGCTCTCCCACCCAGTCTGTTGCTCAATGTTTGTGCCTTTTTTACACTTTCTCTTCCCTCTTCCCCGATTGCTGATCTGAATCAGGTGTTGAGCTGAGGGAGAAAGGAGGAAGGGCTCAGAGACCAGAGGGCACCATCAACAACTTGCACAAGGTAAACCACATTTTGGCCTTAAAAAACAAGACAGAGGGGAATAAAAGACACCTTTTAAAAGAATAAAATCCAAATATATTGTAAGCTTGCTGGTAAAAAGTATTTTGTTCAGCCTCGATTGGCGTGAAAATTGGATAAGCTGTAGTCAATTAATCTACTGTGTATTCATCACGTGCTAGGTAATAACACATAACACAAAGCTTCCTGAATGAAAGTTACCTCTATAACAAAAGGATAGCCTAAAAATCATGACTCTTTTTTTTTTTTTTTTTTTTAAAAAAAAGTACAATTCAAATATAGAAAAAATATAGAAAAAAAACAATAGACATAAGCTTAGCCAAAATTTAAACTGAACACATTTTTGACTGAATATAAGGGTTTTCCTGCAAAAAAAGAAAGAACCTTTATTGAAAGCCATTAGAGAAAATATTTTCACCGAAAAAAACAAATGTAATCATATTATGGTTGACCAATAATAGGACTGAATTTTAGCAATTTTTATTCAAACCATCCTAAAGTGTAGCAGCTTTGATAGAAAAACCTGATTTAGAAATATGCCATTTACATGCCTTAAATTGTGTATACACGAACTTTATACCTAAAAAAGTATTTCTGTTGTACTTGTATTAAGTGTTGGAACCCAAACTGGAACTAAAGTATTTCATATTTAAAATGAAAGAAGGGTTGCCTGGATACAATAGGCATGATTATTATTCACTTTGTATGCATCCTAATTCATGTGGCCTAGTCTTCTTTTGTCTCCCTCTTCTCTTCTGAGTGTCATCACACAGGCGGGTTAGTGCGTGCAAGCACAAACCCACATCCATGAGCACGCCTTAACCCGCTCTCATCCACATGATCATCCCAAGCAGCATTATCACAATCTAGGGAACTAGATTATCCCCAGGCTCAAAACTTCATCCTCTTTGATCCCCACTTGGGAGCGGATGAGACGAAGCACCAACGATTCTCCACTTGTTAATCAAGGCAGATTTTAAGCACCTTTGAGGGCAGATGGACAACTGTTTTCAAAACAATGTGGAGCAATATGCTATCAAGGAAACTTCCTAAAGCAAAAACAACCCATAAAGGACAACACAGCTACTCATTTATTAACATTTTTTTTTAATATTTAACTTGTTAATTTTTTTTTTAAAAACAAGGATGAGACCTTTATTACCTTTGCCAAGGAGTGATACTATTTCCACTGCCTTTTGTTTGTCAGTTAGCAGTATTATGTCAAAAGTGCTTTTGGATTTTGACGAAATATAGACCTTACACCATGGAAGATTCCATTGAATTTTGGAGATCTGGAAAAATCTACTGATTCTGGTTCAGTTTCAAAAATCTATAGTCCCAAGCTCTCATCATTGGCAAAATTTCAACAATTAATGTCGAAATTGACCGATCTTTATGAGTTTCATGTCATAGAGTTTCATCCGGATCAAATACGAATTGCACATTTCATCGCGATTTAACAAAAACAATGAGGTGTCTTTACATTTGGACCTACTGGATCGTCATTATTGGGGATAGAAATTTATTCCAAGCCTTTAAAAGTCCCATGTCATGCTAATTTTCACCCTTCTACATTTGTTCTAAGAACCCCCAAAACAGTATTTAAGGTTTATTTTCTCAAACTCACCTGTTTTCCAGAGTTATAGCTTCTGACACAAACAGGCTGATTTGCAGCCTACTTATGCATATTCATGAGTGGGCGTGTTTACAGACGGGACACTGACTTCCTCCTCCCCGCACGGTGACGAAGGGTCAGAGGATGGCCGGCCCTCCTCCCACCCACTCCGTAGCCGAGCTCATGCTGCTTTATAAACACGAGACAGAGCGTGGGGGCGGGGCGTTCCCCAGTACATACATCGACTGTAGAGAATACATACATAGCACTGCGCAAAGGACACTGACATGCTCACCTTTGTGAGCGTGTCTGTTTACATGTGCTGCGTCAAAATCAAAGTGGGAACGCGTGTGTTTGGGCTCACCCTGCAGTAAGAAAGGAGCAAATCACCCTCTAACTAACGATTTAGGGATGTGTATGAAGCCCAAATAATTTAGCATAATATGGGCCCTTTAAGGTGTAAATGATCATGGTACCATGATCAGGATAATTGATTCAGCTAACTGCCAATATCTGGCAAAGAGGAGAATCGGCAGTTGGCGCAGGTTTGAGCTCTCTGAGTGCTCTTTTAAAAACGTTGATAGCATTAAGATAGACTCGTACTCATACATGGTAGAAAGGCATCTTTAAAACCCATTGCTGGGGTGTCTTTACCTGATGCCCAAACTATATATTTGGGCTCCTCTTAATATAGAGGTTATCCTTAGAGTCTCTCTTCAGTCAGAGCTCCTTACCCTACCTTTAGGGGTTAGACGTCAACCCTGTGAAGAATCCAATTTTGGACACTTGTATTTCAGATTTTGTTCTTGCTTGCAGGCATCAGTTTTGCTCCTAACTAGTGGTGAGGGTGGGGACATATATCAACTGGTAAATCGAATGTTTAACCTATCAGCTTTGCTACCGACTAGTCTCAATGGAACAATGTTATCCCTCCTCCCCATTTGATCTACCACCTGTAAGGTAAACCAGAGCCAGCCGGTTCTTTGTGGATTAGGTAATTCCTTGACATGTTCACTGCCTTTAGGGACTATAGTATGCTGCCGATTTTAAGGGTGCATGTGGGAAAACTAGTTAATTTTTAATGATTCTAACTAGTGTGAAACATAAATCAGTCTATGTTGTTCTGGCAAACACAGAGAAATTGACAAACTGCAGACATACTCAATTAGGTTTTCGAACGTAATCATTCAGAGGAATACAAAAAGCTGAAAACATGCCAACCTTACATTGTAAACTTTAACCCTAGAGTATGATCTCCCTATAGGCATTCATTAGCCAAAGTAACCCTGAAAAGCTGCTAACCACAAAAAATAACCTATATAAATGCAATATACAATGAAATATCTCCATTAATTTCAAGGATGTGCTGAAAAGAAGTCAAAAGCACTAGAAGATTACCCATCACAGCTAGTTGTTCACTCAACAGGACATTAAAAACACCATGATAGATCTTTGCTGTGGTTGGAGGTGGAATGGTGAGGTCAGCTGTTAATTGGCTGCTGGTAATTACCGATGCATCTTAAGCTTGCTGACATTGTCCATGGGGCTTTGGAGTACCATGCACCACAGAAATAACTGCAAGACAAATGCATATAACTCACTCATGCATACTGATAGGCGATTAAAACTCATAATGTTACATGGAGCAACTGTGGGGATATTTGAAGTCGGTGTATGTCTCAGGGGAAAAGAATAACTGTAGGTGGAATAGTGCACAGCTATTGATAACATCTTTAGGATAAGACCATCTATTATTTCCACATCTCTCCAGATTTAAATGTTTATGTGTGCCAGTATTCAGCTCTTCCATCCTTTGACAGCAGCCATATGGGTGTTTTTTTTTTTCTCCACCGTGGGGCTGCTTCACAGAAAGAGGAGGAAATATAGGGACAATAGCAAGTACCCAATTAAAGCTGTGTTGGCCTCGCAATTCCTCAAGGTATTGCCATGTGACAGTTTAATTAACTGAGCTTCTTATCTTAATTTAACAGGATCAAAAAGTAACAAACTGAGGTTATCGGAGAAAAACACTCCCCAGTCGTCATCCTCACACACTCAAAGTCAGGCATGCGCGCATGCTTTCAATCACTGTTGGTGTAGAAACCAATACAACAATGTCTCATATAAAATGTTTTATTTCCAAACACACATACATACATATATTTATTAAATTAGCATGGGTTTAGTCTAATGACAGTTTTTTAATATCACTTCAGTACAAGCGTGTCCACGAGTGTGTACGCGTGATTTGGTTCAGGGATGTCTTAGCAGGGGATATGTTTTCTTTGGCAGGTTTTCTATTAGCAGTAGGTGACTCAGGGGAGCCTTACACCATGCTAGTAAAACCAATCTCCAATGGAGCTCACCTGCTGTCTCACCCCTCTTTATCAATCCATCCAATGCTCTTCCTGTCATCATCTGACCACTTACAAGTGGTTTAGACCTTTTCATTTGTTAATTACAGACTTGTTTCACTCTGTTATTAAGGCTCTATATACCTTTGAACAGGGAGTTTCATGCATTTAAGATCTGCTGATGTTGTTTTTTTTTTCTTATTTTCTTTCAATTGTTTACTTCTTCTGAAAGCTCGGGTCATCTCATCCACTGTAATCATACAAAACAAGTCTCCCTCTCTTTGTTTTAATGCGTTCTGTTTTTCAAATACTCCATTATCTATAGCACTGCAGGCAGTGGATGAAAGAACATTACTAGTTATGGCTGAAAAGTCCTGATGCTTTAGACAGGCCAGGACCATTTATCTCTTTGGTTCCTGATGCAGTGTAACATGGGGAAACGATGCCCAAGGGCACGACAAATATTCATAAACATCAGCCCAGAAAACAACCAGGACTTGAGTAGGGGACTGTTCCCTGTCATTGTCAATATAGTTTTATTATCTTTAGAGTTATTGTTTAATTGTACATATATTTATTTTTTGTCTTTACACATTTAGAGTAGTAGGATAATTGATCCAATATGGTTATCAGACAGAGATTGACATTAATAGTCTGATCACGCAATGCTGCATAACTATTTATTCAATTTTTCAGTTGATTGCAGAATAAAAAAAATACTGATATTATTTATTAATTTTAATTGTTATTTTAGCAGCATATAAACTGTTGAAAGTATGTGTTTTATCTTAAACAATAAAATAAAAAAATAAAAAATAAATAAATAAATAAAAAACATGTCACCCCTCTGGTTTGTTTGGCCCATTTTAAGGTTTCCTAATGAAAAACACATCTTTGTTTATGTGAGGGCCTGGAAAATGATCCAGCCCAAGCAAAAGAGGCAATCAAAGCATATGTAAAAGAGTGTAGCTAATGTCTAGAATTACAACCAACACTGTGCTCACACAAACAGAAAAAAAGCACAAATGCCCAGCTGTCCGTGGACAGAGGACAGATGGCCATGTAGTGGCTCTCGTCCAGGGAGTGACAATGTTCTGTATCATTATAATCTGCACCGTAGTGTCCTCCCTACTGCTGTGCTGGACAACATGTTTCACCCACCAAGAGCAGATACTGGAACAGTTCTGCCCCTGCATCCCCATAGAGACGTGACACAACAACATGCATGTCTCTTGCATTACAAATTTTAAACGGAAGCTTCTAACTCTAAATCTCACAATAAACACACACGGACCCACATCTTTACAAATGAGACTGGCTCACAACAAGAACAGAATCACATGGTACAGCAAAGCCGACACAGGCCCAACACTTTCACCATATGATCGTCAAGCATGTGGCTCACTCTGCACTGCTAGAGAGCTGGAGAACCAGTTTCCATTTCCTTGATTGATCACGGGAGCATGTATCTTAAAATATCTCAGCATCCAGTTGTGATAACGCCTTAATAATGTGCATTATAAGCACAAATTTAACAGCTTAGCTTCTATGTATGATGTTAATGCGTGAGTGTAGAGGACACGAGGGCTGTGTTGTAATGACGCCGATAATGGTGGTGATAATTAATTTAATCTAAAGCATCAAAACTACATCACGTGATTAGAAAGATAATTACTGACAGTAGACACGTCTGTCATGGTGATGGTAGTGACAAATACGATAGATTTTCTCTCCCACAGCTGCTGTCACTGCTTTAAAATAATATTCCTTTCATACGGAGGTGGAGCCCCACTCGAAAAAGACTTTATTGATGTCTTTGAAGCACTGTGCACTATAAAAACGCACATCCAAGGTACTGAAGTAGGTTACTAGTGTGTTTACAGCAAACAAACCTGCATGCTTGTATAAAGTGTAAACACCAAACATGCAAACTAATCAATCCACCTCAACTCACGCAAGAGTTTTGTTACAAGCAAAAATGAGCTGATAAAACAAACATATTGAAACCCATCCGGCAGGTGAAGACTCTGACCTTAAACTGTAACATGGTTCCGACAACAAGGCAAAATTCAAAAAAAATGTTTAAGTGTGAACATGTAACATCTATTATCCAAATATACTGTATGTATGTGTATGAATATGCATAACTGAGTTCTTAGCAGAAGATTTGACAGTATGACTAAAGAGTGATTATCTTTGTACTCAGAGCACCTACATTTGTTAATGGGCTTTGAATAACATTTCCACAGTCTAATGGCTTTGTGTGTTTTCCTTATTGTAATATGTCTGAGCACACCCTTGGTTTTATACCCTCTAATGCTCTCATTCCAAAGTGGTGCAAGAAGGGCATGTGTGAGCGTTTTGGGTGTGCCTTTCTCCACATTTACTTCGGAGGGTCCTTTACTACTTCTAACAGTGCGCAGCTGACGCTCCAGTAAACGCAGACACCGGGGAAACCATTTTGTCGGGTCACAGATTGTGTCACAACACCTGGGCCACTGCCTCTCAAGGACGAGCCAGTTTTCCTAATCCTGGCTGCCCTATAAGGATTTTTAATGAAAATAACCTGACTAAGGGTGCGTTGACACTTAAAAGTCCTAGAGCAGTTCAAATGCTCTAGGATTCATTTACCCTAATTGTCTGTGGATAGTGTGGACATTCAAACAAAGCTTGGAACAGATTAGGCAGGAGAATTCTAGAGCGATTGTTTGAACTGTACTTGGAGCATTTCCAATCAAAGTCTAGAGTAATTCAGGTAGTGCTTTGAACACTAAACGTGCGTTCACACTGAATGCAACTCCAGCGACTATGGTTGCTTAAATCAATCGTGATGAGTTGCTTGAACATAGTTGTGCTTTTTGCAAGCTTCATCTACCATAAGTGAAGTAGGGAGAAACTCATTGTGGATTTGATGTCGCAACACAGCATCACTCAAAGTTGTTTGAAAAGTTTGAAATTTTAAACTCAGAGCGACTTCCAGCGATTCAAATTGCACGATTGAGTTGTTTGACGTTGCGTTATTTACATTGATTTTGAATGTAATCTAGGGACAAGAGTCGCTGAAGTTGCTTTCGGTGTGAACGCACCTGAACACGTTTGGATCGGGCCAAACACAGGAAGTGTCGAAGATGACATGGAAACAAAACATTAAAATCACGGCAATTTGTTTCTCCTCTATTGTTGAATGTTGTAAAAGCACAGGCGGAGAAGGCAGAGAAATTTATGCACGCTCGTGTTGACCAATAGATGAGACCGTTTTCTTCTCAATTCTGTTTGTCTTCCCCCAACGAACTAGCTCATGCAACTGCATCAGAGGCTGTAGAGCGGATCAAAAAGGACGCTGTGAACACAAACCGAGTCAAATCAAGGTAATAAAATGATTAACTGCTCTCCACCCATTCAGCCTGGGAATGGAGCCCTACCTCTAGTATTATATATGATTTTTTTCATGGCGTTTGCAATTAAAATTGACTACAGGTACACTTTAATAAAGGTATGAGGAGAAAAAAGCTCACTGGAATCTTACATAGACATTATTTCTAGATTAGATAGTCAATCATACTTTGCAGTCATGATGTAATGGCAAAATGGTTTTTAGTCATAACCATCAAACACATGCTATACCTATTCACTGTGGCTACTGGGGTGACTGGATCATGTCAACGATTTACAGCCCAAGTGGTAAGAGTCTGAGATGTTTATCAATCCCCTCCAATATTGTGGTGCCACAGTACTCGCGATAAGCTTACTAGCTGAATGAGATCGGGGTGGGGGTGTGTGTTGGGGGGGGCGAATCTGTCATGTGAGACTGGGAAATATTTAGGGGGGAAACAACCATATCTCTAACCCAGCACAGGACCAAATCACCCACAACCAGTATAAAGAGACAGATAAAAGAATGGACATTCCTTGTGAGGCACATCAATATGATAGAATTTATCAAAACTTTGTATATTAAGAAAAAAGCTAAATTAATCCTTTAAATCTTCCATAATCAGAGGGGCTGAAATCCTTTGACTGTGATATCCCCGCCTTCCTTCACCCCACAAGATTTCAGGCTTTCCACAGGATTCCAATAGCTTAGCTGCAAATCGCCTCACTGCTGTGAGATGCAGCCACATTCTCTAAGAATGGAGTGAACACATGATCAGGCACATGCATTTAGGCACACAAACAAGCACTCAAGCACTCAAACCGTGCTTGAGTTTGATTAATGCATTCTGTAAAAGTCTTGGTAGCAGTTGGTTCCTATTATCAATAACTGGAAAGTAGCTGTTGACGTTGCCATGGTTAAGGAAACCAGCCCAACCAGGGACCGGCCATGGAAAGAGAAGCAGAGGAAGATGAAAGTCTCATAAGAAAATCTGATCAGCCTCATGGCTCCCACCAAAAAGCGGCAAGAAACAAGGGCATCTGGCTGCAGTTCCCAGATGACATTTGTTTTTCTGGCTTCCATTAAATGGCCTGGTCCTGCTACACAACTTCCCTCAAATTATTAACTGGACACAGGAAAACATATCCCCCAGAGAACCAAGAATTGATCTAAGATTCACAAAGAAGATAACTGATGAAAATAAGACCTTCTAATGCTGCCAATGATACTGAAGTGTGGCACATGGGCATTCCTATTGGTGTGAAAACATCCTAATAGCTTTAATTAATCAGGTTTAAACAGACAGATGTGACAGCAACACATGAAATGATGACTCCTCCATATGTTCCCTGTTTAGGGCAATGTTAGCTAACTGACTAATTACGGTGATTTAAAATGTAGCTTTGCTCTCAACAGATGCTTGGCTATTAACCTGCAGAACAACAACTTTCTTCACATGTGAGCAATCACACAGTGGCAATGGCCCTTGTGAACAAGAGGGCACTATCACTTCCTTTAATCAGTAAAAAGTATAGAAATGTGTAAAGGCATATTAAGACATAAAGCAAGGGTAAGATGCATCTTAACTAGTAAAGTATTTCATTATTCCAGCAGACATACAGTAACAATTGTACGAAGCAGTTTACCGTTCAAGAAACTTACATTTAATTGTTCCAGCGAGATTCATTTAGTCTTCTATTTGAACAGTATGATAAGTTGAGGTTTTCGTTTATTCAGACAAGATTTTTCAGGAAATCAGGTTTCGGCATGTTTCAGTGAGGAACTATTACTTGGAAGTCAAGTGAAACTTCAAAGGAACCATTAAGGCGATCAGCAGAACTCCTCTGATGAAGACTGGCAGTTGACAGTCGAAACATGTCGGGAGATAAACATTTCCTGAAAAACCTTGTCTGAATAAATAAAACTTCAACCTAAGAAACTTACACATACTGTACTTTCTCAGATTGTGGGAGCATTCTTTCTTTCACAAATTTTTTAGTACTTTTAGTAACAAAACCTGTTATTGCTGGTTTTGCTTTTAAATCCAACTTTGAGCATGTTTATATAATTTGATGTTTTGACCACAAGCATTGACTGAATCATTCTGGCTGAGCTGCGGTTTAAGTATTTTTTTTGTTTGAAACCTGCTGGAGAAATTTCAGGAAGAAGTGTGGCTATTATGGAACATCACCCTAAAGACAGACCTTGTGCTGTGTTATATATATTTCTAACTTGTGCCGCTTGTGAAGACTTTTTCTTCTTCTATCGTGCCTATTTTAGTGGGTCCTAAGTAGTGGCACATTAAGAGAAAGTAAAATCCATGTAGAAATTATTAAATTTCAATGTTTTTATTAAAGCTGGGACAATATATTGTGTGACAGGATAATGTGACATTAAAATGTCAAAAGAGTGTGCACTGAGTTGTCCCACTGTTTATTTTTTTTAAAATATTCCTGTCGATTAGAATAAGAGTAAGGTCAAATAAAAGCATGGGTATTTTTCAAGTGACATATTTTTTGGTCTTTTGTCATTTTCAAAAAATATTGAGTTAATAAAAGTGAACTCAGTGTATCGCCCCACCTATAGTTCTAAAATGTTATCATTACTGGCTAAAGTTTGAGAACAACTGACTCGTAATAATAATAATAATAATAATAACAAGAAGACAGCCATCAACATCCCCTGCCAAATGGGTTGACATTATAACTCAACCTTTTCCAAAATGTCCTAAATCTAAGAACTTAGATGTATACATAAGAAAATATTATCACATCAGAATATAAAATTACTATCTTAAAGAAAAGCTGTTCCCTTTAAAGATACCTCGAACAAAGCAAAAAATAAATAAAAAATGGCACATGGGCAATAACTCTGGAGAAAATAATTGCACACTTCTCATTTTCGAACCCCATCAAGGTATTGAAACCCTGAAGCCACACACCAAATTTGGTTATCCTATCTTAAACGGTTTCTAAGAAAAGCTGTCCTCTTTGATGATACCTGGAACAGAGTCCAAAAAATGGAAAAAGGGCAATAACTCCAGAATAAATAATTGTGCAATTCTCATTTTCAAACTCCATCAAGGTATTGGAACCCTGAAGCCACACAGCAAATTTGGTTATCCTATCTTAAACCATTTCTAAGAAAAGCTGTTCCCTTTGATGATACCTGGAACAGAGTCCAAAAAATGGAACAAGGGCAATAACTCCGGAAAAAATAATTGTGCGGTTCTCATTTTCGAACTCCATCAACGTATTGATACCCTGAAGCCACACACCAAATTTGGTTATCCTATCTTAAACAGTTTATGAGAAAAGCTGTCCCTTTTAAGCTCAAACCTATATCTCCCTTCCCACACTTTGTGGTGGGGGATAATAATAATCACTCACGTACAAAGCCAATATTAATTAGTAACATTAATATTCAAAATGTAAATAGGAATATTTAAATTGCAGATGTACCACACTTCCAACCAAGCTTTCAAAACCATGTCTACATTTATCTGTCCATAAAATATGAGTGATGTTGAATGGAATGCCCTTTTTTCACGAGTCAGATAAAGGTTCATTGAAGGCTGGAGAGGGGATGATAAAGGTTGCCATGGATACAAGAGTGAAAAGGGCATCTGGTCATACTTGTGACCAGTCAATTAATCTTAAAATTTGATTTTTATCAAAGGTTTCTCTAGAATTCTAATTAATTGCAGCTAATACTGAGAAATAAAAAGCAACGGCTAGAATCTGCTGCAAATAGAGACGCTTTGGGAAAAGTCAACTAATGCAAACACCGTAAGATGGAACCAACATAAGGGAATACAAGTGAATTTTTAAGATGCATTATAGCATTTTTTTTTTTTTGTGCTGGCACATATACAGTATGAAAGTAAACACCACCAAAATGATTAGACTGAACAATACCTGTTCGGTAACTTTCATATTTTAGAATTGGTATAAACAGCAGTAAAATGCCAGCAATAAAACAACAACAACCTTATTTCCTTACAATAAGCTATTAAATCCATTCAGTATGGCAACTATTGTTCAGAATCATGCTTTTTCTATGAAATTTAGTTGATGTCAAAGTGGCCAAGTACCTCAAACACTACATGAAAAATGTATATTACAAGCTCAGTAAAAAAAAAATAATAATAATAATAATAATAATAATGAAAAAAGTCCTGCATTGATTTTCTACTAGTGCATTATATACATACTTATTATGTACAATATGACTACTGTGTTGGTCATTTCTATCCATTTTGCACTTTTACAGGCAAACATTAAATGCTGCCACTTTTCGTTGTCCTTGTTGTATCCTCGTCCTAAGTACCCCCTCTTAAATCCCAAGCAGGCCTCTCTTTTAAATCAAGAGAGAGAGAGTTTGATTACCATAAACCAGTCGTAGCTAATTAGGTTAGGTCAGCTAGTACAGTCAAACTGTATCCATCCCGCTCCATGCTCTACCATCTCTTCCATCATCTTCATCCTCGTCATCTCCACCCCCACCTTCATTTACTGGAACAGCTCAATCAGTTGGGAACATCTTCCTTCACCACCGCCTCCTGTCTGTTGGTGATAGCGACAGTAGCAGTCATCTCCAGAGAGACGGACCATTTGCTGCCAGCCACTCCACCAAAGCCAGACAAGCTTGTATTAATGTCTGCCGCAGGCATTATGGTGCATCAATTAATCGCTGTTTAACACTGGCAAAAAAAGAAAAGGCAATTTTTCAAGGCTATTTAATCAATTTGAGGCAGGGAAAGATGTCCAGATTATGGTTTTCAGAGGGAAACATCTTTGAACATAAAATAATTTGCGTTGTAAGCATGGTGTGAGAAAGTTGTAGGTTTCAGGTCATATTGGTAATATTTCTACAAGGACAGTAGGCGTAAGGAGACGGAAAAAAATACAGAAAATGTATTTGGTATTAAGTAGTGTTGTCGATTGATTCTTGTTCAACTCTTGACATTTTAGTCAAAGTACTAAGATTTGGCATATTTTGTTGTAAAAATGTAAGAGCAGAGGTGAAAGAAATGGATTACAAGTACTTATGTTACTGTGATTGAGTTGCTTTTTTTGGTACTTGTACTTTTTTGAGTATATTTATAAATCAGTCATTTCACTTGTCCTTAACTATGTTTTAAAATAAGTAAAGTATTTTGTTACATTTCTACACCCAACCATTACTGAGTAAAATAATATGTTTTGTTTTAAAATGATCAACGGACATTGTGAAATAACAAAAAAAATAAAATGACCAGACAACAATAAATTGCATCACATCATAGCCGACCAACCAGATTAAACGTAATATACAGCTCCAAAACAGCATTGAATGGAGGTTATTTTCTCAGTTTTAGACTTCATAAATGTAGCTATACTTAGAGTCTGAGAATTTGTTTATTTTGAATTGAATTCATTTGTGTTATTGGCTTCTTAAGTTACCAACCACCACTGTTGGCCCACTGTCGACTCTGCAATCTGTGGCGAGTAAGTCGAATTGAGAGAACAGTGAACAGAGTGGTATAGTGAATATTAAGTCGGTAAATAGCGTAGCATACCGTGTTGAGTAGAGATGTTATAGTATAGATTGGGCATGTCTTATCTGCTCCAAGAGTCCCACCCATAATCAAGGCATTTTTTGAAGAAAAATATTTTGAATCGACATAGAAAAAGAGACTCAACAACAATCTGAAAGAGAGTTGGGAATTTATCTGGATTTAAACTACGTGCATTTTGCACTTTTAGTTGTTTTTATACTTCACCAGTGAATAAGGCCTGGAGAGTTCTGGTAGGAAAGCAGAGAGAGAGCTCTAGAGCGTAATTGGCAAAGCCGTGCTCAGAGGAAAATGACTTAAGATGAGAGAAGAGCAGGAAGGGGGAAGGAGAGAAAGGGGAACCTAAGTGCTGAGTTGTAAAGAAAATAAGCCTTCCGGGAAAGTGACCCTTGGACAGTGACAAATGACAAGCTCCTCTTTCCTTTCTTCAACTGACGATAGATAGGTCTCTGTTCTCCTATTTACGGCACATGTATGTGGTCCCATTTCCTTTGGTATTCTTCTTCTTGAGTGTGATAAAGATGGATCCGTACAGGAGTGAGTTTAGTAAATACTTGAGTCTCCCCAAGCCAAGAGGCTCATCCTCTGATTAGTTTTCAACAGGAAGATGACATAAAACAAACAAGTTGACTTTATAGATTGACAGACGATGACTTGAAAGCATTATTTTCCTCATGATAATATCCTATTCTCAGAGTGAGCAGTGGTATTTGTGAAAGTTAATAGAGATGCATTGGAGCACTGCCAAAGTGATGTTTACCACCCCTCAAGTCTTCATCACTGATCCACCACTATGCCTTGGCCTCCCACCCTTGCTCTCCCCCACAGCTTAGCTCAGCCCACATGTTATTGGCTAAACACAGCCAGCTGCAGCCGGTTAACTGTCTAATCTCACATCAATCGATTTCCCCAAACAAGGAGAGGTGAAGGAGTGCAACGAAAGTCAGGGAGTGGGGGTGAGAGCATGGCTGAGAGGGAGAGTGAAAAAAGGAGGAGCAACGACAGAGAGAAAGACAAAGTCGTGTGTGTGTGCGTGTGTGTGTGTGTGTGTGTGTGTGTGTGTGTGTGTGTGTGTGTGTGTGTGTGTGTGTGTGTGTGTGTGTGTGTGTGTGTGTGTGTGTGTGTGTGTGGATCTATTGGTCGACTTCTTGTTGAAACACAACAGAAAAAAAGTGGACAGACAGGTTTACAGAGGGTTCCTACAGCTTTAGTCAAATGACATTTAAGACTTTTTATTGCCATTTGAAATTAAATTTAAGACGAACTTCTCAGTAAACGTAATTGGGGGAAAAAAATGCCACATTAATTACAAAGGGTTAAGAGTAATTTTTTTCTAGTGTCTTGTGCAGATGTGCAACTGGCGGCCCCCAAAGTAAACACAGAAAAATACACAAAATGACAGTAAAACACACCAAAAACAAACTAAAATACTCAAAATAACTCCAAAAATGCTACAAAAATAGCCAGAATTCTATAAAACAACAACACAAATACAAAATAAAAGCCAGGCAATTGTCGTTAAATTTAAATTTTTCCATGTTGTTTATAAATTTAAAAAAAAAAAAATGAATGTTGCCATTTATTTTGAAATGGGAGACTAATTAAAATCATAAAATACTTATTACGAGTTAAAATGTCATACTTTTGAAAGAACTGATTTAAGACATCTTAATGATAACTAAGGCCTTATTTTTAGATTAATTAATTTTATGCCTTTTAAGACTTTTTAAGGATCCGCTAGAACCCTGTTTCAACCGCCAAATAAATGTATCAGAACAATATTTTTGAGTGACTGCCGCCCAGCGCACTATCAATGCACTTTGTCACAAGTGGGTTGTGTACAAATGTGATCCTTTGGGTTCCACATGGATAACTAGATGAGAACATTTTGGAAAATGAGAAACATATGGAACGTTTTAATAGGCCAATTTTTCTTGCCAGTGTGTGTGGTTTTTTTGTTGTTGTTGTTATTGTCTAAACCAATGAAAAGCTGCAAAGTAACACATCCTTCTTGTCAGACATGCACGTTGCGGCACACAGTGTTCCATAAACTGCCATTGTTTTTCTGCAAAAAGTAAAAAAGAAGAAGAAACCCTTCTGTTCTCTGGATTAATAGCACCATTACGGAGAAACCATGTATATACAAAGCGTCTGGGTCTCGTCACTGAGGCATCTACTTCATAGAGGAGACCTAGTGAATTATTGTTTCCATGGGAGTATCCGTTTTGACAAGCAAAAACAAACTTCCAGTCCTACTTCTTCTACAGTATGTGTAGTCTTCATATTTGTTGCTCCTGAACCTGCACTAATCACACAAGGTGGCAGTAGCGATAGGAAACATGTCACATCTTGGGAGTTATTGTTCTACACGTGTCATGTGCAATCTGCCTGACCCACGGGCGCTTAGAATAATTATTCATTCATCGTCCAACCTACTTGTTCCTGTTCAGGGTCGGGGGGTGGGGGGGGTCTGCTGGTGCCTATCTCTGCTAAGAATAATTATTCATATTTAATCATTGCACTATGAGGCTACATCGCCTGCCGCTCACTAAGTCATTTTCCATGTTCCATTATCAAAGTTTCAGACAAGGATGCTTAGGGAAGTGGGACTAAATGGAGAGGCTGAAGTAGTTGGACTTATAAAAACATAATGGGCTTGTCTGTTTTGATAAACTGAAGACGTGTAGAAAACGCACACTGTCTCACACCCACCAATACACACATTCACTGATAGACACAACACACATGCACACACACATTTTAAATAAGAAAGGAGGTACCAACAAAGTAAAAGAGAATAAAGTACCCAATTCTCTGAGTTAAGATTGTAAGTGCCCATGAAAGCTTAAAGCACAAGAAAATTGCTATTTTGTCGATTGGTCAAAAAAAAAAAAAAAAAAAAAAAACAATGAAAAAGTCCCTGCCTTTATTGCTTGTGTGATCTAACAAGCAGTGTGTAGTAGTGTGTGCTCACCTTGTTCCAAAGGCGTCGGTTTGACGCCTGAGGCTTTTAACTTGAGGGCTTCTTTTGCAGACATGTCACAGCAAGAGCCTTTGTTGGTGTCCTGGTCGCTGTCCGCCTGGTCGCTGTCACCATGGCCGCTATCTCTTAGGCTCGCTCGCTCGGGGTCTTTAAATGTTGAACTACTAGAAAAACAAAACTACATGTCAGTGTGTTTGTTTGTGTCAAAGTTTTGAAAAGACACGTAAAAAAAAAAGTGATCAAAACAGAACAATTACAAAACTTATTTAACATCTATTAAATATTGTCTATAAATACTGCATTTGCCTTAGCACAGGGGTGTCAAACTCATTTTAATTCAGGGGCCAAATTCAAACCAGTTTGATTTTAAATGGGCCACAGGTTTAATGTGGGAAAAAGAGCAAATTCAACATTATTGTGCACTGGTTTGCACTTCCAGGTATAAATGATATATAAATGATAAAGAATGTGAGTATATCAGTCCCTGCAGGTTCTTCACTTAAATTAACCTGATTTTGGAAATTTGGGGAAATGTCATGCAATAATTTGAGGAACATTAGCCAGATTTTGGAAAAATTTAAAGTTCCTTTAACAATTTGAGATTAAAAATGACTGTCGCCATGTGATAAAAGAACTGAAAAATTAGCTCTGCAGATATTGTGGATTTTAATAGATTTTTTTTTGTATTTGGAGGGGCTGAGATATCTATAACTGAATTAGTTGGTCATTTACTATATGTTTCATGTTTTTTTTCTATCATTTTTACTTTCTCGAGCGAGCCGATGCGATGGTCTAAAGCGGCAATTCTCAACTGGTGGGTCGGGACCAGTTGAGAACCCCTGGTCTAAAGGGCCTTGAATTGGACACGTGTCTTAGCATAACTGAGACATCTGTGCATACTGAATAAGAATGTTGCTCCCTGGAAAATAGTTGGAAACAACTTTAAGACCCTATTAAATGCTTGTGTTTCTGTGTCTCAGAACAATCACTAAATACACCGTTGCATGCTCTATGTCCCTGTTTAACAGCTTTAACTTTAACAACAACAGCAAAGACTTAAGATGTAGTGATAGTTATAGATCCCAATCTTTACCTTTGAACAAACTGTTGTCTGCTACCCATGTAATTAGGTTCAGTGGGGAAATTGTCGGTCTGTAGAAAGAAGAAGAAAAAAAAAGATGGTTAGCTAAGTAGACATGAGTCTTGCTGTGAAACAAGAACTCCCGGTGACAGATCATTAATTATGCAAGGAAACGAATTAGGTAGGAGAAAGAAGAAAGGCAAAAGTACAAAGTAAACATGAGATCACCGAGGTTTTCTTACGCCAACACTGTATGCATGTGCATTACAGACAGAATCAATTCCACTTCCTCTTTCTCCTGGTAATTCTATAAATGGGTGGTATATTAGGGGTTTTAATCATGTCAAAACAGACAAAAGGTCACAAAGATAGTTGGCATTTACAGAAATAGCAATCAACTTTGCATTAAATCGAAAAAAATAAATAAATAAATAAAATCATGCAATCAAATTTACTTTTAGTAAGCCACTAAAACTGGGGAGAATGCCATGTATATAAGCTATAAATTAATACAGCAATGAAAATTACATCCAGCTGTATTGTAGCACAGAAGCTGGAAAAAAAGGAGACAAATGTCTTTTAAAGAGAGAATGTTTTCCTGCTGGTGCACTGACATTCATCACAGCATCACAAATATTTACAATATCTGTCACAAAGTCTCTGTCTTCAGTTGGTTGCAGTAAAATGTCATGTTTAGTGAATAATGTCTCCTTGGGCCGGGGGTGTTCACATGCACAGCTTGACTCGCAGTCGATAAAGTAGTTCAATGTCGTCGGGGCTCTGGAGTGTCGCAGTTGGAAAAGGGTGTGTGAAGGTCAGACAGGCCACCTCTGTACCTTGACCTTCCATGTCTTTGGAACTTTGGTACTCAACATTTTTTTTTTTATTGCATTTGCTGTTGTATTGGCGCCGTATAAAGGGGAATTAAAATTATAGTTCAGAGTGAACCCAAGTTAATACACCAAGTTTCCCTCATTTTGACCTGAAACTATGGTTTGTATTTTAGGAATCTAGCATATAACACATAAAAATAATAATATAAAAACCCACCCCTGAAGCAACAGTATATGTCACACTGTTGCTGTAACATGTGCTACTTTTGGACCCGCCTGGTAATAAAATGAAAATACACCAGGGTAGAGAAATCTCTTTCCTGCCAATTAGAGCCCAGGCTGATCTAAAGCCTGCATCTCTTCCTGTCTGACTATATTGGCGAGCCCTTTCATGACAATGGGCCATTTCCCAATTAATGGGTCGATAACAGACTAGTATGGGCTGCTTTGTAGTGAGCAAAGCAAAGTTCTCAATGAATCAAAAAAAAAAAATCCATTCTTTGTCCATTGTACCGACTAAAGTATTATACAGCATTTACTACAACAGTGGTTCCCGAACTGGGGGGCGGGGACAGCCTTGCTGAATACTGAGCATGAAAAAGAGGGGAAAATAAGTGTACTTAAAAAAAAAAACTTAGTATGTGAGCGCACATTTTATGTTATTATTATGAGTTTTGAAGGAGATGAGTCACCTTTTTTTTTTTTTACATCTTTTTCTATAAAAGTTTTTTTTTTTTTTTTTTTACCTATTATGTTGAAATTCTGGATTTTTTTTCATTCTTTAAATGGAGGGGCAGCAGGGTTGGGGTCAATAATAACTGTGTAATTGATAATTAGTTACAATTATGGCGTAATTATAACTGTAATTGCAATTGTATTTTAAAAAATCTGTTGCTATGAAAATTCTATTAAAAAAAATGTCATTTATAATTATAATGCAAAATTAAGGAGCCATGTTACAGTTCTATACATAAGTAGTTAAAAAAATATTAAAATACAGGATGTTTCATATCAAGCTTTCCAACATTTAACCATTTAAAAAAAAAATAATGGAGGGGTATACGGACACAAAAAAGGCTCAGATATCCACATCAGAAATATTAAAACCTACATTTCTATTGATTAGGAAGTCTACCAAGGTAACCAATTGATAGGAAATAAATTAGATGATATATATTTGTTTTTAGTGTATTTTACAGCTAATTTAGGACCGTTATCATAAGAGATGCTAACAGAAACACAACAGGAAGGATAACTTTTACTAGGTTATTTATTTCAGGCTCAGTAATTGTGATTCATTGTAGCTGAACTTGAATAATTGTAATTGTAATTGAATTTCTGAGGATTAAAACAAAATTGTAATTCAATTGTAATTGGAAAAAATGCTGGCAACTTAAATCATAATTGAACATGGGTAATTGAAAATGGAATTATAACTGAAAAATGTAATTGACCCAAACCATGCTGAACATGCTTTTTATTATGAACTGAGGTAATCTTGAACAGGTTTAATTTGAAAGGAACACAATGACCACGAGACAATTATCCATTGTTTAAAAAACCGAGACTCTTACTGAGCTAAACAAAAACACGATGACCAATAAAGAAGCAGTGTACCAACTGAAAATACATTTAGCTGTGTCTAGTCTATGTAGCTTGTCCTGAAAGGTCAGCGAGACCGTGAGCAGAGTGATGCTGAGTAAGTGTAAAAAGCTTCACTCTATTCTCTATTCCCATTGAGGCCTTAAGACTGACCGGTCTGACGGCTGACCGATTGAGACAAATGGGACTAAAATATTGGAGAGCAGCTCTTCTACGCTCAGGGCATGTTGGTGCATTTTGGAGCCCTGTTTGTTTCAATGGGACTATATTTGTTGTGTGCCTCTGTTTGTGTGTATTTGATATCCAACATAAGAGTTGTGAATGAGGACAAATGGCCATTTCTCTTTCACACATCATTGGACAACCCTCTTTTATTCTTGAGAACAAGAGTGTGCTCCCCTCCCACTGCCCATCCTGTTAGGTATGATACATGCGTTTGTCCTTTGCCGTCTTCCTGTAAATGCACATAATTCTTATTCTCGGAGTGCATGCAGGAGTATATGCATTTCATTAGGTCAGGATGGGTGAGGGCTTCCTCATCAACCCTTGTCAGAGGGCAATAAAACATGTAGTTTTTAATCTTGGTGTATTTTTTGTATGTGTTATCACTTAGGGCTGAGCAATATGGACTAAAACTCATATCTCAATATTTTTTCTCAAAATGTTGATATACCATATTAATCTCGATATTCTTTAAGTCAATAAAGTCTTGGGTTAAATTTGCCGATTTATTAGCAAGCAGTTAAAACATTAGTTGCACAATCAGTGCCACTTTTGGATTTTTCTCCTCTAAGGACAGCACGTGTGAGTGAGTTCTGTTGTGTGGCTTGTTTAGAGGAAGATCTGGGTTAGGACACACTCAGTGGTCTATCCAACTGTGCTTTACATTGTGATTCTGAGAAGTAACAAAAGCAGCGACTCCTAAACGACTATTTTAATACAAAATAAGCTATAAAATATATATCTCAGAAATATGGAAAAATTGTGAAGGACAGTTTGACTGTACCCTAAAAATAATACTAAATACTTGTATGATGTGATTCGTACTATGTGATAGTATGAATTAAAAAAAGATATATCTCAATATAGGCGATATTGTCATTTTCTATATTGCTAAAATAGAATATATATTTTGAATATTGATATATTGCCCAGCTCTGTTATTACTGTTATCAAGTTAACTTGTTGGAGAAAACTTTTAATGTAGACCAATAACAGCAAGAGGAAGTTAAGCAAGAGGAAGTTAAATGTGCAGGGGATCCTTTGTTTGGAGATAAATACATGCTGTTGATGGTGAAGCCAAAGAGAGATGTAACGTAACGAAAAATGGGCAAATAGGCGAGAAGTAGTAAAGCAAAGGAGGTCTAGGGACAAGACAATAATTAGACTGCACTGACTTGCAAGTAGTCGAAAAGCTATTCTAAGTAATCAGATCTAATTAGTATTGAAACATCTTCCTGGAGATAACGGACCAATCAATCCACAGACTTAAGTGAAGTAAAGCCATCTAAGTCCACAGCCTGCAAATTATCTTACACGATCAACCAAACAAGTGAAGAACAGGTCCACTACAAACTGGAACACTGAGAGCTAATGCAGTGCCGCTGATGACTAACAGGAGACGAGACACTCTGAGTCGTCCTGACAGACATTTACTCTAATGACTTCAGAAGGCACCAAATCAATGGAAGATAAACATCTTCAACTTTTACATTTTAGGATACACTCACATTCAAAAGGTTACCAGAATTCATTTAGGAAATGTTAATGTCCTCCCACATGGACAATGGCTGGGACTACTTACTTAAACAACAAAACCTGTAACAAGCTATTTTGTATGAAATTATGTGTTATGTATCAGTAAAAGACCAAGACCTGGTTTTTTGGACTTCCAACCATCAAAGAACAATCAACTCATTTTCAAATACATTTGAAATCACTCAACAGTTATTGTATAAGGCAGTTGAAGCGTATTGTTTGATTGCTTAACCACCTACATATACATATTGGTAATCTAGTTTCTGTTTTTTACAGATAAATTAGTGTATTTTTTTTTTCCACAGCTTTATTTTGGATTAGTGGCTCACAAATCAATTTTACAGCCCTCATTAACCATATGATGAGATGCAGGAGGTCAAGCTCCTGCTGCTTGGTATACAAGGTTGAGTAATTCACACTTTCGACTTATTTCATATAAACAGCAAGGGTTTTGTCTATATTTTGCCAGTACAGCACAACATCTCTTTAAGTGTCACATTGTCTTTGTGCATGTGTGCAGAGATATTTTTGATTCATATATATATATATACATATATATATATATTGTTGGAATCCGGACTGTCCACACTCTTCGGAGCTTGGGTGGTGATTAGGGTTACATGGATGCACACGGGCAGCATTGGGGGAAGCTAAAGGGCTGCAGGGGTCGTGAGGTAAAGATAGGAGCATCTGAGCTAATTGCCTGTATTAAATAGATGGTGCGGCTCATGTATGTGTTTCTCGGTTATGCAAATTAAAAAGAGAGTTTAAACAACCCGTGCACGCCTGGGAGTGTCCAAGTGAGTGTTATAAGCAGGTTTGGAGAGTCTGTCCTTCTGCACCGAAGTCTCGCGTGATGAGATTTCATGGGAGTTGTGAGGCTCCTGCCCAAAACAACCTTCAGTGAAAACACGTTCAAAGCACAATTATACTTTGTCGACCTTTAGAAAGATCACTTTTATCTTGCAAAAATCTGTAATGGAAACCCAGCTAATTATTACCACAGCACCAACTAAAAAATTACAAAACAACAGAAAATCCCCCCATGTTGCTGAAAACGGAGCGTAGGGGGCGCCATTGCTTCGAAGGGGAGCAAAATTACAACGTCAGGGGCTCTGACACTTAACAGCGCTGGCAAGAACCCTGATATTATATAATCTGAGTGCATTTCGGAGTATATGGACTATGAATTCTTATCATCGATCAAAGAAAGTTTTGTTGTAAGTAATATTACTAAAAAAGGTTTTCTAAAAATCCAGAAAATACATGGGCTATACATAGAAAGAGTTCAAAATGGAAAAGCAGTGAAAGTATAATAAAATAAAAATGCTGCTTTGTCCATTCCTATGTGATTAGAAGCCCAAAAGAAGGAACACTCCTCTCCACTCCGACTGGTAAGAACGCAAACATAGAACAGCCTAACCCAGAACAGTTCACCTTGCCAGTCCTTCCAGGATTTTGCGATCGCAACTATTAACGCAAAATCAAGCAAACTCCTCAAAATCAGAGCGGCAATGCAATTTTTCCAAAAGCCCGCAACTTTCCCGAAACTCCTCTGAAAAAAAAAAAAAACATAAATATGCGGCCGCTTATCGTTATTTTTGGCATTTTAGAGCTTGTAGTTGCTATGGAAGTAGCGGAAGATGTACTATGGGCTTTGCGTCATAGACATATATACGTAGACGCAAAACAGTACCCAACGTTGCTTGGTAAGAATGGAGGTAAACTTTTCTGTTCAAAATGCAATGTTATCGAGCGCAAGCGGAAGTCGTCTATGGACAAGCATTTTGCTTCTGCAAAGCACGTCAAGAGAATGCAAGCCAGTGCACAACCCCATGTGGGAGAACAAACAGGAAGCACACAATATCATTACAAACAATATGTTCATTAATGCTTTGTTTTAAAATGCCTAAAGAAATATTAGTATACAAGTCTTCATGACAGGTTCATGTTATGCACTTTAAGATTCCTTAAGTTCAATATTGTTTACTTTCTTGCACTTTTGATGATCATTTTGATTAAAAATTGTTGCACCTTTTGCATTCAGGGTATGCTCAGTGTATAAGCTAAAAAAAAAAAAAAAGTGTTTGCATGTTTTGCAAAATTGTGTTGGTGTTTGCTTTACAACAATAAAGCATATTTTTCTCGATAACATGTCTGGTCAATATGTATTTAGAACTGGTAAGAAAAATTCACTTAATTGTGAGTAAAGTACGTTTTGGGGCTGAAATAAAATCGCAACTTTTTACCGATACTTTTGGAAAAATGGTCCACGAAATCAGGCATTTCAGCCCGCACCAATCACAAAAATTGCCCGCAAAATCCTGGAGGGACTGCCTAGCACTAATATGTTTGAAGTAGCCATTGACTGAATAATGTTTTTTGTTCAATTATTATTATTATTATTATTATTAAAAAGATGGTGCAGAAAAAGCTTCCACCTTCCTCATAGTTACGCTATAACTCCTTTTATTCTTTGTGTATTTATTTGAGGGGAGAGGGACTTAGATAAAATGTTCCTAAGTAAAACTTTCAAGGCTTTATACAGTTAACAAACCCAACATGAACACAATTTCATATTTATTTCTAAACAGCAAACAAACAAAGTCCATGTTTTATATGCAACTGCATCTATTGATTCTCTTTTATTTAGGTTGACCATACAGTGTCATTAGCCAAGCTTATTTGTAGCTCTGGGGAATCATTGCAGTCATTTTAGTGCTCCACCATTTTTTTTTTTTATGTTCAAGATCGTAGAGTCAACACTTTACATGAAGAGCAAAGGAGTCGATGGATAAAATAGAGCGCTTAGTATTGCACTCGCACACCCACATTGAAGGGCAACAATCAACGGCAGTTAGACAGCATAGAGAAAAGAGTTACTGATAATCTATTATTCTTTAGAGTACCCAAGCAAGCATAGCTATACTTTTCTTTTCTGTGTAAAGAGACGCCTTTGGTCACATTTTAAGGTACTTTTCTTTAGCTAATTTCAGGCATCTGTCTTTGCCTTTCAGAGTAATAGTCCATGACTTTCATGAAGCACGTTTGTCAAAAAAACAATCTTTTTTTCTGTTAACCATTAGAATCATGTGATAAACAGACCTTGATACTGGGAAATTGTACCAAAGGCCATGTTATAATCATTCGATTGTCTATAAATATCTTGGAAAGTAATGTTCGCAAAGTAAACATGAATACAAATTTTTTTTTTTGCATGAAATTCAACTAACTCTAATTTATTAAACTTTTACAAACACAAAACCAAGACACTGAACTAAACTGTGTTTAAAACACACATTAAGGGCTCATCTAAGTATAAGAAAGCCATAATCCAGTGTTTTCTGCATACATTAAAAATGTATACTTTTTTTTCTTTTTAAACCACTTTCCTTTAAATTGATTTATTAATTAGCTGAGTAGGATAATAATGAATAAATCATCCTTATCTGGCCTGGAGAATTAACAGCATCCCTAGAGGCTGAATTCAATTGTTGACCAACATCCCCTTTGGTAAAGATTGTGATTAACTACCAATTTAGAAACACTCAACTACGATTTTTTAAATAGTCACTCTAAGCAAAAGATGAAATTATAGGATGCGCCTACAGTAAGAAATTAACAAATAATCTACAAGATTACAATATTATTTATCACACGCATGTATCCAAAGTAGGGATGCACCGAATATTCGGCCATCGAATATATATTCGGCCGAATATTGCAAAAAAATAAGCAACATCCGGCTTTTGATGGAATGAGTTAAAAGCAAGGCCGAATAGTAGCGTGTGACGCAATGACGCAATCAAACGACGTGCAGTGATTTAGACTCAGGAAAGTGTGTGTGCGTTGCTGCTGAACCAGAGCAGCAGCTTCTCCTTTCTGCACACAAACACAGCCAGACTCTCTCCTTTCCGCTTACCACTCTCCGTCACCGCGTAAAAGTTGGAAGCTGTCGATTCAACAAATGAGCACGTTGTTAGCGCTGTGAGCCACGAATCCATAAACATCCCCATCGTTTCCTCCTCAGTTCACAAGCGATTTCAAGTCTCGCTGCATAGGCTGGTGTAGCATTAGCATGGAATGCTAACAGCTGATATGTGTAAACAATGCTTTTTTTGAAAAGCAAAGGCTACTGGAATACTGTATTTAAAAAAAATGTCAGAATATTCAATAAATATTTACTTCCTTTAAAAACATGTCTACAAATGTATTCTAGGCTATTTAAGCACTATCAAAAAAATAGTGAAAAACTTAACAACCGCATTCGATATTTGGCCAAGTGTTTATATCTTATTCGGCTTCGGCCACAAATTTTCATTTCGGTGCATCCCTAATCCAAAGTATAACATGAGCAGTAAGAACAGATTACCCTCCGATTAGAAGCCCACTTCATTAACCGTTACACCACCACCAAACCACATTTGTATTGTTTGGATCGAGAAAGGAATATTGCTTAAAAGCAAATGTTTAGGATTCAGTTTAACAGTCATTATGTGTTTTCTGATGATGTTTTACAGTCTTAACACAAATGCATATGTAGTTATTTGCACTCATGTTCTTTTGTCACTAATCACAGAGGGGGGCTGCACCCTGACAAAGACAAATAGTGACTAAAATAAGTCAATGTAGAAGATTGAAATAGTTTCTGTCATCATTTGCCATGTATGAGCAACATTTCCTGAGTTGTATTTTAAGATGTTGATTATATGAAAGCACAGCACTAAAAATAAGAAGGAGAACATTTGCTCTGCCTTCTCTCACCTAGAATTCTGTAAATGTGTTTTCTGGCAAGCTGAATGTGGGATAGACTGAAATGCCCGAGGAGTGGGATATACAAGAGGATAAATGAATTCCAGTTCTATAAAGGTGGCATTGCCACAGTTTGTAGCCTAATAACAAGCTGCAAACTGAATGCTAATTAATGAAATGCAGTGACTGACCCTAAGACTGAGAAATCTGCCATAATCCTCTCCCACACCAAGGAAATGGTGTGATTGTGGGTACGTCCATCAGCGTGTGTGTGTGCGTACGTAAATGTTTATTATTAATCATGTGGAGATAAAAATCTGTTTACAGTCACATGCTTTTTTAACACTTTTTGGCAAGCAACAGCCAGTTGAATAATTTAGTTCTTGGTCTGAGGTTGAGTACATTTTACCATTAAGCCATCAGGGTGGTCAGGTTTAGGTTACACCAACGAGATAAAAATGTAGGTCATAGTAACACCCTCAAACTCAAGTATGCAACTATGTGCAGCCGCAAAGCAGGAATACACTTAACAGTAAAACCTGACAATAATTGCTTTTGAATAGTTTCTCCTGCCACTGCAGGCATTTAACAAAGCCCTATTCAGGCATTCAAATTCTTTACCAGGTTTATTCTATACTGAGTCACGGTTCCCTGACAGAATTTATTTCAAGGTTCGGGTTAATTATGAATGTAATTGTGTAATTGATAATTCATTACATAATTACATCATTATATTTGTAATAGTAATTGGAAAAAATCTGTTGCTGTTGTAATCGTATTTGAATTGTAATTTAGTTGAGATAATTGGCCTTGTAATTGTCATGGAAAATCTAGAAAAACTTTAATTTACAATGTAATTAAACGCAAACCTGGGGAACCATGTTACAGTTATATACAAAGTTAACTATTATTAAAAAAAAAAAAAAATCTAAGGGTATACTAACGCCCACACCAAAAACTTGAACACCAATTATTTCATTGGTTAAAAAGTCTAACAAGATAACCAAGAGATGAGAAACAAATCGGATGATAGATTATATTTTATTTTAGTGTATTTTACAACTGATTTAAGACATGGGTCAAAACTGAACCGTAATCATTAGACATGCTAACAGAACGCTAACACAAGGGGAAGGTTACGTTTCATAGGCTTATTTATTAAAGGCTGTGTAAATTTGATTAATTCTAAATTAACTTTAGTAATTAAGGACGTAATTGTAATTGACTTTGTGGGGAAAAAAATTATAATCTTAATTGTAATTGAAAAAAATGTCAGTCACCGTAATCGGAATTGAGTTGTAATTGAACATGGATAATTGAAGATGGAATTGTAGTTGAAAAAGAGAGTGCAAACCTCCGCCTAGAGCCAAATCTCCTCTTTGCCAGATATATGCAGTTATCGGAATCAATGATCCTGATCATAGTACCATGATCATTCACACTTTAAAGGCTTTTGAATAAATTTGTATCCTCATTAATCATGATACGGTATGTCCAGCACCCCCATTTTTATAAAAAATTTCGACCAAATGCACAATCTGGATCCAATCCAGATGAATCTTGGTGCAGTAATTGAGAAACCAACCTGATATAACTGATTTAAATTTCATAAAAATCAGTCACTTGTGAAGCGCGAGATGAATTTAGCAAATTTTTGCAAATGATGAGTGATAGTGATTTATTGATATTTTTGAAGTGATGCAAAATCATGATAATAATGACGTCACCTTTATAAATCACCGTAGTGAAATTCTTTCTCTGCATTTAACCCATTTTCCCCGGGGGAGAGCAGTGGGCATCCACAGTGTGGTGCCCGGGGAGCAGTCAGGGTTAAGGGACTTGCTCAGCATCCCACAGTTATGGCCCAGGTGAGTCTCGAATCGGCAACCCTCTGATTACAAGCCTGACGTCCTTAACCACGAGGCTCCCACTTTTTTATTATTTTTTTCTCCCCCAATATGGGGGGAAAAATTCTAAAAAAAAAAAAATATGGCATAAGGTCTATTTTTGGTTCAAATTTTGTCAAATTCTTTGTCAGTCTTTAAAATATGACCTCCTTGGTGGAGGTAGGTTACCCTTAATTTTTCACCACAGCTATTTAGTAATGAGGCAAAATGGTTTCTCATCCTGATTCTAATCAAAGTTTTAATTTTTAGGCCATTGACAGCAATCTTTTAACTAATTTGCTCGGCATTTCCCTTAACAACAGTGGCAGTGGCAACAAATCAATTTTCCAGTTGAGCGGTCGTCTCTGAAGCCAGTTCAGAGAGAAAAAAAAAATCCTGTTGCAAGGAGGAAGGAAGACACAACATGTGTTTGTAGTGCTATCTACACAGCCCACATCTGTGGCAGTGTAGCCCCAAGAGCCAATGATAAATGTAGATTGCGGCATAGATATTAATTCTGACACGAGTCCTAATTCAGCAGTTTGCAAAAGCTCTAAATAGCAGCACTGTATTGTATCATTACTTTACACATCTAGAGGACTATTTAAAAAGATGTACATTTTTATAGTTTGTGCAAACTATAAATAATGTATAATGGGAAGATTGTAAGCTGTGTATAATCTTGGTATATAAAAAATTTAAGGAATTTGCAAAAAAACTAAACCTTTGATTCAACACTAACCTTGCTTTACGGTCAAACATTTAAAATAACTTGTTTTCAAAAGCAGACAAATATTTTCTTAGGACACTGCAGAAAGAATTCTAGCCCACAGAGTATTACTTTATCTATGAGTACTGATTTTTCTGTTCCATAGAATAGATATTTCTGCAAAACATTTGGTCTGATCGTAAGGTTCAATGTATCTACACGGTTGAGTGTTATTCAAATTAGTTGAGAGTTCAACTCAACTAATCCATGGATCCCCATGACAGTCAGGACTGGTCACCCACCATTGGCAAAGCTAAAATATAGCACCAGACACAGAAATACACATTCACGATTTATATAAACCTAATTACCTCTGAAAATATCAATGCACACCAATGAAAGACATGCAAGCCCTACACAGAAAAACTGTTTTTTTTTTTTTTTGCTCAGACAAAGCTAATTATAGGAAGCTACCATTCTCCCCCTGCCTGTTGCAGTGTTTTACTAAACTTGATCAGTGAAGGGAATGATATGGGTTGTTAGATGTAATTGTTGAATGAGGGCCTCTTTCAACAGTAATGACTAGGATGTAAATTTAAGCCCAAATAAACAAAAACATTAGAATTACACCAAGAGTAATTGAAATAAAAACTTAGAAAAAAGGAAATTATTTTTTAACCTCTTAAGCCCCAGCCACTTTTCTCCAAAAATCACATACCCATAACAAATAACGTTTGCTTCTACATGGTAACATTTTTGTTCAGATTGAAGTAGGACTCTTAGTGGTTACAGATGATGTGACATTTTTGAAATATATGATACTGAGTGACAATAAATCATGTTTTAAATACAGAAATCTGTAGTCCACCCCAAAAAAAACTAGAGATTTACATAAAATATAAAGCCAATTCTCATTAGGGAAGGCTAAAAAAGCTGAAATAATTGAATTAATTTATGGGCAATAACTGCAGCAAGTTTGGTGATAATAATAAACAATAGGCTAAAGATATACGTTTTTGTGCAAAAAAGTTCAGGCGGAAGCCTACTTTGCCACAACTGTGCCAAAGTTTTCCAACAAACTTGGAAACAGGTGTATAACTGTAATATACCATCTAAATGGATTACAATCATCGTTAGTCTTATGTTTGACCACTAGGTGTTGATATTTGGCTTGAAATAAACACATCCAATTTTATTTAGGTGTCTGCTGTGTCATGCATAATGCTATTTCTTGTTCCACTTTTTGGTGCCGTTACGCATGGGTCTACTTCAACAATGCTTTGACATATCAGAATGCTTGACACGGTGTTGCAAATCTCAGAGCCTGTAGAAATTGGTGATATCAAGCCCTGGCCAATCAGAGCTTAATAAAGGAGGGACGGGCCATTTTACGCACAAGCGCTATGCGTTCATTGGACAGATTCTCGAGACGTGCTCAGATGTGTGTAATTGCGATATTTATATATATATATTTCATTTATCCTAGTTCTTCATTGGTAAATTACCAAAAAAAAAAATCAATAAATTAAAATCATCTTTTAGTCTTTTTGTTAGTTGTTAAAACGCAGTCCGGTGTTTGTCTACTTTGCTGGTTTCTAGGACAAAAGTTTTGAGTTAGTTCCTTGTAAGATAAATCCAAATCCTATTTGAATGTCAGAGAAGGAGTTACTCTGAAAAAAAGGAAACTAGGCAAATACCAAAATCCTAGAATAGAGGTCAAATATAAAAACATGCACACACACACACAAGCAGTGCACATAATACCATCAATACATCAACACACACCTGGGTTTTCCTTTTTTGTTTCGACACACAGGCACAGAGCAGATGAACTACATTTCACTTCAAGGTGACCTCGCCACTGTATATTGAATCAGATCCGTACTGATGAGTCAGACAAAGATGAAATGGAAGACGAGCAGGATACTGTCCGTCCACCTTTGTACAAGTTGACAAGGAGGGCTTTAAGATAATGCTCTGTTGTCAAAGTTGTGGACGCTGGTTTCTCTCCATCTCTTTTAACTGTGTCTACAGTGCATTAAGAATCTGTCAGGCCAGCTTTAGCATTAATCAGCTAGCAGGGAGAAGAAACAATCACATATAATCTCAGGCTCTAAACCCTGCTGACCTTCTCTTCAAATGCATAGATAAACTCTCCTTCAAAATGCAGTCCTTTAAGCACGCACATGGTGCCTGACTAGAGTGCTGCTGATTATTTTTCTCCCCACACTCACACCCCCCACCCAGCATCCACGTCGCTCCACCTGGAAGTACATGGACTCAGCATATCAGCGTGACCTCAAAAAGGATGTTTTCAGACAATGTGTAAGGACAGGTAATGTTTTACACTGCTGAAGAGGGAAGCTTAACAGGCTGTGTTCCATTTATCATGTCAGCAGCATTAGGAGGCTTTAAAGAATTCCAGATCAGTTCACAGTTATCATGGAACCAACTCTTCTACCGTGAAACTTCATTTATTAGAAGTGTGCAAAGATCAATACAGTAGACATATAGACCCTGCACTGTTGACAAGATAATCTCATCATTATGAATTTGGCTTGGGTCGTCAGTAACAAGAGCAATTGCAACGCTTATCTGAGATGACAAGTGGAGTGAAAAAAATGGGGAATATGAAGAAAAAAGTCATAGCCCAAGCCGAGGGAACTCAGGGAGTGCACACTACAGACTTGCTTTTCATTCTAAACACTGTTTAGAGCAATAGATAATGTAAAACAGGGTTTGTTTGCTTTTTTTTTTTAACACAAAACAAAACCAAAAATCAATAGGAAATGGAGCAAACCAAGCATTGATCTGTAAGCTAAAGGCCTGAAGATTTTTTTTTGTTTTTTGTAAGTCTTATTCTTAACCTTAGTGAGGGGCCAATTGAGTACACCTTTGGGTATAATAGAAAGAGACCTGACCAATCAAAGATCCCACTGTTACCCTAAAGAGCATCCTGGATCAACACAAGATGACAAATCTTATGTGCCAACCACTTAGCGAGCCTTTTGTTTAGGCAAAAACAACCGGGAGTGCCACCTCACTCCTGTCTGTTGCCATAAACACATAACAGCCACTGCAAACACTGTGGTTGTCAATTCCCTTTGGAGACACAAAGAGCTTTAGACATAGGAGTCAGATTTCCAACTGCGCAAGAGATATAAGCAGGAACAAAGAGACAGTAGGATGTCTCCCATCAGAATGCCAGCGTTTATGCGGATGCACTCATAACAAGCACACACGCAGACACAAACGCCCACCAGCAGGGTAGTTCTGTCTCAAAAACACTCTTTCAATTTGAAAGCACCAGTAATTTGTGGTTGTTTGGGATGATTGTCCAATACTTCGATCATTGTATAAGTGGGAAGAAGATGTTTTGTAAGTGCATGATTTGACATGCTGTTAGGTGAAATTATATCAAATAATATGGCGCTCATGGTATAGTCCCTTATCAATTAATCAAATTACTGACGTAGCTGAAAAGGTGCTGCTGTAAAAGGCAAGGACAAGGAGAGAGAGACTCAGCCAGGGGGGGATAAATCATTTCCCTTATACTAATGAGATAGAAGGTGAGAACAGATTCACATAACTCATTCTTAGAGCTGCGTGTTGTTTCCACCGCACATGCCTACGGGGCATAGTGAAGGAAGAAATGGCAGAAATAAAAGCTCTCTCAGGTTGGAGCAACGCCAAGACAGCAGCACGACTTCTACTTTGTTTGACTTTGAGACTGTTTGATTTACAGCCAGGATACCAAACTGCCATCAGTTCAAGGAATACATCACTATTCCAAGCAAACCAGTGCTGCCCTGTGTGTGCTATGCATATTAGTGCACAATATGGTGTGGTCACTCCTTAAGACATCTATCTGTTGCTGCAGCTACAGCACCCTGCTGTTTAAAATGGTAAGTCTAAAGAGCCTAGGTGGGATCTAAGAGTCATCAGGGGGCCACCAACCCCAACAGAAAAGCCCATTCCAATCTGAGCGAAGCAGCATGACTGGTTCTTCAGAGCGCAGCTGGTGGTCTCCGAGGTGTGTGTGTGTGTGTGTGGGTGAGTACGAACAAATCCACACACAGGCAGAGACAGATGCTATTCTGCTGTGAAGGTTATGTTTTGTTCTTAGGTTTTTGTGACCCTGTTAATGCTCTGTGTGCTTCCTTTGCCTGACTTGTTCATAGAAGTTGCCAGTAGCACAGAAGTGGTACGTTGAAGCATCAACAGAGCTTTGTTCATTATTTTATCTTGGTTATTTGGAATTTTTTTTTGATAAAACCTAAAAATAAGAAAAACAAGAGCACTCAGAGAGCACAAACCTCCGCAAAGTGCCAAACAACCTCTTATCCAGATATTGGCAGTTAACTGAATCAGTGATCCTGTTGATGGTACCATGGTCATTCACATTTTAAAGGCTTCTGATACAATAAAGTAAGTCCTAATGTATGGAGTGGGGTGGGGGGTGGTGGGGCAACTTGACATAACAGTCAAATTTCATAAATATCAGTGAATTTACGATCCGAGATATTAAGTGTTGAAATTTTTCCAGTTATGAGTGATGGGAATTTTTTAATTTTCCAAGTCTGAGTCAATATTTTGATCCAGATCCCCTCCAAAATATAACTACATTTTCCATGACAGAAGATCTATCGTTGGTTAAACTTTTGTGAAAATCTGTTAAGTTCCTTTGATGTAATCTTGCTAACAAACAAAAAAATCATTTTCCTAATGATATCAGCATACATATTTGGATATTCCATATTCTCCCTGTGCTTTAGGAGCTTTTCTGCAGGTACTTTAGTTACCCTCACCATCCAAACGTGCATGCTCGGGATCAAACCTCCTCCACTGACTGTAATTCTGTTGTTTAATTTCTTGTTCACTGACAGCAACAACAAAAAAAAAAAAAACTACTTCTACACTCTCCACAGAAATACAACAACCTTACCACGGGGTGAGAAAAAGTAGACAAGCTGTGAGAAAAGTAAACAGTCATTTTCTGTAGCATTTCATAAGTCAGAAAGGGGGAAAATAAATCAATTCATTAAATACTGTCTCATCAAATGAATTATTGTCTAGTCAAAGCACATCAAGCAAACCAACAGTTGATCATTTCCATCACACACACACAACTGGCGAGAATACACAAACCCCAATAACTCACAGTGCATGTCTACCAACAGCTGGAGCCTTATTAACATGCCCATGTTATCTTCCTAATGAACCAAGCACATCAGTTTCAATGTGTCCGGACAACCTATTTCTCAGGTCTACTTGTGTAATCACATCCTGTCTATTTTTCTGCACTCCTAATAACTTAAACTCTTTTGTTGTCCTGTATATCCAGGTCAGAAGGTGTGGTGATATAAGCAAATTATGCTTAACAGTGCTGTGTCTAGAGAACACACAGCAACTGCATGAGCTCATGACAAACCAAAAAGCAAAGTGCACCATTTTCTCTGCTTTGCCATTTTCTAATACAAATGTTTCTCAAATGGTGGTACGTGTACCTCTAAAGGTACGCGATGGCACTAAGGGGGTATTTGAAAGAGAGAGAGAGAGAGAGAGAGTGGAAAATCAACAAATAAAGTGTCAGTCTTGGTCCCACCCCAGACGTGATATGACTGGTAATGATAAAAACTCTAGAAATGAATCTATTCAGGAGCCAAAATTCTGTGTTTTTCAACCTTGGGGTCGGAACCCCATGTAAATTGTTTTTTGAAAAAAATGCTATATATATATATGAGCTCAAACATGATCAAAAACTAATTCAAGAAAAAAATGTATTTAGGGTTGCCAGAAATTCTTGATATCAAAATGGGGTCACGATCCAAAAAATGTTGGGAACCACTGCACTAAATACTGTTTCTTTCCACTTATTTACAAAATGAGATTCTCTAAAATGTGTGTTATCTCTCATTTATTCAATCATTATGCTCTATAATTGTTTTTAAATAGTTTTCTGAGCAAAATGTTGTAGTTGGACAAAGTGGGTACTAGGATTTAGAAACAAGAGAAAGGGGGTACTTGAGCCAAAAAAGTTTGAGAACCACTGCTCTAATATATTCCATTCTGGGTTTGTTTTAAATGAAAGGGAGTTAGTTACACATTTTAAATTGGAACTGTGTTTAGGAGGGAGAACAGTTGCAGGTTTACAGTTGTTTTACAGACCCACAATATAAGTTTTATGGAAAAACTAAGATAAAGATATTTAGAGCTGCCTGAAACCTCGAGTAAATGACCCGAACCATCGTGATATCATACCTAATGAACTGTAATTTCTAATAGTGTATAAGCTATTGTCTTAGCGCCCAAAGAAAAACGGCAAAAGTGATCAAATTCACATTATCTTCATAGTCTTTACATGCTTGATGAACTATTGATGGGTAGAGTGCTGGTTTCTTTTTTTTTTTTTACAAGGAGGAATAGTTTTCATGCCATAAATGAAAATATGATGTCCATACTTTACATCAGGCTTCTTCAAATTACAAAGGAATGCTTGAATTCTACTCCCGTCTGACGCAGAATAACTTTTGTGATTACTCAGTGTTTTGCCCCTCTTTTGCTCTTGTTCACAAATTTGTACCAAGAGCCTGCTAATGTTTATGATGACATCTTATGCTTTCCTCTGATTTGTTAAACGCTATGATTTATTAATGAACGCTGATGCAAATATAGCTTCTGTTTTGTACTGTGCCCTCAGAGCTGCTACAGCCTCAAGTTACAGTGGTGATGAATTAATGCAAGCACTTTTAGAGCAAGAACTAAAAGGCACTCTTTCAAATTATATTTGTATTACTTCTCTCCTCTCATATCTATTATATGCACTTTTGGGATTGGGAAGAAAATAAGAAGAAGAAAAAACACCTGTCAATATTAATACTTTCTTTGTGTGGTGTTGTTTACAGCGGTTGCGGGTATATTTAAGTTAATACAAAGCTACATTCTGAGGAAAGCCAATGCCTTTATTTACTGTGAAAGCTCAGCTAAAACAAATGTAGGTAAGTGGCTCTCGAACTAGCTACCATTCCTTTAAAGGACTGTTTAGACATCCTGTTTCTGAGCTGTTAAATCCTAACTGCCAGCTGGGTTTAATCTAAACCGGCATGGAAAACTTGTATTAAGTACCATGAAAAACGCCAGAAGAAAGCAGTATAAATATAGATAAATGAAATAAAGTGAATTTTCCAATCATTGCTTTGGTGGCTTGTGAAGACAGCGAGAGGTTCCAATAGAAAACACAGTGAAGGCTTTGAAAAGACTTTGGTGAAAACCTCAAAAAACTGCCCAGGCCTGGTTTCTTGTGCATTTGTGTGCACGTGTGTGCATTTCTTGGAGGAAGGGTGTTTCAAGGTTCGGACAAATGCAAGATTGTCACGCTCAAAAAAGAGAGGGGATCTGTCACGGAGCCTGCCAGCTAAAGGCTTAAATCACATGCCTGGAATACACAATGACTTTATACCCCTACACAACATGTGCACACACAGATACACCAAGAAACACATACACACACTATCTGCATAAATTATGCAGAGTAAGACTATTCCTCAAAGCATCTATTTTCAACATCTGCACTAGTTATATTGTTGGCATGCACATGCTCAACCAAAACAGATCAAAAGAGACACATTTCCATCTCTTCTCTATAATATGCACTGCGTAAATGATCACAGTCACAGCTCCTAACAGCATTTTAGGGTATCCTAAATTCACCAGTTACTTAAAGCAATCACTTTAAACCCTTACTTCATAGCAAGAAGATTCAGTGTTGCTGGGTTTAATTTAATGATGGTAAAGTAGCCACTTTAATACTTATTTTTTTGGTTTTTGATTTCCAAAGTGCAGGAATAATGTATTGTCAAATATTTCAGACATGCATTTCACACAAAAGACAGACTACAATAAAGATGTAAAGACATTTTCTTTGCATGCTACTAGACACGAGAACCCATTCTTTTTCCTTTCTCTACTCTACTCTACTTACTGACACCTGCAAAGGCAGAATACCGCCACCTAAAGGCTCCTTTGAGATGCTTTTAGACATACACTGATTGTCCCACCTGCAACCCTTTTTTTTTTTTAAATGACCTGAATTTAAATCCCTCTGCTTTATACCTATTATAATATTGAGAAACACTTGCTTTTCTGGACACTGAAAAGTAATGTTATTTCTCAGAGCTGTAAATAAAGCTGGGGAAGCACCCACTGGAAATGCAGTGGGCCAGAAGTTGGCCAGGCAGTGCGCGCCAACTGTAATGTGGAACCCAATTTGAAAACATATTCAAGACAGTGTGGGTGCAAGCTAACTCTGGATAGCAAATTACTGCAATCTCTTCTACCAGAGCTCTGAGGAATTTTCCTGCAGATTGGTTTTAACCATGATTCCACACTAAGTAATTCCCTTAGCGGAATTAGACACCATTACGTATCATCCATCTCTTTATCCCACAAACTGTCTTCACAAATGAAATGAGGTGCTTCACTGGGCTGGATGCTTGCACAATGTTGACAACAATGAGGCCAGTCAATCACAGCTTATAAAATTATATCATTTCGATCTCCCAGATACAGACAAGTCCAAACCATAAAATATCATTAGGAGCATTGCTAGTTTTAGCAGAAGACAGCAGTGATAGGGTGCTTTTGTGCAGCCAACTAAGCATGGGATGTGCTCCTTACTTAATCAGTCTATTTATTTTTTCCTATTTAGCCTCTCCTCCTTGGCAACTGTGGTGACAGATGTGTGTGAGAGGCTGGAGGATCGATGGAGGGACAGTTCTGTCTTTGTCTCCTGACATATTTCCCATAGCTACCATCCGGACTCGGGTTACTTACTGTCCACTCTAACAGAGAGACGTAGGACAGGAGAGAAGGAGAGGGCAACGTGATATGCTCCTGTACATCTTAGGAAGAAATGTAATGCCTCAGGCCATCTTTCTTTGCACAGGTTTTTGTTGAATAATACAAGAGAGCACCCCACACACTTGATGCGTTTAGGGAACTCTGTGTAAACAAGACACCCAGGAATGTGCCATTGGTATTCTTCTCTGTTTTTCCTTTCCTTTGTCAGTCCGGAGAATGACAGGGACAAGAAGGAATGGGTGGGTTTCCACAGCAAACAGTCCAGTTCATTAGTGCTATTAAGAGGCAGCCAGCATAATGGACTAGCATAATAATCTGTTCCTCCGATTAGTACGCATTAACGGTCTTGCTGCTGACCATTGCCCTCTGAAACTGGTTCATAATAGGAGCAGAGCTGAGACTGTGAGCCAGAGCAAGCGGGAGCGACTGTCCTCCCTGGTGGGAACACGTCACATCTGATTCCAGTCATCATCACATCCAAGTCCAGTGAAAATGAAGAAATACAAATGACAGCGGATAGTACAATAAAGACATTAAAAGTTCAAGTACTTGGGAAAAACTGAATTTCTAACTGTGCTCATTAGTTTTGAATACATGTAGTCTTAATAATTAAAAGCTAATTGGAGGGTCATGCATCTTGATATACTGTATGTATATAAAGAAAGGGACACAATTAGGTTGTGTTCTGATTAAAGCCTTGGGTAGCATGTTTTCTGCTTCGTAATGTAAACCAATTTATCTTTTCAACCATTACTGTGGTGACAATGACAATAAAAAACAACTAGATTTAACAGGAGGAAAATCTACGAATACACATTTGACAACAGGTAAACGCGAATAAGAAGAGTGGCCTGTGCCCAAAATGGTCATTGTAAACTACCACTGTCTTAAGCAGACTTAAATCCTCAGCTGTCACGACAGACTTTTAATGGGCTTAGTACCAAAGACACAGAGAAGTTATCACGTTAGAGGCTTATACACACAAGTACGCCGCACAAAGACGTATAAAGTAGCCTAGCAATAAGAACAATCTCCTAATCTCCAGGAATTAATAATGTTACAGTAAACCACAAAGAGCTGCAGAATTAAGGACGCAGAAAACATGTGTATGACTACTTGGAATAACAGATTGTGCTTTTAAGACCAAGATTGAACATATTTTAAGACATACAAATATAGGAAATGCGGGCAGTAAAATCCAGAATTTAACTTGTACTTTAATCATTAGATAAGGATGATAAACTGTTGTGGGAAAAATAAATATCATAAAGATAACACACACAAAAATGTCTAAAAATGCATAGACTTGGTTACTTCTCAACTACAGTTTTATGGTTTTTTTTGGCATGAGTAAAATGACAAGGAATGATTGATTTAAAAAAATATTTTCTGCCTTGAATTTTATTTTTTATAAAGCCTACAAAAGCAATTAAAGGTCCAAATAACCAGGATTACTTTTTAATCTTTGTACTACTCACTCCTCCCTTCTCTTTATTTCAGGGCTCCTGGGGCTTTCCTAAAGCTGTATCTGTGTCATCGGTTTCTTTTGTTTTAAAATAAAAGGAGCACACGCTTATTAGGATAAGGGATCTTTATGTGAGAAAACGGTGGGGAAACAGTGAAGGAGACGAGTGCAAATTCTCTTACCTGAATGATGGACATGCGGTTAGTAGGTGTGTCTGTAGTGCTGGTGACTGGGCTTGTGAAGCTGGTGTGGCATCCCACGTGGCCTTGGGGCACGCTGAGGTTATTGGCAGTGGGTTTGAGGTACATGACCTCTGACCTTGGTGAGCTCAGTGGCAGGCGTGTCTGGTAGTCAAAGTACATAGGAGAGGTGGCCAAGGAAGGACTGCTTACCACATTCATCACATTCATGGCATCCCGCTCCTCCACCTCGCTCTGCACCAGCATGATGTCGTTCTTGTTAATCTTCTTCTTCTTGCCTTTCCCCAGCTGAGGATGTGAGTACTCTGCTATGCGACAGTTATAAGTCCGTATCTCCTTATTTTCTCGCTTACACTTGATTGCTATTGTCACCATGGCAGCCAGAAGCATGATGGATATGATGCTTAGAGTAACAATAAGTGGCAGAGACATGTCCCAGTTCTGATTGTCCTTCATGTGAGGCAGACCATCTGGGGGACGTCCATTTGATGCCTTGACGATTAGTCTGGCGGCAGCAGTCAGCGTTGGCTTGCCATGGTCTGAGACCCGAATAATCAGCTCAACAATAGGGTTCACATCATCCCAGAAAGGATGAGCTGTTCGCACTTCTCCAGTCACTTGGTCAATTTCAAAGAGGTGCTCCTCATTGCCATCAGAAATTTCATAGGTGAGCCTCCCACTCTCGCCATAGTCATTATCCACTGCCCTCACAGTGGTAACAATGTAGCCAACACCCACATTTCGTGGAACATGAATTTCAGCCGTGTCGTTTAGCAGAAGCGGCAAAACAATAACAGGAATGTTGTCATTAACATCCAAAATACTAATCCGCACCGTTGCATTGCTTTCTAAATGTGGGGATCCGGCATCTTTCGCAAGAACTTTAAAGTCAAAGTACTTAATTTGTTCATAGTTAAAAGACCTGACAGCGTAGATGGCTCCATTAGCTGCATTTACGTTGACATAGGTATTCACGTCACCCCCACTCACGTTCGAATTGCTAATGCTGTAATAAACTGTGCCATTCTGGCCAAGATCTGGGTCATGTGCCAGAACTGAGCCCAGATACTCTCCAGGAATGTTGTTCTCAGGAATTTGAAGTAGGTAAACGGACTTTGTGAAGCGAGGAACATTGTCATTCTCATCCATAATCTTTACAGTAAATGATTTTGTAGAGTTAAGAGGAGGAAGCCCATTGTCCTTGGCTACAATTGTGACATTGTACTCATCCTGCATCTCTCTGTCCAAAGGTCTGTCTGTCACCACTGTATAGAAGTTATCATACGTCTCCTCAAGTTTAAAAGGGACATTACCCAGTACTCTGCACTGAAGCTGCCCGTTTCTGCCAGAGTCCTTGTCTGTGACGCGAACTAAAGCAATGACAGTGCCTGTAGGTGCTGCCTCACTGATGGCACCTTGCCTCACAGACACAAAGCCTATAGATGGCCAGTTATCATTCCTGTCAAGCACTTTTACGGTGACTTTACAATGGCCTGGGATTGGATTGGGACCTAAATCCTTTGCCTGAACGTCAATCTCTATAACTGGGCTCTCTTCATAGTCAATTTCTCCTTGAATCTTTATGACCCCTGTTCTTGAATCTATGGAGAACAGCTCCCGGATTCTCTCTGGGGCATAGCCGCTAAAAGAATACACTATCTGTCCGTTATTGCCCTCATCTGGATCAGTGGCATTTAAATCGATCAACACTTTGCCAGGAGTGGAATTTTCAGGAATTTCAACCACATATGAGGGCTGATCAAAAACTGGGCTGTTATCATTAGAATCAATTACTTTAACATTTATTTGCATTGTACCAGACCTAGGGTACTCCCCTCCATCTGTAGCTGACAGAATAAGGGTGTGATGATTTCGTTCCTCTCGGTCCAATGGTCTTTGAATAACTAGTTCTGGGAATTTTGTCCCATCGCCTCGGGATTTCACCTCTAAGGAAAAGAGATTGTAGTCATCGCGGGTTATTTGATAGTTTTTCAGGCCATTTTCCCCTGCATCTGGGTCATGAGCGCTGGTCAAAGGAAAACGTGTCCCTGGTACTGCATTTTCAGAAATGTCAATATCGATCTGATCTGAGGGAAAGGTAGGGGAATTATCGTTAATGTCCTGAATATCTATTTTAATCATACATATCTCCTTGTCATTGGCAAACACTTCCATTGAGAGCTGGCACTTGGGGTTTCGCTTACACAATATTTCTCTGTCGATGCGCTGCTTTGTGTACAGCAGTCCGCTTTGAGGATCCACGTCAATAAGATGTGGGGCTGAGTTCTCCAGCACTCTAAAGTTGGCTTTCTTACCCTGCCCCCCCTGCCCAGTCTGTTCGAGTCCAAGTCTGGCATCTTTGGCAATATTCCCAATCACTGTCCCTGGACCTTGTTCCTCGGGGACAGAGTAACTCAAGTTTTTTAATGTCAGGGCTTGAGCCCACAAAAGGAGGAAAACGTAAACAGCAAGATACATCTCCACTCAGTAAAAGCTGCTGCAATCTGTCGTTTTTTTATTCCTCCTTTGACCTGTTGGTATTTTGATCAAATTTGGTGTTTCTATAATTCGAGATCCAATAAAGAGTTCTGTTCATCATGTAGTGAGACCTTGACATTTGTCGTTACAGATTGTCTTTGCTCTGATGCTCTCCACCCTTCCAAGCAATCTGTGGTGCTAAACACCTAATTTATATTCAGCGGAGCACCCAGACTCATCTGAGCAATAATCGCGATCCCGTCTCCAAACAAAACAGTCATTGTCCAGTCATGCCACCTATGAGGAAAAACAGAAGAAAAACATAGCATTTAATTACATATCTATCAATAAGTCATTTAAATGAAACAGACTGAGCATCCTCTGGGTCATTTAAAAAGGAGAAATCTGATCCACAACAGAAAGAGAGAGAGTGGAAAAAAAAAATAAAAAAAATCATGGCTAAGTGTAATTCATCGCCACAATTATGGGGGATGCTTGTCAATGAGTTAATCTTGGGAAGCAACTCACATCACATCACATACAGGGGCAGAATGTCCCTGAAGGTTATGCACATCTATGAATGTCAACACAAGCTTCACATTACACAGTCTTCTAATGCATACATTAAATGTGGAAAGTATGACCTGACTCCCAAATATACAACTTAAATAACACGTTAACACAACTGGAAAATGGTCTATTGTGGCGGCTATTGGAATGAGAGTGTATATATGAGCCTCTTACACGCATGAACAAATCCGCATAATCCGGATATTTAGAATGAGTCTCGTGAAAATTCAAATAATGAGCCGCCAACATCTTAGCAAAGCCGTAAAAAAAATTCTCTCCGTCTCCTTTTCTCTCTCAGCATAAACTCAACAGCCCTTAGAGAAAGCTGTTGCATATACGCACAGGGATGGGATGGATTCTCATGATAAATGAGCGACAGAACAAACCCAGGACGGAATAATGATTTTTAAAAAATGTAATAAATAAATCAAAACAGCTTACCAACAGAAACACTGTGATAGTCCAACAATCAAAGCGAGAATTCAAAAGTCGGCAGTGTCGTCTCCTGACACCTTGAGAAGGTGCCACCGTGTCCTTGCCTCTCCTTCGTGCGTAAAAGGGGAAAAAGACACAAGCCTCACACAGGCTACTGTGAAGCGCAATGGGAATAAAATAGAAAGTAAAAAAAAAAAAAAGGAAAAAGCGTCCCAGAAAAAGACTGTATTGTCAATGAGCTGAAGTGTGATTAGGATGCACAGGCTCGCCTCCTGCCCGCAGTGACTGACGGTGATCAGAAACAAGAAGCACAGTTCACAAAAAGGCAGACAAACATATCCACATGTGGTGACAGGTAGATCCAAAGTGTGCGCTTCCAAAGCTCATCATCAGTGCGTCTTTTTTCTCAGAGTTACACCGGAGCGGCTCGTGTCCTTGTCCGTTGTCCCCGTCAAAAGTGTCCATAAAGACGGACTGAGACGCTGTGGATGTGTGGTGTGCGCACACAGGTCTCCTTGAAAGCTGTCAGAGAAAATGAAGAAGGTCTGTGATACACACACACATACACACACGCGCGCACACACACACACACACACACACGGCCGTTATTTACTATTTGGCGCACGTCGCAGAGCCTTAAGCACAGAGAGCGCTTCCTCTCACTGACTGAACTCCGGACACCGCATGGTGCATTAAACATTGTCGCTGTTCCTGCGGCAGCCAATGAGTTTAAAGAGGTGGGAAGAGAGGGAGGGATGTGGCTCCAGACTACAGATGATTGGTGGCCACTGGTTCACCGGTGGCGCATCTGTCTTATTTCAAATATCACACTTCATTGTTGTTTTACAATGAAAGGAAACGGTGACTTCAACAGATGCTCAGGGGCCAGGACTAAAGGGGGTTGGAACCGATTCCCGTTAGGATTCAAAAAACAACAAACTGGAGGGGATTTTTTGAAGAATGCATTTGAGAATCCCCAACGTTTCATTTATACCCAACTGGATATCGTCACCATCACAGTCAAGAAAGAAATCCCGTATGAGTCAACATATATTTCCCACTTCAACATTTGTTTAAAAAAGAAAGTTAAGGAAAATACAGTGGAAACAGACTCCACTGTTATTGGAATTATTTCTAAAAGGTTTTGGAGGTTTTCTGAAGAAATTTGGGCCCATTTAATTAATTTAATAGAGCAGAGATGTGGTTGTCTGATCCGAGGGCCACATTATCAACATTCATGTCAGTATTTATAACAATGACCAACCTGAGCAATAGTACAGGAAAGAATAAAGGGTTTATGTTGTCGGTTTGTTTGTTTTCAATTTTTTGTCTCTAAATTTGTGTTTGTAATGTTGTTTTGTCTGTTTTTATAATAATTCTGTGTCATTGTTGTGTTTTTTTAGGTGACATATATGTATATCTTGTTTTAAACATTTTTAAGTTTTTTTTTACTTATCTTTTGTGCTTTTAGAGTAAGTTTTAGTATTTTGTCGACATGGTTTCTCTTTTTTGAATAGGTTTATGCATTTTTGTTGTTATTTAGTGTGATTTTATTATCATTCTGTGTATTTTTGTTGTCATGTTTTTTTTGTTCTTTGCATTTGTCGTCATCTTCTGTATTTTTGGAATTAATGTGCATATTTTCTACTCTTGTTTTGGACATTTTTCTGTCATTTTGTGCTTTTATTTGGGAGCCGCATAGAATTAAACAGAGGGTCGCATGTGGCCCCAAGGCCGGCAGTTTCCAACAAATGTTAGAAAGTATGTATCAAGTCAAGCACTGATGTTGGACGAAGAACACCTGTTCCACATTCTCCATTCCAATTCCTCCCAAAGGGTCTCAATAGGGCTAGGGTCCGGGCTCTGTCTGGGTCAGAGGGTTAGGGTTAGTCTTGTTGTAATAATATTAAATACATTTTCAAAAAGGCTGTCCCCAAACTGTTCCCACAAAATTTGAAACATACCATTGTCACAAATGTCTTGGTGACTAAGAATTAACATTGTCATTTACTGGAGATAAAGAGTCTAGATGGCCTAGCATTGGACTTTTGGCAATGGTTATATATAAATACATATTTAACATTTGACTAGCAGCCCTGTTCGAGCCCAATATATGTAACAATGATGATATATATCACACACACGATTATGCACACTCATGTATGATACTACATACTACATTGAAGCAATAAGCCCTTTAATCCATAAATCAATGACTCACTCTATGATGTAATGCAATTATTACGATATTGGGGGAAAAGTATTTTTCCTGCCCCTTAATGTAATAAGAAATGCAAAACATTTTGGGCTCAGCATTTTGTTACATTATTGTCCAAAAACATTTTGGTTTTTATTACCTTTCAAGACCAGCACTTTTGTTACATTAATGATCAGTTATCACGTTCTGGGTTTTATTTTAAAACAAATTCATGTCTTGTAACATATTGTATTGTTGTTAACAGGCCTTCAATCTGCTCTGTGTATGAGTTCTGATTTACCTGTTTATTTTTAAATTGGTGACAGATTTTTTAGTTTTTTTTAAAAAAAATTTTTTTATTTTGTTTTACTGTAGGCAGATGTGAAGTTGAAGTTGATGGTCATCTTAACCTGCAAACATCACTATATGTCATTGAGTCATCATAGGCGTGCTTTGGCATATGTCAAGCCCCAGTCAGATAAGGTGGTCTGGAGCAGGAAACTATAAAGAAAGAACTTTTAGCAGCAAAGAAAAAATAATATCCCCGCAAACAGGCAGACAGAATAAAGTACCGACTGAGGAAGGAAAGATGATTTTAAAAAAAACATTAAATTGTGGCATGTAGACACATAGACAGGTACATAAAAAAGATAGACTAGAAACCTAAGTCCATGAATAAAGACGGTCTAGAGCCCAGGGTCATCTGAACTCTTACTGAAAATAAAAATTAAATCCATGCTTTATTTTAGACAAGGAGTCGTACTTCATTGGAAATTGAAAGATAAATACCTGAAAAGATTTGGTCAGAATTTTGCCTCTTTCTTTCTTTTTTTGACATTTTTTTTTCTTCTTTCAGACTTGATATTTTTCAGAGAAATGGGGTGACACAAAGTGCTTTTTCTGCAGCAGATGTAGGTTTAGCGTCCAAGTCACAGACATCTTGATGGATGGATTCAAATTCAAGTGACTAAATAGAAAATTTACAAATAGTTCAAGGTATGATACATTTTCTTGTTATATTCGTACATGAGGCAGGTCTGATCACTCCATTTTATTTTATTTTTTACATAAATCTGTTTAATCATTTTAATGAAAACATAAATATTGGTCCAATAGTGCTCACTTGCCTGGTCTTTTTTTTATTTATTCATAAAGTAACTGTTTTGTACAGTGTTGCTGTTTTTTGACCTGTCAGCATTGTCCAGTCTAATCATGTATAAACATGGGTCTCAACCTCTCTGACTTTCCCACTGACCTTTTCATCTGACAGGAGGGAATGACAAGAGTGTCAGATTCGTTTAGCCAAAAGGCGACCAGAGCTCATTATTAAACAGCAGGTTTGATGTGCTAATGTCAAGATGGTGATAACAGATGAAGGTAAATGCCACATCACTGTCGTTAATAACATAACATTCATGTGTGCGTGTAGGTGATGAAATAAGACAAAGTAAAGGTTTTTTTTTTTTTTTTTTTTTTTTTTTTTGTTTGTTGTTGTTTTGTAATTTACAGGGTGATTTTTTTCCACCCTTCATGGCTCAAATAACATCAATGGGAATCAATCTATTAAAAAAAAAAAGGCATATCTTTTTTAAACATTACACAATATATTGGTACACCCCAAACACTGCTAAAACTGTTCATGTCATGTCACTTTTATTTCACTTATATTCAAGCAATAAATTATGTCAACATTTATTAATATCTATTGTTATTTCAGGGTTTTTACCTTTCAGGGCCGTGCCTTACAATTAAGTGTCTTCATTTCAAAGGGGTTCAAGAAGGAAGTCAACAACAACAACAAAAAAAAAAAACAAATACCAAAACGCACACAAAAATATTAAAAATTGGCACGGATGGGAAAGACGGAATTCTGATTACACCCTGAAAGTTTTCTTTCCCTTTATGTTCTTATTAATGTTCTTATTATAGAAAGGGTAACATGGACTACTTTACTTTAAAATAGGTCACAGTGGTCGTTAATAACACAACATTCATGTGTGCGTGCAGGTGATGAAATGAGACAATGTAAAAGTTTTATTTTGCTTTTGTTTGTTGTTGTTTTGTAATTTACAGGGTGATTTTTTTCCCCCGCCCTTCATGGCTCAAATAACATGAATGGGAATCAATCCATTATTTCTTAATGTATTGTTATTTTTATTAACTTAATTGGTGAATTAGTTGAAAGAATCTAATTGAGTGCCCGAAACACCCACCGCCAACCCCCCGCCAACCTATTTTAACCAATGAAAGCCTTCACACTGAGGTCAAACAATGCCTGGACCTGGAAAATCACCTGCCCTGATGAAATGTCACCAGGTCTGTCAGAGATAAACCCAACCATTAGCCGATTTCTTCATTAGCCCACTTAAATAGCCCGATCAGGAAATTCACCGACAGAAATCATATTTTCTGCTGCTGGTGAACATCTGCATTAAAACTCTTATTTCATCAATTGTATTTGGGTCCTTTTTTTAGGTGGTAATAAGAGAGAGTATAGATATTTTCCTCCTTCCACTATCTAACCTATCTATCACATTCCTCGTTACCTCCTCCACTCACACTTTCAGTTCACTTTTTCTCCCCTTATTCCCTTGCCAAGGTACTTTTTTTTTTTTTTTTTGCATTTGTCTGCTTAACAATTCCAAGCCGAAAAGAATACATTGTAAAACTCTGTAGACAGGAAAAAAAAAAAACAATTATCAAATTTAAGGAAGTTTGTCAGCAAAAGTCTCTCACATCTGTCAACTAATGATCTTTATTTGCTTGTTGTTTTCCTCCCACGTGATTTTATCCCATCTTACGTCTCAAACTGCACCTTTTTTTAGTTTGACACCAGTTAAACGGTGGCTTCCATTATACTGAGTGAATATAAATATGCTTTATGCCATAATGTTTTACTTCTCTGTATAGCAGCAGTACACGAAACATTATTTTAAATGCAGTCCCTACGTATCATTTATTGACTAAAGCACATGTATAGATCATTGAGCTAAACATTATAACCCATACTTGTGTAGTTCATGCTTGTATTTCTTGTTTTGAGCGCAGCACTGTACATCTGTCACATGTATAATGCAGCCTGACTTTGCCAAACATTTAATATCTTATAATCTCTTACATGATGCATAATAGCAGTTATTTATGCCAACAGTTGAATCCCGGAGTATTTTGAAAAATAACTCAAATGAAAAATAGTCACAATGAATTTAGGGGCCAGTGAGGAGCTATAGCACCTTGTCCTGGGTATAGAAATCTGCTGGAGACTAGAAAAACCCCATGACTCCAATTAGGAAAAAGCAAGTTTAGAAAATGAATGATTTTAGAGGCATTTCAAGATGTTGGTGCCACCATTATACCTACAGTACATAGTATAGCCCAGGAACATTGCAATACTCTCAGGACAGGTTGTTCAAATGTGTCTCCATTGCAGGACAAACCAGCAGAGACATATAAAGTTACACTCCCCCTCTCGTATAGAACGGGGGTTCTCAACCTTGGGGCCGCGAAACACTTGGAGGGAGTCGCCAGATGCCTTCAAAAAACTAAGAATATTTTCTGAACAAAATGAGCCCATTTTTACTTATTACTCTTTTTTTGCAACTACAGTAGTCCCTCGCTATAACGTGGTTCACCTTTCGCGGCCTCTGTGTTTTGCAGATTTTTTTTTACAGTGCAATTTTGGATGCATTTTTTTACAGCGTATGAACGCGCATTATGTTCTGTGTCCTGATTGGCTAATGCTGCGTTCTCCAACCAGCGACACAACCAACTCAGTGAGTTTGACTACCTGCTGAAGCGAGGAGCTGCGCTCCTTTTTCTCCTCTCATAAACATAAACCACCAGTGAAAAAAGCCTTTGTGATTAGCGGCTAATGCTAACCTAGCTCAGTGCTACAGAGAGAACTTTTACATGCTACTACCACCTCCTCGCTGATTCTCCTCCACGCCTAATCCCCCCTGGTCCCGGTCATAAAGGCCTTGTCATACAGCTCCATGCGGTCACACACAGCTTCTACTCCATGGTTGAATGGGTGAACAGACCGGTGTCCATGTTGACGTGACGTCATCGTCAACAAAGATTCTGAATGCGTTCGGCATCAATGTTTGATTGCTAGCAGTGTGACTCTGAAGTGTGTGGTGAGGGGTTTTACAGCCTTAAAACATGCATAATAATTGTAAAAAATAAAGCTGATTACTTAGCGGATTTCGCCTATTGTGGGTTATTTTTAGAACGTAACCCCTGCGATAAACGACGTACTACTGTACACCAAAATTGCCATATTTTAACCTGTTTCAATCACATTTTTCTTGCCGCCCACCCCCTGATTTCTGCCACTTTTAAGCCAACATTGACACTTTGAACCATTTTGACCACTTTTTCTGTCCGTGTCTGGCCACTCTAATTTTCAACTTTTAACCACTATTTTTGGTCACTTTCAATCAATTTTATTTCTGATTTAAACAAGGATTTACATCATTTAAGATGATTATATACTATGGTGCAAATAATAATAATCTTCATAGATAACAGTGGATATTATTCAAATCAATACATAAATGTAGATATCACAGATTTATAGAACAATAGACCATAATTTTGCTGACTTTATGAATGGGCCCCAAAAAGCTGTCCTCTTTATCCCCCCTTATGGATGACCCTGTACAGATACAGCGGGGGTCCCCGGTCTCTGGCATCTTAATTTTTGGGATCGCGGGCTGAAAAGGTTTAGAACCACTGCTGTTGAAGACCAATTGTAGATTTGTGTCTTTATTATTCTTTATTATAAAAGATTATGGTCTTTATTATAAAAGCTGATTCAATGGAATAACTATTTTACAATGAAAAATCTTTTCAAAGTTTTTTCTTTTCAAATTTTTTTTGGGTGTGAAATATTAATTTGCAGAAGAGGTTTTTTGATTGACGTAATCTGAAAATACTGTTTTTTATTGACTAACAAAAACACAAATACAGTATACGTCCATAAATTAAAAGTATGTTTTTGTATTGTTAAAGCAAAAGTGTATAATGAGGAAAAAAACTGCACATTCAGAGGCATTAAGCAAAGAACTACTGCTTGTCTCAAAACATTCACTTTACAGATGATTAAAGAACAGTATTTTAGTGAAGATTGTGCAAACTTGACCTAAACAGTTAAAACAAAGCAATGGTTAGACATTAAATCTAATTCAAGCTTAACTTTAAGTTTAAATGACCAGGTCAGGCAGAAAAGGCAAAGTCAGATTACCATCCATTGATTTCTCCTCCCAAAGATCGCCGTTTCAGGTCTTCACGACTATTTAGGCCCTTTAGGATCCATTTATTGGCCTGCAAAACAAAGATTTACTTACAAGGTTAACTGGACAGAATGCTTCCTGGACATGTAGTGTGTGTTGATTTTATGTGTCTGCACTTTGTCTCTTTTTCAATTTGACTATAAATTGACTCCTAATCTGTCTTTGCCTTGGCTGCAGATAATTAATGCCTCTTTTCCTGGTTTTATTGAGCAGAATGTGTTTAATGGTCAAGCCCCATTCTGCATGTCTCTCCGTTTTTATTGCGCTTGCCTGTGCATGTGTGTTTCGTGTCGACCAAATGTTCGCAGTTTACAGTCCAAGAAATATTTCTCGATCAGTGCTCAGGGTGTTGCCTGATGAGTAAAAAAAAGAAAAAAATCAAATTTGCTTTGTTTTGTGAGATGTTAAGGATTTTTTTGTGCTTGTGAGCAGCAATAAAAAGAAAAAAAATGTGTGTCATTTGTATTTATCTCAAAAAGAATGGATGGATCGATTACAAAACCATTGTTTCATGAAGGATTTCTTAGCGGATTTTCTCCTTCATAGAAAGAAATGCTTGTTTTTACACCTTTAAAAAATGATAACAGCCATTTTTCATTTATGAAGAAGAGCAACATTTTGGTCCTTTAATAAGGGGCATGTCAAGGATTTTACCCCCAGCCTGACTTCATTCACCCCAAGGTGCAGATGATTGCCTTCCTTCTCACCTGCAGAGCAAAATCGAAACCCTGAGACGAGAGAGAATATTTGGGCTGTGGCCTTTAGCAGAATCTTTTTGTATAATAAATATATCCATCAACTGGCATTTCTTTTCAGGCTTCTGACTCAAATCATGACACAGAGCTCTGCCTTATCCTCCATGCCAGTTTTAAACATTTTCTAATTTAATGACGCGTTTCCTTTTCGACGGTTCCAAAAGTTCATGTAGGATTTATAAATGAACTGTCATGGGTACTGACACAACAGCTTAAACATTTTGCAGCATGCATTTGTTTTGTTTGGTATAATCGCACTTATTAATTAAAGCAACAAACAGGTGTTTATTAGGAGGGTTAAATAAGGGATTACCAAAGTGACAGAAGAGCAGAGTGAATAATAACAGTCAATACAGCTTTTCATCAACATTCTTCAGCAGGATATTAACTTGTCTTTTGTTTTACAAACAATATTAGTTTACATGGTCAAAAAAGGGTCCCTCTTTCATTAATTAAATCCAATTGTTCATTTTTGATTTGAACACATTTCCCATTCAATGCCTGCTTAAGAAACAATCACGTCTTTTTATGTGTAATTCCATTGTCAACAGTATGTCATGCTCTTAACAAAACCCTTCACTTTGAAGACTGAAAAAAGCAAAGTTTATGCAACAGCACAGTTTCATGTCCTACAAATGGAGCTGTTGTAAGAATCCACTAATGCAACTCATGGCCTTGTAGACCTTGTCCTTCATAGTCCTCAATCAGTAAAAGTACCATCTGCTCCGTAGAACTAAGGATCAGCTGCAAGCATTCAAAAGGGCAGACAAGTAAACACAACAGTGATTAGGACAGGCAGTGATTAACACTTTAGATATAGCATGGGTGTAAAACCCAGAGATTTGTGGCTTGTAAATGATTTTTTTTTTCCAGAACAAAAGGCACATTGTTTTTTATACATGACACAATAGTTGGTACACCCCAAACACTTCCAAAAATATTAAAATCAAACAAGAAATTATTTCAACATGTAATAAAATATATTCCCTTTTTAGATTTTTCCCTTTAAGGGTCATGTCTTATGATTAAGTGTCTTAATTTCAAAGAAGTTCAAGATCAAAGTCAAAAAAAAAAAAAAAAAAACACAAAAAGATAAAAAAATTGGGAAGTATGGGAAAGAGGGAATTTTGATACACCCTTAATGTTTTCTTTCCCTTTATGTTCATATTTTAGAGCCGAAAGGGTAACGTGGACTACTTTACCTTAAAATAGGTCAGAGTGGTTTCTACAGTTTCTACAAGTGTCTCAAGATTGTTGAAAATTGCTAACCATTTTAATCTAGGTGACCCAGTATTGTCTATATTTGTCTCATGTTGAAATTCTTTCTTATAAGATCTGAATTAAACTTCACTTTGTCATCCCTACTGGTGTTTGCTATTCTTGGGTTTTTGTTTCCTCAAAACAAGAAGTGCTGGGTGTGATTCCCATGCAGGAATCTGTTGCGGCAGATTTGATGAATGAGATGGAGTCATGAGTCAAACTTTAGGGTTGCTGGTCAGGGTTTATTTGGTCAAAGGGTTTTGGGAGAGAGACTTGTCTCGGATGGGAGGTAAACAGGCTTCAGTGAATCTCCCAGGGTTATGTATGTCACTGATAGTGGTAGCCATAACACAGCAGAGCTTCCTCTGTCAGGGACCTTGGCATACGCATAGTTTTGGATTTAGAAACTTGTGTATGAATTTTCCTGTAGGAGTGAATAAGGTGTGCGGCCCTATGTAGCTGGGTTTCCATTACAGATTTTTTCAAAATAAAAGTGATATTTATGATTGTCAAAAAAGTATAATTGCACTGTGTGTTTTGATTGAAGGTTGTTTTGGGCAGGCGCCTCGTAACTAGTGACGTGCAGTCAGTGTAGGCAAGGTAAGCAGTGCCTACCCAAGGGTGAATTAATATTTTGATTATTTGTTTTGATTATTATAAAATTATAAATTATTTATTGTTCCATTTCCGATAGCCTACAGTACCTATACGTTTTAAAGTATCAGCATTTTGTGCTTTTCATAGCCTAAATGACTAAACATCGCTATTTCCTGGTATGGCAATGACACTGCACAGTCTCACTCCGCTGTAAGGCAGGAAGAGGCCACACCCCCTCCCAAAAGCACATTGCTGCTCTGCCTCTGGCCCTATAGCGTGTTTTTATGTGTTTGCGCAAGCACAGTCAGTTCCCCAAGTTGACAACTATTCCAAAGGCAGCTCTCTATGCTGCCTTTGGACGTAATCGTGCTATGCTAAATGCTATTCGTAAGTTCACAGTGCATTAGTGAACTGGTAGAGCGTGGCTGTTGCTATGTTTTATAGCTAGTGGGCGGGATAACACTACAGGCAGGATGACAGCGCTAGAGACAATAAAGAAACTTTCTTTTTTGGAAAAACAACAGCTTTTAAAAGATGGGAGACCAACACCTGAGCTACCAGACCTTCAGTAAAGGGAAGGTCAGAAAATTGTTTGTACTTTCCACAGTGAATGGTTCAAAAGGAAGGATTGGCTTTGTGGATGCTCCTCACTGAGGCTGTTCTGAGTTGTTGTCATGTTCTCCGTGTTTCCAACACAAACATCGGATGCGCTGCTGTGTCATGAGATATATCTTGTTGGGAGCGTATGAAGACTGCTATTGAATAATTGTTTTTGTTTCTTTAATGGTGTTTTACAATGTTGATTTTGTTTGATTAACACTTGCCAGTAGAAATATATGGAATTGTCATTGGTGGTCTCGATTTGCAACGTGCCTATCCAACCCTAGTGGTCACAGCACGTCACTGCTCATAACTTCTGTGAAATCTCATCCTGCAAGACTTTGCTGCAGAAAGACGGATACTCAGAACCTCCTTATAACACTCTGTATTCCTTTGTTGTTTCAGGTCTTATGTGGCAGTAATAATTTTAAAGTAAAATGCTAAAAAATGTCCTGGTCTCCTCTTATGTCTACACGTGCCGCGCGAGTGATCATGTGACAAGGTATCTCACGTCATGTAACCAGGTCCATCACTATCGGTGACGTGTATTTGTAGAAAAAAGTGTTTCCATAGCGCTTTTGTGACTCATTTCAATATTAAAATGTCTGAAATACCTTCTCATGAAAGCATAAACACCTTTTACTGATATATTAGTGCTTTTTCGAAATTCGGGTGTTTCCATTACCAGTTTTTATTGTACCGTTTAGAATGTGTATTTCCAAAGGTAATGGAAACGCAGCTTGTGACAGACTTGCATTCTGTCCATGGAGCAGTCTACTTCATGCTCGATGAGTGAGCGAGGCAGGCAACAGCGGACCCGCACAACCATGAGTGCAGGAATAAGTGGGTATAGGAAAAAAAGAAGGATGTTGTTTTCAACATGCTTTGGGAAAAACAGGCTTGTGTCACATTTTGAGTCCCCCTGTAATTTAGTAATAACCCTGAGAACAAAAGGAAAGTTTAGTTTGGCAACACTTTTGTGTTGCACTGTCGTTTTGTATTAGAAGCCGTTAGAGAATTTAAGCAGCATTCGAGATTTCATCTCTAGTGTTTGGCTTGACTTGGACTCAACTAGGCCAAAGCAATTTGTCTTGTCTAAGGCGATTTTCACTCCAGGGACAGGCACAGTCTCGCCCTTTGTGGCTGTTTCGTCTTCTTTATCTCTCTCACTCCCTTCTCATTGCTATCTTTTTCCCTTTCCTGGCACCGTACACCAACGACTTCTGCTTCTCCTTCCTCTTCTGCGACCTCCGTCCCCGTCACCCTGGAGTGAACAGGTGTATCTGTCTCTGTCCTGATGAGTTTATTACTCTGAAGTATCTCTATCTTCCCTGTGGACCCCCTGCCTCCTAATACGCTTAGCCCTCACGGCTTATGTCAGCCAGAGTGGGTGGTCTGATAACGCTCCACTTGATCAAGCCCGTCGCATCAGAGTCCATCTGGTCCACACTCCCTTCGGTCAGCTTGGATGTCAGGCAAGTGACACAGACCTACAAACACCCATACAGAGTAACGTTTCACCATCCATTAAGGGTGATAGAAGTAATACTGCAGCAGCGTCAAGGTGACAAGCTTACTATAACCTGAATGGAAATTTTACCAAGTGAATCAATTTGGTCAAAAAGTGGCAGAGAGAAGTTCATTACAAACACGAGTCAAAGTAGATCTGTTTAGATCCATTAATCAAATAAAAAAGAGAGCATTAAGAATAATACATAAAGTGGAATTCCAGGCACCTAGGAACAAAGTGTTTAAAAAATATAGAACAATAAAACTTATGTATACAGTAAGATTAAAAGTGTTAGAGATTTTATTCAGAGTAAGAAATAAAAGCCTCCTTTTGGGTATTATGGGTTCATATTTTTGAAGATGTGTTTCTGTTTACGGTGTATGATCTTGAAGATGACTTTTGTTTATCAGTTCACTGTCTATGTTCAAAAATTCTTGGAAAAACTAAATGTTTTGCACATATTGAAACATAAGTTGATGAATACCGCTGTTAGAGTGTTTTTATACTGTTTTTTATATAATGCAGTTTGGGGATGGGCGCTGATAAGCAGCTACTGCTTCAGTCCATTCCATTTTTGGTTGTTAAAATGAATGTTTATTCTTTGTATTGTATTTTATGTTTGAAGACAGCCAATAATAAATAAATATCTATCATTAAATCAATTTGTGTGCACTTGGCTCACTTTTATATTTATTATTTGGTCAAGTTTAAAGCAGAAAAATTGGTTTAAATATTCACATTATGTTGCTAGAAATTATAGCGACATAGCGGAGTTTCTGAGAAATCTATGCTTATGTATGATTCGTTTGAAATGCAAAAAATACCTAACTGGTCTTTTACTACGGTCTACTGCCTGTGGTCATTCATATACTGTACATTAATGTATATAAGTCCCTCCTTCTTCCTATAGACCCCTATACAAATGGAAACAATTGCCGAGTGCACCCAGCCAATAGGCTTCGACTTCCTATTTTTGAGACTGTCAATCAAAGTGAATGTGGATCTGTGCACGGAAACAAACCGCACGTCACCACAGCAAACAGGTAAATATGATTTTGGTTCTTACCTGATCCATAGACCTATATCAATCTGATCCAATGCGACCTTGTTATGTTCCGCAATGCACGTGCAGAAAAGTAAAGGCGTGGCTTCTGGTAGATTGGGAGAGGCAGTGGGAGGAAGTGGAGCTTTTTAGGGTGGAACATCGAGATGTTTCTCAGAAACTCTGGATAGCAGCTTTAAGGTACTCTTGATGCTCTACTCTTTTTCATTTTCATCATCACACTTTGTTTAAAAAAAAAAAATTAAAAAAAAATCAATGGCAGCACTGCCTGATGCAAAACCTCAATGATTGGTCAAAATGTAGTAAATGGCAATGGTGAAATTATTTTCAATTAATTAGCCTTGTAGTATAAATGATCAGTCTCACACAAATTATTCTTATACAGCTGATTTAAAAAAAAAAAATCCACTAAAAAGGTGTTTTTTACTGTGAATTATGAATACATTATGTGGTATAATTCTAAACATAATGTAGGATGTTACACTGTAGACCAGCACAAAATAAGCTAAAAGATGATCTCATCATGTCTTCCATTCAATAATGGGTTATAATGCTTCATGCAATGATCCTTAACAGCAAAAAGGGAATAAATAAATATATTACTTTTTTCCTTCTATCTACTGGGAAATGAGCCCACCCTCCATCCTTGTACATCCCCACCTGCACTTTCAGTCTCTTCTCTTCCCTCTAGCCCCTACCACTCTCACCTCCCACAAGGAAATATCAAAGGGATTGAAAGTAAAATTAAGGGCTCCAACCTTTCCCCACAGAGCGCTGCTGTTCTGTGCTCAGATGTAGCTACATGCTGAGGCAAAGCACAGCACCTGATTGCAACTCTTTGTGGACTCTCAAAAGCATTGACATATTCATATCAGGGGGTGTTCATCAGCAGTGAATATACAAAAAATGGAGACAACATTCAGGCTCTGTCAAAAGGTTACAGGTGTTTCTCAACAAATGACCTATTCACATGCAAAAGGCCAGGCAGGTAATGTGCTCACGCCCCGGAAAAAAATATCAGTGGCGCCTTAAAGTTCTTCACACCTTCAGTTTGAGGAATTCGATCTGCTCACGCTCATATACGAGAAGTGGAGTAGCAATGCCTTATTTACATTTAAATGTTGTATTCAATGCATTTACGTCATGCAGTTCCAATTTTTCCACTTCCATACAACCATCATTACTGGTAAAATGAAAAAATAAATAAATAAATAGGGCTCACCTTTCTCCCACCTTCTTTAACAGCGGTTGCCAATGACAACAACTCAAACATGCACTGCACACTGTAGCATTCTACCTTGACTTATTTTCTTATAGGATATGCACAGAGCAATAAAAAGCCTCAATATTAAATATAAATCTCATGCTTCGTTGTTACATGTGTAAGAAATTGGACAAGGAAGATAAATTAAAGAAGAAGATGATTACACTGTGACCATAATATGTGAGAAAACATATTAGCACCATCTAGTGGTACCTCCAATCCAGCCATTGTGTAACTGCCTGTTTAAGTGTGTGTGTGTATGTTTTTATCCTAGACTTTGTCTGGTATGGTGTCAATGTGTTTGGTCAATTATCTCAGGGCAAGCACTTGACGTTTGTACAGTATACTACTAATGAGCTTTTGATATGAAAGTCACATATTGTTTTTTTTTTTTTTTAAAAACAACATTAGTGTAAAAAACCCATAAATAATGCTTCTCGTCTAACCACACACAGCATCTGTGTCGACTTGTCTTGTTTTGATGTGAATTAATGGATTTTCTTTGTTTCACTGGAGAATTAAAAAATAACATTAACAACAAGAAAAACAATAAAGAAAATGTAATAGCATGTAAGATAGCTATTGTGTCCCTGTGGATAATGTAGTGTCACCATAAATCCTCTTGATTTGATTTTGTGGGAGTTGTGTTTAATTGCCTGTCTATCACTTGATGAATAAACCCAGAGAGATAGTGCACTTTAGGATAGAAAAGGAATGAAATAGTGGTTGTCAAAATCAGACAAAATCTCTCTACTACGTATGATTGACAGGTAGATTATTAATGATATTACTGCTGATTATAACATTCCCATTGATTTTCAAACTGTTCAATGTTTTCTGTTGCACTTTTTTAATTATGTAAAGCCCATTTATTTATATTTATTTGTTCCTTTCATGAAAATGCAAACCAACATAGATTATTACATCAAAAAATATGACAGTCCAAATGAAACATTTTCATGATTGGAAAGAAGCGGGACTAAAATTGTTATATTTCTGCCCCTTAATTTAATAAATACATAATTAATGACCCCACCAACCTTCCCCCGTGAGTCTACACAATTTTCACTATTTTCTAATAACCTAAAAATGACAAATCAAATTTCATACCCCAAGTAGACTTTCTTAAGCAAATTGGCAGATTTTTTTTTTTTTTTTTACCTATATGTTTTTTTAAATTGACACATTTGTACAAACCTTCAAACCATTTTGTTGAGCATTCCACATTCCATTGAACTGCCTTGTGTATATAATGTACCATACTAATAAATTTGCCTTGCCTTTCCTTAACAGTTTTATTTAAAATAAGTTAATCCTGATGGCAACTATTACAGTTAGGCCTACAGTAGCAAACATCGCCACGAGGATTTACAAAGAAATAACATTACAATGCAATGCGTTGATAGGTAGCGGGGGGTCATTAGTGAACCGTGTAGACTGTCTGGCACACGTGGGTGCTCGGCAAACGCCACCCATGACAGGAAATACATATATATGACTTAAAAAAGCAACTGGAAATATCATGAGCAGCTTCTTTTGAAGAATATTCAAAGTCTTGATGTCGCCAGTTTCATGTTGATTCTAAATGAAACCTAACACCCTAAAGAGTGCATAACCAGAAGTGTTGTCCGTTATCATGCCTACAATTTCATATTAAGGCTGGTCAGGTTAACCAGTCTGACATTTTAAAAAGGATTACATTTTGACATTAGCACATCAAATGTTATTATCAACACAATAGTAAACAATTGTCAAAAGACTGAACTGCTTAGTTTATTAGATTAACTTTGTTTTTGGCAATTCACTTCCTCCTCGGTCAATCCAAAGACTATAATCTGCGGCTGTTTCGCATGACGAAACCCAATCAGAGGCTTTGTTGACGATGACCACCTGGAGCTGTATGACACAGCCTTTACAACCGGGATCGGACTAGGAAGGATTCGGCATGGACGAGAATCAGTGAGATGGTGGCAGTAGCAGATAAACATTCTCTCTAGTTTTCATCTTTGAAAGTCGGCACTGAGCTAAGATAGCATTAGCCGCTAATCACACCGGCTTTTTTCCACTGGTGGTTTATGTTTATGAGAGGAGAAAAAAAGAGCGCAGCTCCTCGCTTCAGCAGGAAGTGAAACTCACCAAGTTGGATGTGTCGCTGGTGGGCGGGGCTTCCCTTCAGATGTGCGTATGAAGCGAATGGGGACATTTTTTGATCCTGCAAAGCCTGCGGTACGTTTTGTACGGCAGATGCATCCAGTGCCACAGAAGACGCATTCGATGTGAAAGCAGCATTAAGAATACTGATATAACCTATTCAAGTAGAAGTAGTTACTTGATTGAAATTGTACTCAGGTAAAAGTCATACATAAAATACTCAAGTACAAGTAAAAAGTAGCTCAATTAAAGAGTACTCAAAGTAAAAGTTACTAGTTACTTTCACCCACCATGTTTATTGTTGGTAATAAATCTTGCCACGGTTCCCTTGTATACAGTAAACATCTCATGTATAAACTTAAAAAGGAAGAGATGAAATCTACCACAATTGGAACTTCATTTATTTCCCACAAAGGCATCTGCATAAAATAAAAGGTTTGTCAAAATGTACACTTCTTTTTAAAATAATATAACACCAATTTCAATTCAATTCAAAAATTATTAGGCTCTAAGTATAGATACATTTATGAGCTCTAAAACATGCCAAGTGTACCATGTGGGTAACAACATAATAAGTAAAAACCCTAACCTGAACCATAAAAAGTTGATTTCATCAGAAACTGAACGACTACCAACATATGGATTATGTTCAATGTGCTTCATAAGCTGCTGACCTCAAACCTTGAACTGTAAATAGAAAAATAAATCACAAATATATATATATATATATATATATATATATATATATATATATATATATAACATTTACTCAGTAATGGTTGGGTGAAGAAATGTAACAAATGACATTACTCTTTACTTAAGTACAAGTAAAATGACTGATTTCGAAATATACTCAAAAAAGTACAAGTGCCCTTAAAAGGAGCTCAGTTACAGGAATGTGTGTAATTGTAATCCATTACTTTTAACTCTGCCTAACAGATGGAAAACAAGGAAAACATGCAAACTCTACTCAGAAAGAACCAAAATGACCACGTCGAGGCTTGAACCCTGGACTTTATTATGTGCTAACCACTGCACCACCATTGTGCTCCTATAGTTAGTAAATGTAAATACAAAAACGAAGAAAGAGTTTTGCCAGTGCGGTGAGTAAACCTACCAATTTGAAGACGCTGCATGTGAGTGCAGTTGTATGCTGAGACACAAAAAAGAGAAACATCAAATCTCTGCATGACTTTTTGAGGTCTTTTTACACACACTGACAAAGACAGTGGGAGACAAAGAGAAACAAATAAAAGCTGAACACACACAGGCAAAAACTGTGATTTTGTAAATGATGTGTTTTATTTGCTGCGTTCGATCATTCACTATCGCGCTCTCAAAACATGGCGCAGTACAACAATTTATGTTTCATTTACTTGCAAAGTAAGACAAGAAAGGTTTTTTTGTTTTAGACCAAATAATAGGAATTCACCTAACGTAAAGCTATTTCTGCAACAGAACATTTCCAAATAACAAAAGTATTTTATTTATCAGACATTTACACTTGATTTTTCTATTGACCTATTTTCTACTAACATAACATATAACAATGGGCTCTAACTAAAACTACCTCAATTGTCAAACCCGTTAATGGTTGAATCATCACTAATGTAAAGACCTCACAGAAGTATTATCAAAAAGCATCACAACTATGTCATATTTGTTCTACATTTTTCAGATATTCATTGAGTTTGTTCATTAAAAAAGTGTCACTAATATATCATTGGAATGGCTCATCTTAAGTTACCCCTTTACCAACATAAAAAAGTTTCTTGCTGTTAATCGTGAAATAATTCTTTTTTTTTTGGTACTTTTGATTACCTAAATTCATCATTTTTGTGTCACCCACTCTTTCGTCTTCTACAGGCATCTTGTATTTATTGAGAATGTCAAAACGTATCTGTAGTTTCTTTTAAGTTAAAAGGCAAGGCACACCAATAAGTGTTTCCATCAAATGGTGAACAGAAAACACTCATAGGTGACTCAGTTACCACTCAAAAGGGCTCCATTTACATGCATTTTGAATTACTATGTGAATTAAGGACTTTTTCGTAAAACCAAAGTGGCAGTTTCCAAGAGAAAATAGAATTAAATTGAACTGCAGTTCAAACCGTAATTAGATTTTGAAAGTTTTAGAAACTCCAATGAAATCACGTATAGGGAAAAGTCACATCATATTCAAAAGCTTTAGTGCACAATTCCAGTTGGCTTGATTTGATTGAAGTAGAAACATGTTTTGTTGTTGCTGTTGCTATTTCGCTTATTGTTTTACTCTACAAAATGACTGCTCATCACAATGACGAGTTATTGAATCGCAAAACATCAAAGCTACACGAAAAGTGTCTCAAAAATCTAAATAACATTTGAAAATGTAATGTAGGACACACTTGCACATTTTTCATTTTTGTTTAAGTTATTTTGATGTAATAAAATACCAGCTATACTCAAGAAAATATCAAGTTTATTATCATGAATTGCTTTCATCCACTTTATTTTATCAGCTGTTATAAAACTGAAGACAATCATTTCTTCAAAATAGTTGCAATGTATAGATTATATTAAATGTATGCCCCAAAAATAACATTACTAAAGGGCTTTGGCAAAACTTTCGTATTTGTTATTTCTTTCATTTTTCTCTCAAGCTTTGTTTATTCTAACTATCTGCCAGACAGTTTCTTAGCAACCAGCAAACGCACATTATCCCACTACAGCCTTGTCTATTCAGGCTCTCACCCTGGTCTTTACAAAACCTTACACATGCAACTCTTAAACATCTGTCTGCCTATATCTGCAGCTAAACAGGCTGGAAATGAGTGTGTTCTTTGATGCTGGATGCTAATCCAAACAGAAGGATGAACATGATGCATGACTGCTCCAATAGAGAACAAAAGCCTAAAGAGGTTGGCAGCCTACAGTCCATTGCTTTTTAGTTCCTTTTTGTAGATCTTAAGGGTACCAACTACAAACAGAAAGGCCCCGATTTACTAAGTTCCCAAATAAAGAGCGTTAAACTGCACAGAAAAATAAATAATTGGGCTTTAAAGGTCCAGAGTTATAGCCTCTGAAAAATCACTTTCTTGATGCTTCTACAAACAGGCTGTTTTTGGGCCTTCATGCATACTGTATGTATGAGTGGGCGTGTCTGTAGACACTGACTCCACACCACAGCTGATCATCATAGCGATTGTCTTTTGCTATCCACACATTCTTGTTATTGTTTTCAGCCAAAAAACTTCACATTACAGTAAAACACACGGCTATTTAAGCTGCTATTGTTATTGTGAGTCCGACAAAAACGCTGCTCCACAGTGTGTGTTTATCACAGCAGCAGCGGACACAGTCAACTGTTTCAAACACTCTGCTGCTACGTCGCTTTCTTGTCATCCTCTCCTCTATACTACAGGAATAGACCATTAGGTGATAATCATTTGTTTTGTCCTTTCGCTGTGTCGCATTGGGTCACAAACACGTCAGATCATGTCAAAGGCAATACAAGGCGATATAACGGATACTAAAAATGGAACTGATTGTGAGCGTTTCACATTATCTATATACTGAATAATCTATATACTGAACATAAATATATTATCTGTGGATAAAGGGACTAGTGGTTAAGGGAGCAGGCTTGTAATTATAGGCTCACTGGTTCATCACTGTGGGATGTTGATCAGTCCCTTAAATTAACCCTAACTGCTCCCTGGGCGCTACACAGTGGCTGCCCACTGCTCCTCAGGGAGCGATTAAATGCAGAGACGTTTTCGTTGACGTCATATGGCAAGAAAAAGCCAACTTGCCCATTTGGAGCTGACTTTTTACAAAATGTGGAATAACAAGGGAGGTAGGAAACATAACTTTTTCAACTTTGGCCCTCTGAATGAGGCTAAAGGAATGTATATGACTGTAGCAAAACTATTCGAAAGTTAATTTTTCACAATACTGCCCCTTCAAAAAAACATATTAAAGCAAATTGAAATATAACCTGGATAAATGCATTCTTGGAGGTCATCTAACTTTGAGGGTTTGGTGAATCTGTGTTGCTTGCGCCTCCCGCAAAAAAATAAATGAATGTCCAATGTTTGAAGGCAAATGAATGACTGATGTGCACAAAAACAGAAAGGGACTTTTTTTTTAACAACAAAATGCCTACAGTATAACATGAAAAAACTATATAATTTGAAATCATTAATCTGGAATTTTGTTAGCAACCCCCCCACTGCCAAAAAAAAAAAAAAAATTAAATTAAATTTAAAAAAAATGCACCCGCATTAAAGGCCAATGCAATTAGCACATCGAATTTTCTAATTTTGCAAACGTCACTTGAAATTTTGAGTAAAATTGTCTCTACATATTGAAATCACAACTGCACAACAGCTTCCACTGCCAGTCCGGAAACTCATTTTACACTTTTGATTTGATTGGATGGAAGAATTGGATGTGGCAGCACAACATCATTTTGTAGTGACTCACTTTTTTTTTAACCAGATCATATTTATACCTGGTGATAATTGCAATGCAATGTTGAGCATTTTACTGTGGGTCAATCAGGACAGACGTGTGCTAAGTGTGAATGGGGATGCACAATAAAGTTGATGTCCGGATGCCAAATACAGGATGGTGCAAACTGTTTTAGCATAGATAGTATAATGGAATAGATTAGCTTTGCAATGTTTATCATCTTTTTTAGGGGAATGCTTAGTTATTATGGACGCATTTTCTATTTGAAATATAACGGGTTGAAAAAAGTAAGCCCACATTTCTGCTCTTCTAATTCTAAAGGCTTCTATGCTTCTGAAATAGTCTTTTATATAAGCTAATAAATTGTAAATGTCTACGCTTGTTAAACCACTTGTGTAGGGTTTTGTTTGACAATTCTTCTGAAAAGGTTACTTTGAGAACAAGCCTATTACCAATATCACACTTACTTATTGCATTGCTTGTTACTTAATTGTGAAACATTAGAAGCAATTTCTCTATATGAGATTGTTTTAATGTGTGAAACTCAACTTTCTAGATCTATTGTTTGGAAAGCATTTAAGTCTCACCAGACTCCAACCTGCAGTTGTGAAACTTTGGTCTTTTCTTTGCTCATGAAGGTTTTACCTGAGCTCTTTTCAGCTGCTGTTTGTGTTGTTTTAGTTTAGAGAGGGTAAATCTTTGTCATCTGCCTCACTTTTGAAGAAAAAGGTAAATCAACAACTGAAGAAAATTGAACTCACAAGCACACTCTTCTCTTGCAGTCCGTTCTTGACAGACTCAATGCGAGCGCAAACTCAATACACCAATTTCAACCAAATGGCTTTATATGACAGGAATAAAAACAGGAGAACAGGGGAAATAAAAGCCGAGAATGATTTATGTTTCTTAAAACAATGAAAGGCTGGGTTTAATGATTGCAGTAAGTTGGTGTTTTTGTCAAAAGCTGCGCTCTGATACCTGGCTGCAGAGATAACCCTGGCCAATCCAGGCCCGTGTTGGATTATCTGTGCGTATAGAAAGGTATTACATGTGTTGACAGGTTTTGCGTCCATGGTGCAGTTGATATATGTTCTTCTACGTTTGTTTTATCCTTTGACTTAACGTGAACTCTGAACCAAAATTGTCTTTCCTTCAAAGGTTTTATGTTTTCAGAGCATCGATTGATGCACACACGAAAAAAAAAAAAGTCCCCACATCTTTTCACAAAAAGGAATTCAAAAAATGAATCTTTTTTTCTTTTTTTAATTTTTCCTTTAGTTAAACACTGTTTTCCAGCAGAAATCACTTAAAAGAGCATAGAGCAGGATTTGAGAAAAAAAATTAACTATTGTTTTAAGGAAAAAGAAGGAGCTTACACACATGTGTACCTATTGCCTTGAAAAGAATGTGTGATACATTTTGTACTGCTGTTCTGGGTGTGAATTTCCCACGCAGTTCTGCAGACGTGACGTCAAAGGACGCTGGTGCGCGTTCTCGACGGCTTGGAAATAAACCGGAAATAAAGAAGAATGAGAAGAGGACGACTTGGAGACTGAAAGCACAGTGATTAGACTACTGTTTGGTTCCACAGATGTATGCAGAGGCATGTGCACAGGTCTTGCAGTAAACAGTCACATAAACAACAAGGAAATAAAGAAAAGTGTCACCGTTGGAGTGCGGATCGGCCGCATTTTCTCGTCAGTCTAACAGTGGAAACCTCTTTTCTTTTTAAAGAAATTAGATTCACGTGTGTTTAGGTGGTAAGCACCAATTTTATTAACAACTGTTAATGTCAATATCAGATCAGCGCACAGATAACAAGCAAAAGTGAAACACAAAAGGGGCGCAGTGCACGCAAGAGACCCATCGTGTCTATTTACATAATCCATGTATCAAAGAAAAGGATAATGCGTGTTATTGTGCAGAAAAGGGAATGTTTAAACAGTGTACTACTTTAAAATTGTCTTCTGCTCCACTCTCCTTGCACTGCAGATCACAGCTCTCACTGTTATACACTTTAAGCTGCACTCTGCAGCAGCTACAGCAGCTGTGGCAGGAATGGAAGAACGACACTATGTGACAGAACCAGACCACCAGTTCTAAATATCTGTCCAAACCCGACCCGTCCGGTGCCGTTGGGTCCCGTCAGATTTTGGTCTGGTATCCATCTTCTAGATTCAGCTGTAAACAGTTGATGCACGCCCTCACAGCGGCTTGGCTGAAGGCTGCAGTTACCCTAACCACCATGATAACAAGATGGAGTCTGATTTCTAGATCCTGCCCTATTTTTCTTTAACATCATTTGTTTCCTGGTCATTAAACTCTTAAACGGTTTAGTATTGGCTTCAACAAGGTTTTCTCACAAAAATCCACACATTTCACGTATTCCATTCAAAGCTAAAGGGAAGCATCTGCAGAGACCAGCTCATGTTTACCGTTTACACGTTGTTTTTCAACCTACAAAGCCTGACAGAGTGAAAAAAAAAAACATTCGTAACCTGAAATGGAAATGAAATCTTCCTTGAGAAACGCAGTTAAAAGGGCTTTTAACATTAGCCTCCATAGAAATATGAGTAGAAATATTACTGAAACACATGCAGCAGTAAGGCTAAGTAATTAATCCACTCTTGAGGAATAAAATGTGTGTTTTTGTGTACACGATCAGCAATTTGTTGTGAGTGAAATGCATTATATTTTTCTGTCTTCAATTAAAATTTCATTTGAATTTTGTTTTTATTGAGAATTTGCATGCTGAACTGTACCAAAGGCCTAGATGTGAAATGCACGTTTGGATGGATGAATGGATGGATGGATAACCCTATTTTATAAGGATACATTGATCCAAAGATGTGAAAGTTCAATAGGAACAGCCTGACCAATAATCGAACTCTTTCATGTTGACTTCAGTTAGACATTTTTCCCATTTTCGGACTTCCCACCGCTATCTCTTGTTGGAAATATACTGCAACACTCAATTCAATGTGATTAAAGTAGAGCTATTGGATTTTTAGTTGTATTGATTATGGCAGCTGTGGGCTGATGGAGAGAATAGAATTTGAAAGCATTGCACATATTAATAACTCATACATAAAATCAAAGATGACTTCCTTCCAGCATAATGAAAATATGGGAAACCAAATTAGTTGCAAAGCAGTCAAGGCCTGCTTTTTGTGGATGTAGCACGAGTCTTCGAAAGAAGAGTTTGCAGACCTTTTACTAGATAGATGTTAATGGGATCTATTATGCAAATCACCGATACTGGGAATACAAATGAGTCACAAAGCTGAGCATTAATTTTGCCAAGCAGTCCAAAATGGATGGAATTTGGTTAGTTTAAGATACACTGTAACCATGTCAAAGAAGAATTAACTCCATAAATTACCTTCAGGTTGAGAATTTTAGTTTAAACTTTAAAATAAAAGAAATAGAGACAATTAATGTATGTAAATTAACTGTATGTTTGACTAAAATTATTCCACATGGTATGGACCTAATAGGCTTTGCAGGAATAAATGGAAAAGTACATTTCTCCGGAGCGCTTGGTGTGAATGTGAATGGGCAAAGTTGATAATACTGTCACATGCTGATTGGTTTGGACTTGTGTGAATGACTGCACTCACCCCATCAGTTATGAGTTCATGTTTGGGTGAATTTCAGCGTAACTGAGTTGCATCCTAAAGAGGGCTTGATACTCACATTTGCATAACCTGGGGAGACCAGGCACAAGCATGCCTTGCATTTTCATGCAGTGTCACATTTGGCCCCTGTGGCTTACAGCAACTAAATAAAATACACTTTCATTATGGCAATATTTTGCAGTTATTTTAGTTTTCAGCTAAAGAAAGTGAACAACGTAGACTTTAATCAAGCATGCATTTTATGGTATGAGTTAGATGTTTTGCACTCAGTTTTATACTGATTATTTGAACCATATTTATCAAGACCTGCATGACTGGGAATCTTATTTAACAACTACAAACAATACACATTTGCATAAAGTTGTATTTCTAGGGAAACTCCTACTCATCACTTACCACCTATAGGCTCCTTTGGAACAGCTCTACTTACTTGAAAACAGTCAATGTTTTTAATGACAAGTTCCTTGTTTTTTGTTCCTCAACACAGTAAAACAAAATGTATACGCATATGTTATGCATGTGTTCCTATGTGTGAAAATCTATGCTTATATGTATTGCCGTGAATGTATATATGTGCATGTATGTATATGTCTGCTGTATTTGGTTGTATGATGTATGTGGATCTTTATACTGTATACACTAGGGATGTAACGATTCACTCAACTCCCGATATGATTCGATTCACGATACTGGGTTCACGATACGATTCTCTCACAATTTATTTTACAAAATGGGACTGTAGACAAATAATGATTGAAAAATATTCCTTTATTTTTTTGGGGGAAAAAACTAGAAAATACTGTACTATTTCCCTTTTATTTTCATTGTCAAAAGAATCCCTTGATAAACTATTCAAAACAATGCAATTCAACTAAAAATAAATCTTGAATGAAATAAATAAAGGAATAATACAAATGAAGAACAAGCCTATTAATTAAAGTTCTGGTTCTATAGTAAACAATGCAAAACTGCACAATAGTTCTTTTTCTTTTTAAAAGTGCAAGTGAAAATGTATTTTGTGCGTTAACAATTAACAAAAAAAAACAGTCTGCATTGTATTTATGTCAGATATTTGTTTTGACCAGCAGAGGGCGCTGGTAACCCAGTGGTCGGTTGGGATGCAGCTATTCTGTGCAGTGAAGAAGAGATGCTATGCTAGCAGACAGAGCTAATAGAAAAACGTGACTTTTACAGATATTCACGTAGCATTACAGATATTCTCTCGGTGCTAAATGATTAAAAGATTAAGATTAAATTGGGGCTTTCGCCTTTAATTGGCCATGTAATGTTATTACATTAATGGAATTTGTCCTCTGCATTTAACCCATCCCTGAGGAGCAGTGGGTAAGGAATCATTCATGAACATGTTTAAGAGTATAACGCAGCCAGAAAGAAAGTAGTAGCAGATTCCCCCCGCCGCCTCAGCATTTGGACAAGAGAAGGATAAATAGATAGCGCCCTCTGCTGTTTAAAAAAAGTACTGCAATTCAATTTTCAGAAAAATGATATGAATCGTGATACCTATAAATCTATTTTTAACTGCCTTACGATTAATCGTTACATCCCTAGTATACACTTATGTGTAGATCTACGAGTACTGTATATATTTACCCTGAGATATGGGGTGGTGGGAGATTGTGGGTTGTGAGCAAAATCATTTTGTCAGTATTGGTTGTTTTGTAATTGGTTGTACTGTATATTAAATGTTATATGTTCTTGGTCCCCATCGAAAACGAGATGTCGCATCTTAAGGGACTTTCCATGAATGCATTTCAAAAATATACTAATATCCATGATAATTATGTGAAATTGTGAGTAAAAGCTCAACATGCACATTGGATTTAGAATAAAGCGATTTATCTCTGAGATAATAAAGTATTTCTGATTCTGATTGTGAATAGCTAAGTGAACTAAACGCCACTGAAACAAAGTGCAGTTTAAGCTTATTTAAATAACTGAGATGCACATTAACGTAGTGTTAACACAAAACACAAGGTGAATTTTAAAATATGTATTAATCAAAATTAAAGATGTAAATGTATTGAGAGTGCATCTATGGTTTTCTAACCCTGGAGGCTTTTTGGCAGCACCAAAGTAATGACATCATAATCCTTAATAAAGTCGTTGAATGTCTTATTTCCACCCTGTTCAAGTGTCTTTGTGTGTGAGGGAAGATGATGATGATGAAGTTGTTATACATTATAATGTTGGTCAATCCTACTGCAGCCTTTGTCATTCAGTGCGACTCTTCCTCTGGATACACTTTGTTTCAATCAGCCTAGCAGACTGGTGTAGTTCATTTTCATGGTCAGTGCATTAAAAAATTTAATTTTCAGCTTAACTAAAAAAAAAAAAAAAAAAATCTAGTGTAATCCTTTCACCAATTCTGGAAAGAAGGCATTTCTACCGCTATGCATTTTCTGCTTGCTTGTCCACCGTCTTGCAAAAGATTATAAAAAAAAACTAAAAAAAAAAAAAATCAGTGACTTAGAATTCAGCCTCATAGGGACTATTCTGCACCTGCATAGTTTTAAAATATATTATCATTTATTTAGTAATATCCTAAAGTAGAGTTGTTCCTAAAAACATTATCCTGCTAGGAGTGTTTCTAATATACACATCAGGTGCAACTCAGACACATCATGTATTCTGGGGTCATTGCGAGTTTAGGGTATTGCATCATCATACACCCTCAGGTGACCCAGCCATGGCTGATCAGGCGCTGGCTTGTGTCTGAGTGGTTGTAATGGACCACGGGTCACCCCGCTTGATCCACAGCCATGTAATGTGTCTTCAGTAGAGGCTGAAGGGTGAAGCAAAGGCAAACATTTATTTTCCTTTCTTATGGGATCTTAACATAAAAAAATATTTATTTCATTTACTTATTTAGAATCAGAAAAAAAAAAAAATAATAATAATAATATATATATGGCAGAGTATGTGGTGGAGGATATGTAGCTTCTGTCAACACTGGAATCACCGGCTTTTAAAAAGCTTGTTGGCAAAATCCTCACCAACGCCAGCAATGAAAAGGTAAGCTAACGTTGTCATAGAGAGTGGTACCATACCATACAGTATAGTTACTGGGTCATGCGGATATCTACTGTAGCGTGTTATTATTACAAACAGCAACACAAACTGACTACACAACACCGGCGTATGGCTGAGAATGTGCGATGTAGAAGTTTTAGGTTTAGAAGTAGTTTTTGTAGAGACATTCACAGTAGAGATGATGCTAGCTGGCAGCTAAAAACAACAGAAGACTTTATTTATATAGCGTAAAATACAATAAAGTCATCTCAAAGAGCTAAACAAAATTAAAGTCCACATGAACATGTATTTAACGTCAGTGGGAAGAAAAAACTCCCTCTTTTTATAGGAAAAAATCTCCAGCAGAACCAGATTCAGAGGTGGCAGGCATCTGCTTTGACTGGTAGGGGTTAGTGAACAGAAGGACAAACAGAATAGGATAGAAGGATAGACCATCTGAGTGTCACAGATGAGTTGAACCATGAACCATTGATCAGTCAATCAGTGTTGATGGCAGTTGAAAATGATACATTTCCCTGGATTGTTTTCGTGCTTAGTTATTGTTTCTATTTATAGACTTCATGACTGGTTTATATTGAGGGCTCAGAAAACAGTGTTACATTTTGACTGGTGGTCATGTTATCTCGTGACTGGTTTGTATTGGGCGCTCATAGAAAATGGTGTTACAATTTTACTGGTCACCATGTTAGCAGCAGTTAAAAACATCACGCTAAAAAAGCTGACAGATATTGTAAATTAACATGTAACATTTAAAAGGTTACCAATCCCAGTGCATGCCAGCTTTGTGCTGTGGGCTTTAATTAAAAGAGAATAAAAGAAGAAAAACAAAAAGAAAGAGATTGTGCATCTTGTCATGTCATAAGGCTATAGCTGACATTATAGTTGTTTCTACCTCTATTGAGTTTCATATGAATAGGTCTAGACTTTAAATATTTACAATATCTTTATCATAACTTACCAGTTGTCTGACGGGCATTGTTACTTTATTGTGCCATGATCCTTCACTGTGCTTATTATATTAAGTTGTTAGTCATTATGCTATACCACATCACCCTCCACTGGATATATAATCAGCTACAATAAACTATATTTTAGCATTTTAGAATGCTAGTCATACTTCTGCGGTTACTTTTGTGAAAGTAACTCAAAAGAAACGCATTACATTTCAGAGACAGTAATATTGTAATGTAACTAATTACTTTTAAATGACAGTACCTACTAATGTGTAATGTATTACATTTTGAAAGTAACTTGCCCAACACTGATCCCAGAGGGGTAATTCGTAAGGCAAAGTGTGGCATATAAAAAAAAATAAAATAAGAAAAATAACAGCAATAATAAACAAAACTGATGGTTGTTAGGCAAACTATATGACAAGGTGCAAATTAATGAATGTGTCCATATGAGTGCCAAATGCTTCTGCATTAGTTAATATATATATAGATTAAAATTCATAAAAAAATAATTATAAAAAAAGGTATATGTACATATGTAAATATGTAAACATTTTTATTTTTACTTCTTTTGGTCTGAGGCAGGCCAGCTGCCAGAACCTCTGAGTGGTAAAAAAAAAAAAAAAAAATGGTAAAAAGTGTTTATTGTAACCCCTTTTTGAGCAGGCGGATGTGTGTGTGTATATATATATATATATATATATATATATATATATAACTGTTGTTTTGTTTAAATGGCTAGTCCCAATGTGTAAGAAAATGTATCTCTTGATTATCATTTTATTTGATCTTGTACCAACGCATTTTTATTGACACTGATTTCATATAGATTAAAAAACAAGCTTTCCTATTGGTCATATAAGGTGTATGCTATGCATTACAGATTTAAAGTTTTTGTTTTTTTCATGCATGCAATAGTGGCCAACCTTTGTTGCATGGAAAAACTAATGATTTATTTTATTCACTTTTTGAAAAGAAGATTTTGGTGATTAAATAACAAATAAAAACTGGGGACGGACTGAGCAGCATGAGGTAAAAATGAAGGTCAATAACATAACAAAAGTACCTGTGTGTAGACACCAGTTCAACCACACACACACACACACACACACACACACACACACACACACACACACACACACACACACACACACACACACCTCCTCAAATTAATTTACTGCACTTGTGCATGACTTGGATCAAATATCATAAAATATACTTCAAGTAGACTGCTTATTATAAGGTCAAAAATGTGAAGAAAAAAATATATTCTGTTATAGCAGTAGTGTCAAACTCATTTTACTTCAAGGGCCAAATACAGACCTGTTTAATCACAAGTGGGCCACAAGTTTTAGGCAGGAAAACGAACAATTTAAACACTAATGTGCCAAAGTTTGGACTTCCAGTTATAAATCAGCCATGGAAGGCATCAACAATATCCAAACAATAAGTGACAGATACTTAAATGTCTGTTTTTGACCAGTTTTTTTTTCAATTTGGGAGATTTTGTGGAATAAATTGAGAAAAATTAAAGGTTTTTGGAAAAATGTACAGTTCTTTTAACACCAAGTTACAACTTAACTATTGGGTCATTTACACAAGCACTCATGTTTTCTCCTGTAGGCCAAATCAGATGCTCTGGGGCCTTGAGTTTGACACGTGTTATAGCTTATAAATGCAGCCATTATTGGTTTGTCTAATGTAATTTTTTTTATGACTGTTAAAACAGTCAGCAGCCCATCACATGAATGCACTGTAGATGATACAATAGGTCTAAAGATAAATAATAAAACTTTGTTACTAATTTGTCAAAGTAATGCATTTGGAGGCATTTAGAACAACTTCCATGTAATTCCTATCCATGTTACCCTGTGCTTAGTTCCAGTTCTTTGGACGTTATTGTAAAAAAGACCAGTAAGATTATAGTAGACGGATTGTGATGCGGTGCTTACCATGCTAAAAATTTAATCCTGCGTGGGTTGGCATAGGATTTGGTTGGATACCACCATCAGCCATCCATCTTACTACAGATCCACTCATGCCTTCCAGCTAAACAAGGAAGAGTGCTTAAACTGAGTAAGTTTACATTACGATCAGAACCAGTGCATGCCTTAAACCTCGTGAAACCAGTTGGTTTTACGTGGAGATGAAAGTAATGGATTACAAGTACTCACGATTGAGTTGCTTTTATGGGTACTTGTGCTTTTTTGAGTATATTTCTAAATTAGTAATTTACGTACTTATGCAATTTGTTACATTTAAATTAGAGTAAATTACCACTGACGTTGCTGTTTATTTAGTACTGCATGTAGTGTGAAATCATTTTCATCATGTATCATTCATTCATAGACGGCATTGATTCTATTCAAACTAGGCTCCAAGTAGAAATTATTGAAAGGTAAAGAAAAGGAAAGAATCATAAACAAAAGATACATACATGATTGATAACGCCAAAATTAAATAAGGATTAAATACAAGTGCACAAAGTCTTGTAAATATACACATACATATACAGTCCGCCAACTACACAGCACAATTGTACTATATTAATAGTAGAAATAATTTGTTGGAGATTTAAGGTTAAACTGGAACCAGACAGACCACACAGAAAAAAGGTGTGCACTCAGTTCTGGTATTTATTTTCTTTCACGAGTTTGGTAAGAACTGGTTGAGTGCTGATGACGAGTGCCAATGGTTCTAAAAGATCTAAACAAATTACAATAAAGTACGATAAAGTGCAAATATAAACATAAATGTAGAATTGTAATCATAATAAATGTTATAATATTTATGTAGATAATTCAAATAATGTTTTGTAAAGTCAAATTACCCAAATCTTCATTAGAAAGTACTTAAAGCAAAAATCAACCATTACCTTAGCCTAATCAAAAATATAATCCTCAATAATAGATAACATTTGACTTACAATGAAGCATTTCAAAAGACACATGGTAGACACCACCAAACAATTCCAGCTGCAAGGAAAGAGGAAGTCCCGCCCTTCAGTGGAATCAATGATTGGCTGACCCAAAAAAGAAGGAAAAGCACTAGTTGCTCTCTGCATTAGCTCCACCATGTGTAACGGAGAGGAAATTAACATTGTTGTTTTTAACATAGTTCATACTAATATTTATTTAATTGACAAAAATACTAACAATATTTTAATTACAGAGCAACAACTTTTAAAACCCCACAAATACAACAGTTTGTTAAAAAAATAATGTAAATAAAACTAATTGTCACTGGATGTTGAGATTACGTTCAACATCCAGTGACTAAGGGCAATGGCTTTACCCACTAAATATTGACTAAATAGCATGTTTGCAAAGGTTACAAAGATAGTGGATGATGCAGAAATCATACTGTACGTAGAATTATTTGATGCAAACATAAAGGACAGGCTCGTAGGAAAGAGGAGGTGATGTGAAAGGGAGCCCCTAAAGCCTCGCCCCGGGCACCTTCTTGATTTGGCACTGTTTACGACACAAAATGGAAGCGTAACCTGTCGAAACTGCTAAACACATTTTTTAAGAATTTAAAATGTATATCAGCATCACTTAATGTAAATGCAAGTTATATATTGTTACTATTACGTAATGTCTATGCATGTTGTTAAAATATAACTAACGTTATTAAGTTTTTGTCTAAAAATCCCCAGTATCTTTACCTTTATCAATGGGTTAAAATAAATTATATTTACATTACGAGGTTAATGGCCAATCTCTTTGTTGCTAAACCAAACGAAAACACATTAAAATGACACGAGTCGAAGTAATGGTGCACAAGCACTCAATATGCATGGGTCCACACCCACGCACGCCACTTCCAGATCACACATCATTAGCCACAGCGGGTTTTAAAATGGAAGTTTAGGATGACTTGTCACTTATTCCACTTTCTCCACATTGTTAGATTCAAGGAGTGGCAGCAGCACCCAGCTCATATCCAGCTAACAGTTAAGCAGAACATAAGGTGACATTGACACAGCCATTGCTCTGGCTCCTGTCCATGACGTCAGTGTCCTCTGAGGCTGTAAATGAGTCACATGATCAGTCGTTCCGTGCTCTATTCGTCAGAGCCTTGGCTGTAATGTACCTGCCTGTATAAAGAGGAGGGAGGGTAAAGCATGAGGGAGCAGCCAAAAACACTGAATGCATGTTTGACATTCTCTGGGAGCGAGAGCTAACATCAGTTTTATTTGTGGAACATGTGGTGTAGAACACAGCTTCTTTTTTTGTCATTTATCATGAATTGTAACATCCATGAAGCATGCAGTTATAAGGTTGAACAAAATTCATGACAAATGGTTACAAATGCTCGACTGACCTTGAAGTGAAATATCAAAAGACGCGTTAAAGGAAAAAAAAAAATGCTTTGACGCAAAGGAGTGTATTTAAGGTTATAGAAAAGCATGAGCAAGGACAGATAAAGGTGAAGGACAATCCAATACTTATGCATTAGAGGTGCAGTGTCACTTACATTACTTAATAGTACTTTCGATTTAAACCCTAACCCTTTTTTTTTTTTTTTTTGAAGAAATAGAACAGTTTCATCTAAGATACCTTTAATCCTTGACGGGTGTCAAAAATTCAATTATTAAGAAAATCGGGAAATACACATATTGCATCTAGACCAGTGACGTCAAGGTAGGCAAGGTAGGCAGCGCCTACCCAACCCTCGTACTCACGGCACGTCACTGATCTAGACAGCATGGAGATGTCGGTAATTTGTATTTAACAATTATTTATTGATTCTATGAGTGAAAAACTGATGTTTAAAAAGGTTTACATTGACTCCAAATGTTCACATGAGAGTGAAAATCAAAACACAGTAAAACAAAAACAAAAAATCAGTTTTGAAATAAAATTCTGATATCTTCCAAACATCATATAACATGACTCTGAAATGTTCTTTTATTTAAGAGCAATTAAAACATATTTAGCAAGAATTTGTAAGTATATGTTTACAGTCAAATATTTTGATGCACTGTAGGCTTGATTTTTTTAATGTGTGTAGGACAGTCTGAAGATGTGCTGCAGCAAGTTTGGTGTCAGTTGAGCATAAATTGTTTTACAATTTTCTGAAAACAGAAAGTAATGAATTTGCACTGGGTTTAAATGTTCTAAAGTTTCATTTTTTTTATTGTGGCTCCTTTTTTTTTTTGCCAAAGTTGCACATCTGTAGCATATATGATTGACTTGTTGTGAATTTTCTAAATGTTATACTTCAGAGACTTGCTACAGCGCTACCTTTAAGACCATTGGCCTGCTTTTGCAGCTAAGGATGTCTTGTATGTGACTGGACCTTTGTGCAAAATGTCTTGATTGTGAGCATGTGGGAAGCATGATTCCCTCGGAAGAAGAATCATAACACGCAGGATAACAATTTGTTCCCTGCAGCTTAGGCTTCCTGGGCCCTAATATCTTAAATCAATGTTTTTTTTTTCAAATTTTGTTACCTCTGCTGCGTCAGTGGTCCTGTAAAAGCTCAAAGGTACAATGGTTTATCGCAAAACCTGTTGTGTACCTCTTTTTACTTAGCTGTAGCCGTTTGAGTCAAATACAATGTCAAATGTAATTGGGTTGCAAAACCTGTTTTCATAAGCACTTGTGATGGTAGGGGTGAACGCAGAGGTGCTGCCATGCTTGTCAATAAAAGCCTATTATAATGAACACATCATAATTACTGCCTCGATTATCCTTCAAGATCTAGGACAGAAGCGTCTTTCTGTAACTGGCTGACTAACTACCCCATATGTGCATGGCCAATGGAAATAATTGTCCTTGTGTGTAGCACTGACATGTTAAAAATCTGATCACAGATAGTGGCGAAAACAATCTCAAAAAGAACCTAACCAACGCATTTGTTCTGAAAAAGACAAATGACTGCGCACATAGATGGGTTAAAAACATCATAAACCAAATGGTGAAAAACATCTTTTTTATGTTGGTTTAACAGTTTGACAAAAACCTGCCTTTAAGGATTTTCTGTCTTACATTTTTGAGAAGTAAGAGAAGCACCTGCTGCACGCCTTGTTTATTGGAGGTTTATCATTTTACTGACAGACAGAAAACACAAGCACTTGTTTTTGTTGCCAAAAACTAATTATGAACGATATACACCAAACTGGATTCTTTCAAATGACTATAAACATTAAAAGTCAGATATGGCTTTAGCGGCAATCTTGCCACATCTATAAGCTGCTTGTGCAGGATTTGATTATTCACCATCCTAACTTTGCGAGTGGTTGTGGCTTAGTTTCAACACTCCTATTGCCACACACAAAAGGAATGGAGATTAGGCGACTAATGCTTTTAGAACAAAGTGAGGCTGTCGGCCTGTTGTGAGCTTTGACACAATGCTTTTTTAAATCTGCAGAAATGAAGAGCTTACAGAAGTAAGAATGTCGTAAGTCTTTCATCTCCGAAAGGATTTACCAGCCTTCATGATGAGGGCGAAAATGAATCTGTGATTAATAGTTTGGATAGGAGTGTGCAGAAACGTAGATAACATCTTCTAATCTCCTTCCTATTGCGCTCCTCCCACACTTTTTTCTTCTCAATGTAAGCCCACAAAGAAGAACAATTTACTGAATCTGTTCAATGCATTCGAGTCCAATCCCCGTTCTCTGCCTCTATTTACAGAGATTAGTTTAAGATTTCTCGATACTGAATACTCTTTCCTTTCTTTGATTCAAGTTCAATCTTTCTTTAAATCTTTATGAAAAAACATTGGCCATTTAACCACAGGTTTTATCTTTTTCAGATACCCATTTTTCCATCCGCTATATGCTAAATCAAATCAAAGTTTATGTATATAATACTTTTCATGGAAAGAGTTCCAAGACGACCAGGTAAAGGAACATCAGCAGATATTCTAGACGTTTTAGCCAAATGACTAAAGGTTACATGAACAATTATTGTATAGAATTGTGTTTGTAAAAATACATCTTCAAGCAGTGGAATATTAAGTAAGTAAGTAAACTTTATTTATAGGACGCTTTTCACAGGTAAAAACCGCAAAGTGCTGTACAAACATTTTAGTATCATCTCAAAGGAAACATGGACACACGGCACAATTGTGGGTCCCAATGGGCATTGGAGGCGCGTGAAATATGTTATAGTTGAATATCAGATTAAAAGGATGAATCATGTAAGACAAAACTGATAGCTCGAATGACTGGGTGAAAACTGTTACAAGGATTCGAAATACAGCATGTAAAGACGTGTATAATAAAGGGTATTAGTGGTATGCAGAAATATGTTTATAGGCAAGATAAAAAGGTACGTCTTGAACCCACTTTTAATAATGTTGTCAGTTGTCAGTCGCTGCTGCTCTGAGGCTCTACCACTTAGGCTGCTCTATAACTGTGATCTTTAGTGATGGAAAGAAAGTCACCTCCCAGGTTTGGTCAGCGAAGTGCAGGATCCATGAGGGTTCATAGGATAATAGCATATCATTGTCGGAGGAAGGAGATGGTGTGTAGGAGGAAGAATACACCAAGAGAAATATGTCTGTATACCTACTTGCCCATGTTTTACACATGTAAGAAAGACAACAAACACCTTTGTTTGGTAGTTGAACTCATGACACTGTGCATGGAAACCAAAATTAATGATTCTCTACCCCATGGTCATTTGTTTTTTTTTTTCACTTTTTAAACTGATCCAGAATCGATCCAAATCCCCTTGAAGATTTATTGGAATCTTTCATTGCGTAAGGTCTTGCTTTAGTTTAAATTTTGTCAAAATCTGTTAAGCACTTTTGGTGTAATACTGCAAACAGACAGATAAACAATTGAATAAAAGCCAGCAAAAATATTACCTACTTGGCACAGGTGATAAAATATCCATAGTCTTAAGCAGATGCCACCGATATTTCTATGCAGGAAAAAATCTTCAAAATAGAAAAATAATATTAATTTATTGATCAACCTATACTTGGGCCAGTATTTCAATAACTGTAGGGGTAAAGTAAGGCCAGTAATGTGCATTTAGGAAGTGCACTCTTAATGCTACACGGGGGACCGTGGCTCAGGTGGTAGTGGGTCGTCTTCTGATCGAAAGGTTGGGGGTTCGATCCCAGTACCTGACTATGTGTCGAAGTGTCCTTGGGCAAGACACTGAACCCAAAGTTGCTCCCAGTGGTCGACTAGCGCCTTGCATGGCAGTCCTGTCCCACTGGTGTGTGAATGTGAGAGTGATTGGGTGAAGGAGCTGACATGTAAAGCGCTTTGAGACTGCTTCAGTGTGGGGATAAAGCGCTATATAAATCAAGTCCATTTACCATTTTACCATTTTTCTTGATGAAAAGTATGACAACTTAACTTTGTTGACATTGCAGGAGCAGAGCATGTAAAGTATTAGCTGCCTACTAAATATAGTGTGTGAGGTCTGCAGATAGAGGTTGATTTAGAACACACCAGCACGTCCTGCTGTAGGCGCTTGATATAGAAAATACTGCAGTAGATTGACTTAGGATGGTCTATTCTCACACACAAACATACATGCAAATCACACAAACACTGGCGCAAGCGCGCGCACACAAACACGCATGTACGCGCAAACAAACACTTGTGCGGAGCAGACAAACACGCCCCTGAACATCTGTGCGCAGTGCGCACACACACTAGCATCAAGCTAGTAACCAGAGAAGCTAACAATACACTTCGTCTCTTCCAAACAGAACAAATGTTGTGGGGATTTACCTGCTGTTGAACTCCTTTATTCACAAACGTCTGAGAACTTGGGTCTAACTCTCCACCTCTGCTCTGCATCCAACTTGTTCTGCCGACCAAACAACAGACAGGGCTCCTCTTTTTGACGCAAGTTCTTCTGTGTCCTCATGTTCTACTAGTTCTTCAGCTTCAGAGCTTTCTTATCCATTTACACCGTAGCCAGAGCGATGCTGTTTACCTTCGCAGTGCAAAGGCTCCGGTCTGACGCGGCGCAGTGTAGCGTTTCTGAACATTGTGTTATCCACATACAGGTATATTAAAATGTATATCATAACGAAAATCTATACCAGTATTTGGTACGAACCGGTTATACCGCCCACCCCTAAAATGATAATAAATATACATATAAATCCGAGTAGTGATCGGGAGATAACGTCTGATTCCAATCGAGTCTGAAATCACGTGATCGGGCCCGATTTCCGATTACGTGATTGGATCGGGACATCCTTAATTTCTATGCAGGAAAATAACTTCAAAATACAAAAAAAATATATTAACTTATTGATCAACTGTCACGCCCTCCACCTCTAGCGCCACTTAGGAGTGCTGTTTCCCTATTTTTCTTTTCTTTTTTCCAGTGGTGCTGTGAGTGAGTGGCCTGATTGCTGACGAGTTCCACCTGCATGATGCAATCAGCAGCCCCATAAAGGCAGCACCCTGGACTTCAGTCAGTGCCAGATCGTTGCATCACTCAGAGCTCTACTCAGAGAAAGCTTCATTCGTTCGGCTCCTGCTTCTGCCTTGTCCCGTCTCGCCTCTGCCTGTTCCTGCTTGTCTGTCTGCCTGCTTCCGTCTGTCTTGGGTCGTGTAGACTCCCCCCCCCGTGTTTCCAGCCTGGATCCTCTGTCCCGGAATCCCCAGCCATCCTGTCCCTGTCAGCACCAGACTCTGCCTTCGCTCTAGCGGACCCCAGGTCTTGCCGACTCCCTCAGTTATCTAAATAAACAGTTAAATTCAGTTCTGCCTCTATTGGAAGATGGCGCCGCGGATGGCTGCTGTGGTGTGTTGGTGCGCACTTTTTTGTCTTGTTTTTGTTGTAAAATCCGCAACTGGCTTCTCTTATTCAAGAGAAGAGCTCTTGAATGTCAGGGCAACAACCCCGAGAGATTTATTTCCCACTTTCATCGCTTCCTCTGTGGATTTACTGGACATTTTACTCAAAGGTGCGCTCACCTTTGCTCACGCAGTGAAGCGCCGGAGGAGAGGAAAAAGAGCCGGTGCGCTTGTGCGCCTCCGCCAGCGCGGCCGGCGCACACCGTTACCGGGGATATTCCTCTCTAACGTGCGCTCACTGTGTAACAAAGTGGACGAACTCCAGCTGCTGTTAGGTAGAAACAGAGACTTCTCCTCATCTTCTGTTCTGTGCTTCACGGAAACGTGGCTGTGTGGAGCGGTACCGGACTCTGCGCTGCAGCTGGCCGGCTTCCAACTTCACAGAGCGGACCGAGACGCGGAGCTCACCGGGAAGAGGAAAGGTGGAGGAATCTGCTTTTATGTGAACAGTAACTGGTGTAACGACGTGACAGTGATCCTCCAGCACTGCTCTCCTCACCTGGAATCCTTTATTATCAACAGCAAACCCTTCTATTCTCCCCGTGAGTTCGCTTCATTCATCCTGGTTGGCATGTACATCCCACCGTCAGCTGATGTGCGCGAGGCACAGCGCACACTCGCCGACCAGATCCTGTGCATGGAGCGGACCTACCCGGACTCTTTTATCATTGTGCTTGGTGACTTTAATAAAGGGGACCTCTCACACCAGCTCCCCAAATATAGACAATTAATTAAATGTCCGACCAGAGAGGAGAAGACACTGGATCACTGTTACACCACACTAAGCAGCGCTTATCACGCCGTTTCCCGTGCTGCACTGGGCCAATCGGACCATTTGATGGTCCATCTGATTCCTTCATACAGACAGAGGCTGAAGCTCTGTAAACCTGTGGTGAAGGAATCTAAACAATGGACCAGTGAAGCAGTGGAGAAACTCCAGGAGTGTTTGGACTGGACTGACTGGGATGTTTTCAGGTCTGCGAACAGTTCTCTGGATGAGTTTACAGACGCTGTGACGTCCTACATCAGCTTCTGTGAGGACAGCTGCATTCCATCAAAGACCAGGGTGAGTTATAACAATGACAAACCCTGGTTCACAGCTAAGCTCAGAGGGCTGAGGGCAGACAAAGAGGTCGCTTTCAGGAGTGGAGACAGAGCCAGGTACAGAGAGTCGAAGTACACGTTTGAAAAGGAGGTGAGAAAAGCCAAACGTTTGTACTCAGAGAAGCTACAATATCAGTTCTCTGCAAATGACTCGGCTTCTGTCTGGAGAGGGCTCAGGCAAATTACAAACTACAAGCCCAGAGCCCCTGCTGCTGCTAACGACCTCTGCCTGGCCAACAGTCTGAATGAGTTCTATTGTAGATTTGACAGACAATGGGACAGACCTGACTCCAACCCCCCTCACACCTCTGACCAGCCTCACTCCAACACCTTCACCCCCCACATCAAAGCTACAGTTTCACCCCAGCTGCCTACAGAGGCTCTCTCCCCTATCTTCCCCCCCTCCTCCCCCCCTCCTACAGAGACACCTTTCTCCATCAAAGAGAGAGATGTGAATAGACTTTTCAGGAGACAAAACCCCCGTAAGGCTTGTGGACCGGACTCTGTCTCTCCCTCTACCTTGAAGCACTGTGCTGATCAGCTGTCTCCAGTGTTCACAGACATTTTTAACACCTCACTGGAGACATGCACCGTACCAGCCTGTTTTAAGGCCTCCACCATCGTTCCTGTCCCTAAAAAGCTGAGGATCACAGGACTTAATGACTACAGACCCATCGCTCTGACATCTGTGGTCATGAAGTCCTTTGAACGCCTCATGCTCTCCCACATCAAGGACATCACCGACCCCCACCTGGACCCCCTGCAGTTTGCCTATAGATCCAACAGGTCAGTAGACGATGCTGTAAACCTGGCTCTCCACTTCATCCTCCAGCACCTGGACTCCCCAGGCTCCTACGCCAGGATCCTGTTTGTGGACTTCAGCTCTGCTTTTAATACAATAATCCCAGCTCTCCTTCAGGATAAGCTTTCCCAGCTGAACGTGCCAGACTCCACCTGCAGGTGGATCACAGACTTCCTGTCTGACAGGAAGCAGCACGTGAAGCTGGGAAAAACCATCTCTGCTCCCTGGACCATCAGCACTGGATCTCCTCAGGGCTGTGTTCTTTCTCCTCTGCTCTTCTCCCTGTACACCAACAGCTGCACCTCCTCTCACCAGTCGGTCAAACTCCTGAAGTTTGCAGACGACACGACCATCATCGGTCTCATCGCTGATGGAGACGAGTCCGACTACAGGTGGGAGACAGACCGGCTGGTGTCCTGGTGCAGCCAGAACAACCTGGAGCTCAATGCTTTAAAGACAGTGGAGATGATAGCAGACTTCAGGAAGAACCCAGCCCCCCTCACCCCCCTCACCCTGGGAGACTCTACAGTGAGCTCTGTAGAGTACTTCTGCTTCCTGGGGACCATCATCACTCAGGACCTCAAGTGGGAGCTGAACATCAGCTCCCTTATCAAAAAAGCTCAGCAGAGGATGTACTTTCTGCGGCAGCTGAAGAAGTTCAGTCTGCCACAAAGATGATGGTGAACTTCTACAGCTCCATCATCCAGTCCATCCTCTGCTCCTCCATCACCATCTGGTACGCTGCAGCTACGGCCAAGGACAAGGCCAGACTGCAGCGTATCATCCACTCTGCAGAGAAGGTCATCGGCTGCAATCTGCCCTCCCTCCAGGACCTGTACGCCTCCAGGATTTTGAGGCGTGCAGGAAAGATTGTGGCCGACCCCTCCCACCCCGGTCATAAACTGTTTCAATCTCTCCCTTCTGGTAGGAGGTTTCGGTCCATCAGGACCAGAACCTCCAGACACAAAAACAGCTTCTTTCCCTCTGCCACCATCCACATGAACACACCCCAAGTCACCCAGTGAACCCCCCCCCCCCCCCCCCCCCCCCCCCCCCCCCCCCCCCCCCCCCCCCCCCCCCCCCCCCCCCCCCCCCCCCCCCCCCCCCCCCCCCCCCACGATCACCACCTCCACCAGCTTGATACCTGCTGCACTGTATATATATATTTATATTTATCCTATTTATCCTTTATTCTCTATCTATCCTTTATTTATCCCTCATCCTTTATATTTATCATTATTATTACTATTATTGTTGCTGGGTTGTTCTTTGTTGTGTTGTTTTTATTTCTTTTATTTCTTTTTGTTGCTTGTTTTGTGCACCAACCACCAAGTCAAATTCCTTGTACTGTCCTCAAAACTGTACATGGCAAATAAAACATTTCTGATTCTGATTCTGATTCTGGTGTGTTTGTCATCTGCACCTGAGCTCCTACCCGCCCCGTAACATCAACCTATACTTGGGCCAGTATTTCAGTAACTGTCGGGGTAAAACTGGGGCAGGATATACCATATGATATGGTATATGATATGGTTCATAAACTCATACGAGTCAATGGATGTACACTAGTTATTAAAATGTTGAAAGGGGTCAGTTACACAAGTTAATGCACAAAAGCCTTATGAGGAGGGAAACTACTATCACTCTGGAATCTAATTGGACAATTCAGTAATCAACCAGTTCATTGATATCTGAATTAAGTGGGGAAAATGGGTTATTTAACTCTGAAAGTCTATTTGAAATAATGTTTAGGTTCAGTGATGTAGTTTCTGTAACTCATTAACCATGTAGAACGAAATAGACTAGAGCTTGTCTTTTTTTTTCTTCTTTTTGCCTAAAGGCCATTACAGTTTAAGTTAATGGAGACTCTAATAAAGCCTTGCCTGTCATCTGGCCACCCATTGTGAGTTGATCAAAGTTAGAGTTTCAGTTCTGCTAGGGCTTAGAACATAAGTCATTTAAATCAAAGGAGAGCAAAGATGAGGGTAATTACCATATGGTGACAAACGTAATGCCTAGCAGTGCCACATGATACTTTCTAACTTAACTGAGCTCAGTTAAGATACTTTTTTTACTCACCCCCCTCTTTTTTTAAATCTGGTGCATTAGAGAGAGGTTTCTTTCAGATTTAGCGTGATAGAGGTATGGTGAATATTGCAAGAGCATTGAGGCAAATGATTGCTGGTTTTGGTGATGCATAGGAAATATTGCTGAGAAGAGACAGTATTATTCTAACATTTGACCCATGGAACGAGATGGCTGCATGCCATCTCTCCCTGATATGCAATGTCGCCGCTGAAGGCATCAACCGACTAATGATTCCGTTTTTTTCCCCCAAACACACTGTAACCCAGTGGGGTCATTTTAATCAATTCCTGTAATTACAAATTACAAATCACTGTGTGCCAAGGGAGCTTTGTGACACGAGTGATGTAAAATCCTGTCAAGTCAGCTCCCCACCTTCGTTCTGCCCTTCTGCATTTAAAACCTTTCGACAAGCTTTCCCTTTAAGCTTGAAAAAAACATGTTAATAAACAATCTAATACTTTCCTGTTGTAAAATGTAGGGTCTATAAATACCTTTAATGTTCACATTTATACTGTTGATGGCTACTATTGTAGCTGAAGGTCATCTGAAAAGTTTATCTAATAAATAAGCTCCTTTTTTGTAGTAAAAATAGATTATATTACTTTTTTTTTTAATTTATTTTGAACATGTAAACAGAACATCATAAGAAACAAAGAAAACAAAAAGGTTCTCAATGCACTTTATTTCACATTTCTGAAAAGGAGTGGTAAGAAATACTTACTTTTTTAATCCCACCCTCTATCCATAAATCCTTGTTTTGCTAATCAACTAGCTTCCCATTATTATATTGAACAACATAAACTTCAATTGACCTCAAAAATATTTCCAAAACACAAGTTCAGAGTCAAATATACCAAAATACAATTTCACACATAGCAAACAAACAAACAAACAAACAAACAAACAAACAAACAAACAAACAAACAGCATATAAAGTATACAGTATAAGGTAAACAAATTTGAATTTTACTGCTAAGGTTGTCCTCACTATCTTTTAAAAATAATGTATTTATATCTTTTTTTAATTGCTCCTTCATGCATGGACAATTCCTGAATTCCCCATCCAGACTGTTCCCTAGCTATATTTAGTCCCCAAACAGAAATACAAAAAAATGTTCCTGGTCGTACAAAAACTGGGTAATTTCAAATTAAATAGCCCTCCTAAATTATAACTTCCCTCTCTTTGTATAAAAGTGCTTTAAATATTGGCAGCTAATAAATTATTTTTTTAACTTAATTATGATTTGCATTATGTGAAAATTAATGAGGTCTTCCATTTTTAATATTTGTGACTGTAAGAATAATGGCTTTGCATCCTTATATCCAGCTTCGTGAATAATGTGTATTGCTCTTTGTTGCAGATTTGTGATCTAAAACTTGTTTTGCTTTTTTTCAAAAAATATCCCTTTTTTGTGCATTTGTGTTTTATAGTAGACTTTTTCATCTAAAAAGTATGGGTGGATTTTCAATATATTTTTTTGTCTGAATAAGCTTGCTTGACTGGTTAGCGACGGGCTGGATGAGCAAACACTAAGATTTGATTGCACACCTCGGGATTAACACAGGGTAGATGACAGATGATTCACAGATGCACAATTAAAGCATAAAGTGAGAATCTTTGGGCTGTCTGTCATGAGATCATGAAAACAAACTTCATGTTTCAGAAGTTAACTAGTTTATTCAAGGTGACAGATGATTTGGAAATGCACAATTAAAGTTAAAGAGGAAAAAAAAAAAGTCTTCATTCAAAATTTGGTTTTATTGGGGCAGTATTATGAAAAAAAACCCACTTTATTATGGTTTTGCTACAGTGATATGGAGCCTCATTCAGAGGACCAAAGATGAAAAAGTTGTATTTCCTCCCTCCCTTGTTAGTCCACATTTTGTAAAAAAATCAGCTCCAAATGGGCAAGTTGGATTTTTCTTGCAATGGGACATCACATGGCGGAAACTCCTCCTCCTGACAATCCTGGCTCCTTCTACCCTATAGGAATGTGAACTCCTCCCTCTCAAACTACCTCACAGGTAAAACAAACACTGTGGTTTAATATAAAATGTACATTATACTTTTTCATATAAAAAGCTACATACATGAAATGTGTTCCCTGCATTTAACTTATACCTGAGAAGCAGAGGGCAGCCACGAAGTAGCACCCGGAGCAGTTACTTGCGACGCAACGGTTGGACAAAACAGTGGACTATCGTCTTGAATGACTATTCCGGTAATCAGTAGTGGTGAAGATGACAAGAAAGCGACGTAGCAGCTCCGGTGAGTTTTTGAAACAGCTGAAACAGCTGACTGACTCCGCTGCTGATGTGATAAACACACACCGTAGAGCAGCGTTTGTCTGACTCACAATCACAATAGCCGCTTGAATAGCCATGTGCTTTGCTGTAATGTGCAGTTTTTTGGCTGAAAACAATCACGAGAGTGTGAGGATAGCAAAAAAAATTTGCTATAATGATCAGCTGTTGTGTGGAGTCTGCGTCTACAGACACGCCCATTCATGCATATTCATGAAGGCCCCAAAACAGCCCGTTTTTAGAATTGCCATTAAACTCACTTTTCAGAAGGCTAAAACTATGGAAAACAGGAGCGTTTGGGAAAATAAACCCCAAATACTATGTTTTTGAGGCTTTTGGAGAAAATAGAGGTGAGTGAAAAATAGCATAAGACTGGACCTTTAAAGTTTAACACTAATGCTGTGCACATGAAACACAACTGTGGGAGTTGTATAATGAAATTCATGAATGGCCACACTCACCCGATTAATGGGGTGATGTAAAAAAAAAAAAGACCTTATTGTAGTTTGTATTGCTTTTAGCAGCCATAAATCATCTGCGTTTGCAGGAAAGTTGTTGGCCTTTGGCTTGTATATAAACAGGTGAGAGTTGAATTTCCCTCAGAACTCAAGGCCAGAGGGGATTAATCTTTTGGCTTAAAGTTTTCAGTTCTCGCTTGCTCCCAACCTCTCAGTCTGCATTGGCAGTAACTATTTGTCCTCCAACAACTCTTCATGGTTTTGAGTTATTTTCCGCACTAGTCCTCAATCAATCTTTTAGTTGTTGTGCGCCTTACTTTTTGAATCCCTTCTTTGGGCTCTATAGGTTCCAAGTATCTTGTTGACAAACGGAGACGACTGCTCATCAGTTGTCTTTCCCATACTGTATCCACCACTTCTCTGCTTCTCTCCCGCGGTTTCATCTCCTCCATTTCTGTGCCGACAGAAGCCCATTTTAAATGGAGTGCCCTTCTGCGCACGTACCTTTCTCATCAGTGAAAATGTGGGTTTTTTTCCTCTCCACACACCCCACATGGCCGTCTAACCCTCAGATTTATAGTCAGTGTGGAGGCTGAAGTTGACCGCTTCCTCTCTGTGATGTATTATCATTGACACCCTGACACTCTGGAGTGTAGAGATGAGCTTTTACCATCAATAAAACACCATTTTTTTTTTTTTTTGGATGAAGACATACAGGTAGATTAGTGAGTAGAACAAAGCACATCAAGAATCGAGTGAAGAAGTGAAGTAAAGAGATATGATTCATAACTACAAACTGAGGGATGTACAAAAATTGATCCGAAGTTTAGTTCTTATTTTTAACTTGACTTCAATGGGGTTTTTTTTAGCCGTCTCCTGGAGGAATCCACATTCTCTGTCCTCTCCAATATAACTCCAGTTTTCAGTTCCTTCTCATTCTTATGAAGCACTTCATTCTCTTCTACCTCATTCCCGCTTCTCACTCCCATCTATTTTGATGATTGTGTCCTTCACTTTGTCCTGAGCTTGTAAGCCAATCAATACAGGTTGAGTGGAGTCAAGCATCACTTCTTTGATGATTTTCCTTTCGCTGGAGATTCGGTTGAATGATTGTGTGCAAATATTCTCCCCTCAGGTTATTATTTGGCACCATGAGTTGACAGAAAAAATTTCATTCTTTTTTTGAACGGACTTCAGAAAACCATTATTTCACAGTATTTTGCTTAAAAAAGTTTTATTTTCTCATTACATTTTAAGCAGAATGAGAGTCTTTCTCCCAGAAGCAAACATTTGGTCAAATCGAAACTTCCTGAGAGCCTCTGATTATAAATCTGTATAAATCTGTGAATGGGTTTGGTCCAGAATACATCAGTGACATGTTAGTCAGGTATGAACCCAGCAGGTCTCTCAGATCCATGGACACAGGTCAGATAGTGGAGCCCAGAGCTCACAGTAAACATGGTGATGCTGCTTTTAGTTGTTATGCTGCAAAGAAGTTGAACAAACTGCCAGCAGAGCTGAAGTCAGCATCTAATGTGAACATTTTTAAATCAAAGTTAAAGGCACTTTTTTTCTTTACTGCATATGATTGAGAGAGAGATTTTTAGTCATGTTGTTGATGTCATGATGATTTTACTGATGATTTTAATTGATTTTGCTGATGATTTTAATTGATTTTACTGATGATTTTAATTGATTTTACTGATGATTTGAAATGTTCTTATTGATTTTAAACAATTGAATGTTTTATCATGTAAAGCACATTGAGTTGCCTTGAGTATGAAATGCGCTATATAAATAAATTTGCCTTGCCTTGCCTTGCCTATAAACTTTAACTGGAAACCATAAAAAAAAAAAACTCCCAACAAAGATCAATGCTGGTCTAACAACGCTTGCATTAGATTTGACACAAAATCTTACAGAATTTGCAAGGCAGCTGTAAGTGACAAATATACTGCCTATGGCACATTCTTTTGATTTATTATTACGCATTCATGTGGAAGAAAATCCACTTATACTATTATATAATATAACAATCACACGTAAAAAAAATTTGATCATCTGAGTTATTCCGAATGAAATTATTTGGAATGAAAGTGTTCTGCTTTGGGTTTTTTTTACATGAAAATACTAATTCCGAATTGAGGTTTACATGGAAAACACATTTATTCCACTTTATTCAGTTCCGCTTTAGGTCTGGGGGTTTGGGAAGAGCTCTGATTGGACGGGGGGGTGAACATGACGTGACAAACCTTTTCTTGTCAGCTCCAACATACAGGTAGAAAACCACACAATAAGTGTTTTTACTTTTATTTTGATTGTAGTATTGAATACAGCAACTGGACAATAACATACTGTTTCACTTTACCCACTGAGCCACAGGAGATAGCAACTAATCACCTGTAAACAAAGCCCAGTAAAACTACATAAAACAATAACCGATAATAAATATTTGCTCCCTCGTAAAGTTAGTAGCTCTAACAACTGTACAATGATAAAGTTGGTGATAATACAGCCTATGAATGCAGTACAGGGCCTTTGATCCATCTCCGGTTTTTAGTATCACCTGTCCGCTGACGCCTGTTCCATTTGCTGATGTCCCTGTGTATCTAATCCGTGTGAAAGTCTGCATGTTCATGTCTCCGTCCATCCACTCTTTTTTGTAATATCTATGTCTTTTAAGGCTCTTATTAAAGAAATAGTCTTGGCTGGAGTCCGGGCAGTCATCCTGGATTATGTCGTCACCAGAGCGTCATTGCGACAAGTCGCGCATACGCAGAACGACTTAATTGGAATTAACTTAAAGTGTTTAAAAGATATAGAGTACTTATTTAATTCAGAATTAAAATCGGAATAAATCAACCACCTAATTCCGATTTTGGTTTAACTCTGAATTCAATTTGCATTAGGAATTAAGTGTTTACAAGGTCAGTTTAAAGAGGAATTCAATTTTATTCTGAATTAAAGTGGAATTAAAGCTCCCATGTAAACGTGGCCATTCAGGTTTGGCAATAGGTTGAGCTTTTGGAAACAAGGATAATGGGGGTGGTCATCAAGCAGGTGCATAAATGGAGATGTTTAAAATGTCCTTCATGCTAATAAATGAAGAGTCATCCCAGTAAACTCCACGACAACGTTGAAAAAAGAAATTGCCATTGTGGCCCTGGTAAAACATTGAACCTTTTTCGCTTAATCTTTTGGTCAGAAACCAAGTTCACAGCATCTCCAGAATGATCCAGTTTGTCCTCACAGGGAGTCAGTGGTTCTGAGGGCAAAGTCAGTGAAAGCTTCTTGCAGTGGCTCGACTGACTTGTTTTCAAATGCCCGTAAATGGGCTGAAGCGTGTGGTTAAACCCCTTCTTTAATGCTCGCATGCAGGTAAAGAAGGTATTTGAAAACAGCCCTGGGAGCTGGCATAAGTGGAAACTGTGGAGAGGCACTCGATGTACTTTATTATCTGATGTATCAAGCCTGCAAAGAGGGACTGCTTTAGATGTACTCGACAGAGTCACTGGTAGAAACCGTCACCAGCCTGACTGTGTGTGTGTGTGTGTGTGTGTGTGTGTGTGTGTGTGTGTGTGTGTGTGTGTGTGTGTATTGAGCTGAAACAATGGGAGTTCCCTCTGAAGATGAGCGCAAACATGAGCAGCAGGCAGTGGCAGGATTTCAGAGGTGTTCCACCCCCACACTACAACATGTTCTTTATTTTCAGACTTCATTTTGACTAAACAAATCGTATAAGGATTGGAGAGCAAATCTTGACTCTTGAAGTCTGCTTGCAGTGGAAATGTTCAATCTTATTATGCGCAGGTAATATTTAGAGAATAATTAACACGTTTAAGCTCGAGCAAAAACACACATAGATAAGCCCCAATTTTATTAACACAAATGAGAAAGGCATCATTTTTTTTTTTTTTTTTTTTTACTTATCAATAACATCATTTAGGTTTTAGGATTTTTTTAGACAAATTGACATTTTAAATTAGCGTGTGTAGAAAAGCTCTCCCTGGAGTTAAGAACAGAAGTTGTTGCTGAAACAGCAATGTGGTGATGGCACTGTGACTTTACTGGGGTGAACCTGATGTATTCCTTTGCATAACATGGGATTTGCCTGGGTGCACTGTGGCCATAAACAGATACATCTGTGTATATGTGCATTGACTTTAACTATGTAGCCTATTACATACAGTAAAATATTTGCCCGTGAGTTGCAGTTTCATTTTGATGATAATGAAAATGCATTGTTGAACTCTGTCTATGTGTAAGTATATGAATGTTTGGGGAAATAATTGCAAAAACAAATTTACAATCAATCGTTAAACTTCAAAAGAGAGCAATACAATATACATGGTACATATATTTACATCATACAAATCCACTGTTCCATACGTCAAAGTTAATGAAGTTTGCAGATTTAGTTGTTTTTCAAACCTTTCATGTTGTATTTAAGGCCAAGAATAAATTATTACCTGAAAACATTCAAAAGCTCTTTATTGAGAGGGAAAGGGTTTACAAACTGAGAAATAAAATTAATTTTCGGTTTGTTAGTGTATGGACAACAGGAAAAGCTTTTGGAATAAGATCCTGGTACAGTTTGCCAATGGAAATTAAAAAGTGTACACATTCAAAAGAAATTCTTTCGTTGTATGACAATTTTGAAAGTGTGTAATTTGTTTTTTTGTGTGTATCTATTCAAACTCATAAAGATATGACAAAATTAATGTATTAACAGCAAAAATGGCTGGAAAACAGCATGCTGAAAATGCATTATTTGTAACTGTAATGTAGGAAAAGGGGTGGGAATAATACATTTATACTTCAACCCACTCCCTTTCAAAAATGTATGCAGTAATATATGTAATTGTTTTTTTTTTTTTTTTTTTTTTTTCCAGAGGAAAGCCATCTGCATTAATCTTTAATTTATTGTAATATTGTATTTTGTATTATTGCATTTGTTGGAAATAAAACAGCTACTGTATCAAGGTAAGTCAGGTTTTTAAAAAAGCAATTTGAACTCAATATTTTGAACATTTCGTTACCTCAAAGTTACCAGTAATATATTCCTCAGCGTTTATTTATTTGTCCATTTCTATATTTGATTGCCATAACACGTCAAAACTACCTAATGTATTTGAGGGAATCCAGATCCATATCTCTCTCTATATTGGATCGGACTAAAATTGCGCATTCCATTGCAATTTTTCTTTCTTTTTTTTTTTTTTAACAAAAAACGAGTGCCTTTGTGTCTTTGTTGTTGTTGTTACACAACTTTTATGATTTTAAAACATTTATACCCACAACTTTGAAAGTTTACCAAACTGGTTACAGATTGCGAAGTGTTCCTGGTTTAAAATTGCCAGTATCTATCAAAGTGGTCCAATAAAGTAAAAAAAGTGATTAACTGGCAACAGGGTCCTGTGTGGCCAAAGCTTATGGATCCATGTGAGGATTGATCCATCAGATGTTCTACAAGTACACAGTGCAAAACATGTTGCAGTTTGTTTACCTGCACAACCATAGAAAGGTGTTTATTTGCTTTAGTTCTGCAACTCTAAATTATGTTGTATTAATACTAACAACTTTGTGACCAATTAAAAGGAGAAAAACCATCCCTTTAAGTTGTAATTTATTTCAGAACCAAAATTGATTAAATCAACGCGTGCACGAATTAATGCATTGATTAGATGTACACAATGAGAGTATGCCAAAAATCTAAGTTCTGCTCCTGAGTTGGGACTACAAAATGTTTTATGAATACAGCTATGAATAAAATTTAAATGAGCCCTTTTTAAAATAGCATATAATATTAAATTTTAATAATGCAAGGCGAGGCAAATGTATTTGTATAGCATATTACACGCACAGGGCCACTCAATGGGATTTACATTATATTGATTAAAAGTTCAACATTTAGGCAGAAAAAATAAACAAGAAAATATAGACAACATAAGAAACACAGCAGGTTACGAAAGCCTTAATTTATATGAAATTGATTGTCTTATTATTTAAAGTTCATTTTATCCACCATTTTTCTTTTTTGAACTCTTCATCTTCTTTTTCTTCTACATTTTGAAATCTTATCCCTATTTTTTTGTTTTGTTGTTTTAACCCAACCAACCTAAGAGAACCAATAAGTACAATTTTTTTCTTGTTTTGTACACGTTGACACCACATTGCACTGATTAATTGCTGCACCAGCTTCAAGGATTCCCACAAAACATTTAATCTAATTATTGGGTTGTTTTTTTTTTTTTAATTTTCATTATCTTTTAATTAAATGTATATTGTTCAAAAAACTAAAAAAAAAACAATTGAACGGCAAAGTACAAATGATTTACTCTCAATTTCCTCGAGTTATTGAAGCTATTAGTGGCTTCATGCTGTAGGCTATTATTAAATTGTGTAATACATTCAGAAGTTGAGATTCGGCAAAATCTTAATGACGCTAGCTGAGAGTCTTCTAAGACCCTCCTCCAGAATGTTAAGGAAAAGGCGACCTTGCCCTCAGCAAATACATTTTAATTGGAGGAGCACTTGAGAACAACGCACTCTGATCCAAGGCACTACGAACAGCCATTCCTCCAGACATCCCACCAATCGCCCCCCCAGAACATCAATTTGAAATTGGCCCTCCAACCTTGAAGGAGGTGAAAAGCGTAGTCCATCGGGCAAGATCAGCATCAGCCCCTGGGCCCAATGGAATACCATACAAAGTATACAAGAACGCTCCAAATGTCTTGAGATTTCTCTGGAAGCTCATGAGAACAGTATGGCAGAAGAAAATGATACCCAAAGTGTGGCGTAGAGCAGGTGGAGTCTTGATTCCAAAGGAGAAAGATGCAAAGAACATCAGCCAGTTCCGCCCAATCTCCCTATTTAATGTGGAGGGTAAAGTGTTCTTCAGCGTCATTGCACAAAGGATGGCTGTGTACCTACAAAGAAATGAGTACATTGATACAACTGTACAGAAGGCAGGGATATCAGTTTTCTCTGGCTGCCTGGAACACTCTAGCATGATCTGGCATCAGATCCAAGTGGCAAAGCTGGAGAAAAAGGATCTCCATGCCATCTTCCCGGATCTCGATAACGCCTTTGGCTCTGTGCCCCATGAACTCATTTGGACTGCTTTTAGGTTCTTCCATATCCCTATCACCATCTTAACTCTAGTTAAAGCCTACTTTCAAGATTTACAGTTCTGCTTTTCAACCTCTGAGTTCACCACCTCATGGCAGTGCCTGGAAGTAGGCATCATGGCCGGATGCACTATTTCTCCTCTGGCATTCACCATGGCGATGGAGATCATCATTCGAGCCCCAAAATGGGTTGTAGGTGGACAGCGGGTCGGCTCTTGTCTGCGTCTTCCTCCCCTCAAAGCCTACATGGATGACATCACCACCCTGACCACCACTATCCCATGCACCAAGAGGCTGCTCAGGAAACTGGAGGAAAACATCAGTTGGGCCCGTATGACGATCAAGCCATCTAAGTCACGCAGCATCTCAGTGGTGAAAGAAGTGCTTGCTGACTTGAAGTTCTTCATTGGCGATCATCCAATCCCCACAGTATCTGAACAGCCAATCAAAAGCCTCGGAAGGTGCTACGATGCAAGCCTGAAGGACAGGTACCAGGTGCAACAGCTGCGCAAGGACATCAGCGCTGGCCTACAGTCAATCGATAATACTCAGCTACCTGGGAAGTTAAAGATTTGGTGCCTTCAATTTGGTCTCCTACCCCGGGTGCTGTGGCCCCTTGCAGTGTATGAAGTCCCCATCTCAACAGTAGAGAAACTGGAAAGAGGAGTCACAGCGTACATCAAAAAGTGGCTTGGACTTCCGCGATGCCTCACTAACATAGGCCTGTATGGAGATGGTGTTCTCAAGTTGCCCCTCACCAGTCTCACGGAGGAGTTCAAGTGTGCTAAAACACGACTACAGATGACACTGAATGAATCCAAAGACAGAGTGGTGAAAGACAACCCACCAACCTTAGCTACTGGGCACAAATGGACTCCAGCAACAGCAGTGGAGGAGGCAACATCAGCTCTCAAACATGCTGACATTGTGGGGAATGTTCAGCACGGAAGAGGAGGCCTTGGCCTAAATACCAGCCAACCAACATGGAGCAAGGCAACTGCACCTACACGGAGGAAGATGGGGGTGGAAGAAGGAGGCTGCAAGGTGGGCCAAGGTAGTCTCCCTTGGCAAACAGGGACAGTGGACACGGTGGGACAATGTGGAGAAGAGGAGGCTCAGCTGGAGAGAGGTGTGGGCCATGGAAGCACAGAGTCTGCGTTTTACCATCAGGGCTACTTATGATGTCCTTCCAACACCTGTCAACACCTGGCGCCACAACCAAGTCCTAAAGAGCCTTGCGGCCGCCTTTGAGGGCAAAAGATCTGCCATCAACTCCCTACCACTGCCAATAGCCAACCCCACATGGACAACTGCCTTTGTCGGTGAAGGGGTGAAAGCAACCAGGAGCAGCTCGGCACCATCAGAGAGAGGCCAGCTGTGCTTAGCACGTGACTGGGAAATGCTGGTAGATATTGGCCAACAATTGGCGTTTCCTGCAAAGATCACCACCACCACCTTAAGGCCTGATCTGGTGCTTTGGTCCCGCTCCATCAAGAAGGTTTACATCATCGAGCTCACCGTACCCTGGGAGGATTCCATAGATGAGGCATATTAGCGAAAACACCTGCGCTATGCCGAACTAGCAGCAGAAGCACAACATCGCGGCTGGAATACAGAAGTCCGCCCAGTGGAGGTTGGTTGCAGAGGGTTTGTAGCAACATCTACCACCAAACTACTCAGCGACCTGGGAGTCAGGGGCCAGAGCCAGCGCGCAGCCATCAAAGCTGCATCGGAGTCAGCAGAGAGAAGCAGCCAGTAGCTCTGGCTGAAGAGGAACGATACCTCTTGGGCCCCCAAATAGCGGGTTGGTGTATGTGGTTGGCTCAGGCTTGGCTCTGGGGGGCAGGGCGCCCATGCCATGTGTGGGCCTGGGATGCAAGCTATGGGCTGATCACTTTGTGGCTGGCCAACTCTGGGGAGGGTGTATAGTGAATGGCCGAAACACCCTATGATCCGGAGGAACACTACTGATGATGCAACCTAGGCCCTTGCTTGCCCTGTGGGGGGATGGGTGTTCTGTTCCCTGGGTCAAGCTTTTTTCATCAACTTTTGTACGTGCTCACACAAAAAGGGTATTAACATCTTGTCCTGTGTTTTAGAATCTAATCTAATGACACAGTTATTGCTGAAAGTGTATTTTAAGCATGGTGTGTTTTTGCCATCAGGGCTGTTGGATCAAGCAGCTAAAGCATCAACGCTGGGAACATTTTAATTGAAGTATCACGTTTGTGTGGTTTTATTTTCTCTTTCATTTCAGTTACCATTTTATTACATTTTGTTATTGTTGTTGTTCTTACTTTTGTCCTCTAAATGTATTTTTTTTCCCATGATTAATACTTATACCAACATCAAATAAATAAAGGAATAAATGAAAAAAATAAATAAATAAAAAGAGGTATTTTCAACTGCTTAGAGCTTTATACATATTAATGAATACATGTTTAAAACCTGATTAAAATTGTTTGGTGTTAGACACTACTTAGTCTACAAAGAGTCAAGCACTGGTGTTTTCATAGTGGGGGGGGAGTATTTTTATTGACATTTTTCCATTTTCAAACTTTTTCGTTAGATTTTCACTGGCTAAGCACTGCATCTGCCAGATGACAAATTAGGCCTGACAGCAACAGCCCGAGGACATTTACTTTAAAGCTTTATCTGCATGTTTTTAATTAACATCCTCTGATGTTTGTAGTTTTCCTAAATGTGTGGGCTTGGCTTTGCATTCTGATGAACTCATATTCATATTTAAATGCTTATTTCCATGACTCTCTGTGGACCTTTAAAAAAAAAAAATTCCACACAATGTAATTTGACTCTATTTGTCACAGACTAAGTGTCAGTTATAACAGCCGCTCTGAGATCAGTGTGTGACAACATGTTGCTCACCAGCAGAATAATGACAGTGTATTGATAATGATATGATAAATAATTATAAAAAAGAAGAAAAAATGTTCTTCTCTAAAGTTCTCATTTGAATTGCAAATTCACATATCTTAAAGAAGTGCCCTGTATTTAACCTCATCAATATCTCAAGTTAAATGCACGTTAAAACACTGCATATTTCTATATTGTCTTGTCTTTTTTTCCATTTTGTCAGCATATGTTGTCAAAGGTTAACATATATGTAGAGCATTCTTTTTTTTCTGGACAGCTACAGTATGCATGTTTTATTCTTGCATAAAATAATAATTATACTAACACATGTATTATATTGCATGGTTGTGATCATTAAAAGGAAGGATAAAGTCTTTGTAAGATTATTTTGTTTATTTATTTTTTTATTGGATGTTTATTGTTTAAAAAATGAAAGGCAAGTGAAGAAAATAAATGTCTGCACAACAGATGTATTCATATTTGTGAATTTTCCTTGTCAATTCATGATCAGCGCAGTCACACAGAATGTAGACCTGCTTTTTATTCATTGTTGCTGTATTTCTGAGTCTGTTTTGACAGACGCAGCTCTTTTCCTGCTCTTCTGCTGACATCATCGCAAAGACCCGTGAAATGTGGCTAAAATACATCCCAGCCCTTTTAGACCTTTGTTTTTGTGTCTGAGATGTACCGTGTTATTAAAGTGCTCCACATAGCGGGACCGAAGCCAAGCAATGTAGAGCCAGGGCTGTAATCATTGAACCTGTTTGCTGGTAGGTAATGCATTGTAAAGGTGAGAAAATGGAAATTTTAACTAATAATGTTGCAGATCAATGTGGGAACTTCAAGAATAAATTATTAAAGAAAGAAAGAAAGAAAGAAAGAAAGAAAGAAAGAAAGAAAGAAAGAAAGAATACCTGCACCTTGTAGATTAAATTCTTGGAAGAATCACAGTGTTCCAAACTCAGCTAAAAGATGTGATCCTGCTGTAGTACTAGGTCTGTCCTAGTGACTCCTCCCCATCGTACTGATATATCCTACTCAAGTAGAAACACTGTTACTTGATTGAAATTGTACTTGAGTACACATACAAGTAAGTCCTACAAGTGTGAAATAAAAGAATAATTCCTTAATTATGCAAAGTGCTTTTGAGTGCTATATATAATCCAATGCATTATTATTATTATTATTATTATTATTATTATTATTATTATTATTATCACATAAAATTCTCAAGGAAAGTAAAAAGCAGCTCAATAAAATAGTACTCAAAGTTAACGTTACTAGTTACTTTCACCACCACGTTTGTTTCCTTGCATACAGTAAACATCTCATGAATAAACTTAAAAAAGGAAGAGAAGGATTCTTGCACTGGAACATAATGTATTTTCCACAAAGGCATCTGTATAAAATAAAAGGTTTGTCAAAATTTAAAACTTTTTTTTTTTTAAATGAAATAACACCAATGAATTCAATTCAAAATAAATTAAAATAAATATCAGGCTCTAAGTAGCTATGAACTCTAAAACAGTGCCATGCCAAATGTGCCATGTGGGTAACAATAGGTAGAAACCACAACATGAACCCAAGAAAGTGGCTGGACATTGATCAACAATGGCATGACTATCAAAACATATGGATTATGTCGAATGTAAATATATATTTCCTCAGTAAGGGTTGGGTGTAGAAATGTAATTCATTTCGTTACTTCTTTTAAAATGTACATAAGTACAAATACATTTACTGAAAAAGTACATGTTCCCTGAAACAGCAACTCAATTACAGTAAAGTGAGTACTTGTAATCAGTTACTTTCACCTAAAGAACACTCGTGTTGCCTCCTTGTCTCCTTGTAAAGTAAACTCATTTTATCAACTGTCTCCATGGTGGGTTATTCTCAGTGCGTTGATGAATGGAGCTACTGTATGTTCTCACACTAAATTGGAGATGCGGGCTTCTGCACCGCCTACACTAGTACTAAAACATAAATTGAAATATAAGCAGATCAAGGCTGGAATCTTGTGGAATCTAATCAGAACTGGGTTTTGGATGAAATGCATTTAAACATATAATAATAACTGTGTAAATATATTTAAGGGTTGAAAAAAAAACAAAAAAAAACAGGTGAATTATTAATTTCAAGAATGTTCTTGTTTTACACCTTAAAGGAAACCAGGGAGCTCCTAAAAGTGAAGAGTGCATGTTCACCTTGTAACTGTAGGTTTTTCCCGCCTTCATTTACTCCTGATTCCTATCACATCCCACTGACAGTGTGGCAGGTTAATTAGGATGCTATATCAGCTGTAGGTGTGTGGGTGTGATGGACCAGCAACCTCTGAAGTGTAGGCTTGGATTAGCTGCTACTGCACTGTGCAACTGTATGGTCAAAGCAGATATGTTAAGCAGATTAATATTGTCCTATTCTATTATTACAGTGAACTGATATGAGTACCAGTAATTATGTTTTTCAAACTCAGACTCAATGGCCTTGGATCAATTTCTGTAAAAACATATATCAACTGTACACCCCCAATACATGTCTATTATATACAGGATGTTTGGGTTCATTGGACCATGGCCTAATAAAAGTGTGGAGATGGAAGGTCCTGTACCTTCTGTGCTTGGGCCGGTCTGCTACTTATTTCTTCTTGACAAGCGGAAAAAAGAGTGAAAAGTGACTAAAATGGGCCAAAAGCAGTGAAGACTGGTCAACAAATAGGCAAATATTGTTAGGCTTGTATCCCGTAAAGAACCCAATTGCAGAGACGGAGACTGAGACTGATGACGAATGCAATGACGATGTTTATTTCCAGTACTTATTAGTAAGTTGCAGGTGAAGAGTCCGGATGAGAGCTGACAGAGGCAGGCTGGTGCGTGGAGAGAACAGGGGATCCAGGGCAGGTCGGTGAGCTGACAAAGAGGCAGGCAAGGCAGGTAGTCCGTGTGGCTGAGACCAGGCTTGTTCAGGAGTGGAGGGAAGGCAGGATCTGACTGAGCTAGTTGAAACTGAGTCTACGATCTGGCAAGGAGGTGGAGCTGACGACCGGTTCTTATAGCTGTGGAGAGTGGTGATTGGTAGTAGCTGCAGCTCAGCTCCTGCACAGCTGAAGTCACTCCTGTAATTAAGCACACACACACAGTGAGAGAGAGCCTGCAGCCTAAGAGGGCCTGACAGTACCCCCCCCTCTAAGGGCGCCACCTGGCGCACTCCTGAGCATGTCAGGATGTTGGCGATTGAAATCGCGAACCAGAGTAGAGTCCATGATCTGGCGGCGAGGAACCCAACAGCGCTCCTCGGGACCGTATCCTTCCCAGTCGACCAAGTACTGTAAGCCACGGCCCCGACGGCGCACACCCAGCAGCCGCTTAACAGTAAAGATCTCCTGGTTGTCCACCATTCTGGGAGGAGGAGGGGGAGGAGTGGAGGGGCAAAGAGGGCTAGAGGAGACAGGCTTGATTTGAGAGACATGGAAGGTGGGGTGAACGCGGAGTGAAGCCGGGAGCTTGAGACGAACAGCACAGGGGTTGACAATGGACATGATTTCAAATGGACCGATAAACCGAGGAGAAAGTTTTTTTTTTTCAACCTTGAGAGGGAGATTCTTTGAGTTGAGCCATACCCTCTGTCCAGGAGTGTAGTTGGGTGCAGGGGTCCGATGACGATTGGCCTGTTTCTGCATTTGAGTGGAAGAATGAAGCAGAGCTGTCCTGGCCTGTCGCCAAACCTTAAAGCAGCGCCGCATATGGGTCTGGACGGAGGGAACCGCTAACTCTTGCTCCTGTGAGGGGAACAAGGGAGGTTGATATCCAAGGGAACACAGAAAGGGGGACATACCAGAGGAGGCGTTGGGAAGGGTATTATGGGCATATTCAACCCAAGGAAGTACAGAGCTCCAGGAGGATGGGTTGGAGGAGGTGATGCAACGGAGCGCAGTCTCCATCTCCTGATTTGTCCTCTCAGCTTGGCCATTGGTCTGTGGGTGGTATCCAGATGAGAGGCTGGTTGTAGCTCCGAGGGCAGAACAAAAGGCTTTCCAGACCTGGGAGGTAAACTGGGGTCCCCTGTCTGAGACGATGTCAGAGGGTAGTCCATGCACACGAAAAACATGATTAACCAGATGGTCAGCAGTCTCCCTAGCTGAGGGAAGTTTTGGCAGGGCCAAAAAATGAGCAGCCTTAGAAAAACGGTCAATAATTGTGAGGATAACAGTGTTACCGTTAGAAGGGGGGAGACCAGTGACGAAGTCCAAAGCGATATGTGACCAAGGACGGCCCGGGATAGGCAGGGGACGAAGGAAACCAGAGCTGGGTTTATTGGAAGTCTTGTTTTGTGCACAAACAGAACAGGCGGCGATGAATGACCGGGTGTCTGCCTCCATGGTGGGCCACCAGAAACGGCGTCTCAGGAAAGCCAGGGTCCGGTTTATGCCAGGATGACAGGTAAGACGGGAGGAGTGAGCCCACTGAAGAACCTTAGAACGGACGGAATCAGGAACAAACAGACAGTTAGTAGGACAGTTGCCTGGGGCGGCCCGCTGGTTCTGGGCCTGTTTGACCAAGGACTCAATATCCCAGGTAACGGCTGCAATGACACGGGATGGAGACAGGATGGGTTCTGGGTCTGAAACTGGCTCTTCTGAGAACTGGCGAGACAGAGCGTCTGGTTTTGTGTTGCGGGAACCTGGGCGATAGGTTAATGTAAAGTTAAACCTGCCAAAGTACAAAGCCCACCTTGCTTGCCTGGAGTTAAGACGCTTAGCGGATTGGATGTATGAAAGGTTCTTGTGATCAGTCCATACCACAAATGGTTGCTCCGCCCCCTCCAGCCAGTGGCGCCACTCCTCCAGCGCTAGTTTGACAGCCAGTAGCTCCCTGTTACCGATGTCGTAGTTTCTCTCTGCAGGGGAGAGTCTGCGAGAGAAAAAGGCACAGGGGTGAAGCTTATTGTCAGCCACAGCTCTCTGAGACAACACTGCTCCAACCCCAGTATCCGAAGCGTCCACCTCCACAATAAATTGACGGTCTGAATCAGGCTGAACCAGAACGGGAGCGGAGGTGAAACGGCACTTCAGCTCCTTGAATGCTGCTTCTGCCTCTGAGGTCCAGCAGAAGGGGATCGAAGTGGAGGTGAGGGCCGTGAGGGGAACAGCGATGCTGCTATAATTCCGGATGAACCTCCGGTAAAAGTTCGCAAAACCCAAAAAGCGCTGCAGCTGCTTACGGTTGGTGGGTGTTGGCCACTCCGTCACGGCAGACACCTTTGCCGGGTCCATTTGCATCTCTCCCTGGGCGACAATATAACCAAGAAAGGAGATCTTAGGGACATGAAATTCACATTTCTCAGATTTCACAAACAACTTATTTTCCAGGAGACGTTGCAGGACCATGCGCACATGTAGCTGATGCTCAGAGGGGGTCTTGGAAAAAATCAAGATGTCATCCAAGTACACAAAAACAAACCTGTTAAGCATGTCTCGGAGGACATCATTAACTAGGGCCTGAAAAACAGCAGGAGCATTTGTTAGCCCAAAAGGCATTACCAGGTACTCGAAGTGTCCAAGTGGGGTGTTAAATGCTGTCTTCCATTCATCTCCTTCTCGGATGCGAACCAGATGATATGCGTTGCGGAGATCCAGCTTTGTGAAAATGGTGGCTCCGTGGAGAGGGACAAATGCAGAATTTATTAACGGCAATGGATATTTATTTTTAATTGTTATGTTGTTGAGACCTCTGAAGTCAATGCAGGGCCTAAGGGTCCCATCCTTCTTCCCAACAAAAAAGAAACCTGCGCCTACCGGAGCGGAGGAGGGACGAATGATTCCAGCCGCAAGGGAGTCCTGAATGTACCTCTCCATGGCTTCATTTTCAGGTCTGGAGAGGTTGTAGAGCCGGCTGTTGGGAAGAGGAGCACCTTGCTGAAGGTCTATGGCGCAATCATAAGGGCGATGAGGCGGTAGGGACAAGGCATGATGCTTACTGAAAACTGGGGCGAGGTCATGATATTCCTCTGGGACCAGGGACAGGTCAGGGGCATCGGGTTGAGTCTGTGGCACAGTGAAGGCAGGGACAAGAGCAGATTGCAAACAATGAGAATGACAGAAATTGCTCCAGGAAATGATTTTACCTGCAGTCCAGTCTATTTGGGGATTGTGTTGTCGAAGCCAGGGGATTCCAAGGACCAGAGGAGTTTGAGGGCAGTCAATAATGTGGAGTTGAATCTTTTCTTCATGATTCCCAGACAGACGGAGTGTAACGGGCATAGTTTGGTGAGTGATCCGTGCTAGGAGTTTACCATTGAGAGCTTTGGCATCAATTGGGGAATCCAAAGGCTTTGTTGATATTGCCATCTGTCGTACCACTGAACGGTCAATAAAACTCTCGTCAGCTCCAGAATCAACGAATGCCATGAGGGGTAACGACTGGGACTGCCACCAGAGGGAGGAATGGAGCTGCAGGCGGCAGGGAGAGGAGCTGTCTGCTCGGCTCACCAATATCTCTCCCATTATTGGTGAGCCGGTCCTTTTACCGGGCGAGTTGGGCAGGTGGAAATGTAATGGCCTGATTGACCACAATAGAGGCAGGACCTGGAATTAATTCGACGGGCTCTCTCCTCTGATGTCAGTTGGGCTCTGCCTAACTGCATGGGCTCAGGGTTAGCCGTGGGGGTTCGGGGATGTTCCAGGACTTCAATCGGAAAGTGCTGGGGAGCCGTAGTGGTAGGTGGAGTCTTCACCGCCTTCTCTCTGCGACGCTCTCTGAGACGGTTGTCTATTTTAATTGCTAGGGAAATCAGGTGATCAAGGGATTCAGGTTCATCCCGGGAAACAAGTTCATCTTTAATAGAGTCAGTCAAAGCATTCTGAAAGGCCCCCTGCAGAGCCTCATCATTCCACCCACTCACCGCTGCCAGAGTCCGGAAATCAATGGCCAGTTCAGCAACGCTGCGAGATCCCTGTCGTAGCGATAGCAGACGTTTAGCAGCTTCTTTACCTCGAACAGGGTGGTCGAAAACCTTTTGCATCTCCAACACAAATGCGTCATAAGAAAAACACAGGGCTGACTGGCTCTCCCACACTGCAGATCCCCAGGCACGAGCAGATCCGGTTAAAGAATTTATTAGGTATGCAATGCGAGAGCGATCAGTTGCGTAGGAGAGTTGCTGTTGTTCAAACACTAAAGAACATTGGGTCAGAAATGCTGTGCAGGAACCCAGATCTCCATCATATTTCTCAGGTGCAGGCACATAAGGCTCACGAAGCGCAGGAGTCATGACTGACACTGGAGGAGCAGCTGCTGGAGAAGGTGGGGGAGGGGCAGGCTGAGTGAATGCTGCCTGAGAGAGCTGGGCTGTTAACGAGGTGACTTGGTTGGTCAAGATACTAATTTGATTGAGGATGGCCTGATTATTGTCTGTGAGGGTTTTCAAAAGGTCTTCATGCTGTCCTAGAAGACTGCCTTGGCTGGAAAGGGCTTTTCTAATAGTCGAAAAATCCTCAGGGTCCATGTCTGCTGGGTTCACGTTCCTGGCCAGATCGTACTGTTAGGCTTGTATCCCGTAAAGAACCCAATTGCAGAGACGGAGACTGAGACTGATGACGAATGCAATGACGATGTTTATTTCCAGTACTTATTAGTAAGTTGCAGGTGAAGAGTCCGGATGAGAGCTGACAGAGGCAGGCTGGTGCGTGGAGAGAACAGGGGATCCAGGGCAGGTCGGTGAGCTGACAAAGAGGCAGGCAAGGCAGGTAGTCCGTGTGGCTGAGACCAGGCTTGTTCAGGAGTGGAGGGAAGGCAGGATCTGACTGAGCTAGTTGAAACTGAGTCTACGATCTGGCAAGGAGGTGGAGCTGACGACCGGTTCTTATAGCTGTGGAGAGTGGTGATTGGTAGTAGCTGCAGCTCAGCTCCTGCACAGCTGAAGTCACTCCTGTAATTAAGCACACACACACAGTGAGAGAGAGCCTGCAGCCTAAGAGGGCCTGACAAATATAGAGGAACCAGGTGGTATGTAATGGCAAAGGGTAGCTTAAATGGGCTAAATGTGGCAAACAATAGTGAAAAGGGCAAAATGTGGGACAAAAAGAGTCAAAATATAGTGAAAAAAGGAAACAAGTGGTATTTTTTGGGCAAAAGCCAGCTTATTTGGATGCAAAGTGTCCAAAAAAATGAAAGAAAGGACAAAATGAATGATTAAAGTGTCAAAAAGAACTTGCAAAAATGGACAAAAAATAGAAAACAGATATTAATAGGCAAACAGTAGCTAAAGACAGAATAAAGTGTCAGAACCTTTTGTAAAGGGGCAAATGGGAGGAAGGAAAAAGGTAAAAAGGGGTTCAAAACTTCCCCCTTTTAAGGTTTTCTGGGGGAATAATAATTAAAATAAAGACACAAAAAGACTTTTTAACCGCTTCTACGTATGTGTGTGATGCAAGAAATGTGTGGACCCAAGATGGACAGAAAAACAAAATATATATCGATAATACACATAAATATCTGACCCTCATGCCTTCTACAGGCTGCTATGGGGCTGATGTGTCTAAACTGACATGGTTCTTATGTGTTTACGAGCTTGTGACCTGAATATGTCAAATTTCAAATGATGTTTAAATAAATGAGAAACAATAGTTACAAACAAACTTTCCTCATTTGTAAATCTGTGGAATTTTCTTCCACTCATATCTCAATTGTCATTTTTTTTATTATTATTTATTTTTTTTTTTTATTACATACTACCTAACCAATCAAAACACAAATAACATTTTAATTAATCAATCTAAGGTTAAGAGCAAATATTAACTCTACAAGTATAGGTGTGCACTTAATAATAGTAACAAGAAAATCAAACGGTTAAGTATCTTAACAAAAAAAAAATGTTTGTGTTGAATGAAAACCCCAAAGTGCACCAGATACACCAACACTGGCTGAATAACAAAAATATGAATACCACACAAGGGTTAAGGCAACGTGAAATATTTGTTACCTCTCAAGGATAGCTAATATGATGTTTGTTTTTCATGTTTAACTGTGTATTTTTATGTATTTAACAATAAAACAAGACAAGAGTTGTTTTTTGTTTATTAATAACTTGATTGGGATTTGTGGGCTACTTACAAACTAGTGCCACCAAAAACAGCACTCGGATGATGTTATTGTCTCTCAAGGAGTTCATTAGACATCTCTGCGTGGTGTCTTTATCAGTGGGATTTTTAATGAGTGACTGAGGAGTCTCTCTCTTCATTTTTATCCCATGTTGGTGGTCATGAAATATGCAGACCATCTCCAGAGGTGCCAGAGCCTCAAATACTATGAAGTGTATCCAAAGAATGTGTTTATTGCCTGAGGATCAGCCAGAGATGCTCAAAAATGCTCTTGGAAATAGTATTTGCAAAGGCTATCAAGCTGCGTTGCAAGTGATTGATGAGAAGAATAACATCTCAAGTATGGTGAAGTCAAGGAGCGGTTTATAAGTTGATCATATATTTCTATAATCATATAAATACGTGATCTGATTGAATTTTGTTCCTTTTTTATCTAACATTTATTTAATGATGCTGGGAAAACCCAGACAGGTAGAAAAAAATAAATAACTAAAAATGATTCTGTAAAAAAAATTCTTTTAACTTAGGAAAAAAAAATACTGATAGATGATGGAAAAGACTCTACAAAGTGTACATCAAGACTATCAATAACTTTGCCCATTTGGAATGACTTCAGAGAACAATGTGGTATTTATCTTAAGTAAGCCTTAGGCTTTGAATTAACTCTTTCCGTTAACTACTGATCTCTTTCCAAATGTCTTATGTTTCAGCGTGTGAGTGGAGTTGGTTGTTAACAAGGGCATTCTCTACTTACTTTCCTGGCATCATCAATTTCATGGTAAATAATTTAGCCATTTGTTTGCAATGATGACCTTGGTAATTCCATCACAGATAGATCAACTACAATATATATCCTATTACTCATGCATTTCCTGTAATATGTACTAATTTAAACATAAACTTTGATATTTTCTCTGCACTGCTTTGCTGTTTTTATTCATTCACAGACTGTCTTGCTCACATTAATGCAGCGCACATACTGTAGTGGACTGATACACGCGGTAGTCATGATAACAATGATTAATGTGTTCTACTCTCACAGAGAGAATTGATAATTGCTTGTTGCTGATACTGACCTTAGTGAAATCTCAAAATGTTTAGATTAGAGACAAACAGCCTTTGCATGGTAAAAGAAAATGGTGGAATGCGACCACTAGTTTATGAAAAGGCCCAGACCTTTTTTCTGTGTAGTCCAATTATTACTAAACCATCCAAATTAACATATGGATTTTTTGGTTTAGTTAGTTTGGTTTTTTTTGTACAGCAAAAAAGCAAATTGTACAAAAAAAACGAGTAGTTTGATTAACTACTTTAGTTCATCACGTATGGCACCATGTCTAAAATACTACAAGGCTTAGCAGCACAAGATGTAGCCTATATAGGCTAAGGCAGACATGGGCAACTAACGGCTCGGGGGCCACATGCGGCCCTCGGTCTAATATTGCACGGCCCCCAAAACAAATCCCCAAAAATTGTGTTTCAAGACGTTTTGAGGAACTTAAAGCCCAACATAATACCCAAAATAACTCCCACAACACACAAATCGAAGTTCAAAAAAACACAAAATGGCAACAAAGACAGACACAACAACTGCTTAAGGGTCCCATATCATGCTATGTTTCACCCATCTTCATTTGTTCTAAGAACCCCAAAAAAACATAGTATTTGAGGTTTATTTTCCCAAACTTGCCTGTTTTCCAGAGTTTTAACCGCTGAAAAGTCACTTTCTGAGCAACTCTACACAAACAGGCTGATTTGCAGCCTACTTATGCATATTCATGAGTGGGCGTGTCTATAGACGGGACATAGAGGTAAAAAAAGCTTAAATCTAAATATTTAAATCTAAATGGTATATGATATCTAAATGCTAAATCTATATAGAAATATTTAATCTAATTCTAAATTTTAAATCTAAATATTCTGTTATATCTAAATATTAAATGTAAGTCTAAATATTTAATCTAAATCTAAATGTTATATAATATATCTAAATGCTAAATCTCATATCTAAATCTTAAATTTAAATCTAAATATTAAATCTAAATCTAAATATTTAAATCTAAATGTAAATATTTTATGTTTAAATCTAATTCTAAATGTTATAAATCGTTTCTAAATGCCTAATCTTATATCTAAATGTTAAATGTTAAATCTAAATATTAAATCTAAATCTAAATGTTAAATCTAAATGTTTAAATCTAAATCTAAATGTAAATCTAAATCTAAATATTAAATCTAAATCTAAATGTTAAATTTAAATCTAAATGTTGAACCTAAATGCTTCGCACATATGCTAATTGACCCCGCCCCTTGAAAACTCAACCAATACACAAGCAGAGACACATACAGCCGCTCCCACGCGCCTCTTCGCCGATGCCTGCCTGGGTAATATGTATGGCTGGTTCTCTACCGGCGACGGAGATCGAACACGCGGTCATGGCAGGTGTACGAGCTGCACTTCACAGTACACTCCCAACACAACAGTGCAACACAGTTATTAAAATGTATTTTAATGCTGTATTTTGTCAATGTTTGTTAATTTGGTAAACGGCTGGCTTTATCCGACGATGCGACATGCTGCGATCTCATGGTGTACATGTGGTTACGGTAACCACAACCCTTAACCCAACCGCAGGCCATTCATTCCCACCACTGTACAACTGTACAATAAAATAGTCTGAGTCATTACTCCTTGGACTGTCTGTAAATATGTGAATATGTCTCCTATGTATATAAATATGTACATCTCTATCCTTTGTATGTATTTTTTCTATTTATGTTAATATATAGCTTCTAACATTGTATTGCTCATTGTATTTTATCTTCATTGCACTATTTTTCGGGTGTCTTTTGGGTTCTTCTGTGTGTTGCCTTCTGTTGTCTTTTTCTATTGCACTTTTTTGTTTATTGAGCTTTCATGCCAGTAAATTTCCACACTGCGGAATGAATAAAGAATACTCCACTCTATTCTAATTTTGGAGCATTTTTCCATTATATGAAGTTATTTCTATTGACTGTCAGATGTGAAAATACAACTATTGATTGTTCGTATACAGAAATTCAATGGGAAGGGGTGTCCAAACTGTTCACTAGTAGCGTATATCATTCTTTGATTCTCTCTCGTAAAGTAATTTTTCCTGAATCCAATCACGTTGACATTCAATCGTTTAAAAGGCATTGAACTGGTATCAGGCACAAGGGTTTGAACAGTTTACTGGGAGTAAATTTGTGCTCTTACACATAACCAGAGTATATTAAAAAAAAAAAAAAAAAAGGTTTTCTTTAACTGTCAATCTTGAAGAATGATTTCTTAAATTTCTTATATTTGTCTCTTTTACCCAATAAAACTTTGTCTTCCTCATCTTCTACTGTATTTTGTGATTAAACCCCCAGTGGCCATGGACTTGGTAATGCCTTATAATCACAAGCCTCATTGTTGAAATGTTCATCCTGTACTGCCATGCTAATTTGTTTCTGTCCATTGACATTCATATGACATTCATCCCTCTAGCGTTGCTCTGGCATTGCCCTAGTGTGACTGTGCAGTGACAAACTACATGGGTGGGGTGAGAGGGGGTTAAATCACTTGCCTTCCAGACAAATAGTTTATCATTGTATCTGCTTTATAATGAAGGTAAAGTATTGCTGGTCTTCTCACCTCTGGGGACAGAGAATCAGCACCTTCCAATTGTTGTTTCTTTTCAGAGAAGGCTACTTACTATGCAATGTGACCCCTGGAGCTTTTTACAGATTATTCTTGTGATTATGAGAAGGAATATTGGGTTTGGGTTATTGATTTAAAAATGACAAAGTAGAACTCAGAAAGTGGATATTGTCAGGTTGTGGTGATGATAACTGTTATGGAGATTTGGATGAATGACACAGAGTCAAGCATAAACACAGGGTTTATTATGTCAAAGGGTTTTGGGCGGAAAGACCGGTCTGGGATTCGAAGGTCAACCAACTGAGATAGTCTTTATTTAATTATTTATTTTATGATTATTATTATTATATCACCCAACAGACAGGCAAAATCACAAAAGATTCAGTACACTGCACCTCTCCATGAAACCAAGGCAAGATAAAATAAAACAAAAACAAATCTACCCCTGAATTAATCCTAAAGGCCCATGTTAAGCTAAATGGACTTTTCTGTGCTTTAAACATCATAAAGTGCTATTAGGGCTTCATACACATGTCCAAAGTGTTTTTTCCATTGATTCCCTCAGTCGTTAGTTAGAGGGTGATTTTCTCCATTCTTACTGCAGGGTGAGCCCAAACACCTCGCTCGAATTTGATGACACTTTCCTACTTTGATGACGAAATTGACTCAGCACTGAGCTGAAGAAGCCGCGCCTCCAGGAAGCTCTCTGCCATGATTAACATGTAAACAGACACACCCACAAAGGTGAGCATTTCAGCATCCTTCACGCAGTGCTATGTATGTATTTTCTACAGTCTATGTATGTACCGGCAAACGCCCCGCCCCCACGCTCTGCTCATGTTCATAAAGCAGCATAAACTCGGCTACGGAGTGGGTTGGGGGAGGGTGGGCCGTTTTTTGGCCCTCCGTCACCGTGCGGGGAGGAGGAAATCATCTATAGACACGCCCACTCATGAATATGCAAAAGTAGGCCGCAAATCAGCCTGTTTGTGTAGAGTTGCACAGAAAGTACTATGTCAGGTCTAAATTGTCTTCTGTTGATATTGAGCCTTCTAAACTAAAATACTCTGATTTAACTGTAGCTGCATTATTCAATGGCTGCACTTTGAACTCCTACTCTTAATTCATTTGGACTGATGACCCCAGAGACTAATTCACACAACAACCACCACAAGCCTACACACAAAACCTAGATAAATAAACAAAGAAAACACTTTTTTCCCCCTAACCTAACCCCCCCACCCACCACATTCCGCTTGAGTGTGTTTAGCCTTCACTGTTTAGTGTTTGGACACAGTATTGTTCGCTATGTCATTGTTGTATTGTTTTTGTCCTGAGGCATCATTGCATTCCCTTTAAGCATACTTTGTTTTGTGGTTTACAAGGACTGATTCTACAAGAGATAATGAAGTAGTCTATCTGCTTCACTTTCTGCGTCAGTGTCCTCCTTCACTCCAACCCTTGACAATCACTCTCATAACACATGCAGGTACATACACACAGGGACAAGAAAGGATGCGATGACACAGTTGGGGATCTATTATTACCAACAGACAAAGACAAGCTAAGAGATAGAAACTAACAGGACATGTTATCAACTAAGGAGTCTATTCTCTCGTCTGGAACTGGCAGTTACGCACTTCTTCTACGCGTATTCTCTGGTACAGGCTGCTGACACGCCCACCACGCGTAAGGAGCCAAAAAGCGCATAGGTGTGAATGAAGGCGAGCTGAAGGAAAGGAGGCGGCGATGTCATTTTTTTGGACTGTCTAGAAATCAAGGAACATGGAGCTTTCCCAACGCTTGTAAATGTCATTGGAATTTGTGAAAATGATAAAGTTCACTTTTAATTTGAAATGCGTTCATTGATAAATAATATAACAGTGCAGTGTGACTGAGGATCGGCCGCATTTTTCTGTCCAAGTCACATTTAAATCTCACTCATTGATCATCATCATCATCGCTGTAAAGTGTGACCGAATTAGATGCGCTGGAGATATGAGGAAATAACGCGGCCTCAGAGCGTCCTGCTTTAATACAGAGGGATGTTTGCAGTGAAACAGAACGATTGGCTTCCATAATATGCAGTTTTAAATATCATTTGTTGAAAGCGACCTGAGCCTCACTGAAATATGTGTGGGAACAGTTTCTGGTCCATCCTCATCTGCATATGACAGCTTGTTTCACTCTGTAGTGGATCAAACTGTGACTTTACGTTGGATATAGTATGAAAATAGTTGAATCATTGTGACCAACGTGGACAGAAGTCTGCGTCTGTCAGAGTCTTAATTAATCGCGCAGCAGCAGCTGTGATCACTCAGCTGCTGCGCGAGTTCGTGTGTCTTCAAATGTAACTAAGTCCATATTTCTAGTGCAACATAATGTTTCACCTTATCGGGGCGCTGAACTTATTTCAGGGTTAGGAGCACGTAAGAGGAAAAGGACTTACGCACACCGGAGAATGCGCTTAAAACCAGATTTGAATGGGGCTGCTCCACCCACAGTGCGTAACTGGGATGAAGGCACACAGCAACTGACTTAAGTACAGGGGGAGAATAGCACACAGCCAAAAACGGCGCCACTGTGTGGCTTTTTGGACTCAAGCACATGGGAGAATAGAACCCTAAAAGACCAACAATAAAACATCACCCAATTGATAAATAGCCCAAATGAGACTTAAACCCATAGCCGATGAATAAATTAACTCAATGCGCCACTAACCTTTCACAAATCTGTTATACGCTAATAACAAAACAATTGGTTTTATTTTTTTAGTATGTTTTGATGTTGTTTTTTCATTAAAATAGTTTACACTCTGTCCAGAAGTCCTAATTTCTCTAATTAGAAGGGCAGTGGCCGCAGGGGGTGACAGTTCCAATTCTGCTGTTTTGTAAACGGCATGAAGAAGAGAAGAAGAGCAAAAAATATGGATAATTAAACCATACCTTCAACCATTTCTGATAAGAACGCCGGTTCTTTGCAGCAGACACATTCAACTTGGGTCGGCATTAACGAGCAGCAGTTGATCCTGGTTGCCTGTATTTACATGCACCCGGAGCTCTTCTTCTCTTCTTCATGCCATCTACGAAACAGCAGAACTGGAACTGTTGCCCCCTGCGGTCACAACATTTTTTGGGTCACAGATTTTGTTTATCAAATTTTCGTAAACAAAAGAAGTTTACATCTACTTTTTTTTTTTTAACTTTTACTAATTTTTAGAGCAACCCAAAGCAGCACAAGTTGTCATTTTGAAAGAAAAAGCTGCTGAATGATCCTACATGCTTCACTCCTTTTGAACTCAATGGATTAAAAGGGGCGATTTGTGTCATCAATGACGTCATTGCAAAATGGCGGAGCACAGGCTCTAAAACGATAAAGTAGTCCCATTTTAAAAAGTTAAAAAACAAATATGGTGCAAAATAATGCGTTTTGTTAGGACTAGATCTTTTAATAAGGCCACATTTGTAAAAAGAGTAGAAGATCCCTTTACGCTTGTTCCTTTTTTCAGGGTTGCGGGAAAAGTACAATACCATTTACAGAATTCTTTAATAATTTGATAAAGAAAAAGTTGATTAGGCATTATAACTAATTGTCATCTGTTTACTCTCTCTTGATTTCGTAAGCTTCTGTATTGTTTTCACAAGGGGTCTCCTGCGCAATGTGGTGAAACAATTTCATGCCATGGCAGTGGGATTCTTTCTCTACTCATTCCTAGTCCCCTCACATCAAAAACTTCAATAAAAGTTGTCTCGCAGTATTTACATTATTTATCTATGAGCTGTCACCTCTAAGGTCCAGATTGTTTTTCAGGCCCTCGAGCCACAACCAAGGTATTTCATTCATTTCAGCTCAAGGTGCACTGGTGATAAAGTTGCAGTATACCACCTCTATCTTAGGCTGTCAATGTTTCATACCTAATATATTTTGAGCAAGATAGTTTATTGGATGTCCTTGTTTTATAAACAGGAATGAAAAAGCTCAGTAAAAACTGGAAACTTAGGTTTTACTGTTTGAGCAGTTCTATACAGTTTAGTAAACAACATTGATCAGTCAGTTCTTTGATTTTCATAGTTATTTGAATTTTTTCTGAATTGTTTTCATTTCGGCAGTCTTCAGAAAAACAAAAACAGAACAAAAAACATTCAATTGTCTAATTCTTCAGCCGAAAGGATCTAGGTTGAAGCAAAGCTTATACATACTGTACCTACCCCATCTATCTATCTATGAAGAAAGGAACCTATCTCAGCGCATCAGGATCAGACTGACATGACAGTTTCAACATGGCTGCAGCTTGGTTCAAGGGTGTGCAACGTCGGATTATATTAAACTGATTCCGGTAGATTTTTTTCTTTTGCAGTATAATTTTATATTCATTTACCTGTGGATGTTAACATGCCAAAAGCCAATCGTACAAAGAGAGAACAAAAACGTCAAGCAATGCACCGTGCACGTGATGCTGAGTCAGCTGAAGCACGAGATGCCCGCCGAGTGATTGGCTCTGGTGCGCCCACAGGCTGCCTCTAACCTGACATGTAAAACATCCATGAAAAAGCTACTTTTCTATAGCAAGACATACTGTACTTCCTACGGGCACTGCACTAGTGCAGTCAACCAAAACATGGTTCTCTATATCAGCGGTTCTCAACTGATCTCACCTTTGGACCCATATGTTGCTAAGGTCATTAAATTGTGACCCACTTTTTTTTTTTTTTTAATTAAAATTCAACAAACCAAATTTAGTTTTTCCAAAATAGCTGTTCAAAACACACATATATAATCTTAATCTATATTATTTCCTGTGCAACATGCATTTCACAGCATGCCTATCAATAGAAAAGTTTCTTTCAAGATAAAAGACAAGTCCAACATGAGAGACATTAAGTATTTATTTATTTATTTATTTTTAACCAGCTGTCTGCGACCAACCCAGTACAGGTCCATGACCCACTTTTGGGGCCTGACCCACCAGTTGAGAATCACTGTTCTATATAATATCTCACACACATAGTTTATTACATATATTACTATTTTTACAATATACATTCAATGTATATTCTGGACAAGTTTTATATATATACAGCTCATACAGGCACATCAAACATATATGTACGTACACACATATACATACATGAACATGAATGTACATGACATGTACATAATATTAAAATTATACTATTTCATATCTATGACACAAATTTCATCAATTAAATTTAGTGTGATAATATATAAATTAATAATATTCTCTATCACAATATATACATTTAATTATGTTTATTAGGTATTACAATATTTTATACCATTATATACATATTATATATTATTGCTGTCTTAAGTAAAAAAATTGTTCTTCTTTCTAATACTTACTATTGACATATGTTTTAAAAAAGCTTTTTAAACTGGTTTATGTTTAGGCAGTTCCATAATTCAACCCTTGCTATTGATATACTCATCCTTTCCAGTTTCAATGTTGTTCCAGCATTTTTGAAATGAGGATTTTCTCTTGAATTATACTCCCCTTCTCTCTCTAAAAAATGTTCTGCAAACCTTTTGGAATTGGACCTTTACTTGCTTTATATATCAGTTTTTATAGTCAAATAGACTTTGTAATTTTAAACATTATCCAATCACCTATGCATGGCTGTGCATTTAGCTTCCAGAGTGGGTCTCCAGTGGTGCTCAGATTTCTCAGCATCCCTGAGCCGTAAGAGCCCTTTGAAGTATTCCCTGATGTGCTCCTTAAAGGTGTTTAACCTGCTTGACACTGGTAATTGTAGCTTGAACCCCCCCCCGCCCTTTTTTTTGTTTTTGTTTTTTTGTTTTACTTAATTAAAATCCTGTAGATTTTTTTAAGTAGTATAGTATAGTTGGACATTTAAACGTATCTTATTAAATCTTATCTTTATGAACACGTTCCTATTTGTGGTTGGACTAGTAAAGAAAAAATCAAATATTAGCTTTAAAAAGTGTTTCTGTAGCTTACATTTGCACAACAGGGAGTACATTTTTCAAAACAATTCAAAGAAATAGCAAAACACCATGGATTACCTTCAAAAGCCAGTCATTTGCTGGAAATCTCTTGTTCATCTCTATTAAGTATCAATGAACATCTCAGTTCCACCAGAATGACAAGTCATTGCGGTTGGATAAGACTGTCAAATTGCTTAGTGATGTCATAATAACATGTACTCTGTTGGAATATTCTGATACAAACTATGGCTAAAGTTTGAATGTAAATTGTAAGTTGCACATTAGAGTATGTGGGAGATTGACAGCAAGATTTACATTCACGACACTCCTGTTTGCACTGTATTTTGTTGACAGACCCTCTTATTGCGATACTCGTATTATTTTGTCAAATCGAAAACACCAATGACAATTTCATATGTTTCTGCTGGCAAGTGTTAATTCAATTCAAATCAACTTTATTTGTATAAAGCAATTTACAACAAAGTCATCTCAATGCGCTTATCAAAATATAAAATTCATAATAAGAAAGAAAAAACCCATCAAGATCCACATGAACAAGCATTTAGCCATCTAACAAAATCAACATCATCAACACCATTAAAGAAACAAACAATTATTTAATATAGCTTCCATACTCTCCCAACAAACTATATCTCATGACACTGCAGCACATTCGTTGTTAGTGTCGGAAACAAAGAAACACGGAGAAAATGACAACAACAACAACTCAGAACAGCCTCAGTGATGCGCATCCACAAAGTCAATCCTTCCTTTTGTTCCATTCACTGTGAAAAGTATGAAACATTTTCTGACCTTACTTTTACTGAAGTTCTGGTAACGCAGGTGTTGGTCTCCCATCTTTTAAAAGCGGCCGTTTTTCTCAAAAAAAGTTTCTCTATTGTCTCTAGCGCAGTCATCCTGCCTGTAGTGTTATCCTGCCCACTAGCTAGAGTGAGAGAGAACAACGTAGCAGCAATCACATGGGATCAATTCACTAATGCACTGTGAACTTACGTATAGCATTTAGCATAGCGCGGTTACGTCCAAAAGCAGCTCTCTACGCTGCCTTTGGACGTAAATGGTTGTCATCTTGGGGAACTGACTGCGCATGCACAACATAAAAACACGCTATGGGAACAGAGGCAAAGCTGCCATGTGCTTTTGGGAGGGGGCGTGGCCTCCTCCTGCCTTACAGCGGAGTGAGACTGTGCAGCCGTACTGGGAAATAGCGCTTTTAGTAATTTGGGATATGAAACACTTTCAAACGTATAGGTACTGTAGGCCATTGGAAATGTAAAAATAAATAATTTATAATTATATTATAATTAAACCAAAAAATCAAAATATCAATTCACCCTTGGGTAGGCACTGCCTACCCTGCCTACCCTGACGGCACGTCACTGCTGGTTGATGACCTCGTTAAATTCCTTGTCCTTCCATAGTCAGATATTGTAACATTGTGATGTGCTATTGCTACATGTACAATTGTTAGTCAATGGTTCATGAAATGGATCCTTGAGCTATTTCAGGAAACTGGTCGATCGCTGGTTGATCAAATGTTTCACACATTTGCCTTTCTTAGACAAAGTCAAGATTCACCTGGAAGCCTTTTACCAATTTAGGACAGATTTACAAAAAAAGGTTTAAGGGTAATGAGTAGAAACATGCTTGGTATACTGTGATATGACAACTTAGTCAACCTTTTTGTATGTAATGAACTAATGTCTAAATGTTGTGGGCGGTTCAGACTATTCAACAAAAACTTAAATAATACATTTTGATCAATGGGATATAAGCAATTGATAATGTAGGAAAGAGCAGGGAATTGTGCATATTTGTATGCATGGATATATCTAAGCATTTGCACCATTTCAAGGAAATGAGAAAACTTTTTTGATGTGCAAAAGTGACACCATGATAAGAAGATTGAACCAGTAGTCTTGATAATTTCAATTCTGAACTGAGAAATGTATCGATGTGACTGAAAATAAAAACTGTATTATTATCGTTTAATCATCCTTTTACAGTGGAATTTGAACACTGCATTCTAACCAATTTTCCCAGACCTGTAGCAGTGGCCAGCCACGGGCCCTCGTGGAGCAGTGTTGAAGTTAAAGGGGACATATCATGGTTTTAAATCCTTCCTTTTTACATATAAATCATACAGTTGTGGTCTATATAAAGTGGAACTGCAATGCTTGGGTCTGAATTCCTCATTATTATAGCTCCACAGGCCCCTTTTCTGATGTGCTTCTGAGAGCCACTCGTTTTGGTGCGGTCTCTTTAAATACAAATGAGACACTCCATACCCCGCCCCCTCCTCAGGTGACACTAGGTTCAACTCCACCCTGCTTTTGTAGTTTGATAGAGGAGATACGGCTATGTAGCGGCGCATAAACTTTTTATTCAGAGGTTATTTACACAATGTCAACAACAGAAGACTTGTCCATCCAGCCTTACATGTTACAGCCAGAGTCTGACCCGGCGGAGCGAGATGAAAATGAAGATGATGAACCTGCAGAACCCTAACAATTGAGCTAACACAAGCACCGAGCTAACGCTAGCGCCAAGCTAACGTCACGAAATGCATTTTAATACAGTCTTTTCGGAGACAAAAACGGCAAAATGAAATGACTAATGAAAACTTTAGACTTAAATTAAATCACGTAGGCCATATCATCAAGGATCTAAAACAAGCACACAGCGCTAACATATGAAGACGGTGCAACTGCTAATGCTCACAAAACAATGACAGGGACGTCTTATCTTCATACTTTTTAGCGTTATTTACAGCTTACCGAAGTGCTCTGTTCATCGTCTCCAAAGATAGAAGGAATTGAACCCTCAATCAGACAAAGCCTTTCGGCAAATCCTTCTTTAAACTGGTGGAGGTTGCTGAAGCAGTCATCCTTGAAGTGCTTCACGCACACAAAAATGACCTTACCCACAGATGTGGGTACATTTCTGTGAAGAATAAAACTCAACCAGGCACTTTGAAAAGCTTCTGATGCTGGGAGACATTGTAATGAAGCGTGTGGGTTACTACATCCAACAACCAAACATTTTGACTTATCCTCTTGTAACTTCGGCATCCTTGAGCTTGGACTACAAAATCACAGCGAGAAATAAAAATGGCGGATTGCTCGAAGTGTTGGACCTGGAGTTGATGTACTATTTTGGCAGTTCCGCTGCAAATAATGTGATGTAATAGTTCAAAAAACGTAATAGAGAATAGAAAAATCGAAACAGATTGAAAAATATGAGCAAAACAGAATATAAAGATATCTACGGAGCACCTGAAGAGACTAATTTGATTTTTTCTGCACTTCTAAGCACTCTAAATATACAACAAAATGCACTTAAGGGCTAAAGAAGTGGATTTAGCATGATATGTCCCCTTTAAGGGGTTCAATTTACTCTACACTGGATTTGAACCCACACTTTTTAGTCCCTTGACCACACCATACCACTAAAATATATGCAAAATGATGCAGGGAATCTTCAACCAATCAATTTAATCCAAATGTAAGAGAGTTGAACTAAAGTACGGCAAAGTCCAAAAAGAAAGTTGAAACGTGCTCAAGCATCTGATAGAAGAGGGTGGTGAGACATCATTGAGAAAACATTTTCAGTTCTTCAGTTAAATGGGTCAAGAAGCAACTCTGCAAAAGTCGCTGGTAGGAAGTCAAAACAAATACTCTGGGCATTCATATCTTTCCCACCCAGTGGCAATAATACACAGAGGTGGGTATTCACAAGTCTCCTACTTCCAGGTTCCCATATCTAGACCTAAATAAGGAATAACCGCACTGTAGGTGGGAGTTAATTAGATGCAGCTGTCACACGTGGATGCAAAAGTGCATGTGGAGAATTCACTTGGGGGGGAAAAAAGGAGTGGGACAGACCAGAAAATAGAGTGTGGCTGCCAACCAGAACAACAACCATAACACTCGCAATGCCAGACTGAGCTCATTGCAGGACTCCACTCTTGCTCTGAGATAATCTCTCCGGCAAAGCCGTAGTTCTAATTTAGTTCCCATAAACCTGGCAATAGCATTCATTATTTTCCCCAGACTGAAATTGTACCTTTACATGCTTGTCACCCAAACACTGAGCTACACAAAGACACAATTAACCTAATTAGTTGCAGCTAATTCACTCCAGATGTCGGTGTGTTTATGCATAATGTACAAAATGTAACCTTAGTACCGAGTGAGGTGGGACTGGGTATAAGCATCCCTTTGGACCTGCAAGACAGCACTCAATATTCAACAAGTGACTTTCTGCATTATTCTTCTATCAATATTTTGATGTCAATGCAAAGAATGAAATATACAAAATAGGACAGTCTAGAGTACCTTTATTTTGAAGTTGGCAAAGCAATGTTAAAACTATTGGCAAAGCCACAATTTTGGGAACTTCTGTGTACAAGCCAATTTCATTTTTACCAAAAGTAATATTATTGTCCAAGGATTCCTTTTCAAAGTGGATGTGAGTGGGATGTGCATGCATGTGTCTTGGTATATGTGTTCATTGGAGCACACTAATTTTGGAAGCTGTTCTCTTTGGAAAGCTGCCAGTTGAGAAGTCTGCAGCCACAGAACGGGGAAGATAGTAAACAGGGTACATCCGCTGGAGACAACCATGATGCTGGTTCAATATTAGGACACCAAATCCACTTGTCAATCACAAAACCCACTCACACACAAACATACAACACACACACAACAGAGTTAAAAACAAAAGATATATATGTATTCTGGCACTTGGATGATGATTGTTTTTATTAGTGTATTGCCGTTTTGAACAGCAAGGCTTTTGACCCTTCGGCACTACCTTTATTGAGGAAAACAACTTGGTTGCTGATAAAAAAAAAAAAAACCAAAAAAATAAATAAATCATAAAACTATTGCACATTTGGACACCATCAGTCTGATCGGATGGACTCATCACAGCTGCTAAAAGCAGCAGAAGGCTAAACATTCCAGCGGACTCTTGCATGTGTCAGCGGAAACGGAGTAAACAACCTTGAATAATATTCAAATTGCAACACTACCCTGTGTGTAAGGTTATTGAAACACAATAAAAGAACACGATAAAAGAATAAGTTCATACAAATGTAACCTCCATTTATATGATCAGAGGCATAACATAAGGCAGATGGATGAATAAACAAACAGTATCAAGAAAATAAAAGTCCTTAACTGGAAACAGTCAGAGAGGGAATTGTGAGGTGAACCAGTCAAATATCAAAGAAAACACAACAAATTCTATTTGGAAAACAACTTTAAGTTGGAGGTCGTGCCTCCTCATCTGTTTGCAAAAATAAAAAGTGAAGGTGAAGGAGCATTCCAAAGCGTAGAGGATGAATGGTAAATGGACTTGATTTTATATAGCGCTTTATAACCACACTGAAGCAGTCTCAAAGCGCTTTACATATCAGCTCATTCACCCAATCACTCTCACATTCACACACCAGTGGGACAGGACTGCCATGCAAGGCGCTAGTCGACCACTGGGAGCAACTTAGGGTTCAGTGTCTTGCCCAAGGACACTTCGACACATAGTCAGGTACTGGGATCGAACCCCCAACCTCTCGATCAGAAGACGACCCGCTACCACCTGGGCCACGGTCGCCCAGGTGGTAGCCCAGGTGAACCCAGTAAAGATTTAGTTTAAGTATTTCTGTATCATTCATCTTCTACACCTGCTTATAGTGTTAAGGCATGTGAAAATGCCAATCTGAACATAATCGATCCAGGCCATAAACGTTCCACACACTGGTCCTAAATCCAGTCCATTGGAGAACCTGCACACTGGTGAAATCCATAATCTCCATAATGCAAATGCTTCCTGTCCCACTGAACGATAGTGTCTTAGGACAGGTTCTGAGACCACATTTTGTCTTGATTTTATATCTATTATTCTTTCACTCTACACACAGTGGTGGTAAGCTACTATTGTAGCCACACAGCTGCACCGGGGGAGATAGACGGAAGCGAGACTGCCATAGTGCATTATTTATTATGACAGAACTTTGATAAGTTTTAATGTAGGATATGTTTTGATTGTTTAATATATTATTTGGTTATTAAAAAGCATTGTGGTTTTGTTCTGTCTGTTTTTGCTGTTAGTAATGTATTTATTCAATTATATCATTTGAGTTTGTATTGGTGGAGTTAACTAAAACAATTGTAAATAACCATGTTAACTAAAATAATTGTATACCAGTGGAAAATATCTTGCTGTAAATTTTAAAATAATATTTATGAAAATATTTTCAATAACAGATTTTACAATGGGTGCCCATTTCTACTGCTTTGAACCCCTTTCCCCCAAATTGTGCATGTGCCTGCCCTGAACACTTTAGGCCTCATTCACCTGATGAAAAAAAAAACAAAAACAAACAAAACAGTTTTTTCAGATCTTCAAAATAATTCTGGACTTGGTGGCTTTTAAATGCATTTTAAGCATTTATTTGTTTTGCAAGAATTTAGTTGAATAGCTTTGTCAAAATTTGAGATTTTTGCATGTTGTGCTTTGAAAGGGTTGTTAACGCCTCATTTTTGTCTGTTAAATGTGTTTTAAAGAAAACTGAAATCAAAGAAGGAATGTTAAATCATTTTTCCACTTTGTCATGGTTTTGAAAACTATATTTATGGTCTTGGTTTTGATTCGGTCTCGACTTCCAAATGGCTTAGCCTTAATGCAATCTGGTCTCGGCCAGTGTGGTCTGGACTACATCACTACTGAGAAACACTTCATGTATGTAGTTTTTCTAAGTCTTCTCTTCAGTAGCTTGTCCATCAAATGCCATTTGATGTTTTTTAATAATGCTTCACTTTAGCAACTGTGGAGTTTATTGGTTTCACCCGGCACAGAGCCACTAAACGTAGCTTTAAAAGAATCATAGGTATTGTTCTTTGGTGTTGACCTGACAGATCTTTAGATGTGGCAAACACTATGCTATGACTACTTTCTTGTCACTCTATTTTATAGCATGGCTTCAAAATAAATTGCAAAATAAGAGATGAGCAGCCAAAGCTGGAAAGATATAATGGTGGTGTCGGGTAGCTTATCTTGTCATCTTTCACAGTTTTCAGAGACAACATTGATTGAAGAAGCACATCCTTCTCTTGTAATTGGTGCTTAAGCATCTTCTTGCCTCTTTCTCAACACCTGATGCTATCAGTGTATCGGCGTGACGGATTACAGATGGATTTGTAGGAAATGATTTATAGTGAGTTATAGTCTAACAATCCCAAATGACTACCTGATTTCAATATGAATGGGGATGTTGGACTTTGACATTTTCACTGTTAAAGAGCACTTTTCTTTCTATGTCTAAGTATTGAGAATTAAAAGTTGCTTTTTTTTCTCCTGTACCAAAATTGCTCTTAGACAGATAGCAGCAATTAAAATTAAAGAGTATGGAAAGGATGAAATCTTTATTATGTGAAGACCAGTATTTCTTCTTGGCTCTTTGTTATAGCACATCCATTTCCAGGAGCTAAAAGATGCTAATGTGTTAATTTAGTATTGCATAAGATCTTATCTAAACTCATTCCGCTTTGACATATTAAAATCCACATTTCTTTTAAACCTTTAAAAAGCAAAATTACAAAACTCCTAAATAAAGAGAAAGGATTGTCACATCTCTCGATGAACAGCTTGCATTCACACATTCTAGGACTTTTATTCAAATATATTTCGTGTTTTTTGTAGAGATTTTATGCTTTTGAAAGACTTTTTGCCTTCATGACCCATCTTATTAAAAATCAAAATATTGGTGCATTTTCAAAATTGAAGTATAAAGCTCTTTCATTGCATGGTTTATCAAAAGTCAAATGTTTCTGTCAAGGCTGCTTAGCAGTATGAGATGTCACACAGGAAGTGTACAGATGATATAGAATTTTAATAATGAGATGTGATGACGGCGGATCCAATTTCATATCATTTTAAAAATGTCGGGGCACGTGTGGTTGATCATTCTTTATTATTAGAGTGATTTTGAGAGGAAGAAAAAGATCTGTATTTCAAATAAACTCGTATGAGGATTAGATACACCAATAATGGGTTATGTAATATTTTGGGTTTCTACAATATACTGAAAATACAATCAATCCTAGAAAAGGAATATGAACAGATAAGATTAGCTTGAAGGAATACTTTGTGCTACTGTTTGGGTTCCTCTCTTTGTTTGTTTGTGTATTACTGATAGTGTTGGTTAAATCATTGAAGAGTCTCCTCAGGCAGAGACCTTGGTGATGCTATCAGTGTGCTGTGGTATTTGGCCTGCTAAAGGCAGTCTGACGAGAAAAGAGAGCTCTGCAATTTTACCAAAAGAAATCTCTCCTTTTGTTAAAAACCTGTCACTCTTTTTAACACAAATACATTCATTATTATATTAATTACAGAATCACCAGAGAAAGAAACTAACCAAATCCCAAACACAAACCTATTCCCAGTCTCTACAATTTGTTCTTTTCTCATTTTAATCTATATTTCTACGTCTCTTTACAACCAATAACTGTTTCACTGTTATACCAGAAAACAGTAAGAAACCTGCAAAGACTCTGAGCAATAAACAACATTACATCTTATAAAGTGAGTATAAGTTTTGTTAGTAATGTTAGTCATTACCTCAAATGAAATTTGCATTTCAATAAACTCAATACCCTTGGAAAATATTTAAATCACAGATTAAATGCATATTTATTAAAGAAAATCATACATTTAATTAATCAAATGTCTTTCCTAAAATAAATCTTGTAAATGAATAACCATTCTGAATTGTATAGGAGCGTAATACATTTTCAAACTCATGATATCTGTTATCAGCGCAAAAACACTAAACATTCAGATGACAATTCAATGACATAAGGCCGGCGTGAAAAAAAAAAATGTATGTATGGGGATTGAGGAAGTAGGGGGAGCACCGCAGCGTGCCTCCATCTGGGAAAAAACAAGCAACAATTAGAGCTCCATTCCATTCTCTCCTCCACTCACATATCAGTCCAGCCCAGAGCAAAGATCTAATCTAAAATTAAGCTGCTTAGTTGATCTATTTATTTATTTATGAACTACAAGACCTCCTGAGTAGCCAATCAAACATTCAAATAATACCTAAAAGTGTTGCTTTATTAAGAATCCAGGATGAAATGTGTTAACTCCGGAAAGAAAAACATGAAGGAAAAAAAAAAAAAACATTCATAACCTAAATGGCACATAGTTTATCCAAAAAATTCTAAAGTAATCGGCTCAAACTAACCATTTAGTAGCATTATTATCAATGGTCACACGTTTTTTGTTTTTTTCATTATTTTATTGTTTGTCTTGTTTTGTTATATGAAGTGGCATTTTATGCTTCTAACCTATAAGAAGTTAATTTAACTTTGGACAGTAACTCTGGACCGAACAATGACTATGCTTACATGAAAGTGTTAATTCCCCTGAAATTCAGAATATAAAAAAAATAAATACGACCTTGCAATCAGAGCTTCATTAGGGCCGTATGAGCAGAATCCGACACCTCCCACATACAAGGTAAAGCAGTATGTCATTGTTGAGCTACAATCAAATTCAAAATAAAATACTAATTATGTGGTCTGAAAATAAAAGCTTTGTTTTGTGGGGATTTTTCTGGGAAACTTGAATACATCACTTTCGCCCCCTGTCTAATCAGAACCCTTCCCAACCCCCAAACCTAAAATAGAAGCATCTAATTGTGTTTTCCACATGAACCTAAATAATTGCTATATCCATGTCAACAAGGAGCAGAATACTTTAATTCTGAATGATTTAATTCAAAAACAAAACATCATGTAACCGTGGCCATTGAATATTAGAGAAAAGCACTTTCCACCTCTGAGAGAGTGTGTGCATAATGAAAGTTCATTTAGTTAACAACACCTACACCTTATGTTATTATGTTGACTTCAGAGACCTGATTAGACCATGTATATGTGCTTGCTTATTCAATTCAACTTTATTTATATAGCGCCAATTACAACAAAAGTCATCTCAAAGTGTTTATACCAGACATGGACAACTAACGGCTCGGGGGCCACATGTGGCCCTCGGTCTAATATTGCACGGCAGCGAAAACAAATCCCCAAAAATTGTGTTTCAAGAAGTTTTAAGGAACTTAAAGCCCATCATAATATGCAACATAACTCCCAAAACACACACATTGACAGCAAAATGCATAAAGTACACAAAAACACACACAAAAAAAAAGACAAAATGGCAACAAAGACAGACACAACAACTGTTTAAACAAACAAAATTATAGAATTGCTCCAAACACACACAAACTGTCAACAAAATTGCACAAAATGACAGAAAAATACATGAAATTACAACAAGAACACAACAACAACAACAAAAAAAAAAAACACATAATGACTCCAATAACACACAATATGATGAAAAACAGACAAAGAAAAAACCCTTTCCCCACTTTATTAATGCTCAGATCGGTCATTATTCCAAAAGCTGACATGAATATTGATGATGTGGCCCTCGGAACAGGTACAATTACATTGTTGTGGCCCCCGCTGTGATAGAGTTGCCCATCCCTGGTTTATACGAATGTGTGTGTGTGTATGTGTGTCTTTACATGAAACTTGACCAACATATGGATCACAGTTGGAGAGTGAGTGGATGGATGAGTCAGATAATGGAATGAGTCAGCTGTGATGATTTAAACACACTGGTTAAAGCTGTAAAAAGGATCCCAACATTGTCCAATCAGGACAGAAAGCAGGCACAAAAGACACTATTGAGATTACAACCAAAACTATTATTTTGTTTCCCTTAGATGCTCATTATTACAGTCTAAATCTTAAATAATGATTAAAAAAAAACTTTAACTAAAAACTTTCTTGTATAACAAATAAGTGGTAAAAACACAATTATACCTAATGTGCATGTGCATCATTTTTATTTATTACATACAGATAGGAAGTTAGACTGATTCACCATTAATCTCCAACCCAATGGGATTTGAAATCAATACATTCATTTATTAGGTTTAATTGCATGTATCTGATTTGTACAACTTCAAGTAGGTGTAATTTATTTATTTATGCATAGCCTTAAACATTAAATACGCACTTGGATTTAATTATCAAAGAACTATTAGTTTAGCACATGCATTTCCGTTTTATCACCAATAAAAGGTACTCAGACTCAGAGATCCTTTGGAATTAATCAAAGATTAACTTGAGTCACGTATACAAAAGCAAACAAAAGCAAAGCGAGACACAATTTATTTGTAAGCACATTGTAAGGACATAAGGAAGCATTTACAAACATGCTCATGCCGTTTCATTTGACGCTCTTCTGTTTTTTGATTGTTGACTTGCATGGATAGTCACAGGCATTTCACTAAATGGTGCAGTGTTTACCTTTACCAAAATGTAAAGGAGAGGTCAATTCAATTTCGAATCAAACAAATTAAATATTAACCACAAACTTTAAGGAGTAATAAACTGCTTCTGGCACATGCTTTGATGCCCGCTGAGTCAGAGCTGCAGAGGTGTTTTTTAGGACTTGATAACCCAGTTTGAAAAAAGCAAAGTCAAGGAAGGAGAACCTATCAATGTGGGGATTATTGTACACACGTTCCAGGCATGGTTTGATACATTAGGGTGATTTGAAATGATGATTTCAAAAGTTCTTTGTCACTTGTCAGTGTCTGTCCTTAGCAGAATTTTTTGGAGCAACAACAACCTGCTGTTGTACTTGATGGATGAGCCAGGCAGTCAGCTAGTGTTACAATTTCACAGAGCCAGCCATCTCAGATCACCAGATGGCATTGCCACATGATGCATTGTGTGTAGGTTGTTTAATGATATTGCTGTAGGTTATTTGTCCTTGCTGTACTTTGTTCGGCCATTTCTCATTAACTAATATTGAACGACTTACACTAAAGTTTCCTTAGAAATCCCTGCTGTGAATTTGTTTTAATAGTGATTAAAATCTATGTTATCCAAATAATTTAACCCTTATTAATTGACAATTTTGGCATTAAGATATGCTTGTCCTTTCACAGTCGTCAAACTTCTCAGACCATTTTCGGTGTTTCGGTGTATCCCGAAGATTCTTTGCAAATATTTCAAGTTTTTTTTTTAATCAACTCCTTTTCTTTCATCTGTTAGAATTGATGGGAAAGTTTCCGTGAATACATGTTAGTTTAAGCATTGTTTTTTGACTGACAGCCAAAGCCAGGGGCCTGGGTGGTGGAGGCTGGAGCTCAGGTCTGGGAGGTGTGTGGGGTCAGTCATTCTGCTCTCATTTCATGACCAAGCCCAAAACCTAATCCCCCTTCCCTTACCCTAACTAACTTTCCCCCTTCCCTAAGCCTTACCTCTACTCTGGCCAACTCTGCCATACCCCTATCAAAGCAAAGCACCCCCTTCCTCATTCGTGAAGTAGGAGAGGAAGGTTTATGAGAATTGTCCCCAACCTAGGCGCAACCATTCAGACTGATGACAGTTTTAGACCGTACATACCAGCTTGTCATTGCCCGATCCCGTCAGATCTCGGAAGCCTCAGGGCAGCTGTGGCTACTATAGTAGTTTGCCACCACAAAGTGTGGCTCGAAAGAATAATCGCTATATAAAATTGATGCATTATTATTATTTACAAACACCATAAAAAAAATACCTTTTTTGCACATGCAACAATATAAGTCTCAGTAAACTGAGACTTATATTGTTGCAGCAGGAACAGACTGCTGTGCCTCAGCTGCTGAATGTAAAAGTGCAGTAGTTTGTGTCTGAAGAGATATTAATTTTCAGTTCTTTTAAATTGACATGTGAAAATTCCAAAAATATAAGTCAGATTGTGCACTTGTGCAATATTTGGGTTATTAGTCAATAGAAAAATGCTATTAAAGAGTGCATGGCCTTTCACAAAGCCAAAACTTTCGAGGTTTGTGTGCATTTCTTTGTAAAAACATGTGTTACATATTTCCACGTAATGAATGTAAATGTTTTAGAATAAAAACAATTGCTGTGCATTAAAATTAATTATTCAGTGTATCGTTTACAAGTTCAGAAGCTGAGATTAATCATGAATATATAGTGTGGTTAATTTTTCAATTCTTTTTTTTCTTTTATTAATTCACTCTTGTTTATTTCTAATATATTTTCTCTTGAAGCAAAGGTGGTGCCTTAAAATTAAAGTTTTTCTGTGTAAGAAAATGTGAGCATGACAATTCTGTAGATGTAAAACCTGTGATGCTATCTTTAGAAGAGCATCAAGCTGTCATGGCAAGTGGCAACTCTCAGCGTCAAAGGAGAGGTGGGGCAAGTGAGTCATTTAAATGAAATCATTATAAGACCTAAGATATCAGACATAACCACGGGGATCTGTGAAGAGCTTAAAAAGTCTTGGTTTTAATTCAAAGTAAAATGTTATGTGGGCATCAAGTGAAAAGCAATCATTTGTGTCAGGGCTCTACATTAAAAAGGTCACTTGTCATGTAGGGCATCCAATCCACTTGCCTCATGGTGAGTTAAAATTTTGTTCAGAAAACCAAACTATACAGTCATTGATTAAAATAGTTAATCATTCAGTTATTGTTTAGTATAACACGTATGTGTATATCAGTTTTTTGTTTTATTCAGTATATCGGCACATTCACCTCAACTCTGGTGTGTGTTAACAGCAATTTAGAATCTATTATATCTAATCTATTATCCTGACAATTTGCTTTTGTTTAAAAGAAATGGATTTAGCAGATTATGGGGAAAAAACTAATTAACAAGGAAAGATATATTGATCATTGGAAATCAAATTCACTAATATGATTAATGTATTAATGTTTTATTAACATTTTGTTTTATGACATACAGTAAAGAAAGGAGTATTATTGGCTGTTAATGAAAGCATAAAGTACATCTGCCAAGTATTTTTTTCGACAAAATGTATTTCTTAGGTATTTTATTTTTGAGTTGTATTCTTGCTCTCAAATTTTCAAATAAAAATATTTAAACAATTTCTATTTGATTTTGACATACAGAGGGTTCTTGTTTTTCCTTCTAATCTCATGTTTACTTAACAGTCTGGCTCAATTTAAAGGGGACATATTATGAAAAATGTTAACCTTTTTTCCCTGTGGTCTAAATGACATATCTGTGCTGGTGTTTGGTCAAAACATAACATGAATTAAGCAACAGAAGAGGTTTAATACCCTGTAAGAATGAGTTATGTGACAGTGCTGTGTTTTGAGGGGTGTGTCCCTGGATTTGCTTAGACCTCCCCCTTCCCTGTCCCATCCTTCACTGTGTGTAGAGCGTGGAGCCGAGGTAGCAGCTTCTCCTTCCCGCTACGCTACACTGACATGGCTGCAGCTTACCGGGACAACATTTAAGCGGTTAACTTCTTCAATAAACCTACATTCTGAGTGAACTCATCCTTTAGTAACTCCGTAAGCTGATCATTTACACCATAAAAGCGGCGCTGTTAATGATAAGTGCTGGGAGAAGTGATCAGCTCTCCCTCTCCCCTGTCATCCGGCTTTGCACACACCCACTTTCTCCTCCTCTGCTTTTTTAACGACAGGAATAGTGCATTTAAGTTGATAATCATTTGTTTTGTTCAACTGCTGCGTCGATTGTGTCACAAACACGTCAGATCAGTGATAGGGTGGGTGTGGAGTTACCAGTGGAGGGGAGTGTATTTTCTTTGCTTGAGATGTCACAAACTCCGAAAATTTGAAACGGAGCAATTTCTTCTGTGTTGTAAGACTTACACAGACAACAAACAAATGACTGGATGGTTTTATTTCACATTTTGTGTGCCGAAGGACACTCATGTTACCTCATATGTGATCAAAAAAACTGCAAAAGTGAATTTTACATAGTATGTCTCCTTTAAGGTGTTTGCTTTTAAAGTTAGCTTTACCTCCTTCAGCAGGTAGAGTGTAGTGATATGTAGCAGTGGCCATTTAATGGATTAGGAATCTCTTAATGTAGTTTGGCAAGGTCTCCTAACAGCATAGGGCCCATGTTGGAAACAGCAAACACCAAATAAATAAATGTTGTTTCAATGATCAAAATGAATAGGCAACTGACTTTTAAAGCATCATTAAGTATTCTTTTCATCAATAAACCTAAACAAGTTTCAGGTCTCTCGTTGAAAAACATTAGTACTGTTGAAGAATCGAAAGTGAAACCAATTAAAAGATTAAAACAGTGAGTTTTGTCAAAGACAGCAGTGTGTGCGCGAAATGCAACTGACCACTTTCTGTATTGTGTTCAGCAGCGCAGATCAAAGCCCCATTAATCTGCACGAGAGGTCTTGGCTTTAAGCAAATTACAACCTTAATGCATATATCACAATTCTTTTTCTGGGGGAAAAAAGACAATGCACGCCACGTTACACAAGGATAATGAATTAGTAAATCACATACAGTATGTGGTCATTTGTCTTTTTTGTCAAGCATTATTTTTCGATTTTGATATTTCGAAGGTTCTCTTGTTGCCCTCAATATAATGGAATATGACCAAGAGGTTCACCCCAATAAAGATACAAGGTAGTCTGCCAATGTATGTAATTAACATGAGCAGGTACAGACAAAAAGCCCACAGATCTGACTGTATTCCGCTTGAACTGGCTGATAGGGCCCTGGGACACCATTACACTAACTGATGAGGGCTATTTCTCATTCCTGGCCAGTCACTTCACAGCCATTAGTGTGTGCATTATCGACCTGTGGAGAGGTCTTTGTGCTCACGGGGAAACACCTGCAGGTCAAATCATCCCACCTCCCCTACCCCTCCACAGTCCTCTCTAACCCTCATCAGCAGGCATGAGATCAGGGAGAGAGTGCAGGAGCCATGTTCCCCGTGTGGGAGCTGCTGCGACAAAAGACAGAGCCACATATTAAATGCACTAATGATATATAGAGAGTGGGTGTGAAGAGCTGTACAGTATGCATTCAAGTGCATAACAGGAGTGAAAGGGGACAAAGGCCAGCACAAGTAAAAAAAGACAAGGGGACTTAATGTCTGATAAACTGGTAAACCATCTGTGGAAAAGCAGTAGTACATGTCGATTAACTACAGAGCAAAACTTTATCGCTATTTCCAAAAATAATATCTATTGGTGTAGCTGAAATTTAGACAGTGTATTAATGTATTGTGTATTTATGATTAATAAAATATATGTTTTGTTTTTCAGTCATAGTAACCATAAAATACATTTGAGTTAAATTATTACGTAACGATATGAAGAAAAAAATTGACAACTTTTAATCAACTTAGGTCTTTTTTTGGTTGGCATCTTTGTTTTCTATATTTATATTCTACAACATATACTGTGAAACAGTGTCTTAGGGTGCGTTCACACTGACAAACCCTAGAGGAGTTAAAACGCTCTAGGATTCATTTGTTTGGACAGTTTGCCTTGTTTTGGCAGCGTGAACACGCCAACGAAGTCTAGAGCGATTGTTTCTGCCGGCTCTAGTCAAAGTCTAGAGCAGCAATTCTCAATTAGTGGGTCGGGACCCAAAAGTGGGTAACGGACAGATGGTCAAAATATATGAATAATTAATGTGGTCCCGTACCCCTTCAGACGTTTAACCTGAGGACATGTACCCCCTTCTCCTGCACATCTAAAAAACACAATGTAATGCAGTTTTTTTTCAACCATAGGGTTGTGACCCATGGAGTTAAAATGGGGTCCTCTGAAGTGTCTAAAAAATTATAATAAAAAATGCAGATCAAAAATTGATTTTTAAAATGTATTCAAATTATATCCTAACACTGCTCCCTTTGTTGTAAAGTGATTTTGAGTACCCAGAAAAGCACTATAAAAATGTATGTCTAATAATAGATATCAAAAATTTGTGACATTAAATAAAGTTACAACCAAAAAAAGTTGGAAACAACTGAAGTAAATATATACAATGTAGCTCTACAGTAAAATTAGTTTTTTACCTATCCTGTTCAGAAACAATATATAATTAAAAAAAAGAATTGTGGCAATGCATGGAGGCTCCTGACCGCTGGTTGACTTATAGTGTAGTTTCCAATTTTAGATTCTTTTATTCTATTTGACAATTTGCATACCCCGTTTTGGAAACCTTAGGTGCGAACACTAAAACGGTGTGAGCGCACACTTATTTTAGAGCCCAGTGTGACAACACCATTTCCTCATATATGCATGACACAATTTTTATTATTTGTCATGCGTCTCACAAAATGTAGTTATCACCTTAATCATAATCCCTAACCTGTTATTATCTAATTATAACCCAAACCCTCAACGAAATGTTGCAAGTACAAAAAAAAACTACCTTGTCACAAGAGCTGGGTATGGTGGTGATGGAGTAGCCAGACGTAGAGAGAGAGAGAGACTGAGGAAGAATGCCTGAGTGTATCTTTCAAAATATCAATTCATTAATTTTAACCAAACCCAAAACACCAAAGTACAAATTAAAGCAGGCATGAGAAGAACCCACAGGACGACAGTGAAGCAGCAGTCGTTCTAACTAAGTAGTGAGGGAGGCTTGATTGGCAATGGGCCACACCTGAGTGGCAAACATGAGGGGAAGCCTAATTACTCAACACCCAAACACCTGGAGGCGGAGACACTAGCAGGAAGAACAGTAAACACAAAGACACAAGAGTAAACAACAATCCAAACAACTAGTAAAACCAAGACTGACTTAATAAAACTAAAAGAGGACCACAAGGACTAAACACACACTAACGAACAACCCTGACAGTCATTAGGCACCTTCCGTTTTTGACACAGCTGTGCTTCATTTTCTAATTGCTTCCTTACAAACAGTGACAGAGTGTTAACAACAAAGCACTAGGGGGGTATGTTACGAATCTAGATTCCTCTTATCGCACTGACTTCCGGGATTTAAATAGTGTGTGCTGAACTACAAAGCTCGCTAGAGCTTAATCACTATGGCAACTAATGCTGAAGGGCTAACCTGGTCGACTTGAATGTTAGCGAGTCCTAAAGCCCCGCCTCCTGACCAATCAGATATCTTAGAAAACGAACTGCCCATTGTTAGATGATCCTGGTTGGTGCAAATCTGACAACTGAGTTTATAAAGAAGATTATTATTTATAAATACAATCCTTTCATTTACCGATGACATCATTTTGGAAAGATATAGATTTGTATCTAATGGACTGATTTACAGTCAGCTGATGAAGCCTGTGTTGATCTGTGTGCCCGAACGGCTGAAGTAATTAATTCATTCATTCATAAGCTGGGGCTGACATTATCAGCAGGAACATGCACAATGTGCTCTCATCCCAGTGTGTGTAATAGAGGTCTACTTGAATAGAAACACGTGTGTGCTGTAATAAAGTTCAACTGATTAGAGCGCTGTCCGTTTATCATCCAATGGATCATTCCTGCCTTTTCTATAACAAAAGTGTTGTCTTTGGTCTGAATTATGATTTTTAATTATTCATCATTTTAAACTTCAGCAACCTGGTACCAAGTTATGAAGTGACTCAGATCTGAGCAAGTATAAAAGCTCCGCCTCCTGCTGTACGCTGCACTATCAGTGTGACTCGTCACTGTCAACATGGATTTATATTAATTATATTCATTTAAGATCATAAGTTGTTCCTCCATTTATTGTGAAGAAGCTCAGTCTGCCAGTTCTCTCCATTGATTGGTCAGACGCTGTAATCTCCACCCCTTTCATGTGCACGCGCACGTCGCGAGGCTGTAATCACTTGGTTTAAATTAGCGTGTCGTGATCATAGGTGATCGGCGGTCATAAGACAGGTCCTGTCTGAAAGGGAATGTTTGGTTAGTTAAAGCGTGCTAACGGAGATGAATCCAATCTAGATTCGTAACATAGGCCCCAAAACTTAAACTACATACGTAAATAACCGAGGACTTACTGAAAAAGGCATAACTAAAGGAGGGCTACAAAAGGCTGAAAACAAACAAACAATACAGACTCTGACAAATGTCCAATTAAACTAAATTTAGTTTGAAATTTGTCTGGCAGCATGAAAACATGCAAAAGTCGTGGTTGCAAAAAAGTGAAGCTATTATTTTTGTGACAGAATGAAGTTTCCCCATGATATTCTGTTTCATTTGGACTGTTCATGAGCACAATATTTCGTGTTACTGTCTCTGAGTGCCAATACCTTGTGTTGACAAGCTCATTTATAAAGTGTTGCTAACAGTGGCAAAATAAAAAGCACCAAGAATTTAACAAGCAGCTAGTCTACGTTTATAACTCTCTGTCTATTTGCTAAAGCTAACCAGTGGGAGGTAAGGCTTAACTGTCATTCACAGTAACACACACATACACACTCTAAACTGGCATTCTCTTCTGTGGTCCCATCTTCTTATATACTGTCATTCCAACTGACAAGTGACCTCTAAACTCACCTTGGAACTGATCATCGTACCAGTGTCAGATCACAAAATGCCTGACAGCGTTTGAACAGCCCCAAGATATTTGTCTTCACAATCCTCAGGAACCACTTTATTGCATATTTGTTCTCTTTTGTTAAGTAGATTGGTTAGGGCTGTAGTTAATTTCATGACTAATGGATCCCCTCAGCTGTTGGACAGAGTAGCATCAATGCCCACAGATAAAAGTATTTATCTTTTATTCAAAATGGAATGTCTCAGACAGTAGAGTGCACTTTAGTCTTGACTTCATAGGGGATAAGATGTATTTAAATATTCAATTCAATTCAATTAAACTTTATTTGTATTGCGCAAATTACAACAAAGTAATTACAATGTGCTTGTCAAAATATCAGAATCAGAATAAGAATCAGAATTCCTTTATTAATCCCAGAGGGAAATTGCTTTTGTTACAGCCACAGAACACAAATGAATAATTAATAATTAATTAATAATAAGAAAGAAAAAACCCAACAAGATCCACATGAACAAGCATTTAGCGACAGTGGGAAGAAACAACTCCTTTTTAACAGGAAGAAATCTCCAGCAGAACCAGGTTCAGAGGTGGCAGACATCTGCCTCGACGGTTGGGGTTAGTCAACAGAAGGACTAACATAATAAGATAGAGAGATAGAACATCAGAGTGTCTCAGACTAGTTGAGCCGTGAACCACAGATCAGGAACTGCCATCATCAGCTTCACGGCACCTGAAACAGAAACAAGAGAAAAGGGCGAGGAGAAGGCACAGACTGCAAAACAACATGATACAGTATTATCAAGTCAGCCTGCCTTGGCCTTGGTCCTCACTCCCAGTGGCCTAGTCAACACTATGTGTAAAGATGACAAATCTCTTCCCGTTTATTGGTAAGCTAACAGCGACTCCAAGGTCTGTAAATGCGACCATTCACAGATGAGCCCATGTCCGTTTTAGCGGTTAGGTCATGTTGTGATTCAGTCCTGTTTATACGGAGTGTAAATCATAACCAGCTACGTCAGACTTTGAATCTCTTCTTGTTTATTTGTAATCTAACAGCAACTCCAAGGACTATAAATACATTCGTTTACGGACGAGCCCATGTCCACTCTAGAAGTTAATGCTATTATACAGTATACAGTGTGTAAGTAGGTCTTAAGTTTAGCCTTAAAGGTGGAGGGGGTAGCAGCTTCCCGTACTGAGACTGGGACCTGGTTCCAAAGGTGAGGGGCCTGGTAGCTGAAAGCTAATGCCATACATTTTGGTGACAATGGCCACGGTTACACCAGCCACCTAATTCGGATTTAAGTTTAAATCTGTATTACATTTGCAAGATCAGTTTAAAGAGGATTTAAACTTTATTCTGAATTAAAAGGGAATCAAAACACCCATGTAAACGTGGTCAATTAACTGTTTGTTGGTGTGTGTGCTTTACCACCAAACTGTATGGACATACCTCATGATTGCTCACACCTCATTGCAATGTTAAGCTAATACATGTTTTGAAGACAAAGAGCTGAGGCACGTGTAGCTGCAGCCCTTCTTTCCTGTCTGTGTGGTGTCCTCCAGGCAGATAATTGTCCTTGAGTCCACTGCCACTGGATGATTATTCATCTTTTAGAAGCACCCGCATCACCGTGATGTTCTAATTCACATGAATTAATATTAACCGCGCACATTTCCTGCTGGCTTTCTTTCTTGTTCAACTTGCTAAAGGAAGCAAAGACATGTGTTCGCACCTTGTTACAGGACTACTATCTATTCTCTTTGTGAGCAGATCAAAGCATTAATGCTAGACAGGTAGAGGACCTGAACAAAATGCTAATGCTAATCCTATTAGCATTCCAGGCAAGGCTTGTGGCAGGCTAATGGCTGCTGCTTTGGGTTGGATGGAAGTCATCCTATTGAGGGAGATCGAAGTGAAGGCATACATCAGTGGATTGATATCATCACACATTATATGAACAGCTGCATATATTTTTCATAGGGTTGACATTCTAAGGAGATGCAAGTGTAGCGCCACATAAATCAAACTGACAATCGAATGGACCAGAAATGGATCCGGGTAAGACAAAGAGGTTGCACGAAAGTATCATGCATATTCCCTCACACACATGCACACGGTCTCTAAAGCACACCATCTTTTTTTAATAAATGCAAATGTTCTGCATCTTGCATGGTTCATTTATTCACTATATAATTAGTGTATTCCATTTGATCAATCAAAGGCTGATGACTTTCCATGACGACCACAAGTTCTTGTACCATAGAAATTATGACCTTGCAGTGAGGAACAAATAGAATGAAATTAGAAAATTGAGTGCTATTGAAGATATTAAAGATGCAGTTTGATTATTATGCATATTTCTGATCAACCATTGCTGGCAGAGAAATAGAGACAGTAAATGTAAGTAAATAGATTAAGAATTATTTGGGGTTTTTTTTTTTTAGCCGTTAGTCTCTTTTGCTTTTTATTTTATTTTTTTACTGTTTAATATAAGGATTAATGAGCAGTGAAAGAAACTGAGGTCATTTTCAATATTTTCTGTGCTATTGCACAACAGGCTAAAATGTACTTACTCTAATTACCACTATAAAAACATTATGTAGAAAGATACTGTTTTATAAATACATACAGTAAAATATTGTTTTACTAGGACCAATACTGAAGTTATAAGCACTTCATTTTATTATTTAAGTGCTTTAGTGGATTATTTAACCACATAATGCTGGACTTACGTCTCCAGATATGACGCCCCAGCAGGCCAGTCCATCCAACACAACACCAGAGAGGGCCTCAGTCCCCCCACTCAACTAGTACTCAGTTTTACATCAGTTTCATTCCCCAGGCCTTCAGTCTCTTGAACCTACAGTAATGTTGCTTTTAATAACTCTCTTTATTTAAGATTTATTTCTTTCGTCTACTTCGGCTTAACGAGTTAGATGCTACAAAGGTCCAAGGTCATCAGTCTGGAGGAAACGAACGCTTCACCCCCGGCTTCCTTGCTGTGATGCTGAATTGCTTTCCACAACATGCCTAAAACTCCCTAACGTGAACTACTGACGTAACTTCTGGAATCCATCAATATGCACATGTGACTACAGAGGCATAATTGATTTAGCAAAATGCATATTATTACAGAGTTGGTTATCGATAGTGAGCAACAAAGCACTGCACAGCAAATCCAAAGCACTGACTGATCTGACTACTGTTAACAATCCCTTTCAAAAGTTCATAAATTGCTTATGACATTAAAAATGTATAATTGTATTCTTGTTGAAATAAGTAATGGAAACAAAGCACTTAAAAACATGTCCGTGTGGTGAATGGAATTCACAAAGTTACCTCGGATTTGAAAAGAAGACAGGTGGTTAAACCATTCACTGAACTAAAAACTGCAATCAATTCCTTCCCAGCTTGCTTAAAGGATTCTACATATGGTAGGAAATGCTCTGATGCTTCATCATAATTACATATCAGCACAGATGCTAATCAATGCATTCTGCAGCTCAGATGCTTCGGAAGCCATTATGTGGTGTATGTGTCAAACTGAAAGTCTTTTCAGAGGGACTTTACCAGACACCTAAAATTATTCTTGAATGAACCAATCTCTTATAGATTTTGAGTCAAGGACACTTATTGTGGATGTTCTGTTCCAAAAATTGTGCATTTCCAAGAATAAGCTATATCATTCAATGTCTTTGGCCAAAGAGCAGGGATTTATATAAAGAACAGTCAGACAGGCTAAGAGAAAATAGATGGCATTTTATTTCCTGAAGCCAGAGCGAGAGTGATTGAGAAAAGAAGTGTGTGTGTGTGTTGTGCAGATAGAGCGGATGAGGCACAGTATGTCTTCTGTCTCCTGTTCATTGGAAAACACTTGCGGTGCAGAGGTCATTATTTAGTCTTGTGATCTGGATAGCCAGTGCCTTAGAAGTTTAATGAAAAGTGTCTTAAACTGTTTTTCCGTGTCTTTTTTTTTTTTTTTTTTTGGCTAGACAATATGATGGATGGTCCATTTTACAGCCTATTTCATCTGCCGTGGTGATCTAAACTGTATTTTCAGGGAGGTTTTTACTTGAAACATCAATTTTTGTGTGACAAGGTTTTTCTTCTTTTTTTTATCAGAGTGGAAGCACAAATACTGCAGGCCATCATCAAAGGTGGGGACTCTACATACATTATATTATACACAATACCTTAGAGCAGGGATGGGTTCAGGGATTCATTTCAGCATTTAGAATAATGGCCAATCTGAGCAACAATACAGTAAACGACAAAGGTTTTTTGTTGTTGTTTTGTACATTTTTGTTGGCATTTTGTATGCTTGTCATTCTGTGTGTTTCAAATCATTGTGTTGTCACTTTGTATGTTTTTCTGTTGATTTCATGTATATTTGTGGTCGTCATGTCATCATTCATTTGGAGTAAATTTCTGTATACTTTTTTTTGCAACATTTTGTAATTTTGTATTTTTTTTGAGTAATTGTGTGCGTTTTTGCTGTTGTTTTGTCTATTTCTCTGTCGTGTGTTTTTGGAATCATTTTATATAATAAATACATATATTCATCCTCCCTTGCTTCTCAGAGCTCTGTTTCATCCATTTTTTCCTTCTAGACAGGCACACTACCTTGTTTTGTTTCACCTTGTTGTGTTTCCCACACACAAGTTCACAAAACCCGTTTCGTTCTCACAGGCAGTGTCAGACAGTCTCATTCTTTTGCCTTTGTTTATGTGGTTAGCCAACAGCAGCCTTCCTTGGTTTCTACTATACGAGATGTGTGCTGTTACTGTGTTACTCTTACTCTTTCTCTTTGTTTCCCGAGGGACCACTGCATCTGTACCATCTTCATGCCAGAACTCTGGAATAAACTGTGAAAAATATATTTTGGTCCATTTTTGTCTTTATTTCTCAGACATATAGTGTATGCTTGAAGATTTCCATGACAGCGTTTACTTTGGGGGCTGCACAAAATTAGACCGCGGACCTGCATGTGTTCGGAAGCCTAAATGCTAGTGCACCGCATTATAAATTTGTCCTAAAGTGCTGAAATATTTACCTCTTTTACATTTGTGTGAACACGTGAAACATGGTGATGTGCTGTGAGCACTAGGGTTGGGTAGGCAGGGCGCAGCAAATAGAGACCACTAATGTCAACACCAATGACAATTCCATATGATTCTGCTGGCAAGTGTGGTTAATTCAATTCAACTTTATTTGTGAAGCGCAATTTACAACAAAGTCATCTAAATGCGTTATCAAATGATAAAAATCATAATAAGAAAGGAAAAACCCAACAAGATCCACATGAATAAGCATTTAGCCATCTAACAAAATCAACATCGTAAAACACCATTAAAGAAACATAAACAATTATTTAATATAGCCTCCATACTCTCCCAACAAGATATATATACACGGCAGCGCATCCATTGTTTGTGTTGGAAACACAGAAACACGGAGAAAATGACAACAACAACAACTCAGAACAGCCTCAGTGAGGAGCATCCACAAAGCCAATCCTACCATTCACTGTGGAAAATACGAACAATGTTCTGACCTTTCCTTTGCTGAAGGTCTGGTAACTCAGGTGTTTGTCTTCCGTCTTTTAAAAGCTGTCGTTTTTCCTCAAAAGAAAGTTTCTTTATCATCTCTAGCGCTGTCATCCTTCCTGTAGTGTTATCCCGCCCACTCACTAGAGAACGTAGCAGCAGCAGCCACGTTGTATCAATTCACTAATACACTGTGAACTTACGTATAGCATTTAGCATAGAGCGGTTATGTCCAAAGGCAGCGTATAGAGCTTCTTAGGTAAATGGTTGTCATCTTGAGGAACTGACTGTGAATGCACAAACACATTAAAACACGCTATGGAAACAGAGGCAGAGCAGCAACGTGCTTTTGGTAGAGGGTGTGGCCTCCTCCTGCCTTACAGCGGTGTGAGACTGTACAACGTCTCTGCCATACCACAAAATAGCAATGTTTAGTTATTTATTATATGAAAGGCACAATATGCTGACACTTTCAAACTTATAGGTACTGTAGGCAATCGGAAATGGAAAAATAAATAAATTATAATTATATTATAATTAAAACAAATAATCAAAATATCAATTCACCCTTGGGTAGGCACTGCCTACCTTGCCAACCCTGACTGCACGTCACTGAGTCTAGCATATAATAACATCAGTCTGAATTGATTTGAAAAGAGTTGTTCAAATAACGAACCAATGACGATACAGAGAAATGGCTGTTTAATGTAGGTGAAGGACAACCAATGTCCGGTTGACATGTAGGTTCAACAGTCAAAGGATGAACATTTGAGCATAGCTTCAGTCCTCGTGATGGGGGCTCAGTGTTTTCATCTGACTTGGACCAAGTATTTGTTATTCACAGTCCAGCATAAAGAATGTGTCTAACATGGAAAATAACTCCAGCCTTCTATTAGCCTCAAAAAATATGTAATTTGGGCAGAGCTGATATTAGCCACGTGCAATGTGAGCCGTAAGTGTTCTGTGTATATATTTAGCATATTTGACAGGCAGGTGTTAACTGTTAGCTTCACGCATGGCGGTTCAGGCATGAATGAGCATAAAAGGCAACAGAGAGGAGAGATGTCTTATGCTACACCCAATACTACTGGAATAAATACAAAATAATTCAAATGTTTATGTAAGAAAGTATTGTTCAGTAGCTGTTTTGGGGCACTGACAGAAACAATACAAACCAACACATTTTTGTAGGTTCAATGAATTGGCCAAATATTATCACTTCGATGATAAAACAAAAAGAGGGAGCTCTCTTGTGGCTTTAATCACGGCAGCTTTTCTTAATGTTCATGAACAAATTCCCCTCACATGGTGACATATTGAAGGGAGGGCTGGGTAATGAGAAGACCTGGGGCAGATGTGGAAAGCAAGTCAGCCACTCAGCCCTCCAGGACACACTAACAGAGAGAACATTAAAAATTAGCTCATGGACCTCGAGGGGGGTTTATGTGGTTATAAGGTCTCATCTGTGTCCGGTTGTGAAAATTATGGATGTAATTTCCACTCTGCTTGACAAATGGCATCTACAATTTTTACTTTGGTGATTGCCTTCCATAAATCTACTCAGATTAAACAGCATACTCTGATAGCACTTAAAAAGCAATTTTCTTCTCTAATGGCATCCAGCGTGATGTAGTTCATAAGGTACAGTAAACTCAGAATCTCCTCAAAGATCAAAGATGATAAGCTAACTTTTGTTTTGAGTCTGCATTTCACTCTCCTTCACAATGAGATTGAGAGTCTAGGGTTGAGGTGTATTTTATAAATCCTGTGTGAATGCCCCTTTTAAAACCAGTAAGCTCCATGTAAAGCCACCAGTGCACACAAGTGTACAGTACCAGACCATAGTCCTGCCCCACGGGTAGGTCATGTCATTCAGAGCCACAGTTGATGCATCGCTACAGGGCACTCACACATCTGGAGTCCCTTGCCTTGCCCTCCTGCTGCTTCCAACTGGCCAGATAGTCCTAGAATAGGCCTGTGGACATCAGTGTGTCATAACAGCTGGGGTGGGCATGGGTTTTTCTCCTACCCTGTCAGCAAAAGGTCAGGGTCCAACAACAGCAACTGGCAGGAGACGTGCACACAATGTCCATCCATTTCTCTACAAATTCATTTTTTCTAAAAAGCACACTCAATGAAAGGAACTACTCAATGCTCTTTAAACAAACATGTTCTCCAACAATTTTTTTTTTTATTTTGTTTTTTATTAATAAAAAACTATGTCAAAAAGGTCACTTTATAACATATTATCTAGCTCTGCTTCAAACTCCATTTTTTCTCTCTCTCTCTCTGTGTGTTCCCAAAACTGGTCACTAAAGCACCACAGGGGAGATGTTGACCCTGTTAGAAAAGAGTAACCCCTGCATCTGTCTACAACACTACAACAACAGAAAGCACGCCACAAGCCATAAAGCCAAACAAGCATGTGTGTATGCAAGGATGAGCACTGCATCACCAGCAATGGTGGACCACCCAAACACATGTTAGCCTTTTTTTCTGTGAATAGTTAGGTGTCCTACTCTTTGAGAAACTAAATTATGTCATGTGGATCTTCTTTATAGGCTTTGTTAATCTACAAAATGACAGTATTGGGCAAGCCACTTGGTAAATGTAGTGAGCTAAGCTACAAGCTATTTTACATTGAAAAGCTTTACTACACTGAAGCTACCCACCAGAGAAATGTAGCAAGCTAAGCTACAATAAAAAGACCAAAGCAGCTTAACAACATTAAAGCTATTTTTGTTAAACATCAAACAAACTGAATTCTAAGTCATTGCTATGTAGTGATCAATAGATCAGTTGAATTGTTATTAAACTCGTCTCTCAACAAAACCATCTTGTTAAAACTCACGTTAAGACACAAAAAAAATAACTCTGTGTGTGTTTGTTTTTATTTACTCATGATGATTTTGGATAATTTCGGTTATAAATGCCCTCATAATTCAGTCTTTAGTTGAAATTGATTCTTTTATCTACCTCATTGTTTTGTGTTTTGATTCACGTTTAGGGGCTACAGTAACTTCTTCCTTTTGGGTTAATAAAGTAGGCTTGTGTTGATATCTGTCTGTGTTTAGCTATATACAGTGCTTAGTTTGTAAATCATCAGGTACCGGACCACAGGCAGTAAGAGAGAGACAAAAATGTCATGGAATACATTTTTTTAAAACGCCTTTTGTTACTTAAGTCAGCCAATAATATCATGTGAACACAAACAACCAATTAACCTACACGTTTAATAAAAGTATGATGAATCAACCTTAAAGATGTTTCAGCACCACGGACAGTGCAAAATCACAGCTAATTTAACCACTCAGCACCACACTTTCAGAACACAAAAACCTCCAAATACTAAATATTTACAAACTTTTAACAGTTAACACAGCGACGAGATTACATTCAAAATCAATGTCAATGACGCAACGTCAAGCAAGGCGACATGCGAAATCAAATGAAATTGCAAAATGAAAGTGGTTAACTCATTGAACAAGCCTACATTTTGAGTGAACTCATCCTCCAGTAATTAGTAAAAGCTGCGCTGTCTATGATAAGTGCTGTAAACGTATGTCATCACTCGCGCTCAGTTTTTACCTTCAATTTTGTGTGCACAATGAAATTTCCAGTGATTTCAATTCAATAAAGGACACTGCTGTACAAATATAATACTTGTAAAAATGTAATAAAAACTCCTAAAAGCAAACGAGGTTCTCACTGCCACCTACACAAATATCAAATTATCCATTCATCCAAATTGAGTTTGTTAATATTTTTACGATAAAAAACGTTTTTCAGCTTCTCCTGTTTTCTAATTTTTCCTTTAACACACGCTTGCACATACAAACACGAAAACACACAGTGTAATGATTTAGCCTCCAAAGGACAGCTTACCCTGTGATTGTTGTGATAACTTGTTAAGGTAGGACCTTGGAGTTTTACAAGGTCAACACATCTCTGCATTTGCCATCGCCTCCAGCTGCGCCCTTGCATCCCGACTGCAGTCTTGGGCGGCCATCAGCAGAAGGATAGGCTACTTGTAATGCTGCTACTGCCCAAAACTGCAAAGGATCTTGACATCACACATTGTCACCAAACCCCAGCCCTGTACATAAAGCGAGCTAAACTTTAAACCAATTATCCAACCAAATGCATTCATGGAAAAATCAATGGTTTGAATAGATGCATACATATGTATCCAGCTTTTTGTACCTGAGACAAAAATGGTGATGTGCCATCTCTGTTGTATGTAAAAAGATATTTTGAAAAGTCACTGGCTTCTGCTTTTCTAACAGGGGCTAATAGAATTACAGTGATTGATCATTTCTGATAGCTGAGCATGTCTGGTTGGATTCTTGGGAGGCATGAGGTGCGACAGTGCTTTGAAGGAAAGAAGGGACAAAAGGATGATGAAAAGAAAGACACAATGAAGAAATGATTCGAATCAGTGCCTAGAGTCCCTGATGGATAAGGTCATTCATTTATCAAGCACAGATGTTATTAAAAAGGCAGCCTGGCAATAAGGAGAAGTAAAGGGAATGAAAAAAGTTTAAAAAGATAAAAATCACAAGAAATACGACTCATCCGCTACCCATTTTTAACTTTACACAGAAAGGTCAACTCCAGCAATTTAGTAGATTTCTGGTATCTATCGTTCTTGTGTCCTTTCTGAAGTTTCTTAATTTAAAGCATATTCAATGTTTGATCAGAATCTAACTTAAGTTATTATTGCCAATATTTCCACCAGCTGGTTCTTTTCAAGCAGTCCACTTTGTGAAGCCCACTTTGTTTCATTTGCGGATATATTGAAATCATTCGCTGGGTGTTATCACGCCTTTGATTGACTTAAAGCTCAAATCTGGAGTTTCTGAGAAATCTATGTTTATGTATCGTTATGTATCGTTATTTTAGTCTTTTACTATGGTCTACTGCCGGTGGTCATTCATATATATTAATGTATATACTGTAAGTCCCGTCTTTGTCCTATAGACCCCTATACAAATGGAAACGAGCCAATAGGCTTCGACTTCCTGTAGCGGAGTCTGTCAATCAAAGTGAATGTGGAACTGTGCACGGAAACAAGGCCATGAGTCACAACAACAAATGGAAATATTATTTTTTGGCTCTTACCTGACCCACAGACCCATATCAATGCGAGCCAGTGCAACCGTGTTATGTTCTGTGAAGCGCGTGCAGTAAAAAGTAGAGGTGTGGCTTCTGGTAGATTGCAGAGGCAGGGGGAGGAAGTGAAGCTGTTTAAGGCGGGACATCAAGACGTTACTCAGAAACTCTGAATATCAGCTTTAATATGAGTGAATTATTATTATTTTTTTCAAATGCTTATTTCACCTCTTTCTATATTATTGTACTGTAGGTCTAAAATGTTAATGCTCGCCACAAAGCACACAAAATTAGATTTTTTGGTTTTGAATGTAAATCCTTAATATATTTGGTCTCAAATTATGTTTCTTTTCCTACAATTAACCACGCAGGCCTAGCAGCGCCCGTGTTTCAAAGGGTGTCTTAGATATATGCATGCAGGCGTGAGGTCGTAATAGGATTTACAGGCAGAGTGAACATGAGCATAATGGAATCTTGTCACTCAGAGGAAGAAAAATTGGACATAATTCTATTTGTCTCACCGACAATTCTTCTTTCGATTAAAAAGGAATTGATATCAGTGGTACAGCAAAAAATAATTGTTTTTTTTTTTTTATTAGACAGAGTGAACACATATACACAATTGTCTGCTGAGTTTGTCAGTGTGAATGTGTTGTTTACTAAAAGTTTAGGCAAATACCAAACTAAAAAACTAATCTCACTGCCAATTAAACACTGGCAGGACACCAACGCTTTAAAATTGATCTTCCTGTGCATTTAGTCAGGAAAAAGCACCAAAAAATGGAGGATTTATTCATCATTGACTTATCCTAATAAAAACCTGCTGCTAGTTATGGATGTTTGATTTGAAGTGTAGATTTACGCTTATAAAGCTACAGTTTACTTCTGGAGCTATTAAGGTGTGAAGCTATTGCACATTTCTGTTGCATGTCACCCCCAGTTACAATCACCCAACTACATTACCCCCTTGTGGGTGTTTTTTTTTTTTTTTAAATAACCTCCAATCATTTACAATAAGCCTTCTGCAGAGGGCCTGGCAATAAAAAAAACTCACCATATTTCTTAATAGGGGATATAAAACAATAGCACCATGTAAAAAATGAAGAAGGAGGGCTGAAGCCGAGGCTCTGTTTAACCATACATCACAGTGTGGATGCAGGACAGGCAAATATGCTGACATCAGGCCTCTATCTACTTTTCTTACTCTCCATGGACTCTTCATAAAACAAACAGTGGGTGTAAATTTAGGGAAAGCAGCCGTAAACAATAGGCCACGGGGAAAAGTTTAGAGAGTTCAGCTTGGATAACAGTTTAGCCAGAAGAACCTGGTGATGATGAATTGGTTTGTTTGTCACCTTTCTTCCGTCTCTAGGGAGCAATGATATGGATCACAGAGGGAGAGAAGGAAAGGGGCTACAGAGGAAGAAGAAAAACTGCATCCTAAATAAAAGCCAGCAGAGTACAGCCGGTACAGAAAATAGCTGATGTGTGAAGCTCTAACAATCCCCCCTAATGGGCCATGTCAAAGTTGGTTTATTAAACATTGACAGAGGGAGTTCATTTCTTAGCTGTCATAAAGAGATCAAAGTCATGCCACATTTCCACAATGTAAATTATTGAGCCAGTGGTCTAACTCAGGGGTCTGCAACCTGCGGCTCAGGAGCCTCATGTGGCTCTTTGACTGTTGTGCAATGGCTCCCTATAGCTTTAAAAAAAACTATTGAAGTAGTTGATTTTTTTCCATAGGCTATTAATGATTAATGACAAATAAAATCATGATATAACAATTTGTGAACCTAAAAATAAATCACGTTGTGCAATGACTTCCTTCTTCACCTCCTGCAACATCTACAGACCATGAACTTTCCTGTACCAGTGGCTAACCTTAAGTTTTAAATCCCTGGTAAGAAAACTAAACATTATTCTGGAAGAAAATAGAGATTTTAATTGTGTGGGGGACAGAGTAATTAAACCTTTATGTGTGGCAAGAGATTACCATTTAGCATGTGTTGACCACATAATCACATGTTATCAAATTCAATTTACTTTTTGTAGCCTTTCAGATACATTAACTAAAAAATATACAGTAATACATTGTACATTATGTAAACTAAGATGCGTAAGAATTTGAAGATGCAAGATACTTATTTTAAACTGCTTTTAAGTTTCCATTTACATAATCAAAATAAATCAAGTCAAATTAAATAAAACATTATTCTATATAATTTTAACTGTATAGAATTTAATACACTGTATTATCTTCATTGAGAAGGTGTTTTTTCAGCTTTAATCATAGTGAGATGACGCAAAATGGCTCCTTGTAGAGTAAAGATTGCAAACCCTGGTCTAACTTATAGGTGGACAGAATAATAGTTCCTATAGCAGGTATAGGTTCCAACATCCACACAAGGATCTACACCAGAATAGAAATGCAAAGACAACATTTGAGTGTTAAGAGCTCTTTTCATATTCTAGCTGGAACTAAAGAAACCACCAACAAACAGGGTCTCCAGGGATGCACTATACACTCTTTATTCAGTTGAAAATATACTGGTAGCATAGCATTAATCATAAAGAATTACTTTTCCAAAAATAAATCCCTTTATGCGATGTTGGAGAGAGGGTCTGAATGCGTGTATGTGTGAGTGCACTGTATCCTCCATAGTATCTCGAGGGAAATGTGGTGTTTTAGATAATGACAGGTCTCTTGTATTTGTTGATACCTGGTTGTGCATTATGCCACGAACAAAACCTCATTACCATTCTCATCCCGGCTTTTGTCATCCATCAGCCACACACACGCTGAATAGGTAAACACAATTGACGCAAGGCTATGAAGCATCTCAAAATCAGTGATGATTTTTGGAAAATAACAGCACATGCCTGTGTGCAAAAAAGAAACCCTGCAATTTCAGCCTTGAGAGCAGACCATAGAACAAAAACTATTATGGTTATCATGGGCAGAGCATTGGGGCAAAACAGACACATTCAACCAGAGATACCTTGAACCAGGCGGTGCCTTGATTGATTGAAAAATAGGATAAAAAAACTGTATTATGTAAATATGCTTCATACTTTTTAATGATTGTTCTAGAAAGAAAATATGATGGTAATTTCGTTTACCCAAGGCACAGCATTTTCAATAGAATGTGCAAAACATGATGAAAGAGATGGATATTTCCACTGTAAAGTGTTGTTCGTGCTGATAAATGACAAATTAAAATGGGAAAGCATGTGTTAGTTCTTGGATAAAAGTCAAACTTTAAAATAAGGGAAACAAAACAAAACAAAAATAAATGTTTGAATCGAATATTTCACAAACATGAAGTACTTTAATGAACACCTATCATACTCTACTGCAGTGGTTCCCAACCAGGGGTACGTGTACCCTTAAGGGTACTTCAACACACCTGAGGGGATACACAGAAACATGTGTAAATTTATTTATTTTTAATTTTTGAGACAAATTTTTGCTTGCTCACAAACATTTTCCTTATTCATCAATACTACATTGTGGCACAACTCTTTAAAATATATATAAAAAAGGTGAACATCAACACCTAAAATGGTCAAAACATCAGAAAATTTATGAGTGAAGCTTTCAGACGAGCCTTCTGATGCAAATTAACAAAATAAAGGGGTACTCGCCTTAAGACGGAAAAGAAAAGGGGTACATTCGACAAAAAAGGTTGGGAAACACTGCTCTACTGGATAGCAGCTGGAAAAAAACAGATTTTGTTTCTTAATTTTAATAGAGGTTATAGACTGAATGAAAATGATATAACCACACAACAATCAAATGCATCACATCATAGTCAACCAACCAGATTAAATGTAATGCACCGTGCCAAAACAGCATTAAATGCTGATTATTTTCTCAGTTTTAGAGTTCATAAATATAGCTATACTTAGAGCCTGAGATTTTTTTTTTAATTTTTTTTTAATCAAATTCATTGATGTTATTTTATTTTGAAAAGAATTGTACATTTTGACAAACCTTTGTGGAAAATTAAGTTCCAATTGCTCAAGATTTGGTCTGTTCCTTTTTAAGTTTCTACATAAGATGTTTACTGTATGCAAGGGAACCGTGGATTTATTACCAAAAAATAATGTGTGAGTGCGTGCTTGTGTGCGCGTGTTAATAGTAGCAACTGTTTATATATTCTGTACCTGATAAATTCACAATTGTCAGTAATAATAATAATAATAATAATAATAATAATAATAATAATAATAATAATAATAATAATAATAATAAAACTGTACAGCACAATGCCATTAAAATGTATCCTGCAGTGGAAAATACTTTCCTGATCAAATAAAGGTAAAAAAAAAATATATATATATATATATATATATATATATATATATATTATTTTATTTATTTTTTTAATTAAAAAAAATCGATATGGATGCATTTAGAATCGACCCGAGAATCGGGTGACATAATATCGTGATATATCGCTGAATCGTTTTTTTTTTTTTTCAACACCTCTCGTGACAACCCTAGTAACTACCGGTAGTAGCTTTTACTTTGAGTACTATTTAATTGAGCGACTTTTTATTTGTACTTGAGTATTTTATGTATGACTTACTTGTACTTGAGCAGAATCTCAAGTCAAGTAACAGTACTTCTATTTGAGTAGGATAAATCAGTACTCACCTCTGCAAACATTGCACATTAATCTAAAAAGTGGAAAGGAAAAAACTTGGGATGCTTGTACTAATGATGGATGAGGGTTGTGTCATGGAAAGGACATACCTCAACGTTATTCAACTGACTGCTGTTTTAGAAGCATATCTATCAGAAAAGGGCAATGTTCCTTGTCCTTCAAGACAAGACATGAGTGAATAGAAATATGTGTGCACTCTGAACAAAAAAAAAATCATTCTCCGTGCTTTGCAACAGCAAAGAAAAAGTATAGGCTTCCTTGCATATCCTGGCTCAAATATGAGGGAAGCTGTTTGCTCTGTCTCCCTGTGTTAAACTCAAGTGCATGCTTAGAGGAAGGAATGGCAGTACAGAAGTCACAACCTTGCCGATTGCGGTTTGTGGACTGATCTTGAAAAAGCCTGCTTCAGTCGCCTTGCAAGAGATATACTGTGATACATCCGGGTGAAATAGAACTAAAAAACTATGGAGCCCTCAAGGCTCGGTGTAAGAAAACTAACCTCTTTCATTTACGCCTTCACACACTGTCTGTGTCACAAACACATACAGTTACTCTGAGGATTTAGGTGGAGAAAATAGAGATACACAAAATTAGATTTAAACATAGCACAGCTTATTGATTCTTTTGATTTGATAAAGTTACATTTCTTAGCAACACCACCTGAAACAAAAAAAAAAAAAAGTGTAATGATCTAGAGAGAGCACAGTTCACCAAATCGAATTCCTCGTGTGTATAACATACATTACTTAGTTTCTGATTCTGATTTCTGATTCTGATTCTGAATGAAACTTTTGCAAACACAAAATGAAGTTTTCTTCACTCCGGTGTCACATACTGCATTCACCTCCATACTGAGATTATAATCCTAACCCAAACATAATCCAATAAACAAATAAAACACGTCCGTTCACTTTGAAAACACAAAAAAAAAAAAAAAAAATAATAATTTTTTTAGCAAGAATTATATATATATAATATATATATATATATATATATATATATATATATATATATATATATATATATATATATATTATATATTATATATAACTCATACAATTGATTTTAGCAGCAACACACTCTTATTCATATAAGGTCCTATTGTACCCTCTGTATGTTTTCTTTTTTATGTTTTAGTGTTTCTGCTTTTCATTCAAAATTTGTCTAGAGCATTTGTAAAAAAAAAAAATTTCCCCACTAGATCTGTAACCGATTTAGCCGACTAAAATATTAATGTCATTTAGTTGATTAAAACAAGACTATAACTGAAATAGTCCTGATGACCAATTTGTGACTAAAACTAAATGGCATTTTATTCAAAAGGCTATGATTAAAACTACTGCAGAGGTAAGATAGAGTAACAGTGTAAGGCTTTAGAAAGTGAGCTGTGAACTGAGCTTTTTAAAAAGTTGGTTTTAATAAGTTACCTTAAGTTGACCTTAGCTGTAAAGAATTAAATGTTCTCAGAAGAATAAAACACACTGCCAGGTAAAGATGAATTGTCATTGAAAATAGAAAAAAAAAAATGGCAGTTTGTTAACAATACAAGTTTGAGTTCCATATGAAATTAGTTTAGTGACCATGGCGTGACACGGTTAGTCTTTTCTCACTGACGTGTAATGATGTGGTCTTTGAAAGAACCTGCTTCCTGAACCGTGACACACTAACACTCAGCTTTTTCTTTCTTTTTCCCCTCCACTATTATCATTATGAAGAATATATTCCAGAAGTACTGTATTACACCTTCATGTCAACAAAGCTCCTTTTGTGCACCACATTTGTCAGCCTAATGGAAATCACATCCTTTGAAGGTCAGTAGTGTCTCACAATGATGAACACTTGGAGGATGAAGGGCAGCCACTCTAGCAGCAGGATGTCATGTGGCAACATTATACAGCTGCTACGTGCAGGAAAAGAAAAAGTTAGACTAAAACACTAAGATGGCTGAGAATATAGAGAACTGCAGGTTTTTTTTTTTTTTTTTTTTTTGGTTTTAACACAATCCTACACAGTTAGAAGGGCATATACAAATAGCAAATAAACAGCAGTGTAGGCCGCTGTGTGCAATCGTTTTTTTTACGAACGAGTGATGGCAGACGTGGTCACAGGTGGCCACAAATGTTCCAAAAGTGGCAAAACATGGCAAGAAAAGAGTGTTAAGTGACTAAAATGGGCCAAAAGCATTCAAGAGTGGGCAAAATAATGGGCAACTAAAGAGGAATCAGGTGTTATGTAATGGGAAAATGCTAGCTTGAATGAGCAAAATGTGGCAATCAATAGTGAAAAAGGGCAAAATGTGGCAAACAATAGTGAAAAAAAAATGTTATTCATTGAGCAAAAGTTAGCTCATTTAGATGAATAGTGACCCAAAAAAAGCAAAGAAAGGACAAAAATTGGATAAAACCGTCCAAAAAAAATTGCAAAATTAGACAAAAAATAGGAAAATAATGGCTATGTATTGGCAAAAGGAAGCTCAAGTCTGAAAAAATTGTAATAACAAAGAGCCACATGATAATGTAGCGGGCTGGTCTGGACAGAAAATGCCGGGACTTCATTTTTGTCCCAGTGCACCCCTGGCAGTCAGTGTAAATGCATCCACAACCAGGCACTCATTTGCTTGTGCTTTAAGAAAACATATGGATTTGGAAACTCGAGGCTAAACTGCAGAGCTTTATTTGCCAAGAGAAGACAAGTGTCTGAAAATGTAGATGAATGAGTCATTCCGGGCTGTGTTTGTGGTGATGGACTGACAGAAGGTGGAAAGTAGCCATCGGTCACAGTCCTGGCTGGGATTCATAATGACCCCAGGGCAGATTACCAGCCATCTGTACAGCACTATAGATATCAGCAGACTGCTCCAATGGCAGAGAAAGGAAACACTGGAGAAGGATGGAAGAGTGACCTTTGGGTGAATCCATAAAGAGCCAACGCTCAGAGGACAGACAGAGTGCAGGAGATGGACATAGGCAAAGAGAGAGAGAGAGATGACTGACAATGATAGATGGAGACTCTCACAATCTGGAGGAAACGGAAGGAGCATGACTTACACCTCAACACGTCCTACAGTATATCACTTATGCCTGCTTGGCACAGCCCAAGGCTTGGAGGAAGAGGAAAGGTGAAGGAGTCTGTCAGTTCCATCTCCTGGAGACAAGCCATTTGTCAAAGTTTGTCATTGGCTCTGAGGTTATCTTGCCTCTCTGATAGAAGATGATAGGGAGAACATCAGAGTTCTGTGTGCACATGATGAGGGAGTGTAAGAAAGGGCGGAGCACATGAAGCAGAGGAAGTTAAATTGGTCTCTCTGTATATAAAGCATCCATTACTCATCACATGTGTAGGTATCACCTAACCAGGTAATTACAATGATGCAATCTTGTGGAAATAGGAAGAAGGAAATCAGTCACCACAAGTTGTGAGTGAAGTTTAAGTGGAATCGGCTCTGCTAGAACATCAAGGGAACATTAATCATTGTGAGGCAACAACAAAAATAAGCATCAACACAGGTAGGGTTCTTCTCTTTTTCTCTTCTATGTAGAATTGTGAGACTTGTATAGACACAACCACGCCCCACCCTCCCCTCCCTGTATTCACCCTTGAAGGACAATGGTCGTTTGATACTATGGGTTATATTACCCAAACTTTCATAACCACCAATGGCAAACACCAAAAAGCACAAAGAGCGACATGTCACTCTAAACTCCCGCAGTAACACTGTGTAGATGTCAGAGGTTACAAAGCACCCAGCTGACCAGACTGTCCGTAGAAACTTAATGTCCCCTGGAATAGCGAGTGACGCCAAAACTGTCAAAACAGATTTCAGTGTCATGTTTCTGTCGGAGTGTGACAATGAGTGGCATCTGACATATCCGCTCTATAGACTGCAAATGTCAAACATGACTGTTTACAAGAGCGTGGCTCACGAGTGTCACTGTGGCAAGTCGCATTTCTAATGGAAGTCAGACCTGCTTTATGTTCCTTATCATCCAGTCGCTATGTCAACAGTGAGAGTGTATCATTACTTCTTTGCAATACATCTTTACCCGTTTGTTGCTTTTATTATTAAGCTGAAGTTGGGAGAACTACAACACATGCTGTCAGCTTAAATTGACTTGAAATACATATTTGTCTTGCGAGAAATGCCCTGTACAGTTTAAATTAGCATGTTTAGAGATTTTTTACAAGGTTGGTTGAAGAAGGTCTCAATTTTAAAATATCTTTCAAGTACAACTAAACCCACTGGTTTTTGCAGATCTGTAACTGGGGGAAATTTTAAAAATGCCCAGATTATGGGCGTTGCTCCTGAAGTAGTTAAGACACACCCAGTCACAGCAGCCCCACACCCACAGTGCTGCACAGGCCCACCCACACACACAGAACCCTATAGCATGCAAGGGCAAACAGCCCCTGTACCCCAGCCATGAGGAACACCACCTCCCACACGCATAAACCAGGAAGACGCACACATGGCAACAAGAAGTACACGCAGGTACGCTCACACGCAGAGACAGACGGGGATACGCACATAATGTGGCTGTACATACACACATAGCTTGATGAACCGTCTGATTAGATGAGAATCTGCACTTTATAGAAGTGGAACGCAGCCTTACATGGAGCTGTCAATCAATGCTCACTGATGGCTGTGGGAGGAGGAAAATTAGTCCCTCCTTTTACAGGAGGGAGGAATGAGGTGGGAGTAATACGGAAGGCAGTGTGGAATTGTGCGGGATGTGTTTGTTTGTGTGCTGACAAAGCGGCTGTGAAAATGGATGAATGAATGGATGGATGGATAGATAGAGTCGGACGCAGGAAAGTTGCAAGTGCGTTTTTTTTTGGCCAGAGACAGCAGAGAGAGATAAAAGACCCCCCAATCACCCCATAAACACTTGTATTACCCTCACAGGGACAACGAGAAGGATTTATTAAGGTGAAAAAGTTACTTAGTTCTGCTTTAAAATCAATCCTAAAATGAACAGGCAGCCAGTGTAAAGTGCGCTGGGGCGTCATTTATAAACACTGCATACGTAAAAAAAGAAAGCGTATGCCACTTATAAGCAACGTTTGGGACTTACTATATAAAAAACAAACCTGACAAGATAATATGTGCACCTCTACGGCAGATCTGACCCTGCAGTACGCAAAAAATCATGAGAAACGACAAACTCCAACCTCAACAGGAGAAGACAGCTCTGTGAAATTCACACATTTGTGAATCAAATAGTGCACATTTCACAATAAATATTTTATATGAAGGATACATTTGCAAAAATGAAGGAAGAAAAACTTATACTGATGCCCCAGGGAGTGAGTGACGTGCGCTTGCTTACAAATACAGTTTTATATTATTAATATATAATAATTGTAATTAAAATGACATGATCATTGCGCAAAACAGCTGATCAATTGGCTGCAACACCTATAGCTGTAATAAAAAGGAATGCACTCACAATGCGTGAAGACACACAGTGGCTTATCTGGCACTGCTGGAGGACGAGGCGCACGGGAGACTCCGGAGGGAGAGGATACCAGCAATGTCTATACGCAGGACCCCCCCCCCCCCCCCCCCCCCCCCCTGTGAGGACGAGGTGCTGCAGGAGGGAGGAAAAGGCTGCGGTGGGGGGGAGGACGAGGTGCTGCAGAGCCCCTGGCCTGCACTCACCAGTAAACACCAGGGGACTGATTAAAAATATGATTTTACTTGAAATGAAATATTGTGAATTACGTATAGTTCCAAAGGTGTTTTACTACCTGTTCATTTTTATTATTTCAAACAAGGAAATACAAATTAATCCCATGCTTCTGGTGCCGATGCGCATCTGTGTCCCCCTCAGCCTCTGTTATACCACAGAAGATGATCCTCCAGCTTTTGGTATGTAAGTCTGAGCTCTTTCCTCCACCTGTTGAACAGATGCCCATCCTATGGAGAGTGATACACATTTTCTCCTCCACTTTTATGTCTGACCATTTCTTTTTCACCTCCGCCACAGTCTGACACTCTGAGGCAACGCAATGCAATCTGCCTTTCTATCATTTGTAATGCGCACTGTGTCACCAAATTACACTTTTCTGCATGTGTCCACCTCAACAATTAATACCTCCATCTCACTGTGAGCGAAATTTGATTTATTTGCTCGTTTTCCCCCTCGATTCACAGTGAAATTCGTATTTGTGAATATTCATTCAGGGCGTTCACAGGAGCTTTTATGGGCACTATATGGGCGAAGCAAGGTATTTCCTCACGTGTGACACCTTTCGAGTTTATTGTGATTTATGAATGGAAACTGGAGAGGGACGAGTGTGTGCCCTCATTCATAAGTTGTAAAAAAATGTATGTACGTATTTATGTACGCCAGCTGAAGTGTGCTTACCTAGGCACACTTGTATAAATGAGGCCCCAGGACAGGGGAACAGGGGAATTGTGCTAAAAATTTGTGCCAGTTGAAGGCCGTGTAGCATCGTTCTGTACGAGGAGACATGAGATGGAGGACTTACTAATCCCCACATACCGTAGTCCAGTCGAGAAGTAGTAAAAGCAAGGGTCAATGTCTCAAAATGTTGCTTAGTAAGCATCGGTTTGATTTTGGCCAGTTCTCGTAAATTGTCACATCGGGCTCAGCCAATAGCAAAATTCAATTGTAAAAGCCAGCGTTCAATCCTTAGAGAGCTACCACTCTGACATTTCACGACAATATACGCCAAATTTAAATATTTTTACCAAAATGTTAAATGTTGTACTATAGATTCTGTCAACAGCACTTCTTCATACTCAAAAACATGTATATTCAGCAGGGTTTGTGGTTTATTTTCTTTTATAAAAAGTATAAAAAAATATCAAAAAAACTCAAGGCTCAGGGGTAAAATTTGGCCATTCATAGCATCCAAATTTGACCCACGAGAGATAAAAAAAAAAAAAAGATTACCATCGCTCAGCCCCTCCAAATACACAAAAATACTCACTATTTGCAGGGCTCACTGATATCTGATAACTACTGCTTGGATATTGTCTGTGCCTTACATATTTTACACATCAGTCCTACAAAGTGCAAACTTGAAAGCTATAACGTTGAATTTTGTCTTTTTCTTTCTTGTCTATAATCATTTAAAAACAAACTGGTCTGTATTTGGCCTTGGGACTAAAATTTGTTTGACACCCTTGCTTTACAGGATTAACAATAAAGAAAAAAAATAACAGCAGAAAAACTGATGAAAATACGGCTCAGCTTTAAAATGGCTCTGTGCCTTAGAGCAGGTCGGCTTCCATGCTCCAAAATAATAAAATAAAAACTGGGATGACCTTGAATTAGCCGGGGCTGGCTCTCTGGCACAGCTGACATGAAGTCTAAAATTACTGCTGGGGGGTCAGAGAGGGCCCATGCCGAGGGAATGGACAACCACAGGCCGTGCATCGTCCTGCCAGTAAGGTGCAGCAGTAACAGTCAGTGACAGATGAGTAAAAGATAATGAGAATCACTCGGCGGCAGGAATCTGCTTGGTTTGTATTGTATTTTAAACATCCATGCTGGCTTTAAAATCCAGGAGGATAAGCCAAGGTCAAGGTTGTTGCTTTTATGGAAGTGGAAACAATCATGTGGAGCCATTACTATTAATTAGAAGTGTAAAACAGCATCAAGAAACATTTCTGTGGTCATTTTACTCACAGGGTATAATAAGATTTGTAGTGAAGTCGTAAACAAATAGGAAGTTGATTCAACACAATCAAACAAACCAGTAGAAACCTACACAATAAACATGAACCAGTAAAACTTACAAAAAATAATAACGATTCTTACACTGATCTCGAAGTCTCCAGTGCACATTTTTCAAGACATCTTTGTTGTCCCATGCTGCTGCATTGAGCAGCGTTAAGCTGCAGTTCACAAGCATGAACAGAGAAATGTTGAAATAAAATGTCAGAGCCTTAAGGGACTGAAGGCTTATGGATGTTATTGTAAAACCTTGAAGAAGATGTGAGAGAATTTTAGCAACAGATATGTAAGATATGTTATAGTCTGTGTGGTTTTTATTACTTTATTAGTTATAGTTAAATGATTAAACGATAGTTAGAATATGAAATTATCCATGATTAACTGTGTGTGTGCGTGTGTGTGTTTGCAAAACATATCCATTGTCCACCATAGCTGGTTTAAACTAGTTTGGGCCAGTGTGGGGGTATGTGACCCACTGCAGGGACATATGAGCCTTTTTCTCCCCCAAAGTTTTCGTGTTACCATATATGGTATTAAGCCTGCACCCAGAGCGCTGTTGCACAGCCCTCTGGGTGTGGTCTATGTTTTCTATAATAAATACCTGGTTCTGAGGCATCACCATCAGAGCAATCCAACTTATATCGGACTTTTTGTGTCTCTTTTTGTTGGGTTTTTCTCCGAGCTGCAGCTCGCACCTCTCTGCCTCTGGTCGCCTTTTAAGTCAGATAGTGTTTTTCTCCCTGAGTTGTGATTGCAACGGTCTTAACGTATTTAGACCCAACATTCACATTTTAGCAACGGTCTTAACGTATTTAGACCTAACATACACTGGTGCCGCAACCCGGGACCTTACATCTTTTCGTCTGGATCGGTGCGGGCGCAACCGGACCATTAGTAAAACTGCCGGCACCCCCTCCTTTGCAGGGGTGGTCACAGCTTGTTCCAGCACCGACCCGGACGGGGAGTGACGGGTCCCACGAACCAGGGAGAACACTGACGAGGTGAGAAGCTGTTTCTTTGTTTCTTTTCACCATAGTACCCGTGACGTACAACGGGGAGTGAAGACCGTGGTGGGTGACGTAAAACTCACACGGCGTGGTAAAGGGACAGAGAGCAGACGGGAGTTGTTGTGTGTTGTTTCTTTGTGTGTTGTTTCTTTGTGGTGTTTCTTTGTTGTAACGGTGTCTGTAAATCCCGTGCTGAGAACATGGGTAACGCGCAGCGTAAAGCATTGATGGAAAATAATGATGTGAAATTCATGCAGAGAAAGTATCCCGGTAGTTGTTGCTATCTAGATGATTGGTACAAAAATTGTGGGTTTGCAGGGAAATTATCAGACGAAGCTGGAATAGAAAAAGTGTCCATCTGGTGTAAAGGAAAAAGAGTGAAGGCATTAAAAAAGTTACGTCCTAAGCAGGCTGAGTTAATAGCAGACCACTTAAGAGTAGTGTGTATCTGGAAAGATGCTATGAGTATTAGGAAAACACAGATAGAGAAAGGTGAAGAGAGAAGGAAACAGAAAGTCTTAGCAGCAGCAGCTAAAATACAGCTTTGTGATGAAACCGTGTGTGTACCGCGTAGAGTTGAGGAGACAAATCAGCAACAGAATGGGGCCGCAGGGGGTTTACAAGAGGGGGGAGCAGTTGCAGGACAAGAAACAAAGGGACCTGTGACTAGGGCAGCTAAACAAAAGTCAAAACAGATGAAAGAAAGTGTTAACAGTGAGGAGGATGAGCAATACATAGCCCAGGCGGGGATAGAGGAAAATCTATATCCAATTTTGCCTATGATTGAGGTAGCTAACCCTCGTGCAGGAGAATTCCTAAACCCACAGGATCCATTACAGGGTGCACATCCCCCACAGCTGTTGTTGTTTCGCCCATGGACGGAGCAGGAAGCATTAGATGCCTGTAGGGGCGTATGTGACGTTGAGAAGGACCCGACTGCTTATGTTGAACAAGTATGTGGGTTGATTGAGACATGGCATTTAAATGGACTGGAGGTGGAAAAGGTTTTAAAACTAACACTTAGACACCGATATCCAGTAGTGGTGGGCGGTTTCACGGGGAGACAAGTTAACCGTCAGCCCCTAGCACATAACTCTAATGAGCTGCGACAGCAGGTTGAAGCACTGATGCAAAGAGTAAGGGCGACTTACACAAAACCCCCAAGCCACGAAGAAATAAGTGCGTGTCGTCAGAAATCAGACGAGACGCCAATGGAATATCGTGCCCGTTTAGAAACGGTTTTTAGGGCTAATAGCGGGCTTCCTCATTCTCCGCTGGTGGATAATCCATACCAAATACAGCTAAAAATGTGGTTAATCAGTGGTTTGTTGCCAAATGTGTCAGATTTCATAAAAGCAAACTGTGTCACACACCGCACCCTCACTGTTCCAGAGCTAATGGAATGGGCCGAACATGCTTATGAAGTCACTGAAAGAAAGAAAACAAAAACTGAATCAGCTAATGTTAATGTATTGGCTGAGGCCATGGCTGCAGCTCTAATGAGCGAACGCTCAGGGTTTAAAAGACAGGGAAAAAAGCCATATCGTACTAGAACGCCTGATGAGGAATAAAGCCTGTAATTAATGATTTACTGACTGCAGGCGTGTTACAGGAACATGACTCAGCTGAATGCAGCACCCCCATCTTCCCTGTAAAAAAGCCACAGGGGGGCTGGAGGATGGTACATGATTTAAGAGCAGTAAATCAGGCTGTTAAATCACGAGCTCCAAATGTACCAGGCCCACACACATTGTTAAATGAATTACAACCTCATCAAAAATGGTTCACTGTAATTGATTTAAGTAATGCATTTTTCTCCATTCCTCTTCATAGTACAGCGCAGGGATGGTTTGGATTCACATAAAACAAAATGGGTGACTGAAGGTGCTGTTAAAAATGACTCTGGAGTATTTATGTTAACTGACAAGCCGTGTTTGCCTAGATGTATGTTTGACGTCGTTGCTAGAATGAGCCATGGGTTGGCCCATGTCTCAACAGGAGGGATGGTAGATATAGTCAAACAGTCATTTCATATACCACTAGGACTCCAAACCCATTTTAAAAACTTTTGTCGTCAGTGTATCATCTGTTGTCGTCATAACCCTCAGGGTAATGTTAGGCCCCCTCGGGGTAAGACGCCAGCTGGTACATATCCTTTTGAGGTCATTATGATGGATTTCATAACACTGCACACTATTCAGAGGTATACGTATTGTTTGGTTCTGGTGGACTCATTCTCAAAATGGGTCACCATAGTGCCCGCTGAAACAAATGATGCAATGACAGTGGCAAAGGCCCTTTTGACACGAATAATACCTCAACATGGCATCCCACGACAGATTTGGAGCGACAATGGACCCCATTTTGTTAACAGAGTAATACTCCTGCTGACAGAGGCCATGGGCATTGAATTAAAACATCACTGCTCCTACCACCCGGCTAGTGCTGGATTGGTAGAACGCAACAATGGTACCATTAAAAACAGATTAAAAAAAGCTGTAGAACAAACAAACAGGCCCTGGCCAGAGTGTGTTAACCTGGTAGAAATGTACATGCGCATAACACCAAACACACAGGGTTTGACCCCCTTTGAGGTTGTCACAGGACGACCTTTTCACCTACCCCTCACCAGTTCTAAGTGGGTGCAGGATCAGGAGGGAGAGTTGGATCCAATAACAAAATGGATGGTTAAATTATTCACAGATGCTGAAATTGTTGAAGCTAATACACTGCCTAGTCTCTCTTTACCTGTTTCAGATCCCCTTCGTCCTGGTGATTGGGTCCTCATCAAGGTGATTAAGAGAAAACACTGGTGTACTCCACGGTGGGACGGCCCTTACACAGTTCTGCTAACCACACCAACTGCATTTAAGATAGCTGAAAGACAGACGTGGATACACCAATCACACGGGAAAAAGGTACAGAAACCCACCACAGCAGGTGATACACCCTAGTAACACAGAGATGGATCTGTTGTTCCTCCTCCTCCTCGTGGGATCCCAGGAAGTGCTAGCAGGGGCTCTAAGCTCACCTTGGTATGATTACATAGGTAGATGCCCCGGGGGCTTTAACCTCGTTATGTGTATACCACAAATACCGGACATTTTAAGTGACGTTACAATTCCACTAGAGGCTCTGGCTAATAAAGGCTACACACCATGGAAACATGGTAAGGACTATGTAAATTATGAATGGTACATGCAAGTCCGGGGAGCAGACCAATCATGGTCTACTCATGGTTGGTCTGAGGTACTCCTCCATACAAGCTACACCCCTATTACCTGGCCCCTCACACCATCTACACGTACCGTTACAGCGGCATATCTGTCATTGCGAAAAACAATTGTTCAGAAACAAAAAATCCTACTCCTAACCGTTAACACCACCGCGGTACCTCCTTCTTGTTTGCTTATGGGATTCGGCCCTGACGTACAAGGGACAGATCCCATCTTTTGGGTAGATATTTGTATTACACCTCCGGCCACTCCCATTGTAGTTAAACCACGCATGGACATAGTGTTATCACCTGAGGTTAGACAGAATATACGAGTTATAAATGCAAAACCTATGCCAACAGAAGAACCTGACTCGTTACTCGCATTACTGTCTGAACAGAATAATCACGTCCATCATCGTCTGCGCGCTAATTCTTGGTACCGTATGGTAGAACTATCTGCACGAACAGTAACTAATGATAGTTGCTATGTTTGCTCACATCTGCCGCATGCTGTAAAATCCCCAACTTTGTTGTCTGTGTCCCTTCCAGTCCCTGACTCAAAGAAAGTACTAGAATGTTTACAAAATAAGTCCGCGACCCCGTGCCCTCCTGTTCTACCAGTGCTAAAGACCCTCGAACCCCTAGGTCAGGCTGCTAAACACCTAAACACGAATGATGTCCCTTGTGGTAATTATACTCACTGCTATCCTTTATGCGTACGATTTAATGGTCCACCAACTAACACCAAAGGTCTACCATCAGTAGACATAAACCATTGTGCTACCGTTCAGAACGTTCGTACGGTTGTCCCAATGTTTGCTAGAGACGGTGTTTGGTTGAAGTGCGGTGATAAAGTTTATCCTTCCCCTCCAATTAATATGTCAGCCGTTTGTGTACCAGTAGCAGTCACAGATGGGTCTTTCATAGTTCATATGACAATGCCTAGTCGTTCTCGTCGTGAGATTATAACCTTCACACCTCATGATGCAATATGGGGCTCAGACGTCCGTCACGAACATAGATATTGGTCAACTAGTCAAAAAGTCGTTCATGCTCTTTTCCCTAATATAGGCGTGGGTAAGAATTCCCTTATGGTAGAGACCCTTCAATACCGCTTTCACATGCTTCTTAATGCATCTTTAGCTGTTAATAACAAAATGAATGCTAGAACAGCGGCCACCGCGCAAATGGCTATTCAGAACCGTATGGCTTTAGATACGATTTTAGCTTCCACAGGTGGTGTGTGTGCTATGGTGGGTGCTACCTGCTGTACATACATACCTAATAACTCCTCGGAGTCCATCGAAGACGCCCTGCAAACACTCCGCAACCTGGAAGGTGCCATGTCAGCTGACGAGTCCAATGTCCATTCATCCGGGTGGGACTGGCTGTTCTAAGGCTCCTGGTTCCAATTCCTGCTACGTCTGGGTCTCCCTCTTCTGGCTGTGCTGCTGGTCGTTGGTCTTGCCTGCTGCTGCATCGTCCCCTGTGTGAAGAAAGGCATAGACAACATGATCATCGGTGCTATGCAGGTTCAGGCCTCCCCAGAGTACCAACTCCATGTTATGGGTCTCTCCCCATCTGCCCCATTGATGGACTAAGACCCTGCCACACCTTCCCATCATCACAGTGAGCGGTAAAGGTTCACTGCTACTGGAGGGTTATGTGCTGGTAACCTCTGACCCTCCCTTACCAACTTCAAACACACACTGAGACCTAAAGCCCTATTTTCAACACCATGGTTTTGGGTCATCAGTTGTACATACACCCTGAACTGTCTCCAGATCACCGTGGATCAGAATCGATGTTCGCCCCAGCAGGGGGGGACGGTGGGGAATTTTTCCCGTACTAGCTGTCGGGTTTTCGCCCCACCTCACGGTGGTCATCCCTGTTGTTTTGGTCCTATGATGGCACCGGGTAAACCTGTGAAGACGCCCGTCTGCTTGATGTTTTCCAAACCCACAACAGGGCGGATATGTAAGATATGTTATAGTCTGTGTGGTTTTTATTACTTTATTAGTTATAGTTAAATGATTAAACGATAGTTAGAATATGAAATTATCCATGATTAACTGTGTGTGTGCGTGTGTGTGTTTGCAAAACATATCCATTGTCCACCATAGCTGGTTTAAACTAGTTTGGGCCAGTGTGGGGGTATGTGACCCACTGCAGGGACATATGAGCCTTTTTCTCCCCCAAAGTTTTCGTGTTACCATATATGGTATTAAGCCTGCACCCAGAGCGCTGTTGCACAGCCCTCTGGGTGTGGTCTATGTTTTCTATAATAAATACCTGGTTCTGAGGCATCACCATCAGAGCAATCCAACTTATATCGGACTTTTTGTGTCTCTTTTTGTTGGGTTTTTCTCCGAGCTGCAGCTCGCACCTCTCTGCCTCTGGTCGCCTTTTAAGTCAGATAGTGTTTTTCTCCCTGAGTTGTGATTGCAACGGTCTTAACGTATTTAGACCCAACATTCACATTTTAGCAACGGTCTTAACGTATTTAGACCTAACAAGGTGCATGCCTTAAACAATGGCTTTGTAGCATTTGGGTGCATAGTTCATCATGCCCAAAGGATTATACATCATTTATGTTCAGTAAACATTAAAAGATGTGGGGATTTTTTTGTATGAATATTTTGAAAATAATTGCTTAACCATATTGTGACGTCAATCCTAGTGTCGCCAGTCGTTGCTTATTGATAGAAGTGTCAGTTTGGACTCCATCATTTGACACCGTACATGTTAAATACCAAACGTACATATGTATCAGCGTGTGTGAAGCTCCTGAGCAGGCATGAAATCAATAGGAACAGACATGACAGCATGAAAAACAGCCAATTTTTGAAAAGGTGTCGACAAGGACAGGACTTTGACACGTTCGACCTTGCCATCCACGCTGTCGTGCGCTTTATTCTGCCATCAACTTCACTGCGTCCTTCGTGTCCGCTCCATTTGAACATGCCTTGCTGAAAGATGGCAAGCTTAACCTATCATCTGCTCCATAGCCTTTGACCTCTGTGACTGAGAGCAGCAGCCGAGGCACGGCTGAATTAAAGCACGTTTATGAGTAAAGGTGGAAAGGACCATTTGGCTTTGGATGGTGTTCAGCTGCAAAATCGCAGAGCCAATCATCACAAGTGGCATGTTTCCAGATATCTAATTATTCAACAGTAATCAAAATGAATACCGAGCACATATTAGTTAATGCTTTGGTTCAGTCCCTATTTATTTTTGAATTTTGTGTAGCTTTGAGGTTCTTAGTTCATGTTACAAGATATTTGTTATTACAGAAGTTTTTCTTTGCTTTACTCCAAATCTTGTCAGTGTGTCTGTGCTGTGAGTGATTAGGCTCCTCCCTGTTTTGCACTCAGGTGTGCTTTATTCCTTGTCACAAATTATTGACACCAAACAAGTTCTGATCATCTTTAATATTTAGAGTTCACTAATACTCAAATCAACTTTAACGTTTTTCTGTTAAAGTGCTGAGTGAGAATTTGAAAGTTTAGAATCCACAAAGGTGGGTAAACATTTATGGGAACACTTCTAAAAGCCAGACGTTTTCAAGCTGTGGCTTGGGAGAATATGAAATAACAAAAAAAATAAAAATAACTATTATTCATTGACTGAAGTGTGATGGCTGCCTCAGTGGTTATAGAATATGCACATATACTTGTTTATTGGTAATAAATTAAACATGTTTTACGTTACCAGACCAGTGCAGGTACCTAAAGTATCTTTCTACGACAGAAATCTTAAATATTTAGGTTAAAATTTTAATAATTGAAATGACATTTATGGGCACAAATGGCAGTATATTGGGTTTAATTCATATGAGGTTTTTAAGGGGGTCCTTTAAAAATGTTCTAACCACTAAGGGCTCCCTGGATCCAAAAGGTTTGAAACACCCTGCTATAAGCAACTTTCAACTGATTAAAGAAGTGGGATTAAATAGCAAAATGGAGTTTGCACATGAATAAAATTCATTTTTCACTCACTCGTGTTTAAATTTGAACTAAAATGATCAATGCTTTAGAAAGAAAGACAATGAAAAATGCTCAGGGTTTTTTGCTGATTTCTGTGAGTCTCGCTCATTGAATGATCACTGAGATGATGAGCATATTGACATCATGTCAAATTTAAGCCCTTTACACCAGTGAGTCTTCTGGAATGAATCAGCATTTATTTTATTCCTCCTCAATAAACCATGTATTGGCATTCAACAGCCCCAGAGTTGTGAGTTTTCCAATGGAGAGGCTGCACACAGCCAAAGCATTTGTTTGTCATGAATTGTCTAATTAAAAAGGATCTCTGATGCATTTGTTATGTTCATTTGAAGTCTGGAGGCAACACAAGGAAAATGCATTTCAACAGAACAAACAGAATGTAATAAACTATCTCCATTTGTTTGGATGTGTCCAACAGATGAAAATTGTGCTTTGGTGTCTTTCAGCAGCTGAAGTGCAACCCAATAGGTAAAAATGCAACTGCAGAATATCACAAAGTGTCATTTGGCTCTGGGATGGATTGCGATTCTTGCTGTAAGTGTAAACAGAGATAAAAAGAAAGGGTTGTTCTTACCCACAGTCGGTCTGATTCCACAGCCGTAATGTGGCGCTTAATGGTAATTCAAGGATTTTTGAACGAGATCCCATCTGCAGCTCTTTTTAAAGTCAATTCACCTCTTTTCTTGTTTCACTTGTCACGTTGATAACCGTGCACTGCAGACTTACTCAGCTCAATGAAGCCCTGTTGCAATTTATCCTCAAACTTTAACTGATGCTCAGAGCGCTGGTCAGCGATGAATGTCAGAGACGAGTTAATACAGCAATCACCATATAAATAAATTGTCTCTGCTGTGTTAAGTTTAGCTTTCCCAATGATATCATTTTATTTTAGTCTGGACAGCAGGTCTCATAGAACAACTGCAAAGAGCTGACCCAGAGCACAATCCTCTCCCACACTAATTTTACATCATCTGCTCTCGGTGGTTTCTTTATAAAGCTGTAACTTTCAATTTGTGTCAGAGTGTTGGTATAGCATCAGAATGGAGGCAGTAACTTCTTTCTCACATCATTTTATTAGGACTGAGGTACACAAGTAGACAACGAGCAAAGCAAAGGAATGCATATGTTATTTTATTCTGTTTGAAGACCCTTACTTCGTGCACTTGATGATCAGTTAACATAAATACCTTCTCGGTGGTACTTTATTTCTCATTCTATCCATCATACCTTCTCACAGTGTCAGTCCCTGTTCTCTAGTAACCTGCATTTTTTCCATCAGAGGACAGGTGGAATAGAGCTTCAAATACACACTTTCAACAAATGTCTCACTGTCTCTCCTGAATGAACTAATCAAGGTAATACCTCTAACTAGGAATGTATGTAAGTATGAATAGATTCTATTGGCAAAAATTTTCAAAAGGTATACTGTAGTCCCGCGGTTCATCTTTTCTTGGATGCATTATTTTTTACAGTGTTAGAACGTGCATTGTGTTCTGCGTCCTGATTGGCTGATGCTGCGTTCACCCACCAGCGACACATCCAACTCGGTGAGTTTCACTGCCTGCTGAAGCGAGGATCTGCGCTCCTTTTTCTCCTCTCATAAACATAAACCACCAGTGAAAAAAGCCGGTGTGACTAGCGGCTAATGCTATCCTAGCTCAGTGCTACAGAGATAACTTTGACCTGCTACTACCACCTCCTCGCTGATTCTCCTCCACGCCTAATCCTTCCTAGTCCGGTCCCGGTTATAAAGGCCGTGTCATACAGCTCCAGGTGGTCACACACAGCTTCTACTCCATGGTTGAATGGGTGAACAGACCAGTGTCCGTGTTGACGGCCTGACGTCATCATCAACAAAGACTCAGACGATCAGACATTGATGCCAATCAATGTCTGATCGCTAGCACTGTGACTTTAAAGTGCAGTATGTTTGAAGACAGGTTCATGTTTTAAAATCTATGAAGGTTTGAATTTTGAGAGTGTTCATTGTTAATTCCTGTCTGAGAAAAGTGTATAAAGTGTGTGGTGAGGGGTTTTACAGCCTTAAAACACGTATAATAGTAAAAAATAAAGCAGATTTTTCATTTATTAGAACATAACCCCCGCAATAAACGAGGGACTGCAATAAACGAGGGACTACTGTATCTCTGTTTGTGATTAAATTGTGTATTTCATTGCAATTTTTGGAAAATAAAATAAAATGGGAGTGTATTAATGGTGGTGGAAATGTCTTCCAAGTCTTTAAAGTGTGAATGATAATGGTATTGTGATCAGCATCACTGATCCAGATAACTGCAAATAGCTGGCAAAAGGGATATTTGGTGCTTGGTGGAGGTTTACGCTCTCTCAATGTTCTTGTTACACCTTTATTTATACACTCGAGAACCTGGAAACATTTCCACACAGTTGACATTGTTCTTTCACAATGAAACTGCCTAATTGATAACTGAAACACAGTTGGTTTAAAATAAAATTATGTCAGTTATATTGGACTGTGGTTTTTGGCTACGTTCACACTGCAGACAAATGTTTCCCAAATCCGTTCTTTTTGCCCATATGCGACCTGTATCCGAATACAGTCTGAACAACACAATCCAGTTTTTTTCAAAATCAGACCCAGGTCACTTTCATATGTGGTCCTAAATCTGATATGTATCTGATTTTTTTGCAGTCTGGATGACCGAGGCACTTTCTATCTGACTCCTACGTCATCACGACTGTGGAAACAGTCCATTGTAAAGACGTAGCAGCCATAACACTGCAAACGGCTAGAGCATTAAACCTGGCGCTCTTCTTTTTCACTCTCCTTAAAGTTATGAAGTGCTGACTCCTGTTGGAGAGAAAATGTCCTACACTGAACGTCTCTATATTTACTATGATAAACACTGTACGTGCCTGCGGGGTCATGTGTCACCTTAGGACCACTTCTGCACATATGGGTCACTTCAGGGTGGCATTCTGTTCATACTGCAAACTGATTGAATACAAATTTAATATGTATTATGAATGAGCACGCAAAAAAAGCTAAAAAAAAATCCAAATAGTGCATTAAGAGTATAGTTCAACTATGATTAGCCTACACATTTTAGTATAATGCCTGATACTGGTATTTGTAAAGCAGTTTTAAAGTAGTTTTAAGTTTTTTTTTTTTTTTTTAGTAATCCCATTAATAAAAGAACATTAATAAAATAGGACATTTTTATATTTATATTTTTATACCCAACACTGCTGAAGAAAAAGGTATTGAAAACAATTATTCATGTCATTAAGCATTTAGGCCAACTGTCATTGGATGGAATAAATATACTCCAAACCTCTTTCCTTTTATTCAATTGCAACAAACTTCAGCATACATACAATGCTGCTGCCAGATTCCAAACCCACACAAAATCCTAGTAGCACATCCCTTCTAATGTATCTTCATTGCACTCCCTTTTTTAAACTAATGGGTGTAATTTATGAGTCGATGATGTTTTGTTAAAGAGTTATTGATGCTGGAAGTCTGAATCTGTGAACAGTGTTACGTTCCAAATAGTATCCAATTGAACTGGTTTCTGGCTGACTTTTTTTCCCGGACGAAAAAGCAGCAACGCATAAGTCACATTACTGGTGAATTGAAATGTTAATAATACATAAATAAATGAAAACCAAAAAAAAAAAGGATGTGACATAAAACGTGCCCTTAATATGTGATTAAAGGAACCAAAGGTGTTGCAATGAGTCAACTGGTGCTGCTCATTTCTTGTGATCAACTTCCATGCGTGTTGACGGCTGAGATAAGTGACTAGCGGTATTATAAAATACATATATATGTAATTGTTTTTGCAAAAGTGTCAAATTGTAGAAGTTCTAACATCTATTGTTCCTCACACCAGCCCCACAGTCGATCACCAGATTATTTAGATACTACTTGGACCGTAACACTGTTAAGATCGCCCACACCATGAAAAAATTACCTTTAAACGTGAGCAGCTTTATACGAGCTAAAACATCCACAAACTGTATGAAAATAGGAGCAGGACCAGAAAACAGCTGAAATACATCCTAAATAGTCCTATTGCGTAATTGACCTTAATATAGTCATTTAGTTTGTTCCTCACAGGTAGCACCTGGTGCCCCCCGTCCCCTCCCCCCGCTCCCCTAGTGTTTGGCACTCCATTGCACAGTGGGAATGGTGATACTCAGTCAATGACCTGAATCCTTCAAAGTACTACAAGACAAATTGAATTAGTCTGAGAAGCGTTTAATCAGATGCACTTTCAGACCACTAACTAAAGGGAATAATTAAATACTGTATGTCTCAATCAATGAGATAAGTAAATACGTATAAGCAGTAAGGAGATGGTTAAGCATTGATTTTAACTTAATCGGCACTGGATATCATACATTTGACAGATAAGGCATTTCTTGTGTTTTACAAATGGACATCTAGTTTTTGTTACATTAAAATGTAAATTTTAGTTCAGCATCTTTTTTCAGTATTTCTTAAAAAAAAGAGTTTATCAAAATTTGTTTACTCTTAGTACTGCGCAATATTAATATCTATTTTTGTATACTTCTGCAATATTTCACATTTTGTTGCGTGCAATATTTACACTTTTCTATTACTACAATAGTCTACCTTATACTTTGAAATATTTATATTTCTGTTATCATTTTACTTCATACTGTGCAATATTTATAATTCTGCTATAGTTTTACTTCATACTGTGCAATAACCATATTTCATATTCCTGCAATTGTTTTACATTTCATACTGTGCAAATATTTATTTTTATTTTCTTCATTCTATATTCATAATTTCTACCTGTATATAACTCCTACCATACTTAGCCCATCACACCTTAATTAGAGTTCATATTTATATTCTTCTTTTGTTGTTTTTCTTTTGAGCTGTGTGCACTTTAAGGTGAAGCCAAAAACTGTAAATCTCGTTGTACAATTGTATAATAACAATAAAGGCATTCTGAGTTAGATTATTGTTGTGACACTAAAACGTGCCATTTCTGACAGCCACAAATTAATTTATCTAAACTTTTGCCCGTAAAATGGAAAGATTATTAGATGTAGCAACTAGTCGTGGTATGAAAGTGACAGCTAATATTTGATTACAAGGCTTAAGACACATAAGTTGCAGCTGGTTGAATGATTTGCGTGAAAAATTGGATTCTTAATGCGACAAGACATAACACACACATCCTTTTCTCATCAGGCATAATTGATGCTGTCATCTATTCTGTAACTTGCTTATATGATTAAGGCCCTCTGAATGAAATTGTCATCTGCAAATCAGAAAGTGATGAACACAATAATAATGGCTCTGGCTTTTGAAACTTTTTTTTTTAATGTTTAATGTTTTTTTTTTTTTTTTTTTTGTTTGTTTGTTTGTTTAGTAATTTTACTAAGAATATTTCTCCAAAAAGAAAATAAGGATTTTGGTCCATTTCTAATGTGTTGCTTTACTCTACATATTCTTAAATAAGGGAATAAATGTGGTGTATTAGCAGCACCGAGACATGAGAGGAAGCAGACTAGCGTGAGCATAAAATCTGATAACCATCACTACTTTACAGATGACACTGTAGTATCAGTACCGTAGATACAAGCACCTGCTTCTTGCTCTGGAGTAAAATTTCACATAAGCCTCTGTACGAACAGAGAGCGATCAATAGGGTCACACAGATAAGAGCTCCCCTTATCTGATGAGGCTCTTTGAAAAAGGCTGAGATTTTTACAGGCTAATCACTGATTAGACTCACTCGGGTTTCAGATACGTGGGGTTGGGTGGGTGGGTGGGTGGGGGGGGGGGCGGCTGTCATGGTTAACCTTGTCTATCATATTTTCCTGACATTTAGCAATTATTTCACTTCTAGTCAACAGACAATCTAGAACCTCACCTCTCACAATACGAGTGCCAAATACTGACTTTAGATTTCTAGTTATATACTGTACATCAACACATTACACCTTATCGTACCGTCTGAATATCTTAAAGCCAAGACAAGTGTCTTATGGTCCATAATGTCTTAAAATTTATTCACTATTTAACCTAAACTTCCACCAAGCACTAAATCTCCTCTTTGCCAGATATTGCCAGTTATCTGGATCAGTGATCCTAATCACGGTACCACAATAATTTGCACAATCCAGATCTGATTCAGATGAAACTCAGTTGAGTAAATGAGGAACCAGCCCGACATAAATCATTAAGAATTAATAAAGGTTGGTCAATTACAAACCGAGATATGAATTTTTGAAACTTGGCCAATGATGAGAAAAAGGGATTTTTCATTTATTCAAACCAATCCAGAATGAGTGTATCGATCGGGATCTTTTCTAAAAATGAATGGATTCTTTCATGTTGTAAGGTCTATTCTTGGTTAATTTTTCTGTCCAAATCCATTTAGTATTTTTGATGTTATTGTGTAAACAGAAAAAGTAAACTAATAAAACGCCTCTATAAATATTACCTCCTTTTTTGTGTTGCAAGGATTGGAACAATACATTTCAGGACTTGATATTTACATTAATGTATTAATTACAACATTGTTAAACCTGACATTTAGCAGTTTTCTCTCTGCAGAAAAAAATATATTAGAAAGTCAGTGTGTTACCATAGCAACTTCAAAGCTTTCTTGTTTGCAGACAGGTTTTCTAAACAAACCAAATGTCTTGTGTCTGACATTTTCCTTGGGTATGTCTACTGTTAGACATGGACGTTCCCTTAAAAAACCAGTCAAAAAAACATGGAAAACTTATTCGATGTGTCATTATAACTCATCAAACCACATATCTTTTTTTTTTTATTATTATTTTACAATGGTTAGTCCAAAGCCTGGTGCTCACATTACAATAGCAATGAAAATAATTTGCATTCCATTATATTGGTAAAACTTGTATTGTTGTGTCACTCATGCTTATTTGTGTAAATTTTGTTTTGGTGTATATGTTTGTCCTTTAATTATGTGTTTTTCTCAATAGTAAGTGATATAAGATAATTGCATTGAAGACAAAGTCCTGTTTGTTTTCAACTTGATCTCATTTGCAAACCGTTCATCTGCTGGGTGATTATCAAGAAAACTTGCTTTCAAGTTACGGCTCGATTGTCTGCAGCAAATTCATGTATTTCGAATAACTGTGCAATTTCAAAGCAACAAAATCTATAAGCTCTGTAGTCAAATTATGCCACAATAACCAAAATGTGGCTTTCAATCATTTTCTCAAAATCAATAGATTAAATTAAAGAGATATGAAACATTTCTTCATTACTGCAAATTCTGGAGATCAATGCATAATTGAATGTCTACTTGTAGCGGTTAAACAGAGTCTCTAAACCATAAACAGATGGTAACCATTCATCAGGACACAACGTTCTAAATATTCAGAAGAAGAAGAAAATAAGCCCAGACAACAAACTGCTTTTTGTGTATTTTGTGTTAGAGCTCTATTTATTGTGTGAGAAGAAGGCAGAATGACTTGCTTGGTTATGTGTGTGTGTGTGTGTGTGAGCTGTGCTCTCTGAGGTGGTTAAAAGAGAATTTATAACTGGAGGTCACCACATTGAGTCCACTTAAAAAATAAACTTCCATGTCAGTCACAATAAATCCAGCAAGCAAAACTCATTATATTCAGCCTTGTAACTGAATTCCAACATTTATATAGCCTATTATATATATATATATATATATATATATATATATATATTGTAAAACAGACATTATTTATACAGTTAACAATTAAATAATCTGTAAAAAGATGAAATCTCATGATCAAGTACTATTCTTCAATACAATAGGACTACGCTAAATGGTGAAGTGATTGAAGTTAATTAGCTGTGGATACGATCAGAGGCGGACTTACCATTACTATTGTCTTTCTCCCCCAACCAGTAGCGGCCCCCATGAGCCCATTCCCTAATTTTGATACCTCAAATTTGTTTTTGGTGTTTGAAATAAAGCAATAATAATTAAAATATAAAACAATGTTCAAAAACTCATTTTAAAATCTAAAGTCTAGATTCATGCAAAACTGTGTATGATCATCTCCATTTTAGTATGAAGCCAAAACTAATGTTGAATTGGACAAACTATCAAAAACTAACCCAAATGTAGGTAAACTTGCTTTGCAAACCATTTAACAGGCCTCTGCAAAGATGCTCTACGGCATACTGCTATGTCCAGGTCCAAACTGCACTGTTCAGAGGAGCTTCATTCACTCCTTATCAACTGGAAGCTCCTCCTACAAGACCACTTTACACTCATTCACAGGTAAGTAAATGTTTAATAAGTATGCATGGCAACACATACCCAACTCAAGAGAAATAACATCATTATATCTACCAGCATGATGTTAAAAGACTAGAAATAACAATAATTAATGTTAGTTTTGAGAAGAAGCTGTATGCAGCATACATCACCCTAGTCATGAGTTAGCCCAATAGTATTTCCCCCTCCATCAAGAGACAAGACTTGTGGTGTCCTGGAGAGGAATGTGGCTGTGCAATTGTCTTTTCCTTTCCTGTACAAAACATCAAAGTCAAAGGGCCACATGGCCAGGAACCACCTTGTGTACATACATAACCTAACCGCTAGAGCGGACATGAGCTTGTCTGTAAACGGTCGCATTAGTGGTTTAATAAACAGGAAGAAATTTAAATTCTGATGTAGCTGGTTATGATTTACAGTCCGTATAAACAAGACTGAATCATAACATAACCTAACCGCTAGAGCAGACATGGGCTCGTCTGTAAACGGTTGCATTTACAGACCATGGAGTCACTGTTAGCTTACCAATAAACGGGAAGAGATTTGTCACCTTTATAATGAGTACTGACTGGGCCACTGGGAGTGAGGACCAAGGCCAAGGCAGGCTGACTTGATAATACTGTATCATGTTTTTCTGCCTTCTCGCCCTTCTCTCTCTTTTCTGTTTCAGGTGTTTTGAAGCTGGAGTTGACGGCTCGAGTTGACAGCTCCTGATCAGTGGTTCACGGCTCAACTAGTCTGGCACACTCTGATGGTCTATGGCTCTTTCCTGTTCTGTTCCCCTCCTTCTGTCCACTAAACCCAACCAGTCGAAGCAGATGGCTGCCACCTCTGAACCTGGTTCTGCTGGAGATTTCTTCCTCTTAAAAGGGAATTTTTTTTCATCCCACTGTCACTAAATGCTTGTTCATGTTTTTCATTGTTTCCTTATTATCATGACTTTTACATTTTGATAGCACTATGAGATGACATAGATGACCTTTGTTGTAATCTGCGCTATACAAAGATTGATTGATTGATTGATTTCCCTCTAAAGATCTATTTCATGATCATACCCAAGTGGGGGGACCCCATCAATTTGCCTTGGGTCCCCAAAAATTCTATGTCCGCCACTGGATACAATGTTTTATCTGTAACTTGACAAGAAGGTGAAGGCCACAGAATGACCTCCAATTCTTTCTGTTACACAACACAGATCATTTTTACAAATATCTAACTGTGTTTTATGTTTGATCAAATGAGGTTGTTTTCTCGAAATAATCTCATTTTCATGCCCTTGTTTGCCATTGGTAATGGTCTGCATCTGAGCACATGCTAAAGGAGAAATGTACATGTTGTTTTGCCAATAACCAACACCCTTGAACTAAAGATGCTTAATAACACGAATCAAACATTAGGAAAATGTCTCTTTTCATCATCATCTCTTTGCCAAATGACAGCAGATAAATTATTTCTTTTTTCCTCCTTTCTAGCCTGAAGGAGCCAAGTAGTCTGGTATGACCATCTGTGTGTATCATTTACAAGGATCAACTGCAATGAGCAGTGAGATGTATAACAGTGGCATTTTCATGGTGGTGTTGCCTCACTCCCACACATACCTGTCAAATATCCCGTTTTGGCCGCGAAATTCCCATATTTTACGCCTCTTTACCACTATCGTCCCATATTAGTATTTTCACGTAAATATCCTGTATTTTAATGTAATCATAATTAAAAGATAAATAAATAAAAATATTTCTCTGTCTCTTTAAACTGAACGCTGTCATTAGCCTTGTGAGAACTGCCACATGAAGTGGCCTGGGCGGCAGTTCTTGCGAGATTAGTGCCGACAGCGGGACCAAACCTGGAAACAACTCAGAAGAGAGATGGATGAATGTAAGAAGACGCTCCGGCGAATAAAATAAAGAAGTCGTGTAAAATACCTTGGAAAAAGAGACAGAGAGTTTACCTTCCTAAAGAGCATCAGTATGGGACAGTTACACACTCCATAAGATTAGTAGCTGAGATTTTAGCGTCTCCCATGGGGGAATGAACAAAGTAAGTCAGCATGAAAAGTCAGCCAACCACAAGCACCACAAATATACAGTACACTCCTTTCAAACAGTGTTAAAGGATGTAGAGTCTGCAACAAATCTATCTAATAAGTCATTAGTGAATACCAGAGAACCACGAGTGAGCATGATAAATTAAAAGAAAATATGTAATGAAATAAAATGTAAATGTCTAACTGAACTCACTCAGTGCCATTGACGAGATAACTCGTCATTTCAAATCCAAACGCTCAGTGCCATTGACGAGATAACTCATCATTTGCGTTTTTTTTATGGGGATTACTAGAAAACACCCTGGCGGAGGTCCCTCATCAATATCTAAGCTGTGGGGTGATGTAGTGACCAACTGTGCCCTGAAAATGGCAGCAGTACACCTTTAGATGAGAGATTAGCCACTGATGCTACCCAGCAAAGGAGGAAGAAGCAGGAACGGGTGAGATTATTGCGCTATGGAGTTATATTGTGAAGTGTCCAGCAGCTCACAGCACCACATACTAACGTAGAACATGTGTGGGCCTGAGTGGATTATTGAAAATGTTGCGATGGTGAGATAAAACCATCAACCGAGCCAAACGGGTCATCGCTGCGTGTCGGGAGGAGGGGGGGTACAAAATACGCCCAGCCTGTGAGCCAGATAGCAAAATAACAGGTGACATGTAGGAGGTAGCAGTGCACCTTTGGATGAGAGATCATCCATGCTCAGCAGAGCTGAGAAGGAGAGGAGGAAAGGCATTTACGAGACGGAAAATGGCGCTACGAACGAGAGTTGACATTCCCAGCAGCGCACACTCGACCAGAGCATGTGTGGAACTCATGGATAGTGTGGTGATGGTGAGAAAAAATGATAAAAAACAAACGAGGAACGCAGTGACACTCTGCATGTCCGGGAGGAAAAGGAAGTTGCGTGTGTGCAGAATGACAGGAGAAAAACTTGGAGGAACGTCAAAATACAGTAAGAAATCCATTCAACTCTGACCAAGATAGCAAAATAATAATAATTCTGCCATCAAAAGCCCGGTCTCAGTAGTTTTTTTTTTTTTTTTTCATACATAAGGAAACAATGTTCAGATGTTAGAGATGTCACTAAAAAAAAAATAAATGTGGATATTATGAAAGTAAGGGTACATTTCAGAAATGTCGTCAAAATCAAGCTAAAGCAACAAGCTCTCTTAACTCGTTGACTGCCAAAGACGTCTAAAGACGTCAATTGGTTTAGTAATGTTGACTGCCAAAAACGTCTAAAGACATCAATTGTGTTTTTCGGCTGGGGTTGCTAGGAGACAGTGTGACAAAGGTCTCCCCTGAATATCGAACTTGTACAATGTTGTAGCGATAAACTGGTGACATGTAGGTGGAAGCAGCCCACCTTTGGATGAGAGATCCCCCATGACCGGTAAAGCTCAGAGAAAGAGGAAAGGAGTTTACGATACAGAAAATGGCACGACAAGAGTTGATGCTGAAGTTCCCAGCAGCTCACACTCGACCAGAGCATGTGTGAAACTAAGTGGACTATTGAGAGTGTCACAATGGTGAGAGAAAACAATCAAAAGAACAGGGCAAGCGGTGAGACTTGGCATGTCCGGAAGGAGGAGGAATTTGCGTGTGGGGAGAATGACGCGGGGAGAAACTTGGAGGAAGGCTAAAATACAGTAAGCAAACCATTTAATTCTGATCTAGATGGCAAAATGATGATAATTTTGCCATCAAAAGCCCGGTTTCAGTGTTGTTTTTGTAGTTTTATAGCATGAAACCAATGTTGAGGTGTCAATAAAGCAAAAAAAAAATTGCTTCAAAGTCCCTGACAGTTTTTTTTTTTTTTTTTTTCAGAAAAAGGCTTTTTTCTCAGTTTTTTGTCACAAACTGGCGATTTGTGTGAAACTGCCTCTATTCAACTGCTGATTACGGAAGACCGAAACAAGCTATAAAAACATTTTTTTCTGATGAAAGTAGAGAGTCTAATCTTTCAGAATCTGGTTACAAATTTCAGATTGTCATAGTACAAAATATTGTAATGGACTGGGTCCTATGTTTATGTTGTTCTACTTGTTGTGTATTCAATGATTCACTTAATGTTGAGATGTCTCATGGCTTTGAATGCACCATCGTTACGTACAGTTTTCCCTACCAATGTGTATTTTTGTTTATGGGAGTTCTAAGTGGTGATTGGCTGGGAGGCTTGGGGGAGGAGGTGTGTAAGCGGGGGAAAAAGAGTGTAAATGAGAGTCGGGGGTGAGTTTGGAGGGAGGAAGACGGTACCTGCGTTCTTGTTGATTTTGGCGTCGACTACGGCCCACAGTAGTCGGGTTTCAACGTGCTTCATTAAAGACTACAAAACTTGGATTACAGCTGGAGGCTCGTCATTACAATATTTTGTGGGTCTTGAAAGATCAGTGAAAATCATCAGAAATGCCTGGCAATATGGGGTTGGCTGTTCTGAAAGTGGCTGGCAGTGAATGAGTTAATATACAGTATAGCACCATGTTTTCCCTTTCTCAAATGGGGTTGACAAGTGGTCACGTCACCCAACTTATCTCCATAGAAAACACTGGGCAAATTATGTGTATTATTTCAATGCTTTGATCAACACAGTAGTAGAAACAAGGTGTAGTAAGACAGTGAAATGGGGAGGAACATAAATAATAATGAAAAAATAAAGCAAGAAAATAATTACAACATCCATTTGGTCCGTGAATGAATATTAATCCGCTTTTGGTTTGTCATTTTTTTGGTGTCCAGAGGTTGTCATAGCAACACAGAAGAATGTCCGTCGTAACAATAAAAACTACAGATCGTTTACATAAACTGATTCCATAATGTGAAAGTTAAGGGTAGGTTTGTCGCTAGAAATGTTATCAAAACAATTCTAAAGCCACAATGTATCTTGAAATAAGGCAATTTGCCACTAAAATATACGAGATGTCAGCCATGTTTTTCATTGCTAGCAGAGGGCGGAGTCAGGAGTCAGCCCATTGAAAAGACTGGGAGGAAGAAACCGTTCTAAGAGCCTCATACGTAAAATGCTTACAATATTGCTTGTGGACAAATGTTGCTATTACACATATTGCTGTGAGACTGGGTTGTCTATTGACATAAGCTCCCAACTACCAACAACAAACAGTGCATTAAATACTACAATACAGCCCAATACAATTAGGGACACAATAACAACAAAAAAGATTTACCAATTTTCAAGAGGCATGGTAAGGTGATTTGATCAAGTAATATCGATTAGCATGTCTCGGACAAATGCTATTTGAAGCTGTGGCTTTAAGCTTTTTCTACTCATAACATATAATGATAATAAAAATAAAAATGTAAATTTAAACATTCTAACAAACAGTTAAAATGATATAAATATATAATAAAAAGAAGATTGGACTTCCATTTCAGAGTATGTAGGATTCTCTGATTCCTCTCTCCATGCCTATTTATAACTGTAATAGAGATTTGGATAATGGACACTGAGGGCCAAGTGGATTTGCACTATGTGACGTCTGCCTCAGGGAAGGACTGTGTGCACTAAAAGTAGGAGAATGTGCATTAAGTTAACTATCATAATGCTGATATATGAATTGAAGGGACTGGAGTTTTCATCTCCTAATGACCTCAATGGTGCAATATGAGCTGTCAAAGCTGCACAAATACAGAGGTGTGAAGGTTAGGTTGTTGCTTCTTCGCTTGGGGGTTTATAGTTTAAACCTGATGGGCAGCAGTGGACTTTTAGTGTGGGGTTACCATGTTTCTCTCTTTTGCTTGTGCTCTGACCCTGCCTTTCACCCTATGTAGGCTGTATGGGTTTTCATAAAATATGGTTAAAGCTTAACAGTAGATGGTACAATCTTTTGAACTTGCATGTGTAACCAGAACACATGTTGATAAACAAATAACCCTCATAAACGTAATAGAAGTTTTTTTTTTTTTTTTTTCACGTCGGCTTTCACTCTTATTTCACAGATATTTGTATAGGCACGCACAAGCTATAAAATTGTTTTTAACAGTTATTTTTAGCTTATGTTCACTGTCATAACACTAAAAAACATTAAAAGTGTCCACGTAAATGAGATGGCAATGTAAAATGTTTTTTTTATATATTTGTTTAACATCATCAATATCAATGAACAAAACAAAAGTACATAAATCAAACCTCATTGATGACAAGTTTGAATTTAGAATCAGAATCAGAAATAATTTCATTATTCCAGAGAGTAAATTGCTTTTGTTACAGTGGCTCCAAGTAGAAATTGATAAAAGATGAAAAAAATTAAATAAATAAAAAATGAGGAGAATGTAAACACAGAGACCATTATATCAACACAAAACTAAGGATTAAACATTAGAAAAAGATTAAATACCAATAATCAGAATTAAATATAAGTGAAAATATGACACAAATAGACAAGAATGTACAATGACATATTTAGTATTCAAATTCAAACAATGAATCTCTAGTTTCTACATGTCATTGCTTTGTTATAAACACAATAATGATACGTTATAATACAGTTACAACTTTTTTTGGTCCTCCTGTAAGCTACATAATGATGATCAGAGTTTGGACGTCTCTTCCATGTCGTTCATTTGAGGTTTTGTCTGAAATAATAATTGTGGACTGCATGTACCCTCGTCAGTTTGTTGTTCAACTGTTGTCCAGCAACAGCTTGATCACCACAGTTAATCCTTACTAACAGAAGCAGTTCCACAGCTGAGATTATGATGTGTTAGTTAATCTGTGATTAGTTGTGGCTGACAAGCTGTTGGTTTGGGTTGTTTGATTTAATTTATGATGTAAATTAAATTAAATTGCTGTGTAAAAAGGGATATGTTATTCATTATTGTTGTTGTCTGCCCTCGTCTGTTGTCAGTGAATGACTGAAGTGTATCAAAGTAGTTAACGTCTTGATATTAAATGGTGTATACTCTTTTGAACAAAGGTTCTGTTTCAATACATCACAGCAAAGAGCTTAGAGGCCTTCATTTTTTGAGTCAGTGTACCATTGAGATATATTTAGACTTGGGGGTCAAACAACAAGCTCCCTGTTGTCTTTTTCTACAACTATTTCAAAAGCAAGGTAATTCCATATATGGTGATGAGCTAAGGTTAGATATATGACCCTGTTAGATGACCTTACCCTTGTCTATATAGGCACTAGCTTGCTGGGAAATGTTTAGAGTTTTGCACTGATCTGGTCAGTAGCTCTCAGCAGGTTATGACACCCTGATTTTACAATAAATGTCATAATATTTGCAATTCAGTTGTCCCGAAGACTCCTTCTACACCACTTTTTTTGTCATCACCATCCACACCACCAGATACAACACTACTTCATAGGTACTGAATATGCCAAAGTGCTACTTGTTTTAAAAGCATATTTTAAATACTAAATGTTGACGGTTTCACTTTATTTAGAGGCGAGAATAATGAAGGAAGACTAGCAGTAATTTAAAATGTAGGACATGTTTAAGTTTCAACATTCACACTATTTATGTAATTGTTTCATTTTCATTGGATTTAATAGAAAATTATCATTTTCCTATTTTACTAGCTACTAACAAACACCTTTTAACTAATCGTAAAACATGTGACATGCTTGTACAATTTCACAATTTTTTAATAATTAAAAATAATCTACTTTGCAGTTATTGTATTGTCATCTATTTCAAACCAACACATTCGATCACACCAACACCAAATCTGCAGCATCTTTAAAATCCTATCAGCAATCGTTGAACACATTTCACATAGTTTTGTATTTACTTATCAAAATGATAAGACAGCAGTATTTAAAGGTCCTATATCATGCCAATCCACTTTTTTGAGCTTTTAACCTTGTTAGTGTTAAATCCTTATCAAAAACACCCCAAAGTATTATAGGGCTTCCTTCCTGCATCTCTGAGCAATCCTCATTGAGCTGCTGCTCTGCCCTCTTCTGAAAAACGAACGGTTCCTCCGATTCAAACTTCATGACAGTCTGAACCGCCCCCTCCAGGAAGTGCCTGCTGTCGGTAAGTTTGGGAAAATAAACCTCAAATACTATGTTTTGGGGATTCTTTGACCAAATGGAAATGGGTGAAAAATGCATGATATGAGACCTTTAACTCTAAGGCTCTGACTTCATCTGTCATCTGTATTTGTCTTTGTGAGTTTGAATCCTGGAAAGTAAATCAGATTTTAGACAGAGCTCATTAGTGACTAGAGCTCCTGAGGGCCCCTCACATGGTTCATGCGGGCTACCTGGTGCCCACGGGCAATGTGTTTGTGACCCCTGGTATAGAAATAGAATAATTTCTGTTTTAGACTATTGTAATCTCAAAACCTCAATGTCAGATTATGTTAAGTAAAGTATGGGCAGTGCTTCATTTGTAAATCATCAGGTCCCAGAGCAAACGCCAGGTGTTGTTTTGGCACAAAGAGAAAGACAAAAACATCACGGAATACATTTAGTAGGTGTCTTCAGCGTTAAAGAAGCACGGACAATCACCCATTACAGAGCATCAATCACTCATTCACAGTGTCAGCTGTGAAAATCTGCCATGTTTCAACAACAAGGACAGCGCAAGATTACCGCTAATCTAACCACAAAGGTCACTAAACTTTCAGAACACAAAAAACCCAGGAATACAAAATATTTACACACTTTTACACCCACAGCATAAGGCCATAACTCATCTAATGAATCAGCAGCAGAGGAAAAAAGAGAATAAAATGCATGCTTACCTTTTATTTGTCAAAATATATATATATAAAAAAGAAAAAACAACCATGGAGAACTTTGTATCCTTGCAACTTTTGTAACATATTTAAATTTGAACCATCATGGTACTGTTATACAGTGCAGCTCCTGCTTTTTAAATGTTATGTCTTAATCAAGCCTGTCTTTATTTATACAATTTCTTTTATGATACCTGTGTTGCACAGAGAGCTATTTATAAGCCTAAAGCCTCTGTTAAAAGCATATGTCTCACTTCTTTGTGCTATTATTCTTTTCTCTGGCCAATTCTAAACCCCAATTACTTAAACAAAAAGGGCTGTTCGGGCTCTAAACCCTTGCCCTTGGATTACCATACCGAACATCTCTCTCTCCAGCAAGTTTAATACTGACAATTTCATGATGACAACCTCTTTAAACCAAAGAGAACTGATTAAATGTTCAGCAGAGTATTCCTTGAGGACTCATGTATGATTTTTAATGCTCTGATTATGTTATCTTGAAAAATTTAGTTGAGAAATTGACTCACATTATATATCAGACATGGCCGGTGAGGTTGGGCTTGATGAATACAGATTGCTTCAAGTGCACAAGCTCATTGCAAGTCGACCAAAGTGCAGTGCTTGTCATGATTGATCTGAATGATGAAATGACAATAATCATACTGTATTTGTGGCATAGTCTGCACTAGAAACAATTTTCTGTTGATTCCTACATGCCCAGACCTACTGCACGTATCTATCACCAGACACTATTGGTACGTGCATGTACACATCAGTTTTACAAACCTATAGGAGGTTTAGTTGATAAGAATGTTATAAAAAGCAAAAACATAGTTTAGCTTCTAAGCGCTGATCATTTTAAAGAATAACAGAAGCAGCAAGATAAAAGAGAGAGAGTATTGTTTTTTTTTTTTTTTGTTTTTTTTTTTACTAGGTCAGTTATGAGTCAGATAATGAAGGACTTTTTGTTGTTGCTGGAAGTTATAATACATTGGACTTGATCGTGGCAGTTGGTAGATTGAAGCTGTTTTTGTTGCCCTTGAATAGAAATCTTAATGTCCAAACCCACAGTTGAAATGGTAAGAAGAAGACGTGCTCGACAGACCATTTAAGTCGTTTTGTTCTGCTGAGAGCACATGTGAACGACTCCAAAAACACACAAAATGACATACAAATACTCAAAATTACAACAAAAATACAACAAAAAATACACAAAAATACAACAACTATACACAAAATGACCTCAGAAACACAGAAGACACCTTAAAATATATACAAAATGAAAAAAATATTTAAATGTGAAACAACAAAATCACAAAATATGACCTTTTAATTGTTATTTTAAAAGCTGACATGAATGTATGGCGTTGGATCATAAATCTCTAGAAATCAGTTTATATTCTAACTGCTTGTTCGCAGCTGTAAACTGACAGTGATGTGGTAAACAGCTGTGCTGGTACAGTATATGGGTAAGCTGGCCAGTCCAAAATATTTAAACTGTAACTACTGTTATTAAGTGCACACTAATCCAAATGGGACAAGTCACTCAACTTTCAGCTCGTGTACGAGTTGAAATTAAAGGTGAATATTGAAGCTTTGGTGGTGGTGTAAAACAATTTCCACCCACCAGTAAGACTGTGATACATGATCCTCATGGGAGTCACATAAAGGGAATAGTGTCAAACCCTCTGGTTTCACATGTGCTTCTCTACACCTGGCTGTGGGATATAGGGTGCCGATTGTAAAGTTGTTCATGCTAAAACAAACAGCAACTTTTTGCAACGCTTAGCAAAAAAAACATGTGTAAAAAAATGTATGTGATTATTTTAATGATACTTTTGACCATATTTACAGCAATATTTGTAATATTTTTTTTCTCATAAAATATAATCTCAATGATAAAAATGTAAATCTACATCCAAATGCTAAATGTAAATCTAAATGTTAAATGTTAAATGTTTTATATAAACATTAAATCTAAATGTTAAATCAAAATCTGAATGTGAAATTTTATATCTGAATGTCACGTGTGAAACTAAATATTTAGCTAATATGCAAATTCGATTTAGATTTAGCATTTAAATTGAACACTTAGCATTTAAATGTAACATTTTGATTCAGCATTTACAGTAGATTTAGATTTAGCATTTATATTTAAATGTAACATTGACATATTTTTATAAGAAACAAAAGTGACAAAATTCACAAAAAATGTTGTAAATCTGGTGAAAAATAACATTAAAAAAATGCTCATACGATTTGTAAATGTGGTTTGTTGCTAAAAGTTGCTGTTTATTTTACCATGCACAGCGTTACAATCGGTGCCCCAAAGTTGGATGTTTGCCAATAAATTAGAATATTTGCTTAATTAGTTTGACTTGTTGCTTAACGAAATGCTTCTTCAATCACACCTTTTGCTTCAGGCTGACTGCTTTTATCAACCCATTAACAGACATTAATACAATTTTTTACTCCCATGTATGTGCAAATTAATGCAAAATTATATTTTTGTCTGGGTTTGTTTCACAGTGTCGCTTCAGTGGTGCCAACAAAACTGGCAAAAAAAAAAGAAAAAGAAAAAAAAAAAAAACCCTCCATGCTCTTCTCTACAGTGAAAAAAAGGAGAAAAGATTATTCCTCTTTTTTTTCTATGTTGAGTGACTCAATTTCACGCTCCATTGGCATATCTGACATGGCGCGCCATGAAACCAGTCCAATCCTGGGATTTCAGAGAAACAGTACTTTGAAATCTCCTGAGATATGTGGCCATATTACTTTCTTCACTTTTGGACAGATTACACTATTACGAGACAGTAGCAAGAGGAGACTGGTGATAATAGAGCATGTTCTCTTTTTTTTTGGTGAAATGCTTTTTTAACAGCAATGTGAACAGAAAATTTCAGCAAATCACAAAATGATTCAACTGCAAGCATTGATTCACTTACCATTTATCAGCTCATTCGACCCCTATTTTCAGATTAAAGGCTGGAAGAGGATAAATGTAAGAAACAACTGAACCTCAACTGTGCACCTACTGTAAGTTGTCACTTCCTGAATATTTGGTTTTCAAACACTTAAAAAAAATAATAATAAAACTACACTCGGAAGAAGTATGATGGCATCTAAATAAATAAAAACACACGGGAAATAATTGACTAAATCAGCATTTATAATTTTATCTGAAAGCCTTTTTTACACTGAAAGGCAGATTCACCCACGGAGAAGGAATGAAGAGGAATAGATGTAAATACATCTCTTGTGTAGGAAATCCTGTATGTGTGCATGTTGACCTGCATGACCTCAGTCATGTAATCAATCAATATTATTCATACATTTAGAGAATCAATAAAACCAAATGAAGTAAAATAAAGGAATTGACAGGATTGGCTTAGAATGGTCAAATTATCTTTTGCATCGTATAAAAAAAAAAAAAATAGTACAAATGTGAAAATATGAGGGCTAAACTTTGGGCTAAAGTTGGTCCATTGTTCAACTAACTAGTACTGTCATTCATTTTGGTTTGTTTTTCCATGTTTTACAAAAAATCTTATATGTATTTTACAATGTTTTCAGTGAACTTTGGCAAAAGTAGTTATACATTGGAGTTTATTTACTATACTCTAATCCAGTGTTTCTCAAATGGGGGTACGTGTACCCATATGGGTACGCGAAGGCACTACAGGGGGTACTTGAGAGAAAAAGAGAGAAAAATTTACAAATGAAAGTATAAAAAATATGGGGTTTAATGTTTTTTGTTTAAAATGACAATATTAATGATGATAGAAATGATCCTGATTAGAACATGAACTGAAAATACATGGGTTTGTCTTGGTCCCACACCAGGCAGGAGATGACCGGAAATAATAACCATGACTTGAAAACCCTCGGCCTGACATTTTAAAAATCCTCAAAATATTAACTGTCACGAACAATAATTTACATTGATTTATTGTGACCTAGCTAAGCACGTCAGTGAATTTATAGTATAGGAAATGGTTCATCCATTACATTTATAATACCGGTAGGGAAATAAAACATTATTAAATATGATTACTCACCTGATTATGCATATCATTTTATTATGTAGTAGTTTCTGTGACAAACACAAAGATAAAATAAAGAGCTAATGTCACCTCACAGCAAGGTATCAATGGTCCACCTCATTTCCTTCTTTAAAATCAGTCCACGACAAAGTTTTTTTTCAAAATCCTCAAAAATGAAATTCTTTCATAAAAAATTGTCCCACTAGAAAAATGACTTCATTACCTAGAATCCCCATAATAGTACGAATGTTTTGATGCATGAATTGTTGCTGGGTTATGAATTCAGATTCACACCTACATAAAATATCAGAGTCCAAAAACAGACTTTTTTTAAAAATGCCATTTTTTTGTCAAAAATGATCAGATTGGGAAAAAGTTAGCACTAATCTAAAGCCCTGAGTGAATGTCACCTTACAGCAAGGTATCAATGGTGTACCTATGTACTTCTTTAAAACCAGTCCATGACAAAGTTTTTTTCAAAATCCTCAAAAACACAGTTTTTTCCACAAACATTGACCAACCGGAATTTTTTTTTCATTACCTGTAATCCCCCCATTAGTACCAGTGTTTTGATGTGGGAATGGTTGGTGGGTATTGCATTAAAAGACCTACACCACTATACACACACACAGACAGACGAGGGTAAAAACTATAAAATCTATTTATTCAGGAGGCTAAAATACTCTTTAATTCCACTTGTTTACAAAATGAGATTCTTTAAAATGTGTTATCACGTATTAATTACATTATTATGCTCTATAGTGGTTTTTTCACAGTATTCTATGTTGTAGTCGGACAAAGGGGAACTTGGATTCAGAAATAACAATGAGAGAACTTGAGCCAAATAAAGTTTGAGATCCACTGCTTTAATCTAAGACAACATTGACACAAATACATGTGTGTGTGTGTGTGTGTGTGTGTGTGTGTGTGTGTGTGTGTGTGTGTGTGTGTGTGTGTGTGTGTGTGTGTGTGTGTGTGTGTGTGTGTGTGTGTGTGTGTGTGTCTGTGTGTGTGTGCGCGCGTGTGTGTGGGACCCTAACGCTCAGAAATGGATACAAAAATTTTTTTCATTTGCCCATAATATGCAATAAATTTCATAACACAATGACTTACAGTAAGTCATTTATATACGTCAAGATTTTATTTCGGTTCAAGCCTTTTTAAAGAACTGTATAAAATTCCAGTTCTGCTGTATTTGAAACTGCTGTTAGACCAGACTAGGTGTGAGGCACAGAGATATAGAGTGTTAGATGTTAGATCAGCAGGAGAGGGACAGGCTTAAGGCAAGGAGCAAGTCCACTGCTGGGATGACACAGCAGGTAAGTGAAGAGTGGAGAGTTAACCCTCTGTGGCATGAATACATATTTTAGGAGGGGCTTGGGATTCCCTGATATTATCTCAATCATAAAATGTGCCCCAGTCCCTCCCCCACCATCAGATTTTTTGTTGCCTCGGGGCAGCAAGATGCAATGAGAATACTATAACGCCAGCATTTTCTATAGTAGATACAGTAATAAGTTGAAGCTCTAAATCTAATAAATACATCAGAAAAGCAATTTCAATGCATTTTGTTTCAACAAACTTCAGCCACAAATGGTTTATCAATCAGTGGGTTAGAGATTAGCTGCAGTGATTGTTTGTGTTTCTGAATGTGTGTTTCTGTGGGATACTGATTGAATTGATGTTTCTCTTTGTTACACAGCTCAGTTTGTATCATTGTGTATGGAACAACAGGAAGCATTTGCTGGTGGCTGTGGACGTCACATTTATGGCTTTGAGTGTGCGTTTCTGCATCTCCCTTTCTTTGAATCCACGACCATCCAGTGGGTTGTCAGAGATCAGAATGGGTGAAGTGGCTGCTCTTCTTTTTTACATAGTACTCCCCAGTAGTTGTGGGACTGGAATTACCTCTATAGCACTCTACAGTCTAGGTTCCCATAGTGGGGTACGGGCAGAGCTCAAGTTCAACCCCTTGACGCTGATTGTCGCAAATTCGCATCAAACCGCTTCCACTCCAAATGCAGCCAAAATAGCATCTGTATTCCTCCACTGCCGGTTGATGCATTACCAGTACATACCTAGGAACCTTTTGCAAGCATTAGTTTCTCATAGGACCGGTCGCAGGGGACACTACATCCTGTTCAGGTCGGCAAAGCTGTACTCGTGCTACACCCACATTTTCGGAGCGCAAACTTGGATAAATTGTCCAATTTGAGGTAAGTTGTGCAAAGATAAAAAACACGTACTGTCTTAGTGTGTACTTGTATCGCTGACAAAGACGTAGGGTATCTATGACAAATATTTTTGGAAGATATTTGACAATTTTGGTTCGTCTCTAATTTTCTACATTCGGCCACAATGGCTTTGTTCTGCCACATTGGCCTCAAATATCTGTATACATAAATAATATAAAATTATAATTAATAATACAAATAATAACATAATGATAAAAATAAAATAAATAATAATACAGTTAAATAAATAAATAGCTGGATCTAGATGGCTTTCAACATTTTTTTTTCTCTTAAGAAACTGCCGTTCTATTTTTAATTATTACAGAAATAACATGGTGAGTTATAAATGTAATTTCTGTTCATTATTTTTCTCTAGAACTAAAAATGAACACAGCATCCTTCTATGGAAAGCGAGGACCTCGGACAGTGAAGAAAGCTGTCTCAGCGATAGTGGGGACAGTGATGAGGAATACACTCCTAAATCAGGTGATTAAGCAATGAATTTGTGCAAAGTTTCAGCTTGTTTGTGACATTTATGGAAGCAACTATGTGTATTGAATAGATAAAAATGTCTGCTCTGTTCTAAAGTGATTTCTTTTTTTCTACACCAGTTGATGACAGAAGCAGCAGTGATGAAGAGGGAAACAAAAAGAAACAAGCCAAAGGTAGCCTGGAAGACTGGAAAGCAGCAGAACTCTGCAAAGGAAGTTCAGGTTTGGCAGAGACTTCTTTGATGCTGAACTTTTAAACAAGATTGTGGCACAAAGCAATCTGCACTGCACACAACAGAATCCAAATTGTGCCCTCAACTTAGATCGGACTGAAATGGAGCAGTTTCTTGGCACTGTAGTGCATATGAGCATTTTTTATTCACCTCGGTCAAGGATCATTTCAGTGACAACATGGCACACAACGACGAAACAATTTAGTTATTGACTCACTTCTCCCCAAGTTTCAGGCTCTCCCTGAAGACAAAATGTTGTGTTGATGAGCAAATGGTTCTATTTAAAGGCAGATCAGCCCTGAAACAGTACATCCCAAAAAAGCCCCACAAATGGGGATACAAGTGCAACGTTCATCTGTGCCTCAACAAAAACAACTGCTTTTGGGAATTAGACAAGTGACTGAAAATAACTTTGTTACATCAATAAAATAATCTTCTTACCTGAGATGGGAACAGGTGCTTTTTTACCTTTTTTTTTTTTTTTTTCCATAAATGCCTGTTGTTGCTAACTTGCATCATGCCTAAAAGTATATCTATTTCATGTGCTATACTCAAATTAACACTCAACTTCATTTAGCATTTCCTTTTTTTTTTTTTTTTTTCTTTTTTTTTAATAATTGGAAATAAATTCAGGCATCAAAGGGTTAAAAAGTTTTTAAGTATTTTGTATTTGTGGGGTTTTGTGTTCTGAAAGTATAGTGTCCTTTGTGACTAAATTAGCACTGATTTTGCGCTGTCCTTGGTGCTGAAACATGGCAGATTTAACAGCTGTCCATGCTTCCTTAAGGCATCAAAAGGCGCTTTAAAAATGTTTATTTTATTAGTCGTTCTTACTGCCTAAAAAACACCCGGTGTGTGTTCCGAGACCTGATGATTTACAATTTAAGCACTTGATACGGGTACCCCCAGGGGTATGCAAATTGTCACAAATTGAAGCAAAAAATTATTAGATATTCTAGGGGACCCCATTTGAATTCCAGGTAACCCCACACACACACACGCACACTTTATTATAAAAAAATATACAAAATGACTAGAAACGCACAAAATGAAACAATATTTATACAAAAAGCACCCTAAACGACAACAGAAATGCACAAAACTACACCAAAAAAGATTATACAAAATGACTCCAGAATACACTACAATTTCAACAAAACACAATAATTTTACAAAAAAATGCACAAAAAAACTACAGAAAGATACAAAAATATACGTACATACATTACAGAAAAATACACCAAACAACAAAAATATAAAAATGGCATTTGTATACTGTTAAGTTGAAGTGTTGATAAATAATTTTGAATAAAAATTTGAGAATTAACTGACAATTGCTTGATCATTTTAAGAGGTCTTTCATATTTCGTAGCACACTATTAATATAGAATCAAAGATTGCTATTGCAATAGCCTATTTAAAGTGTCCATATAACAAACAAGTCATTAATACTGATACTGTATGCTAATAGATAAAGGAGTGATAATTAGAAGACCAGATAGCAGCAGCTCATTACAACCAGGAGAGACGTAATACTTTTATTTTTTAGAAACTTGAGACTTGACTTGGACTCGTGACCAAAGACTTCAGACCTGACTTTGACTTGTAAAAAAAGACTTGTGAACATCTCTGAGCTCCATGGCTTCGGCTTCGGGTTTAATGTCTGAAGTGATACATGACTGTAAAAAGTTTTGGAACCACTGCGCTACCTTCTTTACCCCTTTTGGCAAAGCTTTATGTAATATACGACTTGAACATTTACAGCTTAATCTGTTCCTCTTTTCTCCTCCCAGTACTGATGTAGCCTCACTTGTAGAACAGCCCGGCAGTCACGGTGGACATGTCGATGAAGTGGAACATCAGCCATAGTACTGCTTCTTGGTCCTGACTTTGTTGTGGTTCAGTGCAATAAGTGTGAAGCAGATCAACACCACCTATATTCTTATTGTACTCACTCATCACAGCAGGACTGGGAACTAGAGGACTGTCTTTTGCTTTCCATCCCACCTCTCAACCGCAGTGACTGGGTGTGCTCCAGTGGAGTTACCAAGAAGAGTGACAGGGCGGTTATCATAGCTCTTCACAGCATGCAAGGTGTTTTCCTCAACTATGGCCATCTGCAGTTGAAAACATCCACGCCCAGGTCTCTTCAACTCAGCATCACACGTCAAGTTGACACACGTAAATTGCATAGTGCATACACCAGTGACGTGCCGTAAGCACTAGGGTTGGGTAGGCAGGGCGTTCCAAATTGAGACCACCAATGTCAACACCAATGACAATTTCATATGTTTCTGCTGGCAAGTGTTATTTCAATTCAATTCAACTTTATTTGTATAGCACAATTTACAACAAAGTCATCTCAATGTGCTTATCAAACTATAAAATTCATAATAAGAAAGAAAAAAACCCAACAAGATCCACATGAACAAGCATTTAGCCATCTAACAAAATCAACATCGTAAACACCATTACAGAAACATAAACAAATATTCAATATAGCCTCCATACTCTCCCAACAAGATATATCTCATGACACGGCAGCACATCCGTTGTTTGTGTTTGAAACACAGAAACACGGAGAAAATGACAACAACAACAACTCAGAACAGCCTCAGTGAGGAGCATCCACAAAGTCAATCCTTCCTTTTGTACCATTCACTGTGAAAAATACCAACAATTTTCTGACCTTAGCTTTGCTGAAGCTCTGGTAGCTCAGGTGATGGTCTCCCATCTTTTAAAAGCTGTCGTTTTTCCTCAAAAAAAAGTTTCTCTGTCGTCTCTAGCGCTGTCATCCTGACTGTAGTGTTATCCTGCCCACTAGCTAGAGAACGTAGCAGCAGCGGTCACGTGATATCAATTCACTAATGCACTGTGAACTTGGTTTTCATCTTGGGGAACTGAGTGCACATGCGCAAACACATAAAAACACAATATGGGAATAGAGGCAGAGCAGCAACGTGCCTTTGAGAAGGGGTGTGGCCTCCTCCTGTCTTACAGAGGTTAGGAAATAGTGATGTTTAGCAATTTGGGCTATGAAAGGCACAAAATGCTGACACTTTCAAACTTAAGGGTACTGTAGGCTATCGGAAATGGAATATCAAAATATCAATTCACCCTTGGGTAGGCACTGCCTACTTTGCCTACCCTGACTGCACGTCACATACAGTATCTTCATCTACTGAGTGAACCTTGATTTCCTAACCCTCTCCTCCCTCAAACCTGATCCTGGGGTACAATATGTCTTACTTTCAATCTCCTCAAGCTCAAAATTCTCATTGTTTGAAGGAATGAGCCCAACAGCTCGATCAATTTAACTTAACGTACGACCAATTAATCATTTTCACTTAACAAGAAGGTTATAATCTTGGAGGTCAGATTAACTTTAAATAAAACTAAAAAAAAGAGCAACAAATAGAGTTTAATCATATTTGTGTCTGGTGCTTGATTATGAAACGGCTTAAAGGAGGATCTGATGCAGTGTCAAGACATTCATGAATTTAAAGCAATTTACAGACAAAATGTGCTTTCAAGGTACAACATGGAAGAATGTACTTAAGCAATATAATAACGTAATGTATATTGATTTGTTGGACGCTGATTTTCCTTGCGCTGAGGTATTCATTGTTCTGATGTATTTTGCAAAGAGGCAGCATTGTATTAGAAAAAAACTGAATATTTTTTTTTTTCTTTCACTATTGGACAGTTCTGAGTGAGAATGGAGGGGATTAAATAAGATTGTACTTCTTCCCCTACCATTGAGTATGTCTACGATAGTGTAGATGTGGTGTTATGATTGTGTATATGTACTTGTCTATGCAGGTAACATAATTGTGCTCAATAAATAATGAAATACATTTCCTTGCACCCATTACATTTTTATCCATTTCCTGTAAATAAATGAAGGCAGAACAAAACAAAAAATATTATAATTATGCATGCCTGCATATCTACATCCATGACTGTTATTGTTCAAATAAAATAGGTCTCATGTTGCCCTTAGACAGCAAATAATAAACTAACATACGGCATAGCAACTCAGTCAAATATGATTCTTCACATATTACTACACATCATAGATATTACTTAAACAAAGTGAATTGTATTTAAACCTGTTAAAAGCAAAATTAACATGTCCTCCCTAACACCCAAAAAAAGGCAGTTTCATCCTCCAAAGGAAGATCTCACCCATGCTCACATCAAATTTCACTGGTCACAGAACAATCAGACTTTTAATGTGATTTTAACTTTAAAACATAAAGAGGTGCTGTGGGTGGCAAACTAGTGGCCTGAGGGCAACTCTAGCCATGGAGGGTTCAACCTTAAATGTAAAAAACCTTGACAACTGACTGAGAGGAGCAGGTGGGAAGCAGGGAGGTTGTGTCCCAGCATGAAGGGAACATAACCAGGAGAAGATGCAATGTGTGAAGAATCCCACAGAGAAGTGTTCAGGACAATTCAAAGGTAGAGCTGGAGGTTGAGCAGCTGCATTCATTTAAGAGCAAAATGTTGGAGAAATGTTTTTCTCTGAATGTTTGAGAAAAGCCCGAATCATCTCTAAAGTGACCATTAGGGAGAAGCCAATATCCCTGTAAACTCTCTCAGAAAATGGATGTATTCAGATTTGTCTTCGCTGTAAGAAAGTATTTCACTCAACAAATAATCTTCAGTGCTATTTATATGGTTCTTGAATTCAAGAACAATATGAATAGCTTTTTATACACTGATACAAATATAAGCTGTGAGTGTTTTGTCACTCAAAATGATTAGCTAGTTCTTACAAAAGTATGTTCACTGTCAGGGTTTTCACTAGTGTTGGGACAAAACTCAAAACCTTCAAAGGACAAAAGAGCGTTTAAACTTACTGACAAGAGTGAACAAGGAGTAAGACTTAAAGGACGGATCCAGGAACATTACAAAAATGCACAAAAAACACAGTGGCTAAATACTCCTATAAAGAGTGAAGGGGAGCTAATTAGAGGAATGTGACTCTGAAACCGGAGGACACACACACGCACGCACACACACACACACACCAAAACAAGAACTGAACGGCCCTATTGTCTGACCAATCAAAGGACAAAGCATTTCTTAAAAATATAAAGATTTCATTTCCATCATTAAGGCCAAAAACAACACTGTTGCTGCAGATAAAAAGGAAGGAAGGAATGCAGGAACTGTTACTGAGTAAAATTATTAGATTATAGAACAATAATACCTTGGAAAAAAACACACATTGATCAGTTTTATTTTACTACGGCACAGAAGTGTTTCTATTCATGTATACGTCTCATTTTGGGTGCAGTCTGTGGCTCTGATGCTGTGTTCAGTATAGAGCTCAGTAAGCCTACAGTACATCATAACGTATAGATTATTTGTATTTTATACAGCTTGGCTGTATTATCTTACAGGTTTGATACTTTCAGTGATGCAAACTGAGTCTCCAACATGTGACGAGGGTAAGTCCAACAGATGAAAATCTGTGCATTTCTTACAGGATATCATCCCTCTGTAAAAGCAAGGAATCTTTGTGTGTGTGTGCATGTGCGTGTGCGTGTGCGTGTGTGTTCCTCAAATATCTCTGCGGATCAGGATCAGACTGACCTGAGAGTTTCAACATGGCTGCTGCTTGGTTCAAGGATGTGCGCCGTTGGATTTGTTTGGACTGCAATGATATCGTTAATAAATTATTTCATAAATGCTGTGAGCATTGTCCACTGGAGCCACTACAGTCATATGTGTCTGTGTGTGTGTGTGCATGTGCGTGTGCGTGTGTGTACACATGTACCAACCTGTATGTTCTTGCATGATGTGACATGCATGATGATTGAATTACTCTCATTTGGTTACATGCATGGATATTACATCTATTCAATCATTTACCATTTATGATTTAAATGATCTCACTAACAGTAACCCTCACTATTACTGAACAATTTCTCGTTCTTATAAAATCATCACTGTGCTACAACAGCCGTCATTCTCTATCTACTTTACCAATTTCCGTTTTAAAACTAAATTATTCAAAACTTAACATGTGTGTTTGGATTTGTGTTTAACATGAATGCAACAGCATAACCATGATGGATAACAAATTCATACTTATTGTAATATTCAACCATACATACCCTTCAATTGTCCTCAAAACAGAAATCTAACCAGATTTAGCCTTCAAAACACTTTCAAATATCATGCTGTTGCATTAGTGTTTTTTTTTGCTTTTTCCCAATGGCTAAAAAAGCAAAAGGCACCGGTAATGGAACTTTCACATTAGTAGAATGGAGTTCAACTCCCTACAGCGTCCTTGCTAATAGCCAAAATATATGAAAACAATAGTTGTTACTCTACACCTTTCACAACAGACCTAAATATCCCTGACGTCCCACCTTCAAACACAACAGAATTTGGCCATCCATGAAAAAGCTACTTAACCTCCCACTTTTCTATAGCAATACATACTTCCTATGGGCACTGCGCTAGTCGGAAATATAAGTAAATAAAAGGATTGCATCTGGTGACCTAGTGGTTAAGGATGCTGGGCTTGCAATCAGAGGATCACAGGTTCAAGTCTTACCCAGGCCAACACTGTGGGATCTTGAGCAAGTCCCTTAACTGCCCCCTGAGTGCCGCACTGTGGCTGCCCACTGCTCCTTAGGGATGGGTCTAATAATAATTATACCCCGGTAAGAAGTTAACCAGCATTGTGGTACAGAACGAGGCCAGGAAGTGCTAGTTTGTGCAATAAGGGGAAATCCAGCTTTGTAATACAGGCTCAAAGAGAACTCCACTTAAACTAAATAAAGCACACAGCTCCCGACAGGCCATGACAAATCCATTCAAACAAGTGTTCCTATTCCTTGTTGTTTTTATTTTCTTCATGTTTCATCTTCTTTTTTTTGAAATTCAGTTTTTAGTTTTTTATGCAAATAGTGTGTCCATTTTTTATGCAAATGTCTCGTCAATTTTTCGGTAGCTTCACTTTTCTTTATTCCCAGCCGTCATGTGTTTAGGCTTTGTGACTCAGCTGTGTATTGTCAAATGTCCTCTGTGTGTGTGTGTGTGTGTGTGTGTGTGTGTGTGTGTGTGTGTGTGTGTGTGTGTGTGTGTGTGTGTGTGTGTGTGTGTGTGTGTGTGTGCGTGCGTGTGCGTGTGTGCGTAATCATGTTGATTAAAGCCAGGGGTGTCCAAAGTTTTTTCACATCGCGCATTTTGGATGTTGTTTTTCTTTTCCATTTCTGTGAATTTACATTGCATCGATATCTTTTGTTTACCGTTACTTGTTATCTTGATTGAAAGACTGTCAACTGATAGTTTCTGATGTGCATTTGGGTCTGATCCTTGAGGGCCTTCAGCACTCATGGCTTAGCCTGACCTGCTTTTAGCTTTTTCATGAATAAGTAGATGCTGCATTTATTTGCCAAATTTATTCACTGAGACTTACAAGAGGCTTATTCAGCTCATCTGAATGCAGCCGTGTCAATGTCTATTTCTTCTACTATCAATCTTGTTGTGTTGACTTAGATCTTAGACTATTGTTACTCTGACATGCATTTTAGAGATCTTACCCAAAAAAAAAAAGTGGACACAAGAAGGTCAGACAGGATTGAAGGCACAAACACTTTGGTTTATAAAGCAAAAATGTAGTAATTGAAAAGTTTTCAAAAAGAAAACCAGCTTTTGGATACCTTGATGTGGCAAATGGAGTAAAGCTATTACATTTTATTCGCTATCTATCTTAAGGATTTGTTTCATGGAATAACGACGATAGTAATGTGTGTCTTCCACTAAAACTTTGTTAATAACATCATTATATCTAGAACACTTTTTCATCATTTGCGACTTTTTCACATTTGTTTTACAAAGCAAGGCCCGAAGTGAGCTCTGCAATAACTAATGAGCCTGTTTCAGCACATATTTCAAATCGATGTAAACTCAATTCTGGTGGAAGTCTTTTTGATGAGCTAACAGTGTCCCTGATTATAGCTTCTGTTCTTTAAACGTGGCATACAAAATAGTTAAAATCTATTCACATCTAGTCTTTTTTTAATTTTTTTTATTGCCAGTCAAACCCGGGAACATATGTGTCAATGAAGGCGAGCTGAAGGAAAGGAGGCGGTGATGTCATTTTTTTGGGCTGTCTAGAAATCACGGAACATGGAGTTTTCCCAACGCTTGTAAATATTATTGAAATCCGTGGAAATGATTAAGTTCACTTTCATTGATAAATAATATAACAGGTTAATTTGATCAGATCATTGATCAGGTTATTGCAGTGTGACTGAGGATTGGCCTCATTCTTCTGTCCAAGTCACATTTAAATCTCTCTCATTGATCATCATCATCATCATCATCATCAAGCATGACCGAGTTAGATGCTCTGGAGATATGAGGAAATAACGCGGCCTCAGAGCGTCCTGCTTTAGTACAGAGGGATGTTTGCAGTCAAACAGAACTATTGGCTTCCATAATATGCAGTTTTTAAATATAAATAGTTTAAAGCGACCTGAGCCTCATTAATATATGTGTGGGAACAGTTTGATGTCCATCCTCATCTGCATATGACAGCTTGTTTCACTCTGTAGTGGATCAAACTGTGACTTTACGTTGGATATAGTATGAAAATAGTTGAGTCACTGTGACCAACGTGGACAGAAGTCTGCGTCTGTCAGAGTTTTAATTAATTGCGCAGCAGCAGCAGCTGAGTGATCGCAGCTGCTGCTGTGTGACGCACGAGTCCGTGTGGCTTCAAATGTAACTAAGTCCATATTTGTAGTGCACTATAATGTTTCACCTTATCGGGGCGCTGCACTTATTTCAGGGTTAGGAGCGCGTAAGAGGAAAAAGACTTACGCACAGCGGAGAATGCACCTAAAGCCAAATTTGAATGGGAACACACATTTCAGGGCTGCTCCACCCACAGTGCATAACTGGGATGAAGGCACGCAGCAACTGACATTAGTACAGGGGGAGAATAGCACACAGCCAAAAACAGAGCCACTGTGCGGCTTTTTGAACTCAAGCACATGGGAGAATAGAATAGAATATATATATATATATATATATATATATATATATATATATGGACTGGGACTTGATTGTGTTAATTATGATTAATTAATTATAAAAAATACAGTGAAAAAAAACAAAAAATCTTTTTTTTGTTTTCATTGATTCAATCATATACCAAAATTCATTTAAGTTGAAAAATGTTGCTTCTTGTCAAACATTGTTAGGCAATTAATTTACATTAAAGAACTTAGGGCAGGTCAAAGAAATAACACTCAATAGTGACACAATGATTGAACGCATGTCAAATGACGCATTTATCATTTTGAATGCGTTGGCAGCCATTAGCATTAAAAGAGTTAAAAAATTATTATTGTTTTTTTTTTTTTTTTTTTTTTTACAAAACCTGCCCTAAAACCCTTTAATCAAGATTAACAAATAAAGTCTCTAATGCATTAAATCAAAATAAAACATTTTTAATCAATTCCCACCTCGAGTATATATAATATACATTAAATACTAAATACATATATATTAAAGGTAGATACTCTACACACACATCTTGACTGCAGAAAGATGGTTACATGTAAGTATTTGAGCTTGTCTGACAAGGACTTTATTCTGATTATTATAGAACTAAGGTAAGACACTCTTCTGAAGTGTAAATGGCCTATCGTGGTAAAGTTCCATCTAGGGAAAGAAGGGTTTTGATATCGAGTTTTCAATGCTCAATTAGATACGTTGGTAGCAATGGCTGGCCAATCTAGTCCGGTGCATCAGTTGAGCTACTGTAGCTGAAAAAAGGTTTCAGTAGAAAAATGAACATTGAATTGAAGTATGTAAGTGACTGTGAAGCAGTGAAGACAACTGTTAATCCATGTCCTCCAGTGAAAGATGAGACCATTGGTGTGGAGGCTTTGAAATTGAAGCAAAGAGCTGCTGGAATTGAAGGTGACCTTATCTGATCAATCTTCTGGAGAGTCATTGTGTCTGGGTAAAATGACAAGCCGATGTGATATATGGACTTTTAACCTTTTTTTTTTTTTTTTTTTTTTTTGGGAGATCTTGGGTCCTACTCCTAATATCCATTTTCATGTTACTTTTACACGTACAGCTTAACAAAGCATTTCTACAGACCATAAACTATTTTTGCGGGAGAGAAAAAGGGTTAAGAACTAACACCACTATATGTTTAAGTGTTGATGTGTTTTTGCAGGTCTGTTGACTTGTGTTGGCGTGTTCAGGTTAACTACTCTTGGGCCCATTTTCTATTGTAACTTTTTAACTTTAGATTTAATTGCGTCCTTATAGATGACTCACTGTACAATACTTTTATTTATATGCATATTTGTACATTTGTATTATATAATCCTGGAGGTGTGCACTTGTATTTAAATTCAACAATGTAATGTTTATTTTCTTTACCTTCTTTTCTATGTTTTAGCATTTGTTCTTTTCATTTTAATTATTTTGGAGCATCTGTAAAAAAAAAAAAAAGCAATTTCCCCCTGGGATCAATAAAGTACATCTGATTCTAATTCTGATTCACGACACACAAGACATTTTTTAAAAGGATGCCTGTACTTGTCATTTTTACAACATTACAATTGTGTTTGATGCATTTCTAATACACAAAGGCGTTCACATGTACTTTTCTGAACACATTTTTTTTCCTTTGAAATACAACCGATGGGGAGCAGCCATTTTTGGCCACATGTGACGTAAATTAGGTGAAGGTTTTTGGCATTAGCTCCCACCTTCTTTCCTTGATTTTCATTGTTATTTACATGTTTGTAATTTTTACACATTTGTTGCTTACATTTTTCGCTCTACATCATTTTTATTCACGACTATGAATAACAACTACATTAAAGCTTCATTCCGACCAAATTATGCCAAGAGGGCCTGGACGTCCCTGCAAAGGAGATGCAGAGAATATTCTAGTGATACAGAGGAGGAAAATGCCACCAGAGATGTGTGCGACTGTAGATCCAATACGTTGAAGGAGACAAGAGGTGCCTTAATGACTAGTTACTAAGTAACTGTGTCTCCTGCTTAACACAGAGTAATACAAATGTTACATGACCAAACTTCTAGTATCAAATATGATCTTTTGATGATTAGAACTTGCAGTTAAAATGTATTACAAGCACTTGTTAAAGGAGGACAAATCATTAAAAACGTGCACCTTTTTTCTGTCTCATTACATAGAGAGATACGTACTGTATATACCGTGAAATACTCAGTAAGCAATGGTCTTTTTAATATTATTTGATGAATTGATTCATTCTATTGTTCATTAGTATGTAGACTGGATCCATCACTTCATGCAAAGTCACTGGTTTGAATATTACAACATTAATGACTGCACTGTGCACTTATGTTGACTGTACACACGAATTAAACATTGAACATGCATTGATGAGGTTTGGATTAGAATGACTCAATCCTTTACTTTATTATTCCTGTGTATAATTTAGGAATTGTGATAAAACGTGACTCGTGCTTGACAAGAACTTGAAAAAAAATGTATGTTGTTCTGAATGACAAATATTAACTACTCATTTGATCTATATGATATAGTCAGAGGTGAAAGTAATGGATTAAAAGTGATCACGGGTACTGTAATTGATTTGCTTTTATGGATACAGTAATTTTACTAGTACTTAAGTATGTTTTAAAAGAAGTAAAGTAATTTGTTACATTTCTACACCCAACCATGACTGAGTAAATTATTTATTTTTTTTAAAGGCTCAACGGACATTGTGAAACTACAAAAAAAATGAAATGACCAGTAACAATAAAATGCATCACATCATAGCCAACCAATCAGATTAAATGTAGTGCACCACACCAAAAACAGCATTAAACGGAGTTTATTTTCCCAGTTTTAGAGTTAATAAATGTATCTATACTTAGAGCCTGATCATTTATTTTATTTTGCACTGAATTAATTGGTGTTATTTTATTCATATTCATATTCATATTAATAATAGTACATTTTTACGACCTTTTATACAGATGTCTTTGTGGAAAATAAATTAAGTTACAATTGTGCAAGATTTGGTCTCTTCCTTTTTAAGTTTATACAAAGATTACTACGATTGAATTTCAGCGAGTTCATTTTGTCTTCTTTTTGAAATAATAGGTTAAGGTTTCATTTAGTCATTCATTTTTCCAGGAAATTTACTTTGTAATTTACTTTGATCTCCTGACATGTTTCAAACTGTCAGTCTTCCTCAGAGGCATCTACTGATGGCTTTGATGTTTCCTTAAAAGTTATTTTCTAAGAAAAACATCAAAGCATCTACACCTTGCATTGCGGCAATTTTTATGACAAAAAAAATAAATAAAAATACATGGAGGGGGTGTACTTGAGTACAATTTCAATCAAATGACAGTACTTGTACTTGAGTAGGATATGTCAGTACTCTTTACACCTCTGGATATCGTCTTATATGAGACTTCTGTTTAAGGTCAGCCTCTCACACACACATACACAAGGTCAGTCCTCAGTATGTGTGTGTCAGGCAAGGCGGTCATTAAATTATAATCTTATGTCTGACTTTGTTAAAATCAGACAGTGAAAGCTTTTTTGTCCTTCGTGACATTTTAATCTCTGCTTTGTCATTAAGTGAAGAGATGTGGTGAAATTTACATAGATCTAATTCTTCGGCTTGCTGACAACATATTTTTTTCCTGTGACAGCCATCTTTAATATTTAGAAGAGAACTCTCCTATGCCCTTCAAGTGTGCCTGCAGTATTAATGTGGCCTTAATGGGAGAGGTTCCATAAATGAGCCTCAAATGAAGCTAGACATTTTAATGCTTTGCAAGAATGGCTGTTATTTCCACACCCGGCCATAATAGTCTTCATTGCATATTTAATAAAGCGTGGGCTTGCATTAATTGTTTAGCAGCAAAAGGACTTCATTAGGTGGTTGTGATGTCCTGCATGGGTTTTCCCAGTCTTCTGAAATCCCTTTGTCCCTATTCATCTGTTCTGCTTAGAGTAAAACACTGATTAGATTAATGTATTTTATAGTTTCTTTTCATTCGCTCACAATAGAGAGATGCTTTCATGGGATAGTGGCTAGAGGGAGGAGGTATTACAACCCGCCCTCATTAAAAAAAGAGATCACTTTCATTTAATGGCAGTGGCAAATACGGTACATAGAGCATTTAAGAAGAAATGTTATTCCATTTCTTTATTCAAAGTCCTAGTCAACCATTTCAACTAGAAAAGAAAAAACAAAAACTATTACTTTTGGTGAAATAAATGTTGTTAGCGTGTACAGTGAATTGTTTTTGGATTAGCGTTAATCAAGTATTAACTAACCTAAAAACTGAATGATAATCGTTCAACGTTGTTACTACTTATTGTGACAATTGATTTTCTTAAATGGAAGAGTTTACTGAAATAGCATGACCAGACTACAGTGTGTAGGCCCTGATGGGCTATATACAGTACTAGCCGATATAAGTCTATTATAGGTTTTTGTTTTACAATAGGTACGAGTCTGTATATCTCTTTAACGCTGAATAAATATTCTGTCCCCCGTGACCCTGAAATAGGACAAAGCAGGTCAGAAAATGGATGGGTGGAATATACTGTTGTGGGACAGCTACTGTAAACTGAATATGAACTACAATTAAGAGGATTAAGATATAATAACTCTTTACATAAAATATATACATGTTGCCATACATATATTTTAGTAAAACTTTATACCTAATAAAAAAAAAAAAAAAAACATGACTGACCTAATATCTCTTGAAGTTTTCTATCGAACAAATTAAAATTCACATGTTCCAACATTAAGAAGTGAAGGCCATTTGATTTTACAAAAGTAATAACTCGTGCCACATATCACCCTTTTATGACCTGCAAAATGAGAAGGCATTTGTTCTCAATAGGTCAAAGACACATGAAAGCAGCGGCTACAATTTTAAGACTCATTAGGACATGAAAAGAAAGAGATAAAAAGATAGTTTTTCCCTTTTGAACTCCCTTCAAAGACATGATGAGGCTTAGAACTGCAGCTTGACAGCTTCATACTCATAAAAAAAAAATGATCTTTGTCCCCTTCACCAGGTAATGTCCTGAGTGGACTGAAGCTAATTGGAGACCATGATGTATAATGTTGTTGCTTCTGAAGACGCGCAGCGGTAGAAGAAAAAAAGAAACAATTTAAAGACATGTTAGAGGCCAATGGAACAACAAACCAAAATGTAACTAGACCCATTTTATTTTTAAAAATTTATAAAACTTGAAATGTAATTGCTGGTCAATAATGTAACAAGATGCTGAGCCCAAAACATATTATATTTTCTTTAACCTTTGTTATATATTAGTGCTGGGCGACGATTAAATATTTTAATCATGATTAAATGCATTAATCTCTGCGATTAATCACAGTGTTGTGCACAAAATTAGATAATAACTTCAAACGTAGTGTATTGCACACTTTTATTTGAAAAGTAGAGTGAGTCAATGATTTTTGGCTTATTGCTTCAATATAGAGAGTAGTATAATTATTATTAATAGAGCCTTTTGGAGAACTTTGACATTTTGGTTACTTTTTTTTTCTTACCTTCATATGTACAAATATAAAAACATTTTTATATATATAAATATATATACACACACACATGCATACATACATATAAAGGTAAAACATTTTAACGCTTTGGGTTCAGCAAGTTGTTACATTATTGACCAGTTGTAACATTTTGGGTTTATTATTTTTTTTTTTTTTTTTGTTATTATTACATTTCAGGCTCAGTACTTTTGTTACATTATTGACCAGTTATGACATTTCAGGTTTTCTAAAAAAAAAATATACATATATAACAATTCAGGTGTTGTTGTTATTTTGGGTCACATTCCAGGCTCTAATAAGGCGGACACACAAACTTTTTAGTTATTCTTTTTGTTCCTTTCAAAAGACCCCGACTAGACAAATAAAAGCTGACATTGCACTCTACTAACAAGAACAGGGGACCTCAGTGCAAATCCAAAATACGGACTCACTTCCTGTGGGTGCATTAAATCCAAAGTTGATAAACACTTGAGGTAGCACCTCAGTGTACTAAGTTTGATAAGTGAAGGGCAAAACCACAGTCATGCATTTTCATCAGCCGCCCTTGAACAAGGCTAAGGCACACATTTCAATACCTCAGAGAGCTGTTGCAAAACAGATAGGCAGACTGTGGCTGTAAGGTACATCCCAGAACACCCATTATTGGAAAGAGGTTGTGAGGATGTTGTATTGAGGAGATTGTTAAAACGCTTTAATAAGAACTCAGATAGCCTACTTGCTTTAAATATTTACGACCAAGGATAAACAGGGCATCCATCGATAGGCAAGCCTCAGCAGACGCCAAATTGAAGAGCTAAATTGGAATTAAGCAGTAGATGGATTGCATGCTGTGGCGGCTGTGCTGAGCAGCCCATAGACAGACAGAGCAGTCCTTCCTCACAACTTTATGAGAAGTAAAAATATCTCAGCTCCAGCCACTTTGAGGCTCGCGGAAACCTTTCCACATTGTCGGTCCTATAACCTTTGTCTGACAGCGTAAAAAGTCAGTTAAAAAAAAAAAAAAAAAAAACAGCAAAGAACATGACATTATATTCTGGATCCAATGTATAAATGTGTTTTACACAAGTCAACCAGCCGTTCATAGCTGAAAAAGAGTTAACAGAACTGAAAGCATGAAGGTTGTTTCAAGGAAGCTTTTGGAGCTCTGAGGAAAAAAAATAAAATCATGCTGACCATTTGCCTTAAAATTACTGTGCTGACCTGTTCTCAATATTTAATAACTGAATCAAAAATTGTCATTGTTTTTAATTTATTTATTTATTTTGATTTGTTTTGTGCTTCATGAGTCAGCCTGCTGCTTGGACTTTATTTATTTAATGTATTACTAATGAACAAAATATGAGCATATTTTAATTAAAAAACACACTGAAGGGCGGATTCACTAAAGGTTTAGGGGTTTTAAAACTTGTGTAAAAACGTCACTCCACGTGCTAATTAGCCGTACAAACCCTAGGGAATCAGGAATGCGCGGCTTCTGCATGTTGCATGTATGTGCCCTCAATCCATTTAACGTGTTTCCCTCTAATGAATATGTATAGTAGGCGGAGCTCACAAGGTGGGCAAAAAAATAGGAGGACATGCAAATAAATTAATGCAGTGGGCGCAATGCTATTCATCAAATCTGGAACTGTTTGCGGTGATTGTTTTAGCACAGTAACATAGTACGACTGACAAGCAGGTTGAAAAGTTAAGCTACATAAGACACAGGGCTGGATATGGGCTATTGTGTATAGAAGCAGGAGCAGGTCAGAGCAGGGTCATGACCCTTTTATCCTCCGTCTGCACATAGTCTGCACATTATTAGTGTCAGCAAAACAGTGCCACATTGTGAAAGTGTCAACAACAGTGTGACATTGTAAACTTCTGCATAGAGGGTCAAGACGGAGTGCAGCAGCATCTGACTCCGTATGGTAGCATTGTGTCTAACCGCAGATAACGGCAGACAGAGAATAGGAAGGAAAGGCATCCTGAAGCCAATGTGGAGTCAAGTACGTGTGCGTCCGCTGCGGAGCAGAGCCAGAGGGTCGCTGTGCGTGGACCTCCATGGATGTAGCTTCGGACGCACAGCTCCAGTGAGCTTCTGTGTCCTTCCCTCCGTGTTTTGACCATCAATAAACTCTGGTGTCGCGTTGATGTCAGGCCAGAATCAGCTGATCAGAATGGCGCAATGTTCACATTAGAGTGTGTGTCACACAGCACTGCTCAGACCTGGTGGATGATGGTCAGTAGATCGTCATCAAATAATGCAAACCGATTGACAGACCGTGTTGCTACATTAACTCGGATCAACGGCAGATCAATAGGGTGGTTTCTGTCCAAATCTGCCTATTTTTCATGGAGCAAAGTTACAGGACCTGACGGAGCAGCCACATTAAAAGTTGTGTTTATTTTCATTAACATTTTTGTTTATTTAGTTTTCTACATTATTAAATGTTTGTGCAGCAGACAGAAAAGTCCATCTGCCTCTAATTAACTTCCTCAAATGTCATTGTGGGACTCTGTGCACTCACCTCTCCACATTGAACGAGCAAAACGCTCATTTAAATACTTCTGCACAAGCGCTAATCATTGCTGCAATCTTAGTGAATTCCTCGCAGCAGGTGAGGAAACTGCGCCACCAAAGGAATTAGGGGTGCACCTTGTTTACCACCCTTAATTTCAGATCTTAGTGAATCTGCCCCAAAGTCTAGGAGGAAATTAGAGTGTTTTAGCGAAGGTTTGAAAAGTACACACAGACACAGCTAATGTAAAGGCCTGATCTTTTAATAGTTTGCAGTTAAAAATCCCTCCAGGTTCAACATAATGTTTGCATTCCTGTAAATTTGGACATAATTTTCTTAATTATCGTTTGATTATGTGCATAAAAGCTTTCATTGTAGTTTAGGAAGTCCTACATGATCTTCATAAAGGTTCACTTCTTAACAATCCAGTAAATTGAGCTTAACCAAAAAAAAAAAAAAAGGAAACAATAACACAAGGTCATTCCAACAACTTCTTAAGGTGCATCATTTCTTTATTGTCTGACAGGTTACTTATTGTTCAATCCTCCTTCAATGACAGCTGTGATCTTTCACACCAAATATCACAGCGTGCAGTGGCATTAACGCTAAGCATTGCAAGCTTATTCATCTCAAGCAGAGCATAATACGTGGTTTCACTACATCCACTCAGATACCATGAATCATTTACAAGCATGTTGCAAAATAATGGGGAAAATATGTTAATTTTAGTCACGTTTAAATCAAAACATCATTGTGTTTTTGTTTTTTTGTAGCTATATTCAAAGGGGGAACATAGCTTACCTGGGAAGAGGGGTCATATTATACCTTAAAAGCACTAACAATGTGCTGAAGTGTCCTTGGGCAAAGCAATAAACCCTAAATGACTTCCAATGGTAGGTAAGTTCCATAATCATGTGAATATGACTGATAGTATAAGGTGCTTTGGGACTACTTTGGTGGTAATTAAATAAAGTGCATTTACTCACTTATCAATAGCAACAATTCTGGATATTAAAAGTACTCAAGCAAAAAAAAAAAAAAAAAAGGACAGTTTCTTCTCCCAGTTGGACGGTGCATTACGGTGCAAGTATGAAGAAATAATAATACAATACTGGAACAAGAGCTGACCATTACAAATGTTTGAATGTTTATCGTATATTTCAGGATTTAGAAAGTTGCTCTGTCTCATTGGCTAACTCCCGGGTTGGGGTCAGATATAATTGTAATCATGTAAGGGATAATGAATTATGGCGAGTTATAATTGTAATTTTAAAAAATTCTGTTGCTGTCGTAATCGTAATTAAATTTTAATTGAGTTTAGATAATTGACTTTGTAATTGCCACAAAAATTCTCTAAAAATTGTCAATTATAATTTCACTCAAAACTAGGGAACCGTGTTACAGTTCCACGTACAGTTCCACACATACTGTAAGTAGTTAATTATTAAAATATGTTTCATATCAAGCTTTTCCTCATTTTACCATAAAATAAGAGATGCCAACACAAGAGGAAGGTTCACTTTTAATAGGTTATTTATTTCAGGCTCAGTCATTGTGATTAATTGTAATTGAACTTCAGTAATTGAGAACGTAATTGTAATTGATTTTCTGAGGATAAAACATAATTGTGATTTAATTGCAATTGGAGAAAATACTGGTCACTGTAATTGTAATTTAATTTAATTGAACATGGGTGATTGAAAATGTAATTGTAACTAAAAAATTAAATTAAACCCAACCCTGACTAACTCACATTTACTGTAGAGTTAATGAATGTACAACATCAAATAAACGAATTAAAATAATAACTATTATATAATAATAATAATAATAATAATAATAATAATAATAATAATAATAATAATAATAATAATTTACTATAAACCATGAGCATGCATCTTATAATGGAACTGCACTGTGTGCATCCATAATGTGAATGTGGTGACTAATGTACTGGAGCACACTCTTCTGCAATAAAGTAGATTGAAATTTCATAAATCACTGCTAGTCTCTGCTTGTTTTGTTGTTATCTCAGCCACTGAGGATTTACTGCTACATTTGTCGATAGCTGCTTGGATGTTCTCTGCTGGATCTCATTACAAGTAAAGGCCGATAAGAAAACCAGTGATAATGAATGTATTCCCCTCATTACAAGCATATTTCAAACTACATCTCAGAGTATTATGAGCTATCATCATAATGGTTGTTTATAGGCCATGACAGGACTCCAGTGTAAAATGTCCCCTAGTAGATTGCAGGCATTGATCAGAGACCTGGATGAGGGAATTTATAAATGATTTGCACTGCCACAACTTTCTCCAGGAACTGAGAACTTCAACAGGATCTTTGTTTTCCACGATTGTCACCACAGGTGTAGATTTTGTTTTTACCGATGAGTTACCAGGGCTGAGGATCGTCCCTGATCAAAGTTTTTCGCAGACATCAACAAGGCAATATGGTTCCAAGGAAATACCTGGGAGACCCCAAACTATAGAGTTCTGGGAAAAGTTTTGAAAAAGATAGTTTCTTTGGCTTCTCTCTTAATATTATTTAATATCACAAATTTACACATTAACAGTCATCAGTTATCTGCTGGTATTCCTTCCTTCTTGCTTTTGCTGCAGTGTTGTTTTCGTTCTAAATTATGGATTTGAATTCTTCATATTTCTAAATACTTATTGCTCTGTATGGTTTCTCCATGTTTGTGATTTATCAGACACTGCTGACTCCACCCATTTTATGTTAGCGCCGGGGGTGGACTGACCATCTGATATATCGGGCATCTTCTCGGTGGGCCATTGACCCGAAGTGGGCCAGTCCGGTCCGCTGTTTTTTTTTTGATGAGCGAGTGGAGGCAGACATGGTAACAGGTGGCCAACAATGGTCCAAAAGTGACAAGAAATGAGTGAAAAGTGACTAAAATGGGCCAAAATCAGTCAAGAGTGGCAGAAAAAAATGGGCAAATAAAGAGGAAGGGTAGCTTAAATGGGCAAAATGTGGTAACAATAGTAAACAAGGGCAAAAATGTGGAATACAATGTAGGAAAAAAAGGAAACAAGTGGTATTTACTGGTCAAAATGTAGCTTATTTGGATGAAAAGTGGCCAAAAAAATTCAAGACAGGACAAACATTAGATAAAAGTGTCAGAAAATTGCAAAAATGAACAAGAAAATAGGAAAAAATGAACATTATTTGGCAAAAGGCTAAAGTCTGACAAAAGTGTCAGAACTTTTTGAAAAGGGGCAAAAATGGGACAAAGGAAGTTGCAAAATAGCTGAATAAATTAGTTCTCAGGAGGAATAATAATTCAAATTAAGACATAAAAAGCCACATGTTGAGCATCGCTGACTAAAAACTACGTAGTACCTGATAATGTAGTGAGCTGGTCTGAACAGAAAATGCCATAGCTGAATTTTGGTCCCAGTCCACCCCTGGTGAGCGCGCACTGATCTAAGTTGGAAAACCCTCAGTAAAGCTAACATGTTGATAGCCAGCTTTGTAGAACAAATGTTTGATTAAGTGAAGTCCGCTAACAGAGAGATATCCCGGATATATTTATCCAGCTTCGTAGTACATGCTCTAGAAGTCCTTAGCAATTACTCTCCAGCTTTATCGAAACTCAGCAGACTATCAGTGGGTGGATAGGATTTGGCAGGACACTACATTGTGATGCAGAGACCCTGTCTGTTTGCTGGACATGCATACTGACACAGACGCAAAGAGCACGTTACACTCTGCAGAGCAACACTGATGGAGAGTCAGTTTGTTTCCCATCTGTCTCTCCCTTCACTCTACTGATTCTCTGAATTTCCTCCTGGTAGGATTTAATTTCTTTCTAATGGATGTTTCATAATACTTTGAGCCATTTGGCTTTAGCTCCTTCGTATAAACTATTTACACTCAAATACAGCAAATTCATGTAGTTGGTGTCCTTCCAACATTGGTTGATTAGGATAATAGAAATTGCATAGCCCCTCAGGAAGAATTGGAGAAAGTTTCCAGGATTATATAGGGCTTTTTTTCTTTTTTCAATGAATATGAATTGATGAAGAATTTTAATACATGGAGCGATAATCCAAAAAGGTGATGCATAGATATACTGTCGAACTAAATAAAAGATGTAAAGATGTTTTATTTCAAGCAGTACAAATCCCTGGGAGAGGTAAATCGCATATAAATATCAAACATATAAAAGATCAAGCATTCCCATTAAAGCTTCAGCATCAGTCCTATGAATTGATTTCTATTGATCATGACTGATGTTTATTGTTCAACCCACAAATGTAATTTCCATTTCCTGTTTAGCATCTGAAGGAAAGACGTGACAAAAAAGTCAATCACACTCAATCTTTCTTTGTAAATTTCATATGCAGATTGATAAAGACAGAAGAAACGTTGTCTGTTGTGTGTCATAAAGTTGTGCAGTATGTTTATGTTAACACACATCGCTATAGAAACCACTTACACCTAATTCTGTCTATTCCTTTTACATCTGTGCGTGCCAACCAATATGATGGTCCTGAAACAGTTTCTTTACTGGTTTCAACCAATTTGCAGTACACATTTTTAGTCTCATCAGATGTTCAATGTGGGTTGATGAAAGAGATTCACGAGACTCACCTAATGTTAGGGCAGCCCTATTAAAGCTGCAGTATGTAGAATCATAAGAAAAAACCACTCCCACCCTCTGTGATGGACTGGCGCCCTGTCCAGGGTGCACCCCCGCCCAGCGCCCTATGAGAGCCGGAGATTGGCACCGGCAGACCCCCGCGACCCTGTTAAATGGGAATAAGCGGGTATGAAGATGGATGGATGGCACTCCCACCCTCCCATCTGCCAATTCACTTTTACCATCGATGGTACGTAAATGCACTCGACTTCAGTCGGGCAGCCAATAGTAACGCCCAAAACAGCTCAAGGAGCACACCATTTGTAGAAAGATCCTGGATTGGTTGACATCCAGTGTCACACTCCTGGATTTATAAACCTCATTAACAGGGCCATGAGAAGGAGAAGAGATTCACTGTCCACTCAGAACACTTTAGATTACAATATGCTCAAAGACGTTTATGTATTTTTGACCAAATGATGTAAAAAAAAAAAACCTTACATACTGCAGCTTTAAGTGTTGTAGAATGGTGGGGTGCACAGAAGGGACTATGACATTATCCACAGTTTGCTCTTTTGTAAGTGTGGGACTCATAATTGTCGATGCAATTAAGCCTCCTTTTATCTTTACCTTGGCATTGGCACAGAAAAGTGTTCATTCATTTGCATTACAAAACATAGAGAACAAGCATGCAACAGAGTAACAACAATGTGCAGCAGCCAAGATCAAATGAAACATTGTACCATCCTAGGGTAAATAACCATGTATTACATGGACAGAGATGAAAGATGACCAAGATTTTAAACAGTAGCACAATCGCATACTTACACGACTGCTGCCTCGGTTCTAAAGTGTGCAAAACCCAGTACTGTTCCAAACACCATGTTTGTTATTAAAGGTGGGACAATCGCGTGATATTAAAAAAAGTCAGAAAATTACATCTACAACAAACCAGATTATTGTATTGATTCTCACCAGAAGTTTCCAGCACCTTTCCAAACAAGAGAGCCAATGGTGCCATATAATATAAATGAGAACTGCAGACAAATCTTTTCTTCATTGTGTTTCATGTTCACATTTTTTTTTTCAATATTTCATCAAGCATCAATTAAAAAAAAAGCCAATAAATGAATTGATAAATTATTATACTGATGTTCTTGCAGATCTACACTGATACAGTCTATTTACGGTCATCTTTGAAATCACCCAGTCAATGGCACATCAGCATAACATAATACTTTTACCTCTTTTTTCTAGTGGTTCTGTTGACTATTGGAGCTGAAAAAGACAGTTTTAAATAATCACTAAATCATAAGACCATAAGACTGTAGTGTAGCGTTTGAGACATGATTTTTAGAATGTCATCAAAGCGTGAAAGAAGCTCTCGTTAGGCATTAATTTGTTGTTTCCACATTGAAAGAAGAAAAGCAAGACTGAGTGTAAACCACAACAGAAGCATGTTCAGGAGGTCAGCTGTCTTCACATGATAAACACACAAAATTGTGGTGCAGAATAGGCGGTAAAGGTAGAAAAAGCAGGCCTTACACCCTAATTACAACAGAGAAAAACACTCAGAATAAGAGTGATTATGATGACATTTGGTTGGATAACAGAATCTTGCATGGTTTAAGATAGTAACGATTGTAAGTGCTTAAAAGGCTTTAAGAAAGTCATTTGGTTTTCATCTTCAGCTATTCATTATGTATAATTCCATGATACTAAAAATTCCAGACAATGTTCTGTGCACTTTATTTCCTTTTCTTTTTTTGTTGAAAATAAAGTGAAATTTAATGTTAATCACACATCTCTCTATTGTACTGTATGCCTCTTGTGAGGTGGGTTATGAAAATAACTGTTAACAACTATGTGCTTGCTTGAGAACCAGCCGAAAAATGTTGCACCTCTGATAACAAGCATTACTGCAGGTTGAAGTTGAGTTAAATCAGGTGCTTCAGATTAGAGCTGATCCCATTTGGCCAGTTTAAGATGTGTTATGGCCCTGCCATGTGTTTGTAGTGTTTGGAAACACTGCTTTACATGGCCCGCTGTTTTAAAAACCTGGGTCAAGTTTTAGAATGGACTGTAAATTGTACAACTTTCAAAGGAAATTATCAAAAAAAAAGATGTAATTACATGCTTAGATACAAGCACACAGGCACAATAATGTGCCAAATTTCAAAAAGTGAAGTTTTAAACATACTGTGTTAATATTTGGAGTGTTGGAGCTTTTCTCAGATCCTTAGGTAAAGATTTTTAATCCTCAGGAAACATATCTTCCTCTGCACTAAAATTGGCATGAGGTACATTTTAAGACCTGTTCCTTTGAATCTGAGAGCTCTTGGTGGTTCATGATTAACAAGAGCCTTCTGTGTAATAAGGTGCAAGGCCAGTGAGAGCGTCATAAACCAGCAGTAAAATCTATCTTTGACAATAAGCCCTTGCAGAGAACTAAGAACAGGTGTGATGCATTTAAACTTTTTGTTCTGCACATGACATGTGATGCTTTTTTAACAATGTCACCCTTGTGAAAGTGACATTATATTAACGTGGTGAGTCTGGACATGTAATTATGAACATTGCATTGTTCTTTAGATGTTATGAGGCTGCTTTCCTTTACATATCATTATACCTGCTGAAGCTGCATTATTATTAGAAAGAATGAGTTTTGATGTATGGGCTGGATGTTGCATGTCTTGCGCCAAAGAGGAGAGTCGCATGTGAGTGGCATAGCCTATAGCAAGGGTCACCAACATGGTGCCCGTGGGCACCAGGTAGCCAGCATGGACCAAAAGAGGGGTCCTCAGGCAGTAGTAACCAATGAGCATAGTCGAAAATCTGATTTAGGTAAATACAGATTACAGATGTAGTCAAAGCCTTCGTAGATTTACATACCGCTGCACTTGATACGTCTATAAATGTTTATTTTCACTGAAACATTGGGACAAATGTGTTTAAGTGTTGCAGACAGAATTTTATTAAAGAAGCTGCAGATTGTGATAAGGTTGTGTGGGTTTTTTTCTTTTTTTAACTGCAATGTGAATTTTTGTTAGATATTGCACAATTGTTAAATTGTATTGTAATTTTTTTTGGCATTTTTTTTTCTGTAATTAATCGCAATTAACGTATATAAGTCGCAGAGATAGTATAAACATTACATGTTTTAGTTAAATAGTTGTTAGTGGCTTGTGAAATAGAGACAATGATTTCCTATGACATGTAATAAATAAAGCAATTGCATGAATTAAGAAAAAGTGCCACATGTAGCCACATGTGGCTCTTTCACTCTTTTGCAATGGCTTCCTATAGCTTTAAAAATATATATATTGAAATGAAGCTTTTTTTTTTTTTTACAGAAGCTATTAATGATTATTGACAAAAATAATCATGATAATATCAATCTCCAGTATTATATAGTTTAATACAATATTGTTTTGTTTTAATTAATTAAATGTTTTTGTTTATTTATTATTGCCATATGTTACTTGTATATATATATTGTTTAAGGTAATATTGTATTCAATTTGGCCCTGGAAATAAAAGGGTTTTGTATTTTGACAAAGTGTATGCGATTTCACCGATATCGGATAAAGCCCAACCGATACCCAACCATAGCCCCGACACCTTACGAATGTCAAATCTGCATAATTCGTGACACTCGCTATGAAGCGCAACCTAACTGAAGAAAGTTTGTAACAGCGCATAGCATTCAAAGTTCAGTTAGCCACTCAGAATTTTCTCTAGCTATAGTTTTGTTGTTGGATAATTGTTTAATATAATAAAAGCTGACTATGACATGTTAAAGGGGACATATCATGCTAAATCCACTTTTTTAGCCCATAAATGCATTTTGTTGTATATTTAGAGTGTTTTGAAGTACAAAAAAATCAAATTAGTCTCTTCAGGTGCTCCGTAGATATCTTTATATTCTGTTTTGGTCATATTTTTCAATCTGTTTCGATTTTTCTATTCTCTATTACGTTTTTTGAACTATTACATCACAGTATTTGCAGCGGAACTGCCAAATTAGTACATCAACTCCAGGTGCAACACTTTGAGAAATCCGCCATTTTTATTTCTCGCTGTGATTTTGTAGTCCAAGCTCAAGGATGCCGAAGTTACGAGAGGATAAGTCAAAATGTTTTGTTGTTGGATGTAGTAACCCACACGCTTCATTACACCGTCTCTCAGCATCAGAAGCTTTTCAAAGTGCCTGGTTGAGTTTTATTCTTCACGGAAATGTACCCACATCTGTGGGTAAGGTCATTTTTGTGTGTGTGAAGCACTTCAAGGATGACTGCTTCAGCAACCTCCGCCAGTATAAAGAAGGATTTACAGAAAGACTTTGTCTGATTGAGGGTTCAATTCCTTCTATCTGTGGAGACGATGAACAGAGCACTTCGGTAAGCTGTAAATAACGCTAAAAAGTGTGATGATAAGACGTCCCTGTCATTGTTTTGTTAGCATTAGCAGTTGCACCGTCTTCAGACTTCATATGTTAGCGCTGTGTGCTCGTTTTAGATCCTTGATGATATGGCCTACGTGATTTAATTTAAGTCTAAAGTTTTCATTAGTCATTTCATGCCATTTTTGTCTCTGAAAAGAGACTTGGCGCTAGCGTTAGCTCGGTGCTTGTGTTAGCTCAATTGTTAGGGTTCTGCAGGTTCATCATCTTCATTTTCATCTCGCTCCGCTGGGTCAGACTCTGGCTGTAACATGTAAGGCTGGATGGACAAGTCTTCTGTTGTTGACATTTTGTAAATAACTTCTGAATAAAAAGTTTCTGCGCCGCTACATAGCCGTATCTCTTCTATCAAACTACAAAAATGGCCGAGCAGGGTGGAGTTGAACCGAGAGGGGGCGGGGTATGAAGTGTACCATTTGCATTTAAAGAGACAGCACCAAAACGAGTTGCTCTTAGAAGCACATCAGAAAAGGGGCCTGTGGAGCTATAATAATGAGGAATTCAGACCCAAGCATTGCAGTTCCGCTTTATATAGACCATAACTGCATGATTTATATCTAAAAAGGAAGGATTTAAAACCATGATATGTCCCCTTTAAAGTGTGCATGCACTCGATTTACAACCCTTTTAAATGATTGCATTTAACAAAAGTGGTGAATGGGTATAAAAGTTTAATGGAAAAGATAAAAACACGGGGAAAAAAACAAGTAAATTCCACTGCTGAAATTCACCAGCATGTGGTTGGTTGGCTGGTGTTAACGTCAAGCTCTGAACAGAACTAGATGAAAAAATTGAAAATTAACAACTAAATCATACAAAATGACACACAAACCAGAACCAAAACATTCTAATTAAACCACTTCCTATACCCACACTATATATAACAATAATATGCTTACATTTTTATTAATATCACTATGATAATTATTTTTATATTAATCGCAGCTTAATATATTTTAAAGGTGTCAGTGTGGGCATTGTACTGCTTTCCCAATGAAGAAAAGAAGAGAGAAAATGGTGGACAAGCTGGTCAGTGGACAGACTGAGTTCATGCATTACCCAGCATGTGCATTTGGAAATGAATATGCAACAATCTGACAGCTTAAAATTAAGGTTTTTTTTTTTTTTTTTTTTTTTTTTTTTTTTAATAGAATAATATTAATTTTACACTACATTAAAGCAGATTTGAACAATTCAGAGACTAAAGGGCATACTTAACTATATCAATTAAGAGAATAGTTGTGGAGATGTCAGATACTCCATTGGAGCAAATCTTTAGCAGGCGTGGAGATGCCATGTGTTGTGTTATGACAACAGCTGTACAGTTTTTTTCCATTGGGAAAAAGTTTTGAAGTTTTCTCCAACTTTTCTGCTTCATCAGATTGCTCAGAAATATTTTGACAGGTAAGTATTTAGTGATGCACATCTCAATTGGGGATATTACTAAAATACTTAAAAACAAGACTGAGTAAGTACGTCTTCTGTATTCATCATATCTTGTACTAGACGCAGTCTTTGATGTACGACTTACTTAAAGCAACACATGTTCACTAAAGGGATTTTACAAAGCTCAATACATAACATTGTCCTTGCTGATTACACTAGTTTTTCTCATCATGTCTGCATATTCGTCAAATGTTAACACCATCTGTGGTGCAATCTTTTCACGACAGCTTTGAATGTTTTTATGCTTACAAAAAATAATATATATATATATATATATATATATATATATATATATAAATAATGAGTTTATCATATACCGTAGTGTAATTGTGACCTTCACAGCCCTCCCTATAGAGTGAGGCTACACTTACACTATCATTAACTAGGTAGACCAGTGTTTCTCAAATGGGGGAACGTGATGGCACTACAGGGGGTACTTGAGAGAAAGAAAAATTAACAAATGAAAGCATTAAAAAATATGTGGTTTTTTTATTGTTTATTTTTAGTTAAAAAATGATAATCATACTAAATATGACCAGCAACTCACAAAACAACAACAAAAACACACAAAATATAATAGAAAAAATATACTGAATAATAAAAAGTGAAAAACAAATGAACAACAGCAAAATACACAAAAAATATCAGTGAAACATACAAAATGACTTAAGAAACAACAAAACCAAATTAAAATAAAATAAAAAATAAAACACACACTCACACAGAGAGAACACAATTGTAAAATGTGGAGATGTAAAATGGGGAGAACAGTGTAACACCTGAGCGAGGGAGGACAAACAAGTGAAAAGGAGTACAGGACGACATTAAAAACAAGGACGAGAATAAAACCCTTCTGGTCATGCTGGTGGAAAAATGTTTTTGCTACTAATGTGGAGAGGAGTGAAATCCGCTGGGCCAGTGTGATGACATACATAGATATGTCTATTCTCACTCAGCCACTATCTAAACCTAACTTTTAGTTCAATGCAGAAACTATTTGAGAAGTTCCAAGCAAATAACAAAATACAATCTACTTCTTTATACATAGAATGTTTTATTTTTTATTTTTTTGTTATTTTTGGATTTATCCAAATCAATCAAACCATCTTGTCATTTTCAGTAAGGGGACGGGCTGCCATCTTTGGTGTCAAACTGTTGCATTTTGTACTTTCAACAATCATTCAGAATGTCTAACATGACGTGACATGAATGCAAAAACAGTAAATGATGTGTATGAGAGAGATTACAGTAATCCATCAACTTTTTCAATCATGCTGTCAAGCTTGTCATTTGCAGAATCTGTCTTGTCACTCATTTAATGCCTATACATACCTCGTCCAGAATGACTGTGAGCAGGCTGGAACTAGAGGTAGGAAGCACAGTGGACAAACCTTGCCTGCAAGATGGATTCTCCTGGTGTTCACAAACACCAAAATCCATCTTGTACTGTTCCCGCCTTTGCCTTTCGAATCCGAACCAAAACAGTTAGAACCAATCATGAGGCATTGTTGTGGAATTGCTGCCGAAGCAAACCTGGCGCAGTTGCGGGCAGAGGAACTAGCTGGGCGACCGCTATTAGCATTGCTCCGAATCAAAATAGAAAGATGTCGACGCAGGAGGATGGTTAACGTTCCCTTAACTCGCATACTCGTGTTTCAAAAACGGCAAAAGTCACTCAACGACATAATGACCGCAGCATTACTATCCCAAAAGAAAGTTTTCACCAGCGGAGCCTTGTAGTTGTTGTAGCAGCGTCTCTGCGGCGCATGCCAATGACGACGTCATCATTTGTTACCGTGTGATTGGCTAAAACAAATCATGGTGGACAGGTGCTTCGCCCAATCAGCTTCAAGCATCCTGTTCATGTCCATCCCTGGTTCTGAAAGGATTTGCCAAACACAGACCCAGATCCATGTGGAGAACTAGAGTTAGAGGGAGGGGCTACACATCAATCTGGCTCTTACCTGGTTAACAGTGGACAGGTGGACATTACAATTTTGCCTATATGCATCAACAATCCAGCCCTAACAATAGACAGTATACTCTTTTTGACTGCTTTAATAAATGCTGAAACCTTCAACATTGTATATATTTTTTGCTTCAAACACACCAACTCAGAAGACATAACCTTCACAGATAGGCAGTCTCCTTGTTAAAAGGACAGTCATTCACTCCTTTGATTTGTTATGGCCAAGGAAGGCCAAGTAAATATTGCAAGTTAACATGTGGTCAATATATCTCCCAAGATGTATGTTAGCAGGACTGGAATGAATAGGTGTGAGAATGGTCATCTTTCTGTCTTTGTGGTTCATGTGATAGAATAACATTCAGTCCTTGAGCCTGAGCACAAACACATGTTCCTGTCACATTTATGGACACCTGAAGCATTCTTGTGATTGTATGCATTCTATGTGCAGTACAATACCTGTTCTCCATCTATTCGTGTGAAGGCGTACAAAGCATGAAAATGAGTGGCTCCTTTTCAGAGGTGAATGTAATGGTTTACAGGTACTCACGTTACTGTAATTAAGTTGCTTTTAAGATTGTTGGTACCACATCCTCAATATTGCTTACCCTTGTGGTATTCCCATTACCATTGTTGATTATTGAAAATCATTGTTACCTGTGCCGTTATCTGTATGTGTCAATATGTATGTGTGGTTTTGCACATGTGCATTCATAACACTGTTTCTTAAAGAGCTTTTTTCTTTTTTTTTTTTTTTAAGAAAATTGAATAGGACGCAATTATTTTGTTTGTATTAATTCTTTCTTAGCTCTAGGTGGGGTTCAATAACTTTTTCTTCTCATCACTCCATTACAAGCGTCAGTGTATGTGATTATTATTGTGTAGCCTATACTTTTGTTTTGTTCTTGCCGCACCATTCGCTTGAAATAAATGAAATGAAAATGACTTTTGAGTATATTTCTAAATCAGGAATTTTACATTTTAAAAGAAGTAAAGTAAATTGTTACATTTCCACACCCAGCCGTTACTGAGTTAATTTTTTTTGTCACAGTACAATATGTACTAAACAATATGATATACATCACAGTATATTAATTTCAAATTTCACCTTTACCAGAACAAAATGGTGTGAAATACAATTTATTTTTAAACTTGTGAGAGCAAGTATATAGTAACTAACTGTACACATAGTACAAATATCAAAAACAAGTGTCATCAAACTGAGTTTAAGTGCTATGCAGATGTTTTCTACATATTTTTTTTTTTTATTTTTAATTTTTTTTTGAAAAACATAGGTTAAAAAAATGTATTTGGACATTTTTTGGATCAATACGATAATCAAGTGGTGAATTATTGTGATATATTGCCAAATCATTTTTTTTCTTAAATTCTTAGTAGCTATACAAAGAGTTTGAGATTTAGTGAATTGAATTCATTGGTGATATTTCATTTTTTTTTTTAAAACAATTGCGCATTTTGACAAATCTTTTGTTTTACACAGATGTCTTTGTGGAAAAAAAAGAAAAGTTCTAATTGTGCAAGATTTGGTCTCTTCTTTTTTAAGTGTATACATGCGATGTTTACTGTATGTAAGGCAAATATGGCAAAATTTATTACCAACAATAAACATGGGGGGTGAAAGTAACTAGTAACTTTTACATAAGTACTATTTATTTGAACTACTTTTTACTTGTACTTAACTATTTTATGTATGACTTACTTACTTCAGTCAAGTAACAGTACTTCTACTTGAGTAGGATATATCAGTACTCTTTACACCTTTATCAAGGGGAGTGGATGAAAGCACCTCTCTGAAGGGCTGATGATGTCACAGCGCAGGGGTCACCAACAAGGTACCCGAGGGCACCAGGTGGCCCGCCTGGATCATGTGAGGGGCTCTCAGGAGCCCTAGTCACCAATGAGTTCCATCTAAAATCTGATTTACTTTCCAGGATTCAAACTGCCACAGTTAAATGAATATGAGACATGTAGTTAGTACTTGATGAATGATAAAGTTTAGTATTAAATGAACCATCTTTAAATGTTTATTTTCACTGAAACATTGTGACAAATATATTTAAGTCCTGCAGATTTGGTGTATGGTGAATGGTATGTTATATACTGTATAATATGAGATGTATGTGTATATAAGATATATTTTGAAAAACACAAAGTGGATTTTTGGAAAATGTGACAATTTGAACATTTTACAAATGTTACGTGTTATACGATTGGATAAAAAGTCTTTGTTAGTAGCTCGTGAAATAGGAAGATGAAATAAAGTGTTGCATGTTGAAACTTAAAGATTTCCTACCGTTTTAAGTTACTGCTAATCTTCCTTAATATCTTAGCCTCTAATTAAAGTGAAACCACAAACAATGAGCATTTAAGAATTGCTTTTCAAAATGGTAGCCCTTAGATGTTTCATTTTCATAGGTATTGAAATAATCCTCACATTCATATTTTTTCTCTCTTTTTTTTAATTTTTTTATTTAACAATCCCAAGAATTTAGGTATTCATACGGTAAAGGTTGTGTTGCAGGGCTGCTTTATTAAAAAGGCCAAAAAAAGACGTATTGGAAGGAAAGCCGTATGGAGGCATAGGCAGCTGCAATGTGTTGCTTCTCTCATACTGTGTGTTGTAAGCAAGAGGAAAAAATAGAAACTTGTTGGCAGCGCTATACTGTGAAGACACTTGTCTGTTTGTGACCAAGGAAACTCGGCTACAGTGGTATACAGTATGTTAAGGATGTGAGAACAAAAAAAAAAAGCCCAACATTGTTGTTAAGTTAAGGGCCATCATAATAAGTGTCACAAGGTTGAGAAGACTGTGAATGAAGTTGCTGCCCCTGCTTGTCCTGTCATTTCTGCACGCTCTCAGAGGACAGGGCTTTTTTCCCAGAAGTCTCAGCCCGTTATTGCCAATAGAAAAGCATCCTCTCCGCGGTCATTGCTGTTAACAGACGCCATCGTTCACACTGGCTCAAAAAACACGGTTTCAAATCGCACCACTGCTGCGAAGGCAACTGTCCAAGCTTGTCTCACAAATCTGCTTCTCCGTGTGTTCTCCAAGAAACCACATATACACATTCACAAGTACTCAAGGAATTTGATTTGATCTCACTTTTCCAGAGGAAAAAAAACACCTTCCTAATGATGTTCTGTGCAACATCCGTGTCAAAATGCTTGATTTATAACTACAGAATCCACCTTATGTCTATAATGCATCATTTCATTTACATATAAACTTACAATAGATTTTTGGAAGGTTACCTCACTAATGAAAAAAAAAAATGTAACTTATTTGTTTAAAAATTTTCGTCTCCAGCGACCTTAAGTATTTTATTCATTTGTTTATTATAATCACAGCAAACTTAAAAAACTAGACATGCTTTCTTCCCCCTTCTTGCAAACACTTATCAGTCATTTTTTTATGATATTATGCATGTTTGATATTCAATGCCCCACAAAGCACCAATGTCCTACTTAATGAATTAATAAATACATAGAAACAAAACAAAAAAGGTATGTTATCTCTACAGAATAACAGTGAATAATAGTTTATTTCTACTTCGTCCACTAATCTAGACCAGCTAAGTCTTTAATCCATAAATCCACTCCACACACTGACATGTACTGTATAATAATAATATTGTAATTAATGCACAAATAGTTTAAATAAATAAATAAAGCTATTCTTAAATTATAGCCCACGTCTTTCTAACAACATGTATCTTGATTTTTTTTGTCTCGGAGAGCAGTGTACGTCACAATCTGTTTTATGCGTTTGCAGAAAAGTGTTTCCAAAGCGCTTTTGCGACACATTTCAATATCGAAACATCTGAAATTCCTCCTCATGAAAGTGTAAAAAATCATTTTAGCAATATTTCAGTGCTTTTTCAAAATTCAGGTGTTTCCATTACCAATTTTTATTGCGCTATTTAGATGTTGCGCATTTCCAAGGGTAATGGAAACACAGCTAATGACAGTTGGACAGAGGAACACTGCTTTTCACATTATCGGAGCACCTGTTACTTTGTGCGATTCATTTTATTACAGCGCATTTAAATGAAATGGGCGAACATAAAATAGGTGACATAAGGAAACACCAGATGATTCAGGTAATCAATCATGAAAAATAAAGTGTTTCTTGTATCTAAATGACTACACTGAGGGTAAAAAGTGACATAGGAGGACAATGGTCATTCATGACATGCAAAGCAAAGGCCGTTAGCTCATACGTAAGCAGGCACTGTGCATCAAATTGAGAAAGATGTTGATAGATGTTTTTTTTTACCTGCTGGGTAGCAAACAATGGAGCCCTCCATGTCCTCTGTGCTACTCGATGAACTTAGATGCTTAATTCAGCTCCTCCTTCTCTCCGCCCCTGCACCTTGAACGGAAAACTCATTTCCATAAGTTGTTGATGCATTTAACCTTTGCTCTGTGAGCCATGATAAGTGTGTGAGAATCTGCTGAAGACTGCACATCAATCAACTAAATGTGACTGGCAGTGTGACCTTTTAATAATAATCTGGTCAAACTGAACTTTATTCAACATATAGTGTGTTTGCATTCATGTGTTTATCCAATATTTGGTTCTAATTCATATATTTTTAGGAAATAAAGAAAAGGAATAGCACATATGGGCATAACAAGTCTTTTTATGCACTTGTCATTCCTGTTGTACGTATGAATTGCAAAATCATATTAGCATACATGATATGTATGTTTTTTTCCTGTTGTGCATGCATAACCATCTCTCTCCCTCCTTCTACGTTTCAGCTGCTATTATTTATTCAGTTTGTTTGGCGGGACTCCGTATCCGTGGCAGCCCTGGCCTGGCAGACCTATCGAACTGTGGTATAATAGATGTAATACATCAATGCATTTGAGCTGAGAGCCTTTAATTAGGCCCTCCTGCTTGTTTCATCAATCCCCCCCACCACCTCCAACCCTGCCCTTCTGGGACTTGGGGAGAAGAGGGAGGGGTGATACACAGAGACCTATGCACAACATGCAAATCACTGCACCTCCACCTCAATAGCACCATTCCACCACCTTCACATGGTGCTCTATTAGTCCCCCAAAAATCACAAACCCCCACTGTCACATCCTCCATCCTGCCCACCCCCTTGTGGCCCATGTCTGCAGGGTCAAACAGCATGAATTGCTAATCCTCACCCGAGTGTCAATAATTCAAATTACATCGCCCTTCAGGATTTGCAAGCAAGTGACTTGCATTTAGACGCCGTCAGAGACACCTAAATGTACATTTTTAGGGGGAGAAGGTTTATTTTGTAATACTTTTTGCTGTGCACGTTTGCGCTTGCGTGTGTGCGTGTGAGAATGTGTTAAAGACCATGACTTTGCTCCCTAGGTGCTGTTGGAGAGTGTCATGTTAAATGAATGCCAAAAAGCACCCAGTGGCATACGGGGACACAATTGCAACACACACAAAAATCCCCTGCAGAGTTGCCATTTTTTGTGTACAATTTCTAGACATTCCGATTTCACATGAATAATACCCATGACATCTGACATTTACCACAAGTTTAAACACAACCAGACTGGACCTCGTATGGAGCACAAGCATTAAGAGGGAGGGACATCAGATGTATCTGCTTTATTTTCATACATTCTCTGATTTAACAGAATATCTCCGTTATCACATTGTTTTGTTCAGTTTGATTGATTGAATGTACACCTTTATCTGTTTAATTTACTTAATTTGAAGTAATTATTGATTTGTATTGTTGGATTTATGCTGTGCAAATTCTTAATATACAGTATAAGCTATTATGATATTTTTTTCTTTTTTTTTTAAATTCTATTAAATTTATTTATTTATTTTTATTTATTTGTATTTCCTTCTTTGTCTTCATTAATGGAATGTATTGATACCCTCAATGACGCTTGCACATGACCCTTCTTTCATGTTTATTTTAAGTGTTTGCATGGTGTTTATATTTGAAAATTCAATCTCAAAAAATAAAATACAATGTCAGTTTCAGCACACAATCAATCACCAGTCATCTTAAATATCCACAAATAGACACTTAATGGCAGAGTGTTAGAGCAGGTGAAAGCACTGATGTGGAGCGGTCATGATCATTAGGATGAGCAGTGTGTGTTTATAGACCGTGGCGTGAAGCGGGAGAGGAACAACACATCCTGGCAGGTTATGTCATAAACAGACTATACTATACTGTTACATTGTACAGATACTGTACAATGTAACTGCATTGAAAGTGGGTTGTAGAATTTCAGGCGTAATAAAAACCTGCTTACTGCACACAATGCTTAAATAAAGAGGCTAAAGGTAGGAGACAAGGGCATTGTGGCAGGTCAGGCCTGAGGGGAAAATAAAAGGTAAGACAAGTGAAAGTGAAACAGTTTACATTTAAAAATTTTGTCAAACACCATCTAACCTCAGGGCAATCCTGTCACTACAGAACTGAACCAGCTCTGCTGCTCAGGTAAGGTTCACTCAACACAGGCTGTCATTTTGATTCTACTTGCTGTTTGATTTCATTTGCTCCTTCATTGCTGTGGTCCCCATCAGGGGTGGACTGGGATAAAAATTCAGCCGTGGCATTTTCTGTCCACTACATTACCAGAGGACAGAAGCCATTATTAAGTCAGTAATGCTCAACATGTGGCTTTTTACGTCATATTACCTCCGCCAAGCGTGAAGCGCAGAGCGGAAGGTTATGTTTTACTCTTTGTTTATCTCTCTCTGTCTGCGTCTGTCTGCAAGATAACTTGAAAAGTTATGAATGGATTTGGATTAACTTTTCAGGAAGTGTTGATAATGGGACAAGGAACAGGTGATGTTCTTGGATACCAAAAAAGAGAAAATACCAAAAAATAGGAAAATAGGAGCGGTGACTGAACATGCTCCTTTAAAGCAAAACTAAGTCACTTTCACCTTAACAAATCTTTCTCGTAGTCCCTGCGATGGTAATACCAGTGTTTATGGGGTGATTGGGGGGTCTTTCATCTCTCCTTGCAGTCTCAGGCCAGAAAACCGCACTTGCAACTTTCCCTGCCTCTGACCCGATGGCAAGATGTACTGCTGTATAGTAGCCCAATACAAACTAATGCTAGATTATGACCAGCCCCGGGACAAAAAAGGCCGCGGAAAGGAGCAACTCTATGTAGTGACAGCTTAGCAGTGGCACACAGCAATCACACACACTGTCGTCAAGGCAACAGGCACGCACTCACATACTCACAACCCAGCGCTCCATCAGGCAGCACACACACACAGATCATTTTCAGTGATCGTTTGCTACCGTCTTGGGAGAGCCAAGGTGCGCATGTAGCTGCGGGGGTGCAAGTTACTTAGTTCTGGTTCAAGCGTGATGGCTTATGGCTAATGTAGGAGTGGTAGGGAAGTGCATTGTGTGTATGCCCGCCCGGTACTCGTGGTGTATTTGGCGGAGGTCTGCGCTCTCCAAGTGCTCTAGTTATTAATTATTATTGCCCTCAAAATAATAATTACTTATTGAAAAAATACTGAAATACTTAGTAGGAAATATATTTTTTCTTGTTTTGTAATATAGGTGTACATTACTGTCTATATGTCATTCTCATTTGAATCAGTAAAGACTTTACATTGAATAAAAATAAAGTTGTAGACAAAAAAAAAAATGGTAAGCAAGCAAAATGCCACAGATGATGCACAATGCTTTGCGGAGTGGTTAAATAAAACTTATTATTCAAATTCCTGAATGAATCTGAGAGGCTTCATAAAAACATACAGGCCTAAAAGAATGCAAAGATAATTGACACAAACACCCGTATATAGCAATTTTGAGAATTGGGTTCAAATTATGTCCAATATTTCCACCTTTAGAATAAAGCATTTAGTAACACTTTACATTAAGGGTCAAAAAAAGCCTTAACTAATGGTTAACTATGGTTAAGTAATGCTTATGAGGGGCTCCTATACATTTATTTGATTTATGTAAGGTTAATAATCTTGCACAACACCTTACTTAAGGTTAAATAAGGGCTGCCTGGTGATGAAATTGACATACACACTTTAAATAAACACTAAGTAAATGAGTATGAGGAACATTACATATTGCTATTATCAGTTATCCTTATAAGTGCATTGCCCATTACTATAACATTATATAACATTTATTAATGCTTGAATTACCAAGCATTAATTAACTGCTTATTATGTTAGTTAATACATTATAATATTACACCATTATATAACTGTTAATTTTTAATAATGCCTTAAAATTTATTAAGGGACCCTTATTGTAAAGTGTTACCAAGCATTTTAGAGCATCTCAAAGGTCAAAAATAGTATACATTTATATGTGTAGATACACTCTTTACCAGGTTGCTTAGTCTATATGGCTATAGTTTTCTTTTAAATCTGCTAATTCTCTGAAACAGAGCAGGCATCGGTAATAATAATAATAATAATAATAAACCTTCAGTGATTTATTTTGAGCCAACTGGAGAGTGCAGTCCATTGTAAACAATGATTCTTTGTCACCAGGCGTTTGTGAGTTAATGTAAATGAACTGTCTACTTTGTGACCTGCAGTAATCAATAACGTTGCCTCTATACATAATGTTGCTTTTTACCAAGAAGATCAGTTAAGGTTATGTTGAACCTGGAGGGAAAGAACATTGCGTTCAATATGAAAAACATTACTTAAAATATTCATTGAGTTTGTCAAATACTCACTCCGTATTCCCAAAGCAAAGAATCTTTCCAGCAAACACACACAATATAAGGCAGTCTATACTGTACTAGCACTGATGCCGTGGCAGTGGGACTTAGGGAACACGCTCAGGAGATCAGAGGATATCACTGGATCTTTTTCCATCAATGATGACTTTAGAGAACATCCTCAATTGCGGCTGTGATTCATGCTCTAAGATCATATACTGTTTGCTGTGACAATTACAAACACGACTCTGAAAATGTGAAATTTTTAAATCACTTGTAACATCTATATAGTCCCACTGGTATAGGGCAGCTTCAGGGAACAACACAGTATGAAAATGATTTAGGTTGTTTTGGGGGGAGAACACTTGGCACAGACAGTTGGCATCAGTTTGTTTTATATCTTGTCAAGGGTAGAAAGACATTTTCCTGGAAACACAAGAAGTGGCACTTCAGCCCTCAGTTCACATACACAGCATGTGTGCAATTCACTCTGTTATTGGCCTCTAAATATACATAATGTGCAATACCTTTACGTCACATGACAAACTGCCCACAGGCTGTCCATTCCACACAAGCTAATCCTCCTCAGTCATTTGCTAATATATCTATTACATGAGTGATACTCCCATAAGCCTGCCCTAGTCAGTAAATAATTCTGCTTAATTAAAGTCAAGACATCCATCTTTCCCTTTGCTTTATATGCAGACGTTGTGAAAGACATGTTCTATTAATAAAACTGGTAATCACCACTGTTGATGTGGTTTCAAACTTAATTAGAGTGCATATATCACATTTAAATTAACAGTCAATCGATTATCCAAACATTTGAAATTAGACTTTTTATATGAAGGGAGATCATTTTCCAGGACCATCAGCAGGAGGTGGCTGTTGAAATGAATTTTTGCTATGTAAAAAAAATATATATATATATCAACTAAAAACTAAAAACACGGCAGTAAAAGACTTTAAAAAGAGGGCATTTTTTCCTCACCAAAGTTTAAAAAAATTTGCGTTTTAAGAATTTTTTTTTCCATAACTGAAGTTGAATTAGCTTTTTTATTTTTGCAGAAATGTCTTATCTGCAACACGTCCAGTGCGATGTCATTAAAACTAGGCTTAACTTGTTATTTCTATGGAGATATACAGTATATACCAGTAAAATAAAAATATGTTAAGGAGGGGGGCGGTCTATGTATACATCAGTGTCGGTTAACATCGAAAAATGAAAATAAAGGTTTGGACAATTTCAGCATTCGTACATTGGCAAAATGCTAATAACATAGACCTAGATAATAAGACAATAAGACCTAGAATATAGGTCTTATTCTTGTTTATGACTAGGATTTCATCTTTGGATTCCAATTAGATTTATAAAAGGAGAACCTTAGACTGTTATTAGGGAAGAGAACAAAACTTATGAAAGGTCCTCCACCTGTTCTTCAGATGGAAAAAACCTTCTGGCAACACTTTAAATCATGAAAAAAGTTTCGCCGCATGTGCTGCACTCCCAAAATAGCACCTAGAAACTCAAATTAATGTGTTATCAACTATATGAACAAACTTGTGCTCACACATTCTTTTTTATCTACATATGTTTAACATTAACCTTGAATTAAATGAAATTATTATCCAAAATGTGTGAGTTTAATTTGGCAAAAATAATACATCAATTGATAAAAAGCTTCACAAAAAATTCTACTGCGATACAACCATATTTACAATGTATTACACTCCATAGGGCTGGGTATCGTATCGCCACGTATCTCGCGATGCAATATATCACAATATTTGTTTTTCTATTTATTTTTTGCCCACAATAACTATATTATCAAGAGACAGCGATTCTGCGATGCATCCTGGGAAATTTCATTCGCGATACATTACGATATCTGTGTCACTGAAGAAATTCCAAATTTATTGACTGTACTGAATCCATTTCACAGGAATTCCAAAATATTGTCAATGAATGACAGCCAAGTAAAATAAAGTGTATACTGCACGGTGACTCTTCTTAACACACACTGACCACAACTAGTCACATGTCCATGTGTTAGGTTTAAGTCTTTAATGGAAGACTGATGCAAAATAATGCTTCACCAAAATATTGTTAATAATGTTTGTGCAAATTCATTTTAAATCATTAAAAACTAAATTAATGCAGAAAATACTCATTTCAGTGCTAGTATTGTCCACTTCTCTGTAAACGTGGACACATCAGTGCTGCTTAACAAGCAGAATGAACTTGTTTTATAAAAACTGGGAAATGTCACTGCATATGAAAAATAAACATTTCAGTCAGTGCATTATAATATAAACAACTGGGTGGTCTATGAAAACCTGGGCTCACATTTGAACTTATATTTACCACCATGTGTAAAGTTTAACTTAAACCCGCACTGCAGACTGCACATACATTTCAATGCTAATACTAATTTCAGTTTGTTCTTTGTAAACTTGAAAACCAAAGAACATTTTACTTGTGCTTAGTAATTAACTTGTATAAAAAGGATTAAAAAAAAATTAAAAAAAACTATATTCGGCGCCAGTGTATCGATAACGGTACCGCAAGACAAAATATTGCGATATACTGTATCTACAACAGAGAAAAGTCAGAAACTTGGGTTGTATAACTACCACGGACATCATCTGAGTATCCCTGCAAGGATGCTTAAAATGTGTAAAGCGAGCTGGCGGTCCGCCGCGAGGCGAGCCACCGCCTGACCCAGCCCCTGCCTCTCCGCGCCCCCTCGATGATAAAAAAAAAAAAAAAAAGGGAATGTAACCATGTCGGAAATAAACTGAATAAATAAATAAATAAAATAAATAATGCATGTATTGAAACGTTTGCACTTTGCCAAGGTCCACATACTTTAGTTATTTTGGAAAAAAGGTTTTGCCAATCAGGTTTTGGAAGAAAATGGAGATCAATCAAATGTATACACCTATTGTATAATAATGGTAAATGTGTTTTTGTTTTTTGTTTTTAAATTGACTTAAAATAAATGCAGTTAAATGATTTTCATTATATTAAACTCTCAAACAGTTACATATTAGAAGCAGATCAATAAAACCAATCAGTCTAATAAATCACACTATTTAAGCAGCCTGTTTTCACCTACAATATTAGGCAGATATTACAAGCTTTATTGCTTAGGATAATCATCATTCTCCATCTGAGTGTGAAAAATTAGGCTTAACGAGAAAAACCTTTTACTGTTGCAATTAAGTGTTGATTCAGACACTCAAAAGTAATAAAAGCTCCAAAGTCCTTGTGAACATTAAATTTGAGGTGAGTGAAGAAAAAAGAGGTTTTAATACAAGACAGTATTTTTGTGTGACAGCAATCAGCAACTTGGAAATGTCAATGTGTCGAAAAATCTAAAGTAATTTTCCATTATCCGAGTACCCTTTTCCCAGATAAGGTTTGCTAATTGAAGTCTTGCCAGGAAACCAGTTTAATAATTATCTAAGCAAAACACTTTAGCCTTGAAACATTTAAAGTGATGATATTTTTCTACCTACCTCAACGTTGAGCAAATGTGTGTTTTTTTCTTAAGTAGATTCCTGCAGGTTGACAGCAAACTGGTTTGATGCATGACTAACTATTGAAAAGTTAAAAAAAAAAAAAAGACTAGACAGAGGATTGGTGGCAAGTTTTAGTTGGAAAGTGCTTTTCTTTGCACATTAACAACACTAATGCTGACGCTATTTCACAAAGCACAGGAAGCCTAAACTTCATAACGTTCTGTCATTCTAATTTTGAAACATACTGAGAAGCAAAGCAAAGAACTTATGAATACTACTGATGAATAAAGTTAAAACTGTTTTTTTTTGTCAAAAAAAGAAGGAATAAAAAAAAAAAAAAAACGTCTTGATGTGAATACGCCAAAACTCCCATATGTCACTTGTTTGAAGAATCAAAGTTAGATGATTATTACAATAAAATATTGTTAACTATTCATGAAATGAAAGTTTGGGCTTTTTGAAGTACTTTCATCACTTCATCTTCAAATGTGGGTCATAAGAACTCGGATGGCAGTTATAGTAGAAGCTTTTGTGTGTCCATCATGTGCATGTGAGCCAGATTCCACTTCTTCTTCTTCTTCTTCTTCTTCTTCTCCTACTTCTTTACAGTATGGCTTGTCTGTTTACCATTTGGGAATGAGATATTGAGTTCCCTGTGATCTATGACTCTTCTTTACAGTCTCTCCTGCTTTGGTGACCTCACATCATGAACAGATCAAACAGCGTTCAGTCACACTTGAGAAATGCATTAAGACGGGAGTCCGATGGGTCTCATAGGAGCCAACGTAAATCTCAGGGGAAAACGGTGGATTCTCGTATTTTGTGTGAGTGAGTTAAATAAATCATGCATACAGCAGTTCAGAGCAAGCCAGAAAGTCATTCAGTAATGAGCGGTTCCTGTTTTCAAGGGTTCACCTGCAAGTCATTTTCCCTTTTTTTTTCCTTCAACCCAGATTAAAACCTTTAGTCACCATTTTATTAATCAATGACACTGTGAAACACCCCTTTGTAAAAATAAGTCACTTTACCAAAGCAAAGCAAGATAAAAGTGATTTTCAAACCACGTACAGTCAAGTGTGGACATAAACATAAAGCTAGTGGGAAGAACTAGAACACACCTGGTCAATGGCCAGAGGTGAAAGTAACAAAGTACTCACGTTACTGTAATTAAGTTTATTTTATGGGTACTTGTACTTTTTTGAGTATATTTCTAAATCAGTAATTTTACTTGTACCTAAGTACATTTTAAAAAAAGGTAGAGTTATTTGTTACATTTCTACACCCAATCATTAGAGTAAATTGTTATTTTTTTGTTTTAAAGTGATCAACGGACATTGTGAAAATACAAAAACTGAAAAGACCAGACAACAATCAAATGCATCACATCATACCAGACTTACCAGATTAAACGTAATGCACCACGTTAAAACAGCATTGAATGCTGGTATTTTCTCAGTTTCATAGTTCATAATTTAGCTACAGTCAGTCTGAGCATTTTTTACATTTTAAATTGAATTCATTGGTGTTATTTTATTTAAAAAAGAATTGCAAAAAGAATCAATCAAAGCCAGGATTGTGTTTGATGGGCTGTCTGACAGCAGTTGCTCACAGGCCCCGCCCCTTTCTCGGAGCTAGAGCGCGGTCTTTTTTTTTTTTTACAGTGTATGGTCTGAAGGAGTAGAAGATGGAATTGGTGACTTTTCTGCTTGAAAGGTAATTACTGCTGCTTGATTTACATTATGTTTGATTTTTAATTGTTACACTACAAATCTGTGGTGCATGTGTTGTTCATGTGCGCGCAGCAGCCTCCGTGTGGCTGCTGTAAGTGACAATGAGTTGTTGCTGCTTCTGCTGAGGTGTGTGCGCATAGAGAGAGAGAAGCGCTGCAGTAATATGCTTTTAACAATACTGTGATGTTGCTGTCGGATTAACGTTAGCTTGTTAGCTTCTCTGAGGGAGGGACTTTGGAAAGTTTGGAGTCAGGGCAAGAGAGCAGCGGGGAAAGAGGGATCTGAAAGTTGCGGATTGCAACTTTAAGCAGAGGTGACTTATACAGGTGGGTTTTAAGCATGCACATTGGAATGGGGTGAGCCACGGGGCAAAAACCTTTGTTAACAGTAACCTGACCGCATTTGAATGCACTTGGGCGTACCTTGGACGCATTATGAAACGCACCTTGGACGTCGAGCGGAGTCGGAGCTACTGGAGCCCGTAGAGTAGGTGTCTGAGCAATAGTCACGTCCCCGTGCTTAGCCCACAGCAGTAAGTTTGGTTTAGTTTTCATTTTGTTAAGGAACAGCCTCAACAGTATGCAAGGGAACCGTGCCAAGATTTATTACTAAAAATAAATGTAGGGGAGTGAAAGTAACTAGTAACTTTTATTTTGAGTACTACTTAATGTAGCTACTTTTTAATTGTACTTGAGTATTTTTTATGTATGGCTTACTTGTACTTGAGTACAATTTCAGTCAAGTAACAGTACTTCTACTTAAGTAGGATATATCAGTACTCTTTACACCTCTGTCAATAGCTAATGATAATGTGGTCTACAAGGTGACATGGACATTTGAAACACAGTAGGCTAACATTGGATTGTGCTAATGCTAAAGTGACATATAGACTGCAGCAAGTGTTCGGTCAACGTCTGATGAACATTCCTGTGGAGTTCCAGCTTTGCAATTTAGTGACACTCTCCAGTCTAGCCCAGACATTGCATATTCATTCTCCTCAAAAGTTTGTTCTGGAGAATATTTTGTATTAGTAATTTCTATGAACGTTCTTTAAGAGGTAATTAACCTGCCCCCATTGACATATTTGGAGCAGGTTATGATCAGAAATTCCCTTGGAGGAGAGTTAAAAATGTGCATGGTTCTAAATTAAACCCTATAGAGTGGAAATATCGGAAACACTTGCTAAGTGTTTTGTAGGCAAACTAGTAATCCATGCTATAAAGTACAGCAATATAAATAGGGCTGATAATGGGTCATAAAAATAACAACAGACACAGGTTTTAAAAGTATGTCCTCAAGATAAACAGCAAAGTTCACCATGGAAACATTAAAATGTGTCAAACAAAATAAAAGGACTGCTTGAAGATTTCCCTCATGAGCCATGTAAGAACTCACATTGTTTGATGTCAAGGACTGGTTTATCTGGCATATTCACTTTCTCCACTGCCTCCTAACCCTTTCTATCCACTAAAGGGACTGGCAGAACGGCACCTTCTGCCCCTCGCGCTGTTTCGAGTGCAAAAAAAAATTGCGATTAACAGGGTTATTTTTTTCAGCGTGTTAATTTTTCCTGTAATTAATTCATCGTAATTAACGCTAGTGGCAGCGCTAGTTTCATTTACCTTATGCCTAATGAGCTCTCGAGGGCTGCATCTGGTAGAAGGCAGGGCTCAGGATTAATCCAGGCAGGTACTGGTAATCTTGTTTGCATTTGATGATAACCTGCCATCAGGTTTCTCTACAGACCCCTTTCTCATGTGACCTGCAGCCCTGTGGTAACAGTACCCCTCGGCTCTTTATTGAGGAACCCTTATCTGTCTGGACTTAAATCACCAATTTACTGGTTACACAATCCTGTCGCAGGTCACAGTTTCATGGACACTTATTATAATTTTCTATATGGACTTTTGTCTGTATAATCACTCAAATTTATAAAGAGATATGAAGCTACTGAAAGGCATACTCAACCAAAATTACAAAATCAGCTTGCTTGAAAGATATGTAACCTTTATTAGTGGGAGTGAGAGTCGCTTTTGAAGCTGCATATGCAATAAAAAGCATTTTGAACATGATTGTGTAATCGGCATGTTTGGCAAATGGTAATATAGTGATTACTCAAGGAAGTGCACTATTTTCAAAACTCAAGTTGGTTTAATGGGGCTGAAGGCATCTGATCTTTATGATCACAGACCTAGCCACCATCAGCAAGACCGTTTTAAGGTCTCTTTGTTTAGCTGGAAGGCATGTGTGGATCTACAGTAAGAGGGTTAATAGTGGCATCTAAATGCTGCCCCCACTGACATTTTCTAGTTTTCTGTTAAGTGCAAAGTCAAAATCCACCCACTGTAATGTTGCTGGTAATCTTAGGACGGACATCAAATCGTCCAAGTCACTGGATGCCACATAATTAAGCACCAACACGGCAAGTTGGTATGCTTTTTTACCATAGGCTTTCTATAAGGGCGTAAATACAAGGAGTAGTACTGACCAAAGGGTCAACATAATATATGAATGCTGATTGGCTGATGCCCATACATAAACAGTTTTTAAGCTTATGAGAAGCATAAAAGTTGATAAAAATGGCGACAAAATTTTTTTTTCTCATACAAATTAGTAACAAAGTTGTTTTATTCAGCTTTAGATAGATCTTACTAAGTGCATTCATGCAATGCACTTTAAAGCACAGTTACTAAATACCAACTATGCATAGATATACCGCATGCTATAAATGAGTATATGTGTTGCATGTGGCAATGCTTGAGCTTATCACTTTTTTTCCACCTTTACTTTTTCATTTCATTACTGCTTGGATGCAGCATGTTGTAACATCATGTCAACATGTTCTCCTAAGTCAGCCATACAATTTTGCTTTTCAACCACACTTTAACATTTGTGTCACATCATCAAAAAACTGTTCAAGGCAACTCCATAATGTTGAACTTTGAAATACATCTAATCAATGTGTTAACGTGCAACATTTCATCTCTCGTCATCTATATTTTGTGAAAGCCAATGAAAATTGATTTGTAGCTTTGTCTGCATCTATGGAGGAATATATGTAAAAAGCTTGAAGTTTGATCCACCCATCTTGTTTGTACCTTGTTTAAGGGATATATATATATAAAAAAAAAAAACATATAGCCTATATACAGATATATATATATATATATATGTGTGTGTGAGGATACTAGTAATAGTACAAAATCCACACTGGACCCTCTGTTACTTAAAGCAGTTTTACATTGCTCACTTTGATTTTCAAAACCAAAAGGCCATTCCCTGTCTGATTGGATGTCATTTTCTTTGGGAGGGTAACTTGATTCTATTGGCTTCATGGATTAAAGAGAGATGTTAATTATTCAAATCCAGCCAAAGACTGGCTGTTGGTTATTTACAAAATAAGATAGATGACAGGAATGTCCATCTTGGTTTTATCCATCAGACTGCTTTTGAAAAGTGACTTAAAGTCCAAGTATGTTAACTTCTGTTTATTTATGATGGTGGTCATCTCTCTACTTTTAACAGTCTCATACAAAATAATATCACTTATTTGACATTAACAAATAAACTTTGGTAAACATTTTTGTCATTTTTGAGTTTAGTTATTTGTCCTATTTTTTATTTTATTTTTTGTATCTGCTTTGCCAACAGCCCAGATTGTTTGACCCTTTTTGTATTTCGTGTGTTAACCTTTTAACTTCCAAGTCTAGGATGCTACATAGAGCATTGTGATACATTTCTAACCCTGTACTTTGGTGGTCACCTGCTATCATGCTACAATAATAACTGATGAGAATAGATTGTCTGCTCTGAGCCATTTATCAAGGGTTTTAATTATTCGTTCCTAGCAGGATGTCTCGCCTGATGCTGCTTATCAGGTGGAGTGCTGAGTTTGGTTTCCCACACAGCTTCGTCATTAGATAACATATCCCCTGTGTGTTCAAAGTATCTGAAGGGGAAAGTTTCTGGTGTGTAGCTCTTTGAAGAAAAAAACTTATTTTTGTAGAATGCTAGAAAAAGCAGTATGGCTTTTAAAAGCTGTAGAATTTCAATTAATGAAATGAATGTATGAACTTAGGTTTGGGAGCAGAAGCACAAAATCACATAGCCTCAATCAGCTGACTTGTCTACTTATACAAAGTCGTCCTCCACAACACTGGTTCGAACTCTTCAAGGAAGACAACTGAAGAATACACTTAGCATATCAGCCACAAGAAGGACATAACGCTAAAGCAAAGAAAAAAAAAAGAAGAAAAAAACACACCATGGAGGCAGACCTCAATCTCCACGACTCCACCCCATCCCTATTCATCAGTCAGACTCCAGCAGCATCGGGAAGACACTTACGGTCAGTAGTAAAAGAATACAGTAACCCGCTACTCTGAATGAGCTCTCCCCAACTCCAAGAGCGACTCGGGCTTCATCTTCACTATGACAAACATCAACCAAGAGCAGCCGCCGTAACAACCAGCAACATCCAGTCCTTGGCCGCACACGCAGTGCATCTCCACGCAACCTCAGACAAACTACACGTCCAGCCATCAACCAAAGTATCTGAGATCCTCTTCAAACGTTGCCTACTGCATGTTTGCTCTTCCTGCGGAGGCACCCACTCCAGGTACATCTGTCCCCACAATCCAACCACACCAGCAGATTGACTAGCACAGCATCTCAGCACCCCTATCAAAGTAAAGGCTCTTGACAGAGCTTTAAATAAATCATCCAGACAGAAGCTGGGTTTCCATTAGATTTTCGCAAAATAAAAGCGATATTTCTAAATGTTGACAAAGAATTTTTGCACTTTGAACGCGTTTCCATTCCACACTCTACATTCCACTCTACAGAGTTTTTAAGTATAATGCTAAGTAATGTCCCGGTCTCCTTTTCTGTATACATGTACTGCGTCATGTTTTCCCAGAGAGAATTGGTCATGTGACCAGGTAGCCTCACGTCATGTGACCAGGTACGTCACGTTCTGTGACGTATTTGCGGAAAAAGTGTTTCCATAGCGTATTTCAATATCAAAACATCTGAAATTCCTTAAACGTAAAAACTTTTCAGCGATATTTGAGTTTTTTTTTTTTTTTTTAATTCAGTAGTTCCCATTACCAGTTTTTATTACACTATGTAGATTTTGCGCATTTCAGAACATGGAGACACTGCTAGACGTTAGACGTTAAACTAACCACTAGGAGCAAAGTCCAAAACCATCAGGTAGACCTGTTGCTGATGCTTGTTCATGTGGATTTGTTGGGTTTTTTTGTTCCTTTTCATGATGAATTTAATATTTTGATGACTTTTGTTGTAATTAGCACTATATAAATAAAGTTGAATTTAATTTAATTTCCAAGGGTTATGGAAATGCATCTAGAGAAATTGTTCACTTTCAGAATCACCCACAAACCGTCCTCCGTATCTCAGGTATTACTCAACCCATTGACTTTGCATCGACGCAGCTTCGACCGCTGTTCAAGCAGAAATCCCAGACCGGACCGTCTAGCTACTGGGACCCTAGTCCTCGCAGGTTTATTGCTCCTACTTCCGTAATAATCTCCAGGATTTGTGACGAGCGTATATTAATCTCAGCTCAGTTTAATAATCCCTCTTCTTTGGGGGCTGAAGTGCAGCTTGGATAGAGAGCCCCCGAGATGGAACCCCCACTCTGAGTCTCCCTCCCGTACTCTCTAGAGCTTCCTCCCTTATGTGTATGATGATCCTCCCAGACATGTCTTCAAAGAATCACCTTTAACTCCCAACTTCTCTAATTATATTAAATAATTCATAAATCACTTCATGGTGGCGTGGTTCTTGCTAGTGAAAGGCGTGTACAACAGGTTGCTTTATAACTGAACACAGGTTTATGGGTTCACTTTTTAATTCAGTGCTTTAAGTATCAAGGTCATTCTGGATATCTCAAATCATTTACCATGCACATCTTTTTTTATTTTCATACTAGTTCATCTATATATTCACCAAAAACAATTCAACAAATGCTTGTTATTGCAAAAGCTCATGTTTCGTTCGACGCTACAGATACTGTTTTGTTCAAATGAGAAAAAAAACGTATCGGGTTAGAAGGAAAATAGGACGACAGGGAAGAAGACTCAAGTAGCAACATGTAAGACACAGATTGAAACCAATGCTTTTCCTGAGTTAAAAGGCTTTTTTTTTTTTTTTTTTTTTACACGTCACCATCCTGTGTATTGGTGTGAATGTTTTCACTTTTTAAACTATTTTGGGCTGGTTGTTATCTCTGATTTATGAGGTCAAAGACATGTGGTTTAGACCAGCTCAGGGTCCAAATTTTCTGGTACAAAGCAGCCTGGGGTCCATTTAAATATGGACATGGTAGCGGGTTTGTGTGTTTGATCAGTTCCTTTAATTTACATTAGATACAACAAAATCAAAACCACTTACAGTTTAACAAGCAAAACTTTGTCAAATGAATAAATGGGCATACATTTACAATTGGATTCATACCAGTTGCATCTTTATGTCAAGCACGATCTGTGTGTTTGGCTTAAGCAGTTGGTCAAAAGGCCAAAATAACAGACAGACAAACATTTTGAGTCATGCTTTGGAGGAAGGTGCTCCTCGAATATGGTTCCTTAAGGAAATGCTGGTGGTTTTTTTTAAGTTCCAAGATTTACTGTTTCGCCTTCTGGCCTGGAGTGCTACACTTTAAAATTTAAAGCAAAATTGTTTGCGCTACAATTCAATAGATATATTTTGTATGTATGTATATATTTTGAAAAAGACAATATCTTCAAAAACACTATTTTGAAAATAAACTATGAAAATTAATGTAGCCAAATGAGCTTTCATTTAAAGGTGGGGTAGGCGATTTTCAAAAACGAGCAAGATTTTGAATGTAGCCTCCCTGATGGCTCCGCCTTTACCCCTCTTGCCCCTCCCCTCTGTGCTCCGTCTCACTCACATGCATGCACACAGCTGCTGCAGAAGAGGAGCTCAGCTCATCGCTTGAATGGTGTAGAAACTTTGTTGTCTCATTCAGCAGTAAGTAAACAATTAATGTTACCATCATATATGTTAAAAAATAAGACCAAAACACTGTTACAGCGGTGACGTGCTTTCAGTGTGAACTCGTGCATGCGAGGGATTTCTGGAGGAAATCGCCTACCCTAGCTTTAGTTAGAAATTTGTTTAAGCAGCTTTTTTTCAGTGCAGCAGAACCTAAACTCAGAATGTGACAGTCAGCAGCTTCAGCAACATCTCAGATCATTGTACAATTCAAATCCACTATGATCTCATGAGTCCTCTGAGAAGCTGCCTCGAGAACATCAATGCACAAAAAGCAGAATTAAACTACATAAATACTCCATTTTAGAGTATTAAATTAAGAACCCTGCGATGGACTGGTGCCCTGTACAAGCTATACCACCACCTAACGCTTAATGAGAGCTGGAGATAGGCACCAGCAGACCCCTGTGACCCTGAAAAAAGGAGCAAGTGGGTCAGAAAATGGATGCATAGAAATTAAGAAATAGAAATTTTGAAAGCCATCCTCTCCATAGCAATTTTATTGGACTTAAAAGTTATTTTAGTAATTGTCTGGTGATGCCTAAATGTTCTAATGAATGACTAAGAAGGTCTTTTATTTTGGCAGCAGTCAGTTATTTTAATGAACATCTATAAATTGTTGCGATTTCTGTTCTGTGGAAGCTCTAAGTCATGTCAATGGCATTTTTTTTTTATTGCATTTCATCTTTGTCTTACATTTACATCATGTTGTGAACTGTGTGTGTAAACCGTGCAACTTGGTAGTAAATAAGTTTTCCCATTCTGGATTAATAAAGTTTCTCTAATCTAATCTAGGAACCTCATCTGAAATGACTCGATGTTGATGAAGCCTGTGTGTTCATTTCTTTAAAACAAACAAGTTCCAACTCATATGTTGTACCATGTGTGCCACCCATTGACGTCTTTAAGTTGTTTTTACCAGATGATGAACTAAGGTCAGGTCCTTTGTACCATTTGACATTTGATACAAAAACAACTATTCAAGGGTCATCACAGACAAATAGACCGTGGACATCAATAGGTGCCACACAACTGGTATTTAGGTGTTGACCAATGGTTTACTTTGAAGACATTTTTTACACATCACCAGGTTAGGGCTGCATCGACATGGAGATGGATTTTTGCTGATTTTGTTTTTGCTTTTTTTTCTGCTTCATCAATAACTGATTTACTGGTTTATGTTATACATAATAAAAGCTAATATGGGCTTTTAATGTCTGCTCATTGTTTACTTGATAAAAACAAAGTATTACAGGTCATTAACATCACTTGGAAGAAATGTAAAGGTATGTAAATAAATGTAGATCTTTGTAGTCTTTTTTAGCAGCTGATGCTATTTATTGTCACATTTTGTTTAAGATAAATCCTGCAGTAGTCTTATTTCAAACTATATTGTGTTAACACATTGACTACAGTTGACAAAACAGATGGAGACATAAAACAACCTTCTTTCTTTTGAAAATGTATCAATCTTTGATAATGCAAGCTGGTAACATCAGTCAACTAAAGACATAACTAATGAGGTTTGAGGACCTAAAAGTGACTGAAGTTAAAAGTAAATGGCTTAATGATGTGTTTTTCTGCTGGAGGGTCCCATAACACTTTTTGATCCATACACTTCAATTGCCTAAGCAGCGCTGTGCTGCTCAAAACTGCTGCACAGTCTCAGGAGCCCTGAGCAGAAAGTCATTATAAGGTAACAAGGAAGTCTGGACCTATTTTCACTACAAACTACAGCTCCATATCATGTTGTTTGAGCAGGAAATGAGATTATCGGATGGAAGGACCGTTGGCTGTGGTTTTCAATAATGATCAGCTATCCTACAGTATGCACGCTGTAAAATAGGGAAATAAGTCAGAGAAATGGGAAGTTAGGTTATCAACACACACTCACAATTACACACACACACAGGTTTGTTCTATTACACTCTCAACTGTGTATAGTAGGATTTGATTTACAATTTTTGCTCCTGAATGTGTCAGATTTGAAAAACTGTTCTGGGTGACAGACTGAAATGATTGGTGTTTAATACATCTCAGTCCCTGTTCAATTCCAATCTAAGCACTTTAGGTCAAACCCCACCTCCAAAATATTTTGACCTGTTTTCAGTGCAAATATATAAACTGGGATGGTAAACTTTGGGCAGTTGAACCAAAAAAAGAGAAGAATTCAGGAGTTTAGCGTTCCTTGAAATCACACCACAGTGGCATCTTTTGAAATGTCCCAGCAAGGTCACCCATGAAATGGTATTCATCTCATTCTAACACAGGAGCATTCACATGGTGGCACAGAACATAAACTGTGTGTGACATCAAGCACATTTCATTTTGTGCCGAGCATGAAAATGGCCTTTCCACCATCACATCACCACTTTCTGTAAATCTGCATTGACAACTTGAAAAACACATAAACATCTGCCCACACGCCTACACTTCATCAAAGTCTATTGTACTAACACACATTCAGACGAGCCTCCCACTGACCTGCACGCACACACGCGCACACACAGCACAAATTAAATGGATGCCATTTCTGACACTCCTACTGCACCAAAACTCAGCTCTAGTGCACTTCACTGCCTTTTCCACAATGATGCACTGACTCTGACAGCTTAACAAATCTCTCTTTATCCTCTCCCTGCTTCCTCTGCAACTGGCGGAAAACAATACAACATTTTTTTGGTACCTATACTCTGAGAGCTAGATATATAGTAAAAGTTCATATTGGGTTATTGCTTGATAAACCTGTATCCCTGGTCCCTGCATCACCTATGTGTTCACTACAAATTTCAGTACAACATTGATAATATCAATGTATTATTAAACTACAGATAATGGTAGCAAGAAGCAATGTAACAACATGGTTTAATGCAATATTAGTCAGGAGCTCTATAGGTTTAAACAGGTGCTTCGCTGCCCATGATCCATGACAGTTGTTAAAAGTAGCAAAAGTGAGTCAGCACATCAGATATAGCTTTAAAAGACAAGTTTAATGAGAAGTGTAACGTTTTCGTGCTCACGCCCTTCATCAGCACTAACAATGGGTACACTTCCTTACACCTGTGCGGTCATGTGACAAAGATAAACACACGGCAAAACATGATATACAATTCATATCGTTACATTCATGTAATGTATTTAGAATCACAACACTACAAAAAAATAAGAAACTTAATAAAGCATTCATTTTAAATCCAAAAGCAACAATACTGATGTTAATTTAGTCACACACGACCATGACAAATAAAACCCAGGTTTTAGAGAATTTCAGAAAAACAATATATCACAAGATGTATCTTAACATAAACACCTCTCTAATAGGAGATGCAAAAAAAATATTGAAAAGGTTTTTTAAAAAAACATACTGTACTATTAAACCATAAAAGGAGAGATAGACATCCACACATAGAAAAACATCAAACAATCAGAATAAAAATTGAAAAAACTCAATCAGAAAAAAGGCATGAGATCAAAGTCCTTATTAAGTTCCTTATGGCAGAGATGGGCAACTTCTTTTAGAGTGGGGGGCCACAAAAATGAGATTGTCTAATCCAAGGGCCAAATTATCAACATCAATTTAGAATAATCACCAATCTGAGCATGAATACAAGAAAGAACAAAGCATTTTGTGTTTGTAGTCCTTTTGTGTGGGTTTTATTAGTGTTGTTGAAATCATTTTGATTATTTTTTTTGTCAATATGGCTAATTTTTGTTGCCTTTTTCGAGTCATTGTGCGTTTTTTGTTATATTGTCATTTGTGCAATTTCATCGGCAATTTGTGTGTCTGTGAAGTCCTTTTGTGCGTCCTTTCTGTGGTTTTGTAGTGTGTCTGTTGTATTTGGCAATTGAAAATTGCCAAATACATTGTAATTGTAGTTATTATTTTTCTTCTGCAACTCCTTTGTCATGGAACTCTTCCTAGGCCATCTCATAGGGGCATTATCAAGGATGTGCAGTCGACCTTTTTTGGCGCCAAAATGTCAAGGTCAAGGTTGCAAGGTCAAAAACCAAAATTTTCCATATGTCTATGAATTTTTAATGTACAAATTCGATGCCTACATTTGTGAAAAGCTCATCTCATGTGGATTATTTTATTTCCTTGGACCGAAGCTGTATGACCTACCAGTAAAAAGATAGGTAGGAGTCAAATTTTATGACATCACAAAACAAACAAAAAAAACTTTTTTCCCTATAACTTGGCCACAAATTGAGATACAGTTTCTGGAGTTTGCTGTGTTATGTTGAGCTTCATACAACTTCCAACCTCATGAATTACAATTAAGTCTTGGGGCCGCACAAAATCAAACCAAGGGGCGCACATGGCCCTCGGGCCGCCAGGTGTAAATCCAAAATGCTTCCCTTTTTAACTGCACGCAGAATTAACATCTGTCGTGTTGGTTGTTTAACCAGTTCAATTTCGCAACATCTGAACTTTTCACCATGACAGTTGTTAGCCTCAACATTAGCAGAAGTTTTTGTACTCATTTAGGAGCTGCCATGTTACTGCGTCACTGAACTGTCCACTAGACAGGGAACGTTATTAGTTCTGTTCTGACTCCGTCCATCTGACAGGAAGATGAAAGATGTCTGACTGCATCAAGCATGGAGCCCGGTAGCAGCCATAGAGCAGTAGTGCGTAATCGGTAGGAAAAGGTTTACCTGCTCACACGTGTAGGCACAGTCTTAGCTACATGTGGTTGTTATGACCTAATGTTTAAAGAGAGATGTGTAGGTTTTAAATATTGCAACAACAAAAAAAAGTAATGCAGTTTTTTGAGTTTATTTAACTTTTTAATTTTTGGACGCACTTTGCATAAGTCAGAAAGAAATTTGAGTCAAAAAACTACCAAGAACACATGGCCCTGATTTGGAGCCTTTACAAAGGCTGGAAGTGTGGTTTGAATAAACCACTAAGGAGGATCCGCATGAAATAAAGCAATTCCTGGAAGACTGACCTACGAGAAAGTGGCTTTCTTGATAAGTCACAAAAATTTACATGAAATCCAATCGGGGAAAAGGAAGAGAAACTGTGAAGGACAATGATTTTTACTAAACATGAAAGGTAAGAGAGGGACGCTCATTCAATAGCCTCTAGCTTTACCTTTATATCAGCCCTATAAAGAAAATTCAGAGTTATATAAAATCATATCCACCCATTAGAAGTATTTCAATTATCAAATTAGGATCTATTTATCTGGTCATCTGAGATTAAAAAGTAGACCATACATGGATGAAAATACATCATTATTAATTGTAAACCAGAACCGGGGGTTTCCACTGGATACGTCTCCGCTGCGCCACGGCACCGATCCAGTTTTTCCCCGCTGTCCGCCATCCGGTTATCCCCACCGGTTGCGTTTTGAGTGCGCCACGGTGCACTCCGGTTGGACGACTGTGACGTCACAAGACAGAGGAGTTCTCACGCAGTCAAATGTATGTGTTATAAAGGCAACAATAAACAAATAAACAGGTCAGTGTTCCTAACGAAGGAGAACAAGAAGGTTGGACTCTGGATTTGTCATCGCCACATTTTTTAGCAACAGCCAACAGAGAAGAGATAAAACTGCACCACTAAAACATGAACTAAATCAAAGTTGCTGCAGTTACAGTATAAGAGGAAACAATATAGTGGATGTGATTTTGTTTTTACACATTATGAAATTTTGGTGATGTCGTTACTTGAAATATAATCTGAAGTGTTTTATTTTGAAAAGTAACCCGATATTTTATTGTGGAATACGTGCTTAATTTCCTGTTTAGCTTCATTTGCTCTGTGCTGATTGATGCGTCGTGCTCCGGTGTCCACCAGAAATAGAAGCCCTACGTATATCTGGCGGAGGGCACCGGACTACCGCAGCTAGAAGGAGCAGATATGCACCACAGTGGACCCGGTGGAAATAAACACAGACTAAAGTGGAAACCAGTGGCACGGCGGAGCCGCATCCAGTGGAAATTGGGGATAATCGTTGCACCCATCGCACCCTTTTTTTATTACAAATTCAACATTTTACAAACCTAACACTCCTATAAAGTTGAAAGTAAAATCTTGTATGAGCATTGAAGACTGTCAAGGGCACCTCTGGCAATGGATCAACAAGCACATAGAAAAAACCGGCCCTGCAGGTTACGAGTGACTTAAAGACTGCACAAAGCCGACTGATGACTTCAAAAACCTGGCTTCCTCTGCAGCCTTGATGCTTTTTAGCTGTAGTACTCATTTGCCTTTCAAGAGGCAGACCGCATGTCAACCGACTCTACGTCGATGTGACATTTAGCATTTTTTTTTTTTGAATGTATAAAGGGAAAAATCCCTGATCCAAGCAGTAGAAGAAAACGATGTGAGATAAAGAGGAGAGACACCTGTAGACATTTTCATTCTTTTTGTGGTTGTGCTGTTCGCACACATCTCAGGCTGCAGGGTGAGCAGTTTTACTCTGGCTGCCAAAAATCAGTTACTGAAACTTGAAGAAGTGACAGAAGATGAATGTCTTATTTTATTCCAATATACAAAAAAAGGTGGGGGGTTTTCTCACTGCTGATGTGATTTAAATTCTGATAGGCATATATAAGTTGGCCTTCCGGATGGCAATCGATCTAAAATCGTTTTTAAAAGGTCATCAATCGATTGTATCGATACAAGGAAATAACGCATTGATTTAAGCACAGCAGACTCATGCGACGTCATGGGGCATGTGCCAGCAAACAATAGACAAATTGGAGAAGCCGGCGATCGAGAAATTCATGAATCGACCTTTGGGGTCCAGTGTGTGGAAATACTTTGGCTTTAACACAGAGATATTTTAAAGGAGTCTCTCACTGCGTCAACCATCAACCACCAGGCCCTTCTGGCAGTGTTCACTGCAGCAGCAGCCCATGTAGCCTTAGCTTGTTAGCATTAGCTTGCTCACCATCAAGTTAAAACGAAAAGTATCAGGTTCTACTGCTCATTAACCTGAACAGATGTTGGAAGAGTCTGATATATCAAATAATTAACTGAAAACGTATTGAGTATAAGCCTTTTCACACACTCGGAAATCTCGCTCTCGTTGACCAATCAGCTGATCAGTGCTGTTTCACTCATCGATCTGTTTAGTATCCTGTGCACTTCCTTCAAATGTGTAAATTGAATAAAAATATTAGCTTAATAAAAATAATCACGGACCTGGTTAGTGAATGGTGTACCTCGTAAATTTACCTTTTCAATGAGAACCCATACAGTCCTTTTCACGCTTAGAAATATTGCTTGTCCCATCACTAATAATGATACATTTTATTCATAAGCGCTTTTCAAAATCTCAGACACTTTACAGTTGTTAAAATAATTACACAAATAAAAAAACAAAATAATAATAAAGGTAAACAGAAAAAAAATACATAACAATCACATGTTAAGAGCTTGGATGAAGGAATGTGGAGGTTTGTCGCTTTGATACTGTTTATCTCATCGCTTTCTCTCTCTTTTACAAAAGTGCTCAGATATGTGCAACATTCCCGGTTAGAGTCCGAATTCCACCCGCTGGAGACCCAGGTAGTCGGTGTTTTTGTACAGTAGGTGTAACCTGTGTGGAAGTGAGGGGACTGCCTTGCTTTGATACTGGTGCTGCTGAGCTGCTCCCTTCCTTTTTTTTTTTTTTTTTTTTTTTTTTTTTTTTTTAAGAGTGCTCGGATTGGCCGAAAGTGGCTTTAGCAGGAAGTCCCTGGTCCCTCCTCGAGTCAGAATATGTGTAATATTAATAATATGAACACTATTAAAACACTAAAGATCTCTGGAATAAAATTACAAACGCTGCTAGGTTGGAAAAATTACCAGAGTGAACAAGCTTGTTTACGTTTATATCCCTTTATACACACCCCCCCCCCCCACCCCCCCCAGGTCGTGCATGCGCAGTTCCAGAGTGTGAAAAGGCTTATTGGCAATGAGAGCAGAAGAGTTTCATCCTGTTTATTTAAATTTAACTGTTGGTTTGACTTTATGCAAATATAATGTGAAGACATTTGCCATTAAATATTGTTTTCTTGTTTATGGCCATAAAACATTTATAGACAATTACATTACAAGAAACATGAGGAATCTATGAAACGTCACCTGCACTGTGCAGTATTCAGGGTTTTTTTTTTTTTTTTTTTTTTTTCAGTCACATTGGTTGAATTATAACTTTGGCTTAAAGTTACTGAATCGATTTCAAGTGACTGAATTGTATCGGATTGAATCATTCTAAATTAACCAATATTGTTCTTGAATCAAATCGGCAACAGTGAATCATGATTCAAATCAAATAATTTGCTAAATGAGATAGACAGACAGACAGACAGACAGACATGGCATCACCATAAATAGCAATAGGCAAATATGCCAACCATGTGCTGCATGAATGTTTCGTAGGCTCAGATAGCATGCTAATCGCCACAGAGGAAATCACTTTTGTTTCACTGCTCAGTGCAATAGTGAACAATTAACATGCATGTCACAATACATTTCTTTATACAAACTATGCCTCATAAAATTATGCAACAACCACCCTCTAAGTGTCAGAGATTCCTTTATATCCAGATTACTGTTCTTCTCAATGTTTCAGTGTCCTACATGTGTGTGACAGAACTGTAACACAGACCTTGGGACCACTTGAATTAAGCTAGCGTGAATTTCTAATAGGAACCTCATCCTGCTAATATGCAGTCAATCTGTAGCTGCATAATGAATAACAAAAGCTTTTTGTAATATTTACTCCTTGCTTCCCTGCTTTAATGACTATAGCTTTGCCCTTTGTAGTAAAAAGTCCTAACGGAAGCCGTACATTAGTGTGATACAGAGGGGAGAGCTGCAGAGCACAAGGCTGCCTCTACTGTCACAGCAGCTCTTTATTATTCATTAGAATCTCTTTCTTTTCTTGGTGTAAAAGGACCTTGATAAGCTCTGTTTATTCATACACTAACCTTTTTTAATATGTCTAAGAGCTCTCCAACAAAGACCTACCTGGCATACCTAATGCCTAATTTTTGTTTCATTATTCAGTCCTCATGCTCTTACTTCTCACTTAAGATGCTGTGCAGCAAGTACCTCACATTTCCTCTTTGCCTTCTTTGTGGCCATCTCCCTTTGTCTGCATCCCTCTACCCTTCTTTCTTCTTGTCATTAATGGAGGCCTTATTTTGTTCTTTTGCTTCTCCCCCTCAAAGGTCTGTCCTTTATTCTCTGGGATTTTCTTATTCAGAAGTCCGTACATTTGCTGACTCGTCCCCGAGGGCAGCGTGATTAGTGCAGAGCCCCCCTACCAACCCCATCCACCTGAACGCACTTCTTTCTCCAGCTCAGGCACACCTGCCTGTTATTGTAAATGTTTCATATATTTATTATTCAGAGATGATTGTCATTCTGGGTTCGTCTGTGGAAGGAATAGAGCACCGGGGAGAATCTTGCGGTCAATGTTTCTCAAAGAGCTAGAGTAACAAATTAAACCAAAACATGATGTTGCCAAAAAATAACAATCAAATGTAGGTTCCACACATTTAATGCTTATCTGTACATCAAAACTTTATTTTGATTATTTAACTCTAGTTTAATGTTGACTTTAATACAAAAAACCAACAAAAAACATGGCAAGCATTTTACGACGCTGATAAGAAAAAATTTAGCAGCTAATTCAGAACCTACACAGCAAATTACTAATAAGAACATTGCTGTAGCTATTGCTGTAGCTGCTGGTTTACAGGGTTTACTATACCAGTATTGTTTGCGCTAATGCAGGATTCACAGTTCTCCTGTCTCACACACAAAAGCAATATATTCATCAGACCAAAAATCCAGCATCTTTCATTCAATATTCAATACATACTGTATAAGACTCAGAGTGACGTATGTAGCCATGCAGCCACTTAACCACCACCAAATGCAATGAACTGTATGTGTATCTGAGTAACTATACCTCAGAACCAACAGTGACTACAGCTGAAAAATGGACCTTTGTCAGGGAACAATTACGTAAAACCCATTATTTGTCTTTAACTACGTTGTTTTGTCATTACTGTGCATTGTATTTGGTTTTCAAATATTTTTCATGATATATATTTATCAAAATGAAAAAAAAAGAAAAAAAAAAACTAAAATATTTACTCACTTTAATTTCATGTAATAATAATAAATTTAAATTTTAAAGTTGGGACATAAATGAGAGTTTTAACTTTTAGGGCCTAATATAAGCTAGTCATGCCCTGTACCTTTTTCCTTCCAGTTCTAAACTGCTGACCTGTTATAACGTGTTCCTGTCCGGCTCCATTTGTCCTCCATAAGAAGTTCAACAAACCGTGCTCTGCTTTTCTATTATACCTGCACAGCTTGGATGGATACAGCATTTAGCTTGAACGGACAGCTTCCTTTTTCTCTGTTCCTGCGTGCGCCTGTCTGCCAGCCACCCATGATACTTGGCAGGATTTCACTTGCCTCAGTGAGAGATGTAGCAGCACCACTGGCACTACAGGCAAACTGTTAGAAGAAGGGCCAGCTGTCAGCCAAGATATTGATGTACAAACACAGTTGACAGCCCCAGCAAACACATGCAAACTGCAAGGATTCTGGAGCAGCATGGTTCTGACACAAAGCTTGGCATAATGCAGGAAAATAAATCTTACTCATATTCTCAATGCACTCCATTGTGAAGAGAAAAACACTGTGGTTTACTTTCAACTGCTACCATTGACACCACAACCCTCCACTTACTGGGGTTGTGCATTGCATTGTTGGCACATCGGAAGTAAGATGGCCGTCATGCGTTTCCGCCTTTTTGTCTCTGTGTGTTTTCCTGGTGATTTTACATCAAATTTTAATTTTAACAAAATGCAACTTAGTTTTAGTCAGAATTTAGTCATCAGGACTATTTCAGTTATTGTCTAGTTTGTCTAAATTACATAAACATTTTAGTTGCCAAATCTGTTTCAAATATAGTCGACATAAACGTACAGCATTAGAATTAAAGGTCCCATATTATGCTTTTTTTCACCCATCTTGATTTGTTCTAAGAACCCCAACAACATAGTAATTGAGGTTTATTTTAGCCCTCAGAAAAGTGACTTTCTGACCAATTCTAAAACCGGGCTGTTTGAGGGGGCGTGTCCATAGAGGGTTTTCACGGCGCATCATCAACCCGGAAGTCGCCATTTTGGAGATAAGCAGCTGGTTTACAAACAGCACACAAACGAGCAAATCCCGAATTTTGAGAGGAAATGGTGAACTATTGCCGTGGTCTTGGCTGTACTAATTGGTCAGACCATGAAAAAAAAAACGTGGCGTTTTATAGACTGCCAAAAGTTATAACAGATCAGGGAAAAACAATGTCTGCATTTTATAGTCAGTAGTTCTACATCAGGAGAGCAGTGACATGAGACTAGCTCACCATTGTTGCACCAGTTGTTATTGGTGTTTATGCAAACACCACCGCCCTCATCTCCTGTCTTGCATTTAAATCCAGCTTCAGGTAGTCCAGTTGGTTCTCCAGGGAGTGGACATCAGAACGCAGGATGGAAGGAAGCGGCGTTCTCTGAGGATTAGCTTTTAGCTTGGTTGCTAGCCTCAGTCAGCATCCCTGCTCCTGCTTCTGATCACACCGCTAATGCTGGTACGAGGCTACGCTACTCCAGTATCATTTAATGGCGTGTCCCACCTTCCATGCAGCAAAAGTAGTTTTGATTGGATACCTTCTGAATAAGAAACTTAGTTTCATCTCATCATAGTTTGTTTTAATTAGTTAATGAAAATATCATTATAATGTGATGTAGTTTTTGATTAAAGAAAATTATGACAAAAATGTTTAGTGAACAAAATGAACACTGATGGACAGCTGGCCTGTGCAAGGTGTACCCCTGCACCTTCCACCATAAACATGCACAAAAGCGTGATGAATAGAATATTATAAAAATGTCGTATTAGTTGATTAATTATTTGTTTCACCTGTGGCCTTTTAGTGGTAAAACTAACACAGAAGTAGCAGAATGTTAAGTAGAACGTAACATTGGGAAAGTTAGTGCATGTTTACAGATAGAAATTAGCATTTAGCTAAATCAAATAAACAAATAAATATTATAGTAAAACTCTGTACTATTACCTGTGCCAGTTATTCTCTTTGAGTTACCGTTCTCTCAATTTCTATTTTCCTGTGATCTCTTGCAGGCTGTCAGCCTTGCAGCACTGTCAATCTCTATATAGATCTGCCTGTTTGTTTTCCCTTCTCACTCCCATTCTTCCTTCAGATGAACTGTCACATCCCCTCTGCTGAGCATCAATCCCCTCTCTGCAATCTGCCCCAAAGTTAGTGATGCCAAATCCATGACGGCCTCACTCAATCCACATTTTCCACCCAATGGAATTTGAGGACACATAAACCAAACGTTGCTTGGATATGCACATTCCAACTCTGACTCATCAATCAGTCCTCATGGGAGCTGTCATGCTCCAGATTGGTTTTTTAGCTTTCCAGTGAATTGATTGAGTAAAAGAAACTTGAAGTAATGTGTTTGCCAATAAGTTGCCACACCAGCTCGATTTGAAATGCCATTAGGCATGGCGACTGCCTCTTCCTGGGGTTTTCTGATGCTGTTTTGGAGAACTTTTGGCCACACAAACTGTGGTAATGTACAACAGATCAAGTTGAAGATATTAGCAAGAAAAGAAAATGAAAGTGGGGGTAAGTTCAAGTGGGTTTGGAAGGGAGGTGGAGAGACTAAATTAAGGCTTGGCACTGATCTGAGAGTGGCAGAAGAAAGAGCTGTGATTTCAATGCCTCCATCTAAAGAATACTTGATTGAGTTTCAGCAGCTTGATAAGGACTATCTAATAAATGGAGCGAGTCAAACTGAACTGTTATCTGATGAGAAAAGGGGTCACGCCAATTGAGAAAATGCAGTTATAAATTCAAACTGCAGCTTTGTTTCATGTAGACATTTTGTTAAGTGGGACATGGTTGTTTCAAATTATGATAGAGAATTTAATAAAAACTTATGCCGCAGTCATACCGCGTACTGTATTGTGATGATCCGCACTGGCTTCAGTAACACACGCCAGTGTCTGTGACCGAGTGTTGGACACGGGCAATTTTTTGTATTGTGTCGTGTGTGGTGTTAAAAGATGCATTCTGTTACAAATATACTGTATATATTCCTGGGGTATTTTAATGTGTCAGAACTCTGTGTAACTCTGACATTAGGATCATTATTTTCATGAGCTGGTACTGCCATATTTTTCCCGATTACTGGGTCTGGCATTAAAAAGTCATCACTGTTACATAACCATAACCTTTACTGATGGTTACAGAAACCATCACAGTGATAAAGTGTGTTCCAGGTTGGTCTTGTGCAATATGCAAAAACAGTATGGACACAAAACCAAAGGTTCATTAAGGCAAAAAGCGTCTCTATACACCAAGGATGGGGTCAATTATAATTGTAAAATTGATAATCATTACAATTATGACAAAAATATAACAATTTTTAAAATCTGTTGCAGTCAAAATTCATTTGTAATTGAGTTTAGATAATTATCTTTGTAATTGGCATGGAAATTCTATAAAATCTGCCAATTATATTTTAATTTAACGGAAACTTGGGATGAGAAAAAAATTAGATGATAGATCATATTTTTTGGTGTATTTGTCATTTTGATTTAAGACGTGTTTTGACCCGTTATTATAAGAGATGCTATAACAGAAAGCTAACACAAGAGGAAGGTAAAGGCTGAGTCCGAATAGTCCCTCCTATCTCCTTTCCTATCCACTGTTACTTCACTCCCGGAAGTGTTTAAGTATGAGCGTTCGAGTTGTCTTTAAGCTGCGGAAAAGAGGCTCAATGCTTCCTTTATAACCTCCTTTTGTCTGGGAAACACTGATGCATCCTTTACAAAAGGAGACGAGATAATGCTGAGAACTTTGTCCTTCAAGAAAAAGGGATCAGAGACATGTTTAGCCACATTATGTTTTATTTAACAATTTACATTTCTGAGTGGAAGGTGAGTGTGAGCAACCACTCAATGATGTTCTTTTAGTTTCACTTTTGAGTTACATTCAAACCTTGTGATATTTGAGATTACATCAGCGGAAAATGCTATAAATGTGCTTTTAGTCCATTTTAGGAAATTTGTAGTTTTTTTCACCACGGCAGACGTCACTAACCTTTGCGGCCGTCTGACTATTACATCACCAAGTGGAATTGCGTCTGATGGTCAAAATAAACCTCAAAAATGTTGAGAAACGCCCTCAACTTGAAGTATTTTCATCAAAACATTGATGTATAACAAAGTGGCTTTATAAAGTAATTTATTGTTTGTTTTTGCAGCATGTAGCACTATCCGAGTGTCCGCGCTAGCTGTCCATGCTAGCTGCTACATGTTTAGCATTGAGGCTAGGCTATTGAGGTAAGGCAAATTCTTTCTTGCACAATTTGACCACGACTAGGCTATAGCGTTCCATCCGGTGTATTTATAAGCCAAAATGAACGCAAGTGAAGCAAAGCAACCCGGCATTCTACTGCCTTGTATTGTAGCCTGTGCATCAGTGTTATGGGTATAGGCAACGCAAGGCAAATGTATTTGTATAGCGCATTTTATACACAAGGCAACTCAATGTGCTTTACATAATCAAAAAATGCAATAGAAAACATCCAACATCTTAAAAACTTATAACATTAAAATCAGCAGCAAAAACATTTAAAATCATCAACAACAACATGACCAAAAATCTCTCTCTCAATCATACGCAGTAGAGAAAAAAAGTGCCTTAAACTTTGATTTAAAAATGTTCACATCGGATGCTGACCAGCTCTGCTGGCAGTTTGTTCCACTTCGTTGCAGCATAACAACTAAAAGCAGCATCACCATGTTTACTGTGAACTCTGGGCTCCACTATCTGACCTGTGTCCATAGATCTGAGAGACCTGCTGGGTTCATACCTGACTAACATCTCACTGATGTATTCTGGACCAAACCCATTCACAGATTTATACACCAGCAGCAGAACTTTAAAGTCTATTCTCAGACTGACTGGGAGCCAGTAATGTATACCTGGAACACTTGAAATAAGAAGGGTTCCGCGCAGTTGGAGTGTTTAAAAAAACAAAGATTAACGGCTTTATTTTTTTAATTTTTCTTGTAATTAATGAATCGCAATTAACGTGTTAAAGTGACAGTCATAATCATAACTGAATGCTAATTGAACATGGATAATTCAAAACGTAATTGTAACTGAAAAATGTAATTGACCCCAACCCTGCAATGCACCTTTAAATGTAGCAGGAAGGAAAATTACTCTTTAACGCGAACAAGTGATTAGAAAACAATTGCCACACTCAATAAGATGCCTTCTGTGCTTTGTTTACTCATGTTTTAAATTTTCTGTTTTTACAGTGGTTGTGCTCATATTACAACAAAAGGTTTTTGGGTCTTTTTCAGCTCTCTGTGGAAGCCAGATATTGAATTTTTTTAAAAAAAAAAAAAACACACACCACCAAGGTTTACTGATTACATTACCCTAAAATATAAAAAAAAAAATCAGAAAATCTATGTAAATCCTCCTGATAGCCTAACATTTGCTACTGAAATCATATAGTAGCTATAGTTTTGAGATGGTCTATTGAAAAAAAAAAAAAGATCTGTGAATTCCTTTATACAACTTTATGCCAGTTATATGATATTTTCAGTCTGGTTTTAGTCGAGACAGTTTTTGATTTAAAAAGCCACTAATTCACAATTTGCAGCGGGAAGATTAGAGCCGAATGTCACCCACCACTGAGTTCTTATGTGAATGCCAAATATTAAAATATATACCACAGTGCTCTTCACGATAACATCCACTGACAGCTCTTTGTCGCCCCACGTCCTCTGAGACGCTGCTGCTGACATGGAGGCAATGTGTTCATTAAAGAATCGTTTTAAGAGCAGCGTTGGTAGAGTGATCTCAAGCGTCTGTCAGTCCACAAACAACCTTCTCGGTCTGAACAAGTGCAGCATATAGTACAAAAGAGAAATAATGACAACAATGAACCCCTCTTAGTCTAATAACAACGCCCAATACGCTGTGAGGTCAATTACTGCACTGGTAAATGATATTATGGCTGTAACTGCATAGTTTGATGTGGGTGAAGGTAAGGTTATATGGCAGCAGATAAAAGAGTGATTTGCAAAAAGTGATTGGCTGCATCGTAAACACTTTGGATGGCTAAAGCATGCAGAGACTAGCTCCCTGATTGCTTATTGATCATGAATGAGAACCTGCGTGAAAGATAATAAGTTCAAGGTTACAAATTAATTCAAGTGGAAGAACATTTGGCAATATTTACCCCTGACAAAAAAAAATGTATTCTGGCTTCAACAAAGCTGGGTTTGGACTTGCTGTGTGACGTTAAATGTTGTTCTTTATATACATTGAAAAAAAGGCGTATATGTGTTACTGAGGGATGATCAGAGGGGAGCAAATTCCCATCAGGTATCATAAAAACCAATGTAAATATAGGTACATAGGTCGATACATAAGTGAGGCACAAAATAATCAGTAAGAGGACCAGAGAGCAACTACTTGTTGATGAAGCAGTGACTGGAGAATATATAACGTACTGACCACCTGACCCACATAACATATAGTCAGTGTTGGGAACGGTACTTTAAAAAAACAAAAAAAAAAAAAAAAAAAAAATATATATATATATATATATATATATATATATATATATATATAGTTACTCACTACTTGATCCAAAAACTAACTGAGTTAGTAATTGAATTACTCGAAAAAAAAAGTAACTCATTACCAAGGAAAGTAACTATTTGCGTTACTGTTAAAAAAAAAAAAAAGTTGCTATATGTCAAATAATTCAGATTTTTTAGATGCGTGTGTCGTGAGGTGCTTCATTAAATTTGTGTTGCTTACAACGAATGTCGACAAAGTCTTCACTCCTGGATATAATGAACACTTCACATGCACGTTCTTGCCTTTGACCACAATTAATTTAAAGTAGTGTTTGTATCACCACCTTTTCATCGGACTGCTCCACGCTCGCCATCTCTGCTGCTTCATCAAATCTGTAGTGGTTGTGTGTGTGGCGCGTGTACCGGCACACGTGTAAAAACACTGGCTCTGATTGGCTACCATGAAACATGACGCTGCCTTAGCCAATCATAATCGCTTACCTCGTTTTTAACCCACCTCCTCACTACAGCTGTGTCTGAAGCCAGGGGTGCTTTCGGATAACAGTTTCTTCAATCAATACATGTAACGCATCGCATTTAACGTTCAGTAACGATAACGGCGTAAAAGTAATTAGTTAGATTACCTCGTTAATGAAAAAAAAACGCTGTTACCTAACGCCATTATTCCAAACACTGCATGTAGTTATAGTTAAACACTATTTAATTTCAAAAAATTATAATGTCAATATATTTGAGAGTTATGTGAAGCAGTAGAAATGTGTTTGTGTTTTTTGTTAAATGTTGTATATAAAAGAAAAAACACATATATATACAGTGATGTGCAGTCAGGGTAGGCAAGGTAGGCAGTGCCTACCCAAGGGTGAACTGATATTTTGATTATTTGTTTTAATTATAATATATTTTTAAATTATATATTTTACCATTTCCAATAGCCTACAGTACCTAAAAGTTTGAAAGTCCAAATGACTAAACATTGCTATTTCCTGGTACGGCAGAGACGCTGCACAGTCTCACTCCGCTGTAAGGCAGGAGGAGGCCACACCCCCTCCTAAAAGCACATTGCTGCTCTGCCTCTGTTCCCATAGCGTGTTTTTATGTGTTTGCGCATGCGCAGTCAGTTCCCCAAACCATTTACGTAAAAAGGCAGCTCTCTACGCTGCCTTTGGACGTAACCGCACTATGCTAAATGCTATACGTACTTTCAGAGTGCATTAGTGAATTGATATCGCGTTGGGAGAGTATGGAGGCTATATTAAATAATTGTTTGTTTCTTTAATGGTGTTTTACGATCTTGATTTTGTTAGATGGCTAAATGCTTGTGGATCTTGTTGGGTTTTTTTCTTTCTTATTATGAATTGTATATTTTGATAAGCGCATTGAGATTACTGTTGTAAATTGCGCTATACAAATGAAGTTAAATTGAATTGAATTAACACTTGCCAGCAGAAACATATGGAATTGTCATTGGTGTTGACATTTGCAACGCCCTGCCAACCCAACCCTAGTGCTCACGGCACGTCACTGCATATGTACACTACCGGTCAAAAGCCTTAATTTTTACAGTTATTTATGGCAATTCAAGTTGTGCAATTCCAATAAATAGCTTGAAATGATACAAAGGTAAGTACTGGACAGCCAGAGGTTAAAAAAGGTTTGGTTACCCAAAACTGAAAAAAAATGTAAATTTCAGGCCTTTTTCAGGAAACATGAAGTGTGTTAACAATTTAAAGCTGTTCTGCAGCAATGAAGGTTGAATCAGTCTTGAAAGCTGGTGCTACTCATTGCGCCGCAGAGACGCTGCTACAACAACAATAACGCTCCGCTGGTGAAAACTTTCTTTTGGGATAGCGATGCTGCGGTCATTATGTGGTTGAGTGACTTTTGCTGTTTTTGCAACTCGAGTTAAGGGCACGTTAACCATCCTCCTGCGTCAACATCTTTCTATTTTAATTTAGAGCAATGCTAATAGCAGTAGCCCAGCTAGTTCCTACGCCCGCAACTGCGCATGCGCCAGTTTTGCTTCGGCACTTCTGCCTTCGTCACACCCGGATTTCCCGCCCTAAACCACAACACTGCCTCATGATTGGTTCGAACCATTTTGGTTCGGATTCGAGAGGCAAAGGTGGGATTGGATGGATGAATTCTGGTGTTTGTGAACACCAGGGTTAACTAATTTGAGTTCCAACTTTTCTTGGTTACTTCCAACCCCCTCCGTCTGCATAAATGCAGTGTTGGAACACACTGTGGTACCAGACCCCCATGAGCATCAGGTAAAACAGTATTGTTCATGGATTCCATGATTTCTATTTCAGCTCAAATTCTTTTATGCTTTCATTTCAGAGTGCAATCACACAATAAACTGAATAGTTTTCAGTAAGAAACTGGAAAAAGTGTGGTGTTCTAAAACATTTGACCAGTGGTTTAGATCTGGTAAAAAAAAAAAAAATACCTGAGTTAGAATATAACAAACTGATTTTGTTAAAAACATGTAGTTAAAATGAATGATGATTATAAATATTTGATTTCTTTCTTTGTTCACACATTAAATACTGTGAAAATGTGGTTGTTAAAATGCTAGTTAAAATACTAATAATTTAATATAATTGATTAAGATTAAAAGTTGAAAACCTTGTTTTGAAAAAAATTGCACTGATTTAAAACTGTAAAAACGAAATGAAATACTTGGAAAAAGGTACAAAGTTGAACAGCTACATTTTTAAACAATGTTGATCACTTCTAAACTACTATTTAAACTACTTTTAACCATTTTATTTTAACTTATTTGTATTTCACATTAACCAAATCTAGTTTTTACTACATAGTTAACATGGCCCCTAAATAAGCTTAATAAATCTTTAAATTAAGTAAGTACATCAAACTCAAGCATTTCTTGAATTGCCTCATAAACAAACAATTTGCCAAACTTTACAAATGAATTAACAAGAAATGCATTCAACCTAAATGTTCATACTCAACAAGGTTCAAGCCCAAGTTTCTCAAGTTTTGCTTTTAAACAAATTGTCCAATCAACACAAGTTTATATAAAGCCCGTGGTTATTTTCAGGTGCTTACCAGCTGTCCATCCAAACATGTAAATAGTCTTTGCACATAAAGCTTCAGTCCCAGTTGAGGGTAAAGAATGAGTTCCTATAGGCTGCTAAGCATGCACCACCATTATCCCAGTTCACCACACTGACTGGTTAGTGTCATTAAAAAAATCAGGTGTGCACACTCACAAGTGGGAGGGGCTTCCACCTGGCCCGCCCCTCTTTAGCTTAGCACATACACTCTCATATACAGAATTAAACATGCTGCAAAAAAATCACTTTTATCAGGAACTCCATAGAGCTGTGGAAGATTCATTCCAAGGTCAACTTCAGCCATATTGTAAAGATTGTAGCCAGGACCCCAAAAAGTAGTAGTAGACTTACTAATCCATACCAGGATCTATGGAATTGGGACACAATGGGGGTGAAATGACATTACTACAATTACCTGCCAGTAGTCAGACACACAGCTGGAATAACATTAGGTCCAGCTGCAGTCATTACACATCTAATGCTTTGATGCATGCTGTGATATTCTAATGCTACAACTTTTTGATTATGGCATCCCATTTATTTAAAAAAAAAAAAAAAAAAAATCAATAAGAGCACTCATGGAGCATAAACCTTTGCCTCTTTGTCAGATATCGGTTGGTACCATGATCATTCCCACTTTAAATGCTTCTATCCCCATAAATAACAATACAGAAGGTCTAAATGTAATCAGGAGCAACATGATTTTTTATTTTTTTTTTTAAATTACACTTCATTATGCAATCCAGATCTGATCTGGAACTCTCCAGGATGATTGACAAACCATCCCTACTGAGTCAAATATCATAAAGATGGGTCAATTACAAACCAAGATATCATTCTTTGAAATTATAGGGAGATAAGGATTTGTTTGTTTTTTTAACTGATCCAGAAAAAGTAAAGGCAAACAAACCAATGGCGGTGAAATTATTAGCTCTTTAGCAAAGGTAATAAAGTAAGGACAAATAAATGATAAATAAAATTAGAAGGAAAAATTCTCATTATTTTTCATTTAGCCGGTACTTACCAGAGGTTTTCAAGACTTTCAAATTTCACAACGTTTCATTTCATGTTGGACGCCGTCATTAATTTACAGCAGTCAGCCACTATACATTTTCAGTCATTTATATTTCAGAAGGGTTCTGTATTATTTTACTACAAAGAAACAACCAGGCTTAGGAAGCATATGAAAGAGATGACATTTCGTGCAGACTTGAGGTTTGCAGCCCTTCGCATTAGCCAGCATGTGTGAATATCATGTAGTTTTCATGGGAATTAGGGGGAGACATTTGGCAGGCCCATGCTACAATCTATAGGTTATTATGGCAACAGAGATGAGCGCAAGAGTGTAAACCATATTTCAAAAGGAACTGAGCGAGATAAAAACTCCCTGGTATCCCCCCTGCTCTTCTGTTCCCCAGCTGGCTGTATCAATCATTCTCTAATATTCTCAGCGTGTCTTCAGGGTCTCTCTGTTGAGGCCCTAGAGCCCAGCTTATAGCAACCCTTAGATCTTTCCCTCTTTCATGTGAATGCACATTTTCTCTTTAAAATTTCCTACTGGTATTGAGATTTAGGGCAGTTTTTCACTCCAGAAGAATAGAACTATATGATTCCTTTGTGGTGCTGAATCTGCCCTATACATTTAGAAGTCCAGAGGTCCAAATGACCTGATAAGGGACTTATAAAGGAACCCATTTGATCAATTCTTTGTTCATCCCTTATAATGGGTTACACCTTTTAGCTATTCATGTGAAATGTAAGAAATTGGAGCAATATTATACAACCTTCAAAGGAATACTTTCTATTCCTGTTTATTGAACTCTAAAGTCTGTCTACTTGAAAACAGGGAGCTTAATGCCTCCCATGGGGACTTTTACTCCTCTCTACATCCTCTCAACTGTCTCGTTTAAATCATAAGGATCTTTGACAGGAGGATCAACAGATGCTCCGACCCAGTCTTCTAGACATCTCACCTTTGTAAAACATCGTGCAATTTTTTGTCCTTGTCAGTTTATACTGTTATATGTGCAATTGTCCCTGTCCTTCAAATATAACACCTGTTTATTGATGCGTTAATAAAAAGGTAATAACAATGTAACGACTTACAGTTAAACATTATTGAAATCCCTGTTGAGGCTGTCGCTCATGTTGGTTTTTGGGTTGGTCACCTCTGGTCATATAAAAGGAATGAAATACATTTTATACAAACTGAATTATTCATGTGTTTTTAAAACTTCCAACGTGTAATCAGTGCAACTAAAATGCCTTTAGCTCAATCTTAACACCACTTATCTTTCTAAAGTAGGAAATACATATTTTATAAAGTAGAAAATCCCAAAAATAAAGCTGAATGCTGACAAGTTTGAAAAATGTCATGACGGTAACATCACAAATGTTATATACAGTACTTTTTGTTTGTTTTGGGGCCTGTCCTGTACTATGAAGCTGGATATGTATATCTCTCTCTTAAATTCAACATTATTTTCAATGACCAAATCTGTTACTCCTGATTGGAGAATTTAAAACCATTTCCCACATCTTACTCCAAGTTTGCCACTGACTGAAGTTCTATTGTAGTTTTGGGTAATATTTTTTTTTTTTTGTACACAAATATCACACTTTTTAGTATTTGGAGTCGTTTGTTTGCATTCAGCATTACGTTTTTGTCAGTTTCATGGAATAATGGTGTGTGTTGTTTTACCTGACACAGGTTTAGTGTTTTTCTCATAGTGTGATGCTTGGTCAATGATGGGAACAAGTTTGATCCATGAGTTAAGAGTAAAATCCTTGAAATATCTAAATTGTGTGTGCATTCTCATTGTCCTTCCTTCAACTTTTTGAGCCGCTGTCACAGCATATGCATACCTGCGATATAAAATATTCCATCCATCCATTTTCTTAACCACATGCTCCTATTTTCTTGTTGGCAGGGTATAAAGTATTATTATTCTACGACATTCTTTTTATTTTTTTGCAGAGATTGTCCTGAAACACATTTGATCTCCAAGCATGTGTACATTTTCATCAGTTCACAAATACATGAGATGATGATTGAATAAAGGCCTGGACACTACTTTTGACTCATTTTGGCATATTTTACCATTTCTGAGCAAGTTTGACAATTCTAATGGGAAAAATATAAAAGCTGCAACAAAATCAGAAATAAGATGTAGAAGCCTACTTTAGCTAACACTATTTCAACTGAAAAGCATCAAAGTTCAGATGAAACACAAAGAATGCTTTGTAAAGAGAGTGGCCTAGTTTGTGAAAAGATCAACAATGTTTTGTTGACATCCCATTAAAATGTCACATTTGAATGCTTTTCTGAGACACCTGTCAACACGTCAAAAATGTGGGTTTAGTATGATGGAAGAGGGACTGGGATGAGTATTATTATTATTATTATTATCATTATTATTATTATTATTAATAACAACGTTTAGTTATCCTGCAATCAATCTGTCTTTGTGAGTAAAACAAGAGCAATGTTTGGGAAAGACATTTAAAATAGAGCTCAATTTGTAGATAACTAATACATCAATTAAGATATAGATGATTAAATCATTATAATGGTATTGGCATCTGTTTGTCTTTATTTTAATTATGAATCAACTTAAGGTGCACTTCTGTTAAGTTTTAGTTCCATAGGCTGGCCAGTGGCACCATGTGACAACACATCAATACAGCATGGATCAGGAACCTGTATCATTATTCAAGTTAAAGGTTTCTAGAAATATTGTCCCTTCAGGATGTGTTTGTTTGTGCTCGTACTTATCCTATTGGAGGCCGTGTCTCAGCTGGGTGAGCAGCTTCCCTTTTAAGCCTAAAGTCGGGGGTGCAATCCCAGGCTATTCCTATCCAAGTGTCTAAAAGTGTCCTTGAGCAACACATGTTGGAGGACTTGTGATTGCATGGCAGCTCAGTTGTCATCAGCGTGTATAAGGTGTGTAATGGTAAATGAGTGCAGAAGTCAGTGATAATACTATAAGGCACTATAGTAACTCCACTGTGTAGGTTACAATAATTGTCAAAAAATTGCACAGTAACCAAAGATACATTATGATTGCTACTACTATTATTATTATTAGAGTAATATAAACTCAGGTTTTGGCTGACGTGTGTCGAGGCTGGAAATTAAAATAATGCCTTCATTATGGGCGGGGCTACTGGAGCAGTTAAGATACACCCACTCTATAAAATCTCCAATGAACAATCTATGCTATGCTAACTACCTGCTTAATACTTACTACACCTCTATATTCACAATAATTATCTCAATCCAACTGACTCACTACAGATTGCAGAGTTGAAAGGTGCTAGTTTTTATTTGAGAGGCGTGGCCAACAACACTGGTTTGTGACAAAACCTGCCTCCAAATCATCATTGACGTCTCAACCAAAAGCAAAATTTCATTGTAACAACTGGGTTTTAACCCATAGATCACAGTGACTGTCTTTCATTTTTACAACAAAATATGCCAAATTGAAAATTTGAATAAAATGTCAAGAGTTGGACAAGAATCAATCAATAAAACTACTTTACACTTATGACGTTTAGTTACCTTTTAATGTAAGCTACTCAGAGGTCTCTTTAGATGCTTCATCATACCAAAAGGTTGAAATAATGCTAATACTGCAGAATATTTTTTTATAGCAATGATATAAAAGTTCTTCAATGTATGAAAATCCAATTAATTCTTCACTAAAGTGAAGTCAAGTGTGTCTCCTTTATTTGTTCTTTTATTCATCTTTAGTACAGTGGTGTTGATCCCAGTTCAACAAGTACACTCTAGATATAATGCCAGTCTTTAATGTGGCAAACTCATACAGAGTATAATCTATTTACATATTTACCAGCAGAGGTGAAAGTAACGCATTTTTTTTAAAATATATTTCTAAATCAGTAATTTTACTTGTACTTAAGTACGTTTTAAAAGAAGTAAAGTAATTTGTTACATTTCTACACCCAACCCTTACCGAGTAAATTATTTGTTTTAAAACGATCAACGGACATTGTGAAACTACAAACAATAAATAACCAGACAACAATCAAATGCATCAACATTCTAGCAGACCAACCACATTAAAGGTAACACCATTGAATGTCAGTTATTTTCTCAGTTTTAGAGTTGATAAATGTAGCTATATTTAGAGCCTGGGAATTCTTTTTCATTTTGAATGTAATTCTTTGGTACCATTTAATCTTAAAAAGATTTGTACATTTTAACAAACCTTTTATTCTATACAGATGGAAAATACATTTAGTTGCAATTGTGAAAATAACTAGTAACTTTTACTTTGAGTACCATTTAATGTAGCAAATTTTTACTTGTACTTGAGTATTTCATGTATGACGTACTTGTACTTGAGTACAATTTCTTTCAAGTAGCAGTACTTCTACTTGAGTAGGATATGTTAGCACTCTTTACACCTCTGTTCACCTGTAGTCACTCCAAGGAGCAATTTAGAAACTTAAGCCGCTCTAATGTACTGTAAATGTTATTGGACTGTAAGTGGAAGCTAGAATAACCACAGAAAGCACAAACACAAGGAGAACATGCAAACTTCACTCATAGGGTGTACTCACACTGGCAACCAGGGCCGTTCCTAACCAGCTCTGTGCATGTGTGAAACCATGGGGGGCCATTGTCTGGCCTGCGTAGGTGTGAGGTGTCAGAAGTGCTCGTTAGCAGATGAAAAGTTCAGAGTTGGCGTTACCTGATATATATATATACTGTATATATATATATGAACAACACCATAGAGAACTCATGGAGGAAGAGGACAACATGACCGTCAGGACTTCTCTTTGTTCAGCCGACAACGGGACAGTAACGGAGTGTAGCAGCTCATCATCAGGTCCGGGTATTTCCGGGGGTATAAATATACATATAAACACATATTACTGGTATATTAACCCATATAAACTAGAAAATATGGAAATGGGACATTTTACTGCTGCAAATGTGTAACATATTACTGGTATTTTGTGGACAGGACACATGTGGTTGGCTATTATATAACCCAGAAAAAAATGGAAATTGGACATTGTACTGCTGCTAATGTATAAATAATATAAATATATATATATATATATGGTGTTTCAGTGTTCTGGGACACATACTCACAAACTCTGTAGAATGAAAACAAAGTGTCTTGAGGAGCAAAGTGTAGTGTATTAATGTATTCATCTAAATGTAACCAAAAACAGAACATTACAATACAAGCCCAAATAAATGAAATGTCTGAAATAAAGGGTAATAGTTTTACAAACAAAAATCAATAAGCCAGAAATAAAGTGCAAACTTTTGCAAAATGTAACATGAACCTTAAAAACAAAACATTTAAACATTGGAAGTACAAGGATGGGAATATTATGACAGCAGAACCTGGAACAAGACTGCAAATTGTTGCAACTATTTTTTATTTTTAATCTTATTTTAGTTCTCTTCTTAGGTCATGTCGTGTTAGTGCACATGTGGCAATACCAATTTTCAGTATGTGGAGTTCCTGTTAGTCCTGCACAACTATAATGAATTGCTCAGAAATCTACACGTGTCCTGTTTTCAAAATACCAGTAATATGTTACACATTTGTAGCCGTAAAATGTCCCATTTCTATATTTTCTGGTTTATATGGGTAAATATACCAGTAATGTGTTTATATGCATGTTTATACCCTCAAAATTACCATGGAATTTTGGGTTTTACTCAGACCCCTCATCATCACGTCTCTGCAGAAGAAGACCCTCCGCTGCACCTCAGCACTTTAACAACTCACTAATTTCATAATTTAAATACACTATTTCTACCTTTGTTTTTCTGTTTGCATGTTGTTTGTTTTGTATTTAATAAAATGGTTTCTCCAACAGTTGGTTAAATCTACACATTTATACTGTATATAATGCACATGCAGGATGATGTGTAACAATAATCAGTAAAATTAGCTGTAAACACATTTTTAGAACTAAATATTATAAGGTTATGCTGTGAACAGAAAGAAAGGAAGACGAGCCAGATAATTCTAAACTTTAGAATATAATACAATCATAACTTTTAATCATAAATATGACTTCTAAAAACAACAAACTTTGATATCTTTGTCACACAATATCTAAGCTTCCAGTGAATAATTTACAAAAAAAAAAAAAAAAAAGTTCACTGATGGTAACATTGAGATCTCAATGTTACCATCAGTGGTTGTTATTATTATTATTATTGTATGAAGCCAACATTACTGCAGCTCTGCACATCATTGTTGTCCTGTTAAAGTATTTTTATACAAAGACTTAAAAACAATCTGAAATTAGTGATGACTCAAGTAAATCACCTTTATTATGCATTATAACAATCTGTTCCTTAAGTCTCTAAATTATTGAAACAATTAAAAACATCTAAAAAATAAAATGACAGAAAATTAAATAATCATTTAATATACATTTCAATAAATAAGTGCATCCCATAGTCCCATGTTGACTCTGAGCTTTATTCTGTCTGTTGTCTGTGGAAGTGATGGGTCTAAACCAGATGATGGAAACTAGGATCAGCTCATGGTTTTAATGTCCAGGAAGGGGCGTGTCCACTCTGCATGGACTTAAAGAAGAAGAAATAAAAGAAGAGTTAGATAATGTCATGTTCATCAAAAGGAAAACTGAAAGTGATGGAGATAAATATGATCAGATGGACTCACACACACACACACACACACACACACAGTTTAAACAAACACACAAATACTCTGTCCTAAATTGTCTCACACATTAAAAGCATCTATTTACACTTATATTAATGTACACAAAGACTAGCTCCACAAAATCAGAACGAAATTTATTGATCCAGAAATTAAACTGATCTTACCTTTATAGGCTCAGTTTCCTCCTTTGTTTTCAAATCCATTTGAACCTCCATCCATGGTGGTTTTTATCGTCAGAGAGTCTTTCATTTTTAATAAATCCACCGTTATTTGGTCTGTTTTAATCTCTTTCTCACTCACTTGGTTCTCTCTGTTCCTTGTGTCGATTTTGTCAAAACAAAAGGCATCTTTAATGTTTCCGTTACGTGTGAGTAAAATTACCGCAATGTACTGACACTGGCTGTAAAGAGCAACTTATCATCTTTCATAAACTGGTGGAATTTCTCCGATAGAGCAAATATGAGCAGAGTTACGGTCATTTAAATTAACGTGATGCGTTCAGGGGCCCTGGGAAACCCAGTCCGTGAAAAGAGCACGTGTCTGGGTAAATCTTGGTTTATAGTTACCCTACGCAACAGAAAATATGAAATTAACAACAAACCCAGAGTCGCTTAATGGTGACGTAACGCCATACGTGTGTCATAAATTAACGTGATGATGTGTTTCTCTGTGGGAACCGAGTTGAGCTGGTGATCACGTCCGTTCTACCCTGCCAGAAAAGGGACGGGGGGGGGGGATTCCTGCTGTGAGCTTGGAACGGCCCCAGTTGCCAGTGTGAGTACACCCTAAAATGGCCCAGCTCTGCTTGAAGCATCTTTTATTGTTGTTTGTAAAAAATGTTAAAGTTTCATTAGATGCTCAACATCCCAAATTAATTACGCAGTCGAGATTGCTGTGACAGCACTCTGCCTTTGTTAATGTTTATTCACATATCTTGCTTAGTTACTTGTGTGAAAGCCCCTCCCTTCATTGGAGATGTGTGGCCACCAGAGGAGGTTTGAGATGACAAATGAGGCAGGAGTACACAGCAGGAGGTCATGGCGAGGTAGCTCACTACCTCTCACTGGGTAAATAAATAAGCCATGGTGCTGTCAGCAGGCCCAAATATTCATCACAGTAATAGCCAACTCGGGGTTGGTTAAATGTTCCAAGGAAACATCAAGGTCAGCCTGCGTGCCCTAATAACATAATAACTTGCGAAAATGTCTGATTTGCGTCTTTGTGTGCTGACAAACACTTTGAGATACAGACGAGGTTTAGGAAGAAAACAAGTTGGGCTGAGATTAAATCGTTTGAATAATTAAATTCTTTTATCACCAACGTGTCCTTGAACGTTCCATTCCTGTGTTAAGTGGAAATGGGCCCATTTCAATGTTCACATTAGAAATAAAGCCAAATGACGGTCATAAATCCACGTCATTAGACCTATCGATTAAATGCACAGAACACCTTTTCATTCTACTTAAACGTCAAAGATAGACTCTTGACAAGTGCTACAGAAACACCTGATTATTATGTTGCTTTTGTTACACATGCAGCTATTATTCAAGGCTGTGATGTAAAGGAACAAATAATCTGTTGTAAAATGTCTCCTTTATGTCATACTGTGTCCATGTCGCTCTCGTCGGTAAACAGCCAGGGGTAAAGATGTAGATGCAATCTGAATGATTCTTGATGGTGATGCACATTCTACAAGCACAGGAGAGGCATTAGTCAAATTGAAAACTATCACTATACCAATGTGTAACATTTTACTTAATGAGCCTCTATATAATAAGATATTTGCTGTTTTACTATCATACTGTCAGTTTTATAGCCTGAATTGACTTTAAACTCAATCACCACATCAGAATGGAAAAATTATGACAGTGCATTTGGTTAAAGATTGGGCAGCTTTTGATTTATACAAATAGGAACCCAGTAGTGTTTGCTACCTTTCACATTTGAAGCAATACTCGGTACCTGTGAACCGGTATCGGTACTCAACGGTATACATTTTTGGTACGTTTGTGTGGTAATAAATGGTAAATTATAAAACCTCAAAATGTTCCATTTTATCATATTTATTCCTCGTAATAATATTAATAGATCAATGTGACAGGGCTCTATATTTCACTTACATTTGTTACCCCTTTTCAGCCAAAAGAACCAAGTTTTCGTTTGGTGCTATTGCTAGTGCTAGAGCTTAGTTGGTTCTAATCCTCCGGTAAAGGGAGAGTCTGTTTAAAGAGCAGAGTGAGGCACTTCCTTATACTTTCTCTTTAATGATTCCTCGCATTGTTGGACACAGGAGCATGTGTGTGCGTCCTACAGAACCGTTTCAAGCTCTGCAGCTTGTTCTCCAAATCTTTTCTCGTCAGAACATCACGCTGATCTGGAGTGAAGCTCACATTTACACCTGCCATATTTCTGCGTGGAGTGGGGGTTTTGGTAGGTGCTCGACCTGAAACACATTTTAAAAAGTGGAACCGTACTTTCGACTGCTTTCTAACAGCCATTGCTGAACCCTACTGCCGTCAATACGCTCTTGTGCGTACCATGTTGTGTTTAGGTACTGCACCGGAAATTGCCTACTCTTCCACTCCTTCGCAGTCACAAGAATGCATTTAGGTACCGAAGCATCAGTACCAGATAGTACCGATGGAATTCGTTGGTACCTAAAAAAATACCACATTAGGTACCCATCCCTAGAAGCCAGATACCTAGAATCTAAGATACCCAGAAAATCAAATTACGTGAGGTCTGATTTTTTTTATTTTTTTGGTCAAAAACCAATTACCGCGGATTGATTGTTATTGCAGGTGCAGCAATGATAACTGCTAACGCCAACTTTCATTAGCACCATAATGTTCCCACCTCTTCAATTTGATAAAAATTGGAATTCCATGATGAACTTTTGACCTTGTGCATTTTTCAGTTCAGAATATACCCACCACTTCTCTCCTTGTGCGAACAACTCAACAACTTTTTATGTTGAAACCTCTACTCGGAGTGCTGGTTCTATTACCTTTAAACACCTTTTTGGCTCAATGAAATTATATATTTTTTAGATTAAATGGCAAAGACTTAGACACTTTTGAAAGGAAACTGAATTAACATGCATACCGTAAAGTGTCTTTTTTCTACCTCAGTCTCGCAATTAAAGCCATAACGATTTTAGAGACAATACTGTAAAGGTGACGATACAAATGGAGAGCTTTTATACCCCGGAAACACAAACACAAGGCTTAGTTCAAAGTGAAGATTACTGTATTATCTTATTTAAATAACCAATGTATTGTGCAGTATGTTAACATTAATAACAGCATCTACCCATAATTGTAAAAAAATCAATTCCTGTTTTAGACTTTCAGATTAATAACAATCAAGACAAGAGTACAAGCCTCAATAAAACTATCATTGTTACCTAATTTCCCTCTTGCCTCAGTAAAATTAACGCAAAGTCATTTCATGATACACAATTACTGAGGATGACTTTAAAAGTTTTGCAAGTGGCATGCTCTTGAGAAAGCAAAGTACCCGAGCTTTGCTCATTGGAACAGATTAATAAATTCTTTATTGCCCCTTAAGTAGCAAGTCAAGGGGCTGACATCAAGTACCATTTTTACACAACATCTATCAAGCTCTAATCATGTATTTAATAGGGTCCCTTATTGTTGTGGGTCTTTTTTGTTTCTGCCCCAGGAAATGTAACTCTCAAACAACACAATTGTGTCAAGTTTGATGAGCACTCTAAATTAATGTTTTAAAAACTTTTTTTTTGTTTTTTTACAATAACTAATGTATGATCTATTTAAAATATGGTAGTCCAACAGTCTACTCCATAAAGTACAGTTTAATGGTTAATTGAACAAGATCAAACATGTTTTCCATTCCTTCACCTGCACATGTAGTAGTTTTGGAATTAATAATTTGCATTAATTTGTCTTTAGCAGTTATAACTTTAGCAGTTATAACTTTCTAAAACCATTCCTTTCTAAAACCTTTTATGCTTCTAATATTTAGGTAGGTTTTTGAGAGTCTATGATGGAATCGTGTTGCTCACTTTATTAAAGCAGAACGAAGTAACTTTTTCACCCTAATAAATCCTTCCCATAGTCCCTGTGAGTGTAATACAAGTGTTTATGGGGTGATTGGGGGTGTTTCATCTCCCCCTGCTGTCTCTGGCCAGAAAACTGCAATAACAACTTTCCCTGCCTCCGACTCGGTGGCAAGACGTACTGCTTTATGGCAGCCCAATACAAACTAATGCTAGATTATGACCAGCCCAGTGGCTGCACACGGTTGTCTACATATTCACTTTTCTCAAACTGATATCTTGGCGGAGCCAGCAAAAAAAAGGCAAAGAAGACCTTTGTCTTGAGCAACTCCATGCAGTGACAGCTCAGCAGCATCACAACACAGCAATCACGTAAACATTGCGCAACAGGAACACACACACACACTCGCAACCCAACGCTCCATCAGGCAGCACACACACAAATATTCAAATATCCATCCATCCATCTATCTATCTATCTATCCATCCATCTATCCATCCACCTATCTATCCATCCACCTATCTATCTATCTATCTATCTATCTATCTATCTATCTATCTATCTATCTATCTATCTATCCATTTTCAGAGCCGCTTTGTCAGCACACAAACAAATATCACACACATTTCCACACTCCCTTCCATATTACTCCCACATTATTAATTTTTTTCACTTGTCTCTCTTCCTCATACAGTTCACATGGTCACATGGGGTGCAGAGTTTTTACGACAGTGACATAACCAAGAGACCTTTAGGGGGATCGCTAAGCGCAAGTTATTTAGTTTTGCTTTAAGGTTTTTTAGTTTGTTTTTTTTTTTGTAAGTTTTCTTAACTGCCGGTAAATAAAAACTTCTGTGGCCCATGGAACATTTTAGGTATTTTAAAAAACTGTGCATAAAAATTTAACATTTTTCATCCCCATTTCAATCTTGTCATGCAACTTACTGCCACCTATTGCCTTGGAGGAGAACTTGGTTAATCTTAGTGTAAGGAAGTGACAGAATCTATTCAGCTCTTTCTCAGAAAAGTTATTAACATAATTTACAAATCACCCTGTAGATTAGAAGAGGTATCATTTAGAGAGTGGCAAATTAACTATGATGATGAGTTCATCTTGATTAATAGAATATTTTATTTTGTTGTAAAAGAGCCTTTGCTGTACGTATTCTACAAGCAATGAAGTTATTTTGACATTGATGTTATTGCTAATAACACAACAAATATTATGGTGGATTTTTACAAAGCATTTAGGAGAAAACAAGGAAACTTTAGATGCCACTATCGGAACACGGATGCACCGTCCAACAGAACAAGGAAAACACCACAAAACTGTGGATGTCTATGCTACAATTAGAACAATCGGATGCATTTAACCTCATAAGACCAGGTGAAGTTACATTAATTTTTATGTCGCAGTCAGTCAAACATGTTGTCCTTCACAAGTGTGTTTTATCGCACATGGAACATCTAAATTGCCTCTCATTCCATATATCAGTCTTTCAGTTGAATTATCTGTGTAAAATCGGTTGACTATCTTTTTTTTATTAAATGTTTTGGTAATGGTTGTCCAAAGTGGCTCAGAGCTCAGTCTCAGCTGCTCAAGTGCACTCAACACTCTGTTGGTTGGCTAAAGTTATTGTCCAATGACAAACAGCCCCTAAATTTTATATTAAGGGCTGGGCCAAACTTTTTCTGCATCTAATGTCTGACATTAATCCATTGAGCACGTGTTCTGCCTGTTAAATGGTATATTTTCATACGTTAAAGGTTTCTTTATCAGAAACAAAGGATGTCATTGTATAACATTAAAGTCAGTAGTGTGCATAAGGACATAGTGCACAAACTACCATTAAAGTGTAGATTTAACTGAAATGATTAAATCTGTAATTTGCAAAAATATTTAGGTAGTATAATTACTGACAATTGACATCAGTTGGTTTTTGGCTTACAATGCATGTATCCTTCCTGAATGTTGACTTAAAAGCCTGTTCATAACTCTTCTAAAGTAAAAAATAACAAATGGCAGGTCTGTCTGTATGTCGTTGGGTTTTCCTCAAAACAGGATCCCACCCAGAAATTCAATTCTTAGATTTAAAAATAAAATTATTATTAAAAAGGGCCTATAGCAGTAATTTTATCAAATAAAAAGGTAACACTAATTTGTGCAATTTTAGAGGGTAATGCAATGTTATTGTTTCATTACATCTATTAAAATGCATTTTTCCTCTCTTCTTTGGGGGCGAGGCTCCCCGCTTGCACACCAGTACCGAAACGCCCACTCACACTCGTAGAGAGTAGGGCTGGGTATTGCCAGGTACCTTGTGATACGATAATCACATTTTTGCCCACAATAACTATATTATCACGATAAAACGCGATAATCAATATATCGCGAGAAGTTTAATATATGATACATTACGATATCTGTGTCACTTAAGAAATTCAAAATGTATTGACTGCACTGAATCCATTTCACAGGAATTACAAAAAAAACAGCTAACTTCACACTCACCTATCCCACAATAACCTCTATGAACAGTTCCAGTCTGGTTTCTGCCCTCTCCATAGCACAGAAACAGCCCTCACAAAAATCACCAATGACCTTCTCATGGCAGCTGATTCTGGACTCCTCACTACCCTCATCCTCCTTGAGTGTGGCATTCGACACCACCCTTCTGAACAGATTAGCCTCCACTGGCATTACCCATACCCCCCTTAACTGGTTTAAATCCTACCTCACAGGCCTCACTCAGTTCATCTAGCTCAAATTATTTAAATCAAACCCCTCCCCCATCACTATAGGTGTGCCCCAGGGCTCAATCCTGGGGTCCCTTCTTTTCATCATTTATCTCCTCCCCCAAGGCAATGTCTTCCTTAAACATGGTATTCACTTTCACTGTTACGCGGATGACACCCAGCTCTACCTCACCAGCAAACCATCTTCCATCCTCCCCTCCCCCATCCCTTACCAACTGCATCACATAAGTTACATCCTGGTTTAATCATAATCTCCTAAAACTAAACAGTTACAAACCAGAGGTTCTCCTCATTGGTACAAAATCAACACTCAAATCCCACATCAATGATATCACCCGGTCTGTATATTTCCACCTCCATAACATCAATCGCCTCATCCCGCACACTACTGCTATCCTTGTCCACAGTCTCGTCGCTTCCTGGCTTGACAACTGCAATTCCCTTCTCTTTGGTCTCCCCAGCAAATCTCTCCATAAACTCCAGTTAGTCCAGGACACAGCTGCCCACATCATCACCAAAACCCCTCTATCACTCCTGTTCTCCACCAGCTTCAATGGCTTCCCATTCAATTCCGCATCCACTTCAAGATCCTTCTGTTAACTTTTAAGGCCATTCATCTCATTGCCACCCCTTTCCTGACTGATCTCATCCACATCTACACTTCATCTCGCTCCCTCAGATCCTCTTCCTCCATTCATCTGTCCACTCCCCCAGCCTGCCTTACCACCATGGGGAGCAGAGCTTTCAGCCACTCTGCTTCCCGGCTCTGGAACTTACTACCTCTGGATCTCAGGAACATGTGCTCATTCTCACAATTCAAAGCAGGACTCAAAACCCACTTATTTCAAACAACATTTCCCCACCTTTGCCCTCTCTCTGTGTTTTAGCTTAACTTTTACTGTTGTTTTTATACTGTTTTAGCTTAATTTTTATTGTGGTTTTATACTATGCACTGTTGTGGATTTATTATGCACTGTAAAGTGACTTTGAGTGACCTGAAAGGTGCTGATTTTCAAATAAAATGTATTATTTTTATTTTATCTATCCTGCATTATTCAGATATCTCCCTGTTTCAACACACCTAAATATAATGGTTGTGTCATCATGCAGCTCCACAGATAACAGTCTACCCTTTACAATCAAATGCAATGGACCAAGCTAGCATCTGAAATATTCAGCACAGGGGCTTTTTATGCAACTATGGTTAAGCATGAGATACTTTAAAATTGATTTTTTTTAGCCATGCAGGTTTTCTTTTAACAGCATATACTTACAAATCTGATGCTGGGATGGGTTCACACTATAATAACTATCTTTCTTTAGATTTTCCTGGACTGAGCACAGCAATTTAGCAGCGGTACTTTGACAAGAAAACTCAACTTGATTTCCCATCAGCTGTTTGGTTAGGAAGTCAACAAAGCAGAAAGGAAGGAGGCAGCGGGGTTGTCTGGATCATGGCAGCACCGCGCTTGATGTACGCTACTGAGAGTAAGCATTTATATCTTTAGAGAGCAGATGTTAACACCATAGCACTGCAGCCCAGGTGCAAGCTATTCCGTTCTTGGCTTTGGTTAACTAAGCATATTGACTGGGATGAAAGCTATCACACCTTGACTGTTACAAGATTTAAGCAATACGATCAATGATAGTAGATTATTCATTTAGCCTGAAATAAATTATTTGATCTATCACAAAGATTAACAAAAAATGTGAGTGTTTTTATGTTGTGTTGTTGGCCTCCCACTAATATCAGTTAAAAGCAGTGACGTGCAGTCAGGGGAAGGCAAGGTAGGCAATGCCTACCCAAGGGTGAATTGATATTTTGATTATTTTTTTAAATCCTAATATAAATATAAATTATTTATTTTTTCCATTTCCAATAGCCTACAGAACCTATAAGTTGGAAAGTGTCAGCATTTTGTGCTTTTCATGGACCAAATGACTAAACATTGCTATTTCCTGGTATGGCAGAGACGCTGCACAGTCCCTACTCCGCTGTACGGCAGGAGAAACATATGAAATTGTCATTGGTGTCGACATTGGTGATCTTGATTTGAAACGCCCTGCCTAACCAACCCTAGTGCTCACGGCACATCACTGGTTAAAAGTAATATAGTGATGAAAACCAAGAATGCCTCAGTGTCAAAAAGCAGGGCACAGCATGTATAATAATCCGTACATGTGTGAAATAAACTGATCAGTCCCACTCCACGTTCAAGGTGTGTGCAGATTCAGCCTTGCTGGTTTAAAAGGAGAGAATACTTGACCTTCATCTTTATTGCCCTCGTAGGGACTCAAGTGTGTTTTCCACATTACAGAGTGCATCCATTACCGCAGGGAACAGGCTCCTGAGTGCTCTGCATCTGTTTCCTCTGGTATATTGTAAGTGTTGGCTATGCGATAGCTTTGTTCTCCTGTTACGACACATGCGGCTTTGTCATTGTCTTTTCCTTAATTTTAGTATGCAATGGTTTTCTTGTTTTTTATATACATTTATTGGATTTAATGGTTTTATACAATTATCTTGTGTTTGTGTCTTTGTTTTATCTGTGGCTGTTTATAAGTCCCTCTATAAATTAAGTTGAGTTGATGATTTGGTGTGAAGGTGAATTTAGAGAAGTTTTGTGCATTATTTATTTATTTTTTAAGTCTATACACAGTGTGTACACATTATTTATTTTAAATATCCAGACAATTGTGTTGCAATTCTGCAACACAACAAACCATTGAAAAAAAATTACAACCTATTTTAAAATTTAGAATAATACACTATAATACAATACAACACTGTCAATGCAATGTCTCAAGGGAACAACAACACAAATGGTGCAAAATCCAAAAGCAATGCAAATCAGTACAATCAAAAGTTAAATTAAGATAAAAAAAAGTTTCAGTACAAGGACATTTCTACTTTCTTGTTTGGTTTTACTAGTCAGTAACACAAATCAACAACACAATATAATTATATAGAATAGAACAAGAATTAAGAATAAAATAAATATAAACATGGGCAGAAGATTTGCAGGTATCATTACAGATTTTTAATATCAATATTTAATAAAGAGAAAACATGTACAGTGATTGTAAAGGGTGTGTTTCATCATGTTTATTATACATTTTTAAATAAATATAAAAAATGAAAATTGGGGCGTGCAATTTGGCGCCCCTCCGGCAGATGGCACCCTAGGCAGCCGCCTGTGTTGCCTGTCGGGATGGCCGGCCCTGCATAAGATGCGCAAAAACACTTGTTCATTCAAAATATTGAATTAATGAATGAATTCTGGATTTTTCAGTTTTTAATCCCTCATTACTTATTTTCACAGATGTTTTGTTAGTTTTTAACATTTTTTTGTCAAAATTGTTGCAGTAACTCTGAGATTACCCAGTTTTACAGAAAGATACAGCAACAACTACCAACATACAGGCAGTGTATTTTTTAGTAAGCGTCACTTAAATGAACAATTTCTGCCTGAAAGCAGGTGACTTCAGCACCAAAGGTAGGAATGAGCTTTAGTTCATATTCTTTTATGGGAAGCCGTTTGCTGTTGTGCGCAGCCATGCACAACTATCGAATCATGATTACCATACATGATTTCTGATGAGATGGGTTCATCTCAATGGCTGGAGTGTGCTCCAGGCAATGAAATACATTACCGTAGTCAACAGCAGGTTTGGGGGTGGATGCACATGCGATGGAGAGATGACAGGAAGTGAGAAAATACATGATTGCTGCAGCTCTTTCATACCTGTTGAATTTCAAGACATGGGACCAGATTTGAAATTATATGGTCTTAAATTGTGAACATGACAAAACAATTATTGCCAGATTTATGTATTTCAAAAATAATTATTTCACATCTAAAATACTTGGCACATCAAATGGCATTTTAACATTTCAGAAAATGTTGTTTGCATTTTGTGAGAAGACTTTTAATCTGTAAACATGTCTCACTTTTTAGGATGAGAGCATTTTGATTTCAAACAAGAGTTTATGTGGTTGATATTCAGCAAAGAAGTTAAACACAAAACCTCTAAAACGTAAAAGACTCTCCACAAACTGGTGCTTGGCTGTAACCCAATGGTTGGGGTTCCCCATAATCGTGTAATCTTTTAAAAGCCGCATTGCTTTGGACGCCAGTCTAATCTGGGTAAATGGCACACTCTGACAGTCAAATGCAACAACTGTTTTTGTGCCAGCAGAAAATAAATAGAGTGCTTGAAAACAATGCACTGTCCAGGAAAACATGCAAAATGTGCTCAGCATGCCTCATACAGGAAGCAAACATACTGAAAAACTCCTATGTCATTATAGCTGCTACTCTGACATAGTTTGATAGTTATTTAATAATGTATGGTAAAATGATTACACCAAAATATACAAACAATAAACAAAATATCGAGCTTTATTGATACTTAGAACAAATTACTAAATTTGGACTTGCTCTCCCAAGAAAGTCAGGTCGGAGACTCATTGCTCAGTTAACACCCACATTCAGCAAGCCTTAAGATTCAAGAGTGCAGGAGAAAGCCAAAGATAAACTGCAGGTAAATGCAAAACAGCAATCAACAGAAATAAGTTTTGTCTTTTTTCATATTTAAGTTTATGGCTATGGGTAGAAGTTAGCTTTAACAATATTTTTGATTGAAAAAAAAGTTTGAAAACAAAGCAAAGTCCAAGAGATGCAGGACATAACCATTATTGGGTTTTCTTTTGTTTTCGTTTCAATATCGTGAGCCAAAAGACAAGTAGGACAAAGCTTTAGTTTAAGGGTTTTTCCTTACCACAGTATTTCCGTGAATTATGTCAACACAAATTCGATCAATTAGCGTTAATGTGTCCAATAATATTTCTCGATTGACGATTTCCCATTTCCCATATATTTTTTTGAGGATGTGGGACACTAGATCCCAATTTTAACTGTGCGGGATCTGGTTTAAACATGTATCACAGCTGTCATTGCTACCTAATTTTAAGGTAAACTGGTGACAGGTCTGCTGACCAGATGAGGTTTCAAAAGGCTTGCACACAGATTGGTTTCCAGGTTTAAGTCGGTTTTTATTGTCTATTAGCTCAGTGTCTGTCTGTTAACCTTAGTTCCATTGGCTCTCCTGTGTGGGAGTATTCTGCAGTCTGCTATACTGTAGACTGCTTAGTTATGGTACGTTCATATCCAACGCGTGTCGGGCGTCAAAATTGTGCCTCACGCCCCTAGTTGGACGCTTGACCTCAGTGAATCAGAAGCTTGTCACCAAGCCTCGGTGCCGTTTCTGGATTCACCAGAGCTGCGCTCGGACGAGAGTCACTTTCAGCGCTACTTCTGTCTCTCCCGGGCCCAGTTTGACGACCTGCTGACCCGCATTGGCGCCCTCATTTCCTACCAGGACACCAACTTCCAGCAGAAGAGCGCCTGTCTATCTGTCTCTGGTTAGGGTTTTTTTTTTTTATTATTCTGAATATGTCACGGTTGAGGAAAGCTCCTGATTGATCGATGCGCCGCGATATGCCCCAAAAGTTCAACAATCCCAACTCTAGCGTCGGCCACGTTGGAGGCACTGGACGCACATCAAAAGTTTGAAATCTGAAAACGCACAGCATCCGCAGCGCATAAAGCTTCAAAACACGCCGCACAGGAGACGCAGGACGTGCAGCGGGACCTAGAAGCACGTCCACCATATATTGTGTAGATACACCTGACGCTTTCAACACTTTCGATGCGTTTGGTGTGAACGTGACATTAGTCTTTAAATCCAGCCGCGTACTGCAAGATAAAGGCTGAGGCTGGTTGAGTTAAATTACCACAGCTGAACTAATCAACCTGACAGTTGTTCTGACTTACATTCCCCAATGATTGGCTGCATCCGAAAAGTCCCTCCTATCTCCCTTCTTATCCACTTTTCCTTAACCTCTGGAAGTGTTTAAGTGGCGGCCATGATAAGGAGCGAGCCAATTCTCTAAAAGCTAAGGTAAAGAGGCTCGATGCTTCTTTTATACCTACTTTCAGCCTAGGAAACACTGGTGCATCTTTTACCAAATGAGACCAGATACTGTAATGTTGCCCCACAATTCCCTGGAGAGACAACATTTAAAGGGGCATATCTACAAAAATATCTACAAAAACACAATTTATAGGATATTTGAATTCCACCATAACACAAACGTACAAAAAAACAAGTGAATCCCAATTTAATAGGCCCATGGCGTTATATTTTGTATTGTAATTTATATAAAAAAAGAGGATATAAAAAAACTCTGCTTTTGTTTTGTGAGCAATACAAAAACAAAATATTTTGATTTCTTTGTTTTTGCTGCTTCATGTAAACTGAATGCATTACAAAGAGACTAAATCTAAGGCGATAAGTGCTGGATACAGCCACACTGATGTTTATGTTTGACAGAAGGGTAAGTGTTAATGGAAATCTTCTGACTAGCTTTTATCTCTCCAATCTGTTGATATTCTACGACAAGAACTTTGTGTTTCTTCTCCAGACGCTCTAAACTGCAAACAGAATATGTTGCACTGTTCATAAATCATAGGCTTGGATTCAAACACCCATATCACAAAGCCATATAACACTTTCATTATCAGAATTATTGTGTCGCGTCTAACTAATAAGCCAACGTTTCAGAATCAATTATCCATGCTGATGGCAATCACATCCATTTTAGCTTCTCAGACACAGTTAAAAGACTTGGTGTAAAAAATGCATGTCTGTTGTCTGGCAGCAATGGGACATAATTCAGGCACTGAGTTTATTCATTTTTGAGAGATGACTCCATGGCCCGCAAGAGGAAGCCAGCTAGGGTGCATAAGTGATATCTGCTCCATGGTTAATTCAGTGTGATTTCCCAAGCACAAGGTCACTCATTGTCAGTATCTGACAGAGGCTCATTCAAAAGAATGAGATGAGCTCAGAGTATGTTCTCATTCTGGGGCCGCAGCTCTCAACTCATAATTATCTGCATGGTGCAGGCCTGCGTGACATTGTCAAGGAATACAAAGCTGTAATCTCTGCCTGGTTCTTCTGTAATGAATTAATGCCAATGGTGGTGAAACAGCAATGCATCACAGGCACAGCAAGATTTCATTTCCAAGAGTTATCAGCTCTTCTATCATAGGAATGTCCCCAGCAACATTGACTATTTAGAGTGGAGTGACCTTTTCACTGGTGCAGTCTAAGCTAAGTGCTCAACCTTTATTTCCAACTCACAGAAGCAGTGTCAAACGGTGTTAGATGTCTTTAGAGACACTTGAAGAATTATGATGAGTGTACTGCAGATGCAAAGAATAGCAAAATGACATCACCTGCTCAGCAAGGGAGCCCAGTGAAGGAAAGGACAATTGATGGGTGAGTGCTCACTAAATCTGTTTGGAAGAGACATTTTTAGATGAAGTTTTGTAACTGATCATTAGTGAGGTTTTCTGTCCTACCTGTCTCACCGGCATCTTCACTTGCAGTTTCTTTAGGAAATGCAAATCATCTAGTTCTGAATTCCTTTACACACAGCATTTGGGCAATATTTCTGTCAGATATATTTTTAAGACAAGTCACTTTCTTTGCACCTATTGGATATGAACTCAGCCCAAATTGATTTGCCTACTAAAGAAGCTCAGTCTACCACTTGGTCTACAACAATCAAAAAGATTTACCAAATTAGTAAAGACCAGTGTCCAGCAAACCGAGGCCCACAGAACCTTAAAGATATCCGAAGCTTCTGAGAAATCTATGTTTATGTATAATTCTTTTGAAATGCAAAAAAATACCGAACTAGTCTTTTACTATGGTCTACCAACGGTTGTCATTCATAGACGTCAATGTATTTAAGTCCCGTCTTCATCCTATAGACCCCATACAAATGAAACGAGCGCAGTGATCGCCGAGCCATGATGCTTCAACTTCCTGTCAATCAAAGTCAATCAAAGTCAATGCGGAACTGTGCACAGAAACAAGGCAAACAGGTAAATATGATGTTGGCTCTTACCTGACTCAGACATATCTACACGACCCGATGTGACCTTGTTATATCTGCAATGAGCATGCAGAAAAGTAGAGGCGTGGCTTCTGGTAAATTGGCAGAGGCAGTGGAAGAAGTGGAGCTGTTTAGGGTGGGACATCGAGACGTTTCTCAGATACTCCGGATATCAGCTTTAAGCTAAGCCTACCAATGCCAGGTAAACGAAAATAAGGTTAAATAAACAGAGGGTTCCCTGTTAATGAATGCTTAAGTAAGCCTCACAATGAACACAGAGATATGGTAGTGTACAATCATAACAATCTTTATTTATTAGTCTTAATATGAAAATTACTTTATTATAATTTCTAATTGCTTTTTAAAACCACAACACAAACACTGTCTTATCCAAATATTGAAGGTGTTACAAAACTAAATCCAAAACAACACAACAAAATAAACTGTACAAAACTAATCAAGATACTTAATGGTTGAGTGAAAAAACAAAACAGAAGAAACACTATACTAGAGAGCATAACATGACAGCAGTGGCAAAGCTATAACAAAAATAAATTAATTAGCTTTAATAGTGAACATTCACTGCTACATTATGTTAGCTTAGAAATAATTACCTGGCTCACTCTGTTCCAGTCTCTTAAACAGACTTCGACACAGGCCTAAAACAGGAGCCATTATTAATGTTTGTAAAAAATAAAAAAGACATTCCAATAAGAGAAAGAGCTACTTACATCCCTGCCATACCAAACCAAGCCAACAATTCAGGCATGGCCAAACCAAAGGGGTGCACAAGTGTTCTAGATTACCTAATTAAGAGGAAGAGGGTCCTCGCTGCAGACTGAGGAATGTGGCGGGGTCAGACAAAGGACGGGGTAGGACGTCTGGCCCCGCCCCCAGCTGTTTTGATTGGATTGTCTTTCATTTACCTAAAACTCCTCACAGAGTCTAACATCCAATCAGGAACAGCCAAAGATCGTCTTGAGCTAGGCAAGGCAAGGCAAGGCAAGGCAAATTTATTTGTATAGCGCATTTCATACTCAAGGCAACTCAATGTGCTTTACATGATAAAACATTCAATTGTTTAAAATCAATAAGAACATTTAAAATCATCAACCATCATTAAGATGGTTGTATCCAATACTTAGACATGAACCTTTCCACTAACCTCATCCGCTACCGCCTCCACTGTTCTGGCAAATGTGGGGAACTTTGCAAAGCTTATCATCCTTTTTTACGAACCCTAACCCTGTACCGCTACCGCCTCCACTTCCTGGCAAAATTCGAGGTTACACTGAAAAATTGCTTCGCAGGCCACCGTCACACGTGTGGGCATTTTACGGCTCAGCGCGTTGGATAAAGAAGCAGCACGAACTAATGAGCCGCACAGGCTTCGTGAAAGACAGACATAGCTGATCAAATTTAACTTCCTCAAATGTCAGTGTGCTTGTGCACACCGACGTCTCCGCATTGAACGAACAAAAAGCTCATTTAAATAGGGGCGGTCTGCACCAGTTTTGCTCGTGCACTAATGATTGCTGCAATCTTCCGCATCAGGTGAGGAAACTGCGTCACTAAAGGAATTAGGGAAGCAACTGGATTACCACTCTTTTTTCAGATCTTTGTAAATCCGTCCCTGAGTGACAGCTGTCAAATCTGCCGTGTTTTAACAACAAGGACAGCGCAAAAGCAGCACTAATTTAGCCACTCATCACAAAAGTCAGTAAACTTTCAGAACACAAAAAGCCACAAATATAATATATGTACAAACTTTTACACCATAACCATCACTAAAATTAGCAGCACAGCAGAAAATGAAAATAAAATGCGTGCATGCCTTTTATTTGTCAAAACAGCCAAAAAAGGTTATTATTGATTTTGAGGAGTTTGTGAAGGGACAGCGACAAATAGGAGACATTACACGAATCTGAGTCAAACATGGCGACAGCAGCTCCAAACTCCGCTGAGAGAAAAACCTGCTGGGATGCTCGAGACCTTCTGTGGAAATGTTTAGATGACAATCATGACAACGTTTCAGCTTGTCAGAAGTTCCACAACGAGTTTGAGGCAAAGTGTCCGGCTCAGTGGGTGAAATATTTCACAAAGAGGAGAGACTTTTTAAAATACAAGGAGAAGATGGAAACAGAAGGATTTACACCAGCTGACGGCCCTCAGGGGGCTTCATAACCACAACTCCCCATGAAAGCAGTCAAACACTGCAGATTGACGGGCTGAGACACACGAGGACAATGAAAAGCAGCTTTGAGTTAAATCATGGACTGTGCCTGTTTGTATCCCTCATTTTTATTTATTGGAAGAGACCACTCAACCGCCGGACATGTTAAATAAATATACGTGAAATGGTAAAATGATTATTGTTTCAGAGCTGCAGATCAAAACCCATTCACTTTAGATAATGTTTGATTTTGTTTTCTGGTCACAGACAATTTCAAATTTTGGACAAGTCACAGTTGGGGCTAATCTGCGTCCTTAACAGGTACTAAGACTAAAAACATGCAAAAAAAAAAAGACATGGGAGATCTGTTTTTCTTTGTAGGATAAATAAATATAACATGTATTCTGTTTCCACTGTTTACAACAGTGCGTGTATCCTCATGAGTTGCTGAAGATCGTTCTTTATTTCAGCAGTTGGTAAAGTTTAAATACGGTATTTGTGTGAGTTTTTATGAATAAACGAAACCTGCCCAGTGGTTCCAATAATTAAAAAAAAAAAAAAAACAGCCAAAAAACAGTCATGGAGAATTTGTATCCTTGTAACTTTTTTTCTCCTCATGTCCCCTGGATAGTTCCACTCCTATGTCCTGTCTGTTGCTCCTGCATTAGCATCATCGCTACAGGTGCTGCTACTGCTAACTGCTGCTGATTTCCACAGAAACAAGCTTCTGAACCTCAGGCTTAGCTTCACTTAAAAAAGCTCTTTAAATCCAACTACTTTTTTTTAGCCATTCCAAGCTGACAGAGAAACTATTTCTTGAGTTTGTTCTTTCTCACTCGCGTTCAGTTTTTACCTTCAATTTTGTGTGTATAATGACATTTCCAGTGATTTCAACTCAATAAAACACTAGCTGTCCAAATATAATACTGAAAATGTAATAAAGAAACACCTAAAAGCGAATGAGGTGCTGGAAAAAAAAAAAAAGAAAAAAAAGGTGCAGGATCCAATCAAATAAGTTCTGGTCAAAATCGACCTTGAATTAAACTCTGGGTGAATTATACAGTTTTATGAATGTTTTTATTGTGCTAATGTGGATAGATGTTGTTGTTAGGGTGACTTTTAACAGCTGTCCAGAGACAGGAGATGAAAAATAGGCATTAGGCTAACGCTGGTACATTTACTGTAATGTTTTTGAATGTACATTTTCCCTGTCAAACAAACAAAAAAAATAAATAAAATTTACATCTGCCTGTTTATCTCATTGTTAATGAGCAGGTAATGAGGAAGACCGGTGTTGTTGTTGTGATGCGCCTGTTCAGGGTTCAGCCGAGGGCAGGAAAATAGAGCCTATTTTCATATAGGTTATAGTCATGATAATAGTATAACAATTATATTATATATATGATAATATTAGGTTTTTTTCTTCTTATCATCCTCATATTTTAATCACTCATAGGGCTGGTGCCCCCTATGAGTGACAGCACTCCTAGCATTTGCCTATGCTCCCTATGCCCTGGGCCTTGGTGCTTTGTGAGGGGTTTACCTATGTGATAACATCACAGCTTACACACTGAAGTTGCATGCGAAGGTCAGGCTGCAGAAGATGAAGAAGGGCTAGTGTAGCGTGAAAGCACCATCGGTTTTCATTTTGAAAGGATATTTTAAACATTGCACACACCCACACTCCTTTAACGTTACGGGCTGTCCCCCGCTGACTGTTTATTTGTTTGGCTTGCATTGTAATTGAAGGGGAGCAGTGAAGCATGGAGCTGCCATACCTTCACCAAACCCAGCACTCCTCATTTGAAACCCCCTTCCTGATGTATAATTCATATGGGAAGATGTTCAAGGGAGACAACTCAAGTAATTAGGCTGTGTAAATGACAAGGTCATTAACAACATTTATATGGTAATGTTGTGCCCCAAAAGGTGACAGGCAGCAGGACCTGTCGTGTAGTGGATGCTTACATCAGCAGGTAACCCAACTGGGGCTGACGAGGCTTTGAGTGTTGCACTGGTAAGGGAAATGTTAAACAGCTGAATTAACATAGACCCCAGCAAGTCATGATGACTAAGATTGTGATCTTAAATAAATTTAACTCACAAGGCTGAAAAACCATAACAATTTGATAAGCACCAGACATAGAAAGCAATTAAGAGGTTATCTTTCTGTATTTTTTATTATTTTACAAGGTTTTCTACCCAATTCACAGCAAGCATCAGATTATCTCATGCTTAGTAAGACATTCCTACAACATTATCCTGTACACTGAGGTGTATTAACAGTGATTTTGTCCCGATAATCAGCTCTGAAATGGGTCTTGGCCAACAATCCTAAATAATGAACTTGTTTATCATGTGTGTGTGGGGAAAGCCAACAACTCATGAGCCTGTGATTTGTGACGGGGAACGGAATGTAGCCAATCAAGGAATCACTAAGCACATGACAGAAAAGAGCTCCATATAGTACACAATGTAGGATGTTACGAACACACCAATATACTGTTTTCACAACCGCACACCTTAAAGTTTGGGGATCAGGTAGAATTTAGGACTGCACAGATTATATATAAAGCAAAAAATAAACAGCTTCCTGTAAATAAAATAATAAAGTTGAATTGAATTAAACATACGGAAACTGTTCACAGCTTGCAAATAGTTGTATACAAGTAATTTTTACAGCTTTTGTATATAGTTAAGCTACATTTATAATATGCAATATGTATAGATTTTTTGTTGCAGTGTCGTTATTTAAATTTGATGTTAATTGCTGAATGTATAATATTTGATTGCTATTATTATTAAATCACATGATTTTTATTTTGTGGTAAAGATATTGATATTATATTTCATATGTTTTTTAAGCATCTATATTTTTTGGCATGTTGTGTTATACATTAAAGGAAATGATATAAACTATTCTATTCAATTTTTTAGTAAATCGCCATTTGGGGCCGAGGGGGGGGGGGCGCCAAAGAAAATCTCGCCTAGGGCAGCACATTGGGTAGAGCCGGCTCTGATTGCAACACAGAAATCGTCCATTCCGAATTTAAAAGTCCAATCTCTGAGTTCAGCTGGGCATTTTATGTTATATCCAAAAATGTCATTGTTTACCATTTTTCAAGGTCAATACGCTAATGCTAATATAGTAAAACTTTGTGTGAACAAAATTTAAAAGCAAAAACTTAAGAACCACGGATGTGCAGCACAAGCTGGCTCCGTACGGATGGATATTGATGATTACAACCTTAATTCCCAGGTCTTGTCCCCTCATCCTTTTTCCTCTGCCTGGCACTGATGGTCTTACGTTGACAAATCTAAAGCAACAGAAGGGCGACAGAAGAGCGGATGCGGCAGTTAAGTGGATGTAAGTCAACCTGCCAATGAAGGGCGTTCCTTAATTGCGCTACTTGTGAAACAAATCAACATAAATGTGGCCTTGAAAGCCAAAGTAGCACCATTGAATCACACCTCTAAATACATGATTAACAAATGAGGGTTTGAAGCTGTGCAAGATGGCATTTCATTGAAAGAAATATATATCAACTGTATTCGGTGTTTCAGATGTAGCACGCATCTTGGAATTTTTTATTTCTGTCCTATTAGATATGTTTTTTACTACTTGGTAGTCACAGGTCATTTTACAACTCCAACACCTGTTTTATTTCCTATATATGTACTTTGTAGATTTACCTCAATGGAAATGCACACTCTAGCAAATGGGTATATGTTACAATTGAGTTTTATCCATTTCTGAAATTGTTTTCAGTTAATGTAACAAAATGAGGCAATAATGGAGATTAATGATTCCGCTCATATGGTTAAATATGAAATTCATTTTGATTATCCTCCAGCCTTGCAAAGATTTTATAATCTTTCTTTAAATGAGCTGTCGTCTGCGATATCTTAGTAACAATGAAGATATTAGTCAAAGTCCACAATGTTTTACTCAAAACGGCTTGAGATATGTTTAATTGCTTCACAACTTTAATAAAAACAGATTTAAATAGATTTACCTCAAAGTAACTAATGCTGCCATGTGAATTTGTGGATCCGCAGCCAAACCAAGAGCTGTAACTGTAGAGAGATTAAGAAAAAACAACTTTGTTGACTCAGAAGCTCATTCGTGTGAAATCCTTTGGCACAGCCATTGATCATGTTCATCTTTTCATGCTCCTCTAGTGAATACTATAGTTCGTGTAATTACCTTTGTCAGATTTGAAGCTAAAGCCTCCATAATCCTAGTTTTGCCTTTGACAAGCTTCACTAAACAAGAATAGTGATTCCCAACAGTAGATTAGGATACGTGTTAGCAGGAGGGAGAAAGGTTTGGGAATATCCCTGTTGCTTTAGAACGTCTCTTAAGCCAGACAACGTACAATGTTACAACAAAACACCCACATTTTGAAAAAACTCTTAAATATCGCAAAAAAGTTTTTACTCTTTCATAAGGAGGTACAGTTTTTCAGACGTTTCATTATTGAAATGTGTCACAAAAGCGCTATGGAAACACCTTTTTTTACGCCCTTTATGTGTTGAAACCAGTCTATTACAATTGATTTTTATTATTGGCTCATGTGATATTTTAGGACCATCGAGCATCACAAACAAGCACTATTAGCCCCGCCCCTTTTACAAAAACTAGCACCTGTGGGCTCTACAATCTGTGGTGAGTAGGTTGGATTGAGAGAAGAGTGAATATAGAGGTATATTAAGTAATGAGTAGCTAGTTAGCATAGCATAGATTGTTCACTGGAGATTTTATAGTATAGTCTGGGCGTGTCTTAACTGCTCCAAGAGCCCCGCCCATAATCAATGCATTTTTTTTTAAATTTCCCTCCTCGTGACAGGTCAGGAGAAGCAAGGGTTTAGTTACTCTTTAATTAGTCTTTAATGTTAATATGCACGGTGGCCACCAGCAGGCTGTCAATTTTCCCATCTTATCCTTCAAGAAGAGGCCAAAGACCAACGAACAGTTTCAGGCTGTCTAAAATCAGTTATTGTATTCATAATTAGAAGCTGACATCTGCTTTTGTTTTGAAGGAACAATGGGCCACATTTGGTCCTTGTTTTTGACCTTTTTAAAAAAGTGACTGCACTTTCCAGCGTTTGAAATTGCAATTAGTTTGTACATGTATGCATGTACTCTGGTTACTGTGACCTTTCAGAGTTACAAGTTCTAAGAAACAAATAGTGTATTTGCAGAATAGGCATCTTGAACAAATTATACCAATAATATTGTATTGATTATTAAAACATAGAGAGAAAATCTAACATAACAAGCACAACTTGACATTGTTTCATGACTATTTACTTGCTAACATTAGGGTTGTTGGTTGTTCTTAGCCTTAAATAATAGGCATCCCTTAACATTCTCATCATAATGCATTCATAAAGTACCACACACATTACCTTAACAAATTATATCAATTTGTGAGAAAATTTGATGTATTATTAATTCAAAAAAAATTTACATTTCAAACTTTGTGCACAGATAATGAAACATTACTACAATTAAGCTACCTAGAGCCACAGTTTAGTACAGTAGCCATAGTTGCAGACTGAGGTAAAATAAGGAGGCAGAAGGTGTTATAAAGTAATTACAGTCAGAATCCAAAAAAGCAATAGAGTGATACAAGGCATAAGGCACTGAGACAAGTAAAAAAAAAAAAAAAAGACAGCAGCAGCTGATAGAGAATAGCAACAGGTTTGTAAAATATAGATACAATGGTGGGTAGATATGAAGAAGCTTAAACTGGCAAACAGAAGCTTCATTTTTAACTTATAGCCATTTGATAAAACTGAACAAAGCACTTAGAAAGATCACATTTGACACTTTACTGATTTATGATCACAGAAATTAAGCTTTTTTGTTGGTAATTGCATGCTGTTCATACACAGTAACAACTTCATAATTTATTTTTGTCATACACAAAATACACAAGTTGTTGCCAGGGGTTGAAAGGATGGATGTTTGATTGGATGCATGGCCTCCTCAACATTGATTCCTTTTGAACACATTTATTCAGTGAATTATTTCTGATTTATTATTGGCTTATATTCATTGCAAATTACTACATCTGATTACATCCTTCCTGAATATGATTATGTTGTTGGTCCACATGAACACTTAATTTACTTTACATAAATGGAAACTAATATTTCAATCAAAAAGATATCCAGGTTTAAAATGAAATGAGATCCATTTCACTATTGTACCAAATTCATATGTATTTCACAAATTCTCAATTGAAACAGTCTTCCAAGATTAGGTCTTTGAGCCTAATATATAAAATATGTTAAATATAAAAACATATGGAGACAAATGTTATGAAGAAATAAAAAGGACTGCAAAGCTGTTATTGGAAGTGTTCTTAATCGTGAAGGACCAAAAATTGTAAACACTGCAAATGTTGTGTTGAAAGTTGTATTGTTCACCAGCTGAACTGCTCTGCTGACTCATTGTTTCCTCTCCACGTCATCACATCTGGAGACAAAAAAATATCTTTCCTTAAAGCTGCAGTATGTAAGTTTTTTGTCTTCATCAAAAATCCATAATAACCTTTGAGCATATATTGTAATTGAAAGTGTTCTGAGAGGACACTGGCCCTCTGCTCCTTCTCTTGGCCCTATATTTAGGCTTTAGAAAACAAGGATTGTGATGCTCTTTTTCAGCCAATCAGAGATATTTTTAAAAACAGAGCTACAACTCAAACTATTTTTGGGTATTACTATTGGCTGCGTGTCTGGAGTCAATGCAAGTTCACGTCCTATTGGTAGTAAAAGTGCAATGGCTGACATCTCAGCAGAAGTAGTACCCATGGCGGCATTAGGGACAACAGTTACACAGCAAAACAAGGAAGGAAGACTGACGTGGAGAAGCAACAGTTTAAAGGTACAAACATAATCGGGGGAACAGATTCCACAGAGGTCCGCCTGGACTCAACGTGTACTTCTGTGTTGAAGTCACACTACGCACTGGTGTCAGTGAGAGAGAGCAATGACGTAAGCATAAATCGCATGAAAAACTAGAATATTCAAGGTGGAGAAAACATGAGCAATTGATTTGCAGATTCTTGGAGTGGTGTTTAGGACAGTAACTATAGAGTGGTACGAGCTTTCATGTCTCTAAAACAACAGAAAACTGTACAATAACACACAATAAAGTCCCTAGATTTGATTGAAAATAAGCTAAGAGCTCCACAGTTCAGCAGGTTGACGAGGATACCAGTGAATTTGTCACAGGTAGGGGAGAAGGGAGCGTGGTTGATTCCATTCCAGTCTCACGATTCTACATACTGCAGCTTTAAGCCTTGTCAGGTTTCTTATCATCTTTGGTTGTTGTCTGCCTTCCCTCACAGCTCAAAGTGGTAGAATTGTGCCAGCTCATGGCTTAATAGTTTGTTCTCTCAGGGTCAGAAATAATTAAATTCAAATTTAAAGAATACTCAGCTACCTCAGTAGGTTGAAACCTTGTGACCAGAGTTACTTACAGAGTTAGAGAAAGCTCTCAGTTGAAGAAATTGAAATTACCTTTGTTGGTATTGAAGGTTCTTTTGATTAAGTTACATCTGTGCCTGTGTACTTTGTTTAGTACACTGGTGTTCAAATTTGTTTTAGTACTTTTGAATGAACCGTTCTGAACATTTTACTTTTTCAAGGATATATTCATTTATTTTTTTATCTCATTTTCTGATACGGATTTTCTTTTCCTTTCAAAAAAACTTAAATCCAAGATCATGCTCCGACATCATGTCTCCTGACTGCATCTCTATGCTTTGATAGTTGTCATTTTTTTATTAATGTATCTTAAGTTCCAGTGGGTTCTGCTGGTATACTGTACATAAGACAACATTAGGCACAAGTTGAGTAATTCCAGTCTAGTCTTTAACAGAGCCAATTATAAAACCTAAACATGCAAACTACACTCGAAAATGGTCCCAGTTCTTTTCTAAGCACGACTCAAACCCAGACCCTGTGGTACCTTCTTACTACACTGCCTGAATAAAATGTTACCTCCACAAAAAGAAACCATGAGCATGTGGAACCTAATGCTTTAGCCCCACTAAAGATAAAAAGCCAACATTATATGGATCACCAATCCAGCAGAATGACATTAATAATGACTAAAAGGGTAATATTGTCCTTTTTCTCTGTTTGTTCCTGTGATTTATTCTATTTTAGTTGATCCTTGTGATTTACTAATGAAAATGTACTTCAGGCTAGACGCATTTATTTCATTCTGACATCAGTATTTACATAACCACAAGAGCTCCTGTCAGGAATATAAAAGCATATGACAAGTGAAGTGTTTTAACAAACACACACGTTTTATTCGTGAGGCCAGTTTTTGTTTCTTCTTTTCTCAGGCTTTATGAAAGACATGTTTACAAAATGTACAAACATTTGGATCTTGAATGCATCTTTTGTGGTTAACATATGTGAGTCATCATTGCATCACAGTTTTTTGTGTGTTTTTTTTTTTTTTTGCATAATCCGATCCAAGCAAGGAATTGTGCTCCTACTTCACACTTAAGTTTGTAATAACTTATGCTTTATCATCACTTACATGGGAGCTTTAATTCCTCTTTAGTTCAGAATAAAAGTAAATTCCTCTTTAAGCTGTCCTTGTAAACATTTAATTCCTAATGCAAATTTATTTCCAAATGATAGTTTTGCTGTTGCTTCAAAACAACAATCAGAATAAAAGTGAAAACAGTTCTGATGTGGTCTTTTGTGTTGTAGCCGAAAAGAAAAGGTGTGTTTTTTCCTGATCGACGTGATACGTCACGTTTACCCCCTGTCCAATCAATGCCCTTCCCAACCCCCAGACCTGAAGCGGAATTGAATAAAGCCAAATTAACCGGTTTTCCATGTATGTTGACATTGGCCACGATTACATGAGAGCTTTAATTCAGAATAAAAGTTAAATCATCTTTAAACTGAACTTGTAAACACTTAATTCTGAATGCAAATGTAAATCCAAATTAGGAGGATGGTTTATTCCAATTTTAATTCCGAATCTCGTAAAGGTTTAATTCCGCTTTAAGTTAATTCTGGTTGTTCTGCACATGCTCGACCAGTCGCAATGACGTACGGTGACAAAATAAATCAGTACAGATGATTAGGTCCTATCTCCTTCTCCTTCTCCGCTGACCAAAGTTAAACAGTATGTTATTGTCCAGCTGCTATATTCAAAATCACAGCCAAAATATAAGTGAAAACAGTTCTTATTTTGTGGTCATCTCTGTTGTAGCCGAAAGCAAAAGGTTTGTTGTGTGTTTTTTCCCGATAGACGTGATACGTCATGTTCGCCCCCTGTCCAATCAGAACCCTTCCCAACCCCCAGACCTAAAGTGGAATTTAATAAGGCAGAATAAACCTGTTTTCCATGTAAACTTCAATTCTGATTTACTACTGTATTTCAATGTAAACATGAAGCAGAACACTTTAATTCCTTTCCGAATAATTTAATTCGGAATAATTTAATTAGAAAACATCATGTAATCGTGGCCATTTCTAAGTACAGTTTTGCCCTACAAACCATTTTACTGTGTGCTTGTCCTGTCTATATTCAAATGTAAAATTACCAGCTGATAAATTATTTTGTTTTCAAAAATGACTTTTTTCCCTTTAAAAAAACATAAAAATTTGTAAAATGTACAGCATTTGAGGACTCCACTGTAGCCTATCCCTGCTGAAAAAGTATGGTACATCCAGGACTGAACATCAGTCTTGAGAGTCCATATAATCTAATATGTACGTTTTGTACCATGCTAGACTATAACTGAAAAAAGCAGCTTGAGTGCATTTATATTCCATACCTATGATGAGTTTCTAAAACAGTGCCTGCTTTTGAATTTCACGAAATGTCCTTTTGCGAGAGGGGGTCGTTGGGGACGGTGAGAGAGGGAGAATTTGGATGAGGTTTTTGTCCAACAGAATAAACCTTTGCAGGGGACATTGTGTCCCCTAGCGGACTCCGTTGGCCACTTTTCCCTCCCAGCTCAGCCAGGCTCACTCCACGTTTCTACACAGACACATAATTTATTACTGCCCGAGCACATTAACATCTATGTGTTGCCTGTCTGTGAAATCCGACATTTCACTTTGCAGCAGAATTTGTCATCCATTCAGTACTTGGCACATATAAAGTACACCCAACGCAGAATAAATCAAAACTGAATGATGAAAAATAAGAGGCCAGGGATAATATCCTCAGTGAATTAAGAGGCTGAGGAGAGTTGACACTGTATGTAATCAGATGACAGAGGTATGTTCTCACTGAGAAGGAGTAAAATCAAAGTGTCTAATCTAATTTTAACCAGAGGGTCTTGGTTTGATGCAATTGTTTTCCTTATCAAATACAGCGTTTTGTTAAAAAATAAAATAAAAATGACGTAACTTGAGTGTTTTCTCCTTTAACACTAAAACACTGTCACTGCTCTAACAAAGAGGAAGATAAGGCATTGCCCTCTGGCTTATCTGGCTATGGTAAGATATCAAATTGGATTGCACGTTTGAGAATCATTGACTCAAAAGCACCATCTCTGCTTCACATGCCTGACAAACAAAATCTTTTCTTTTTTTTCTAAGGTAATGAGTTTAAAACATCTCGTGCTATGCACATTTTTCTCAGAAACAGCTGAACCTTTTCCAGCTTGAAAGGCATAATTTTGAAAAAAAAACAAAAACAAAAAAAAAGGGAACATAATGCCCGCTGCAAAAAACAAAAAAAAACAAGTGTGGATGAGATCAAGAGAGCAGCTGTGTAGGTTGTCGTTTATTGGCGTCCAGAAATAACAGCCCTGACTCTCGCCGTCTGTTGTGTCGCTGTCCGCCTCCACCGTCCCTGTCAGAGAGGATCCAGCCAATGAGCCGCTGTCCACCGGAGACGATGTCAAAGCATTTCACTCAAGAACCCTCGTTGATGTTTATCCCTTTGCTGTGCAGTGCTCTTGTCAAACATGCTCACTGTGCTTTTGCTTGAATGCCACAATCATGTCAAAGTGATGCTTTGAATAAGGTTGAGCACTTGTGATTTAATGCTCAGGGTTTACAATGAATCTTGTAACTGAGATGGAGAAAAGTATTACTGTAATTTTAAAATGTTTTTTTTTTGTACGTAATTGGGTTCCACCAGTGGTTTAAGTGGGCCGGAACGCACCAGTACGGAGTTCCGGGACATCTAAAAATGTCAATTGAGTGTCCTGGCACTTCTCCAAGCACCAAGAATATACGCTCACCAGCACGTCTATTTTAATCCTTCAAATAGCTGCTCCGCCGTATCAGAGCACATCAGCCTTCACAGTGCCGATGTCGGTACCAAATGTGTCCGGGTTCCGGCGCGCTAGCGTGAAACGCGTCTCCATACGGTCTGTCTATTTTACGGCAGTTTGTGTACTATTTAAAAGGTTGAAAGCCTGCTTTTTAAGAATAATTAGAAGTTTTTGCTTATTTTCTGTTTGGTTTTTGATTGTTAATGTTTAATCCGTTTTTTTTTGGTTTTTTTAATTAATTAAAAACACCACAAACCAGTCACATATTTAATTGTGTACTATCAAAATATTTAATAAGCGTCGTATGGTCGGTTTTCATTCAAATGTCACGTCCCAGCAGCTCTGTCGTAAAGATTGCGAGTGAAAGAAGTGGCGTAGGGTTAGAGTGAGGGTCACTTCCTTATGACAATCAAAAACTAAACACAAAATAAGATAAAAAACAAAATAAATCGAAATTCACTCAAAATATACATTTCCAATTATTTCTAAATAACAGGGTTCACATTTGGTACCTACACCGAGCGCACGTTTACTACTTCACCTTGCTGTAAGATTATTGCAGAGACTCCATTACCATTGCCCCTGAGCTTTACAAGAGAAGTGCACATGCGTCGTTCAAGCCGCCTGTCATAAACATGGGAGTCCACACAAAAGAGTGTGTGGAACCGTATCTCTTAAGCTAAGAAAATACAATGAAAATGAAAATCTTGGGGATCATGCTGCATGGGGAGAGGAAGGGCCTCTATCGGGGGGAGATTGTGCTCATTAACCTTAACAGCTCCATCCAGCTGCCCTATAACTCATATACAAAATATTAAAGATCTTTTGTTGTATACATGGTCTGCTAACTGCTGGAGAGGTAAAGTTCAACAAACATTGTTGTTGCAACCTAATGGGGAAAAAATGAGTTTGCAGCAGGGATTTGAACGAGCGATCTTTGTATCAAGAGGTGAGTTCATTTATGGTTGATCTATACATGCACGCAGATATTTCCCTTTTTTTAAGATTGACTCATGCAAAAGAGAGTAGCGGCACCTTTTTTGAGCTACTTAAAGCACTGGTTTACACAGAAAGAAAACCCAAATATCCAGAGGTATAAAGAGTACTGATGTACAGTATATTACTCAGGTAGAAGTACTGTTACTTGATTGAAATTGAACTCAAGTTTACTTGAAGTACAAGAAAAAAGTAGCTCAATTAAATAGTATTCAAAGTAAAAGTTACTAGTTACTTTCACGCCCCTTGCCACGGTGGTGAGTGGTGTGAATGAATAAGGGTTTCTGTACGCGCTTTGAGTTTCCTTGAAAAAAGCGCAAAATAAATCTAAGCCATTATTATTTTATTATGTATGAACTTAAAAAGAAATTCATAATTGGATCTTCTTTTATTTTCCAATTTTGGTAAAAATGGTCTTGCCATTTAAGAGACGTAACTTTCCCATATTTGCAGTGCCCCCTAGTGGCCAACATTATTCAAATTAGACTCATGCCCCACAGTCACATGCCAACCAAGGATCTCAGATTTGGTGTTGTTAGCATTTATTTTGACCGAGATGTGCAACAGTTTGCATTTTTATAGCTAGCTAAAACCCCAAGGAAGAGTTAAAAAAGTAGGTTTTCCAGTTTTCACAAATTTGTGCCATCACGATTATAGGCAGAAATGGGCGTGGCCCAGCCCAGGTGATCCAGTGCTATTTAGGGAATCTGTGGATATGAGGTTATGTGAGTTTTTGCGTCCAAGGTAAGCTGAGGGGTCTGGACCAATCCTCCAAATTGCACCACCCTCCCTTGCGCGGTTTAGTCTGCAATACCACTTAAATAAAAGGTAACTATAACTATAATATAATAATAACAAGGGAAATAACTCCGAAACAAATAATTGCGTGCTTCTCATTTTCCAACTCCATCAAGGTATTGATACCCTGAGGCCACACGGAGAATGTGGTTATCCTATTTTAAACAGATTCTGAGAAATGCTGTTCCACTTTAACTTGGACGAACGGACGCACGGACGATCATAATAATTTACACAGTAATGGTTGGATGTAGAAACGTATACAAATAATTTTACTTCTTTTACTTAAGTAATAGTGCTGATTTAGAAATGCACTCAAAAAAAGTACAAGTACCCATAAAAGCAACCGATTACAGTAACGTGAGTACTTCGTCACTTTCACCAAGGCAAACATCCAACCAGTTTTCACAGTGACAGAAGAAAACTAGCAGGTAAGTGTCCATATTAAGCCTTTGTGCTAGAGTTTGCCATACAGTGTTTGTCTCAATTTGTGTGCACAGTTTAGTGCAGCCATTGTGAAACATGGACAACTTCTAAGATGTCAGCATTAGATCCATTTTCTAAGGAATCCACATGTGGTTCTCAGCAACAACAAGAAATCAAAAAAACACCTGCTGATATCCTTATTGACATTCCTCCATTCTAATCATATAACTGATGCCTATGTCAATGGTTTGAAAATGAAACATGGTTTTGTATTATTCTAGCCAGACAGCCATCACATGCAATCTGATGTTCAGAGCTCACTACAGTCTCCTTTACAGCCATTTTACTAAATCTCACACTCATGCAGTTTGTCACACTAAATGAGAGAAATGTCAGCAGTCATAAATATCCAATGTCTCCCCCGCCCCCATAATGGGAAATTTCACTCACCCATTCACCTCCTCTTTCTTTATTACCCAAGTGTTACTGCTAAACATATAATATCGCCAGGATAACTATAGACAGGACAGTTTGGTCATTGATTATCGACTCAAATAAATAATAATGATTATGACAGATGCTCCCTCACTGGCTCCCAATTAATCAGTTACCCTGGAGGAATCCTGACAGCTTCGCATTAGACCTGTCAATATTGTGTACAAATGATGCAGAAGAAACCAGAGTTGGTAAGCACTCAAAAGCTGTCGATAAAAATAAATCACTCCTTAATGAACTCCCCCATTAGGGAAGTTCTTGGTTATTATGTAAATGTTTACATACATCTTTATTCACAAAATTTTAGATGGTCACAGTAAAACAAAAATTAAGTTTTTTTTTCAAGTCAGTCTCATTCAATAACAACGTAGGTAAGAAGTGAATATAATGATTATATTCCAACTTACTAGAGTTGTACACATTTTTACCCAACCATATACAGTATTATATGGAATTAAAAATGACAGTTTGGGGACTTCATGAACCCCATCCCCTCCATAGGCGGCTCAGACGGACGAGTGGGGGCATACATGATTAGGCCCCAAAAACTTACAGTGAAGGGGGTCACGTATATATTTGTATCCCATCTAATTTTACCCCGAGAAATATGAAAGTGCTGGCACAAGTATAAAAAAAAATTATTTGAGATTAGCCTAGAGATTATAATCTGGAGTTTCAAATTGTATATATGTGATAATCAGACTCATTACCAAATAGAATGTAGCAGCTACTCTGTGACCTTGTTCTAGGTATTTTCCTGCAATGTGATACACTCATCTGTTACATGAACTATATTAGTCCTTTATGTAGTCAGGTAAAAATGCATACAACTTGTGTAATTGTTGTTGTTGACATCTTCAAAAGACAACCAGCAATGACTGAGGGATGCAGAAGATAGAGAGGCTCTAGGACCAAGTCATTGGTTCAATTCCATCCAGGCCTGCATTTTTCAGTTGTTGTTTAAATGTTTTCATAGATACACTGATTTCCCTCGTTTCCTTTTTGTTTTTTTTACCATTTTTGAATATGAACAATTATGGGAAGAGCACCTGTACACAAATGGTGTCCATTCACTTAAAACATTAACATTTATACAAAGTCTGACCTTATTGGGTTGACATACTCTGTCCATTTTGTTCAGATTTTATAATAATAATACGTCAATTTTATATTGCGCTTTTTTGGACACTCAAAGTCGCTTTACAGAATTAAGGGATCATTCTTTCACTCCGCACTTAGTGGTGGTAAACAACTATTGTAGCCACAGCTGCCTTGGGGCAAACTGATGGAAGCGAGGCTGCCATAGTGGCCATCGGCCCCTCTGACCACCACCAACACTCACTCACACACTACATTCATACTAGGCAATGTGGGTGAAGTGTCTTGCCCAAGAACACGATGACAGATGCCACTGGGGCGACTGGAATTCTCCCATCCAACTACTAACCAGGCCCAGACCTGCTTAACTTCCAAGATCTAACCAGATCAGGCAATGACAGGCTGGTATTGTAAAACATGTCCCATTGAATCCTGAGAGTAAATGAAAGTTTTTTCATAATGTACATTTCTTGAATTGTTTACCACTTTTCGATGGTCGGAGGGTCTGGTTTTAGCCACTTCCTGGTTATGGCTTTCTTACTCGCTGCCAGTAGAGTCCACAGCAACCGTTTGTCCTTATTTCTCTAGTTGGTAACATCTGCATTGCCCAAATACAAGTTTTCAAAATTGCAAGGTATTTTACTGCCAAATTTATGATTAATATGCTCACATATTTGTGACCAACAAGGGCTTAACAAAAGGCAGCAATTAATTGCAATTTAAAGTCATCCAAGCAGAATCTGAGCACTGACAACTTACTAAAGGAGTAGAAATACTTTCAGGCACCTAACAAAAAGCAGATTCATGTTTGGTGTTTCCCCTCAGTAACTCCAACAACTGAGCCATAAGATAACTGTTGACACACACTTCCCTAGCCACAGATCAATGTACGCTTTACAATCACACGTTCAAGTACAAACACATCCCAATCCTCGCACATGTCTTGAGATCAAGTTACAAACAGAACCTTTTGCCTCTCATGTTTGAATAATTGAAAATGTAATTACCGCTGAAGTGTCATTGATTACAGAGTTAAGTCCTACTATTTACAAGTGTGTCTCATTTAAAAAAACAAAAAAAAAAAAAAACAACGGGTACATTTTGCCAAATAAAAAAACGACCTAATCTTAAATCATCAAATTTTGATGTACACACGGCAAAAGAAAGCAAATAAACTTTAAACAATAGAACAATGATATTAAAACAGATAATCAGAAGTACACACAAATTCACACACTGTCACTTCTTTAGTGGTATATAAAGGCTATATAAATGAAGTCCTTTTACAAAAACATTTTTTATTTCTTTCTTCTCCTCACAGCTCCTTGTACGGTAATTCATTTTTAAGTTTTGTTTTTGCATTTTGACACACGGTTAAATGTATATATATTTAAAGGTTATTTTAAGAAAGTTATTTGCAAGCCATTCGTGAGAAACATTTTTTGAAATGATATATTGATATAATCATAGGTTTTCTTGTCATTTTCTTCAGTAATCAGTGGAGTTGCTCAATTATCATCTGACTCGTCTGCCTTGCAGATAGAAGTCAAAGCTCTACTGTAATGCATCATTTATCCTTTTTCACTTAAAGCTGCAGTATGTAAAATTGTGAGACTTGTACAGAAACAACCACGCTCCCCCCCTCCCCTCCCTGTTACGAAACCTATCATCCCTTACCGGTATCCGCATGAACGCACACAACTGTGGAGCTTTGAGACTTTTTTCTTAATAGAGACGAGTGACAAATGTAGGAACTTTATCTTGTGTTATTGGAGAGTTTTAGACGAATACATGAAAGACCGTATAACTCTCTGTCAGCCCTACGTGCTGTACGTTCTGTTCGAATATGTTTGCGACTTCAGACTGTTGCTTCTCCATGATAGTGAAGTAACTTACATACTGCAGCTTTAATGCCACATCAGCACATGACAACTTGCACAACTATGAATGCTGATTCACCTCAGAGTTTCATTTTAGTTGAGATAGAAGACCCTGCATTGGAAAAACTGTGGGGAAAAAGTCCCATCTCTCCTAGCAAAAAATGTATGGACAATATGTAGACTATATACTGTGTGTAAGTCATTGCAAATCATTAAAATACCTGCAAAAATGTGACATTTTATTTATTACAACCTGCAAAAAAGGCCTGAGTAAAAGTTTCTCCGAATTGAGTTTTTCTATTTTAGTTACTTCATTAAGTTCTTTACACAAGTCAAACACTGGCCTTGAAAAGTGTGTCTTTTTTTAATAAAATGTTGTGTATTAAATATTTTCTATAGCAATTTTAAGTTCATTTTTTTGCATTTGTTTTGTCGAAATGTGGATTAATTAAATGTATTCAAAAATTAAATTAATATATGATGCAAGTGCAGCATTTGAAACACATACAGAATCCTAAATGTTTCTGTTTGTCCATCCATTTATGACACTGGCTATTTCTGACCCCTATTGATAACAATCGGGGCAGTGGTGTCCTAAATTTCAGAGAGGCTGGGATAGGTGGTTGCTGGTTTGATTCCCACAACTGGTGGAAGAGCTGAGTGGGAGACAGTGAAGTGCACCATTCCTGATCAACATCTTGAGTAAGACCAGTAAAGAGTGTATGTTGTTTTTTTCTTCTTCTACAAGTCACTGCTTTGCATAAATTATGGATTGAGGTTTTGCTGCTGTCCTCGACCTTGTCTGTTTCTTTCAGCATCGTGAGCAGGTGCACCTTTATTTGTGCTTGGGCTGAGAAGGACTGGATGAGATGAGTTGTTTTTTCACCGTGGGAGGAAGTATTGTAGAACTCAACAATGGTCAGGGCCTTTTACAAGAGTATGACGATTTGTAAACCTCCATTTGAATTTAATAACCCTCACTGGTTGAATTTTGAGAGAGCTTTGAAAATGCACAAACTCCTTTATTTCACTACCTTTCTGGAGGAAAACTGTAGGAGGGGGATTATAATCAGTGGGGTACAACATTAAAACACTGGGTTAGGGCTAAATGACTTCCTTAAACAAAATAGGTAACTATATCAGCAGCAGGTGGTCTCTCTCACAGTCAGTCACAGTTGCACAAAAGCCCTCATGAACCAAGTCCCTAAAAGCAAGAAAATATCCTCAACACTTCCCTGTTGTGAACAATTAAACACAGCCAAAAATACAATCATGGCTTGCCACGCCGGAAATATCCTTTGCTATATAATGTGCCGGTCGATTTTAAGGTTTTTCTCTTTTTTTAACCACGGCAAGCAATTAATTCTGTTTATATACGTACTGCTCAACTTTGATGGATTTCAAACTGCCAGAGGCAGAATTGATGACAGGCTTCAAAAACAAAGAAAAAAGGATGAAACAGTTTGTTTCTGAAAAAGTTATTGTAAATTACTGCACTGCTCCAAAAAAAAAAAAAGCATATAAAAAATAGATATATGGGCAACACTTAAACACAATGTAACTTCCACGTCAATTACAGTTCCATGACAACAATCATTCTAGGAGGTTTACTGATTGTAAATCAATTTCACCTACTGTGAGCAAGACTAACCACAGACCATGGCTGTGTTGTAAATATAATTTTGTCGTACTACTCATACTAAGTCTGACATCCAAATTAGTATGTAGTGCGTTCACATGATATACTATGGACAGATTGAGTACGTGAGAAATACCCAGATATATTCTTCTGTACATCGAAACATTTTTTAAGTATGCGCGTTGAGCACATGGGACTAATTGTCCCATGATGCATTGTGAGCGGAAGGTATAATCATCCTGTGACCGGCTTCAAGCAAAAAGTCAAACATCCTCTTTTCAAAACAAAAGCATCTCTTCATGTATCCATTAGTTTTTTAACACTTTTGAAAATAGGGCTCTTGTTTTGAAGTTAACCAGAAATTTTGTCAGTAGCACAATGGTGGATCTCCAAAAAATGTCCAAAATGTTAGCATGAAATGCAAGTTTTATGGAACAATTGACAAGATGTTAATATTCTACTTGGTCACTTTCTCGCTTAAAATGCCTCAGTCTCACCCCCAATTTCCACTGGATGCGGCTCCGCTGCGTTACGTCTCCGCCGCGCCACCGGAGCTGATAGGTTTCCACTATTGTCTGTGTTAATTTCCACCGGGTCCGCTGCGCTGCGTCTGTTCCCTCCCAGCTGCGGTAGTCCGGTGCCCTCCACCAGATATACGCAGGGCTTCTATTTCTGGTGGACACCGGAGCACGACGCATCAATCAGCACAGAGCAAATGAAGCTAAACAGGAAATTAAAAATCCGCAATAAAATACCCGCTTACTTTTCAAAATAAAACACTTTAGATTATATTTCAAGTAACTATATCACCAAAACATCATAATGTGTAAAAACAAAATCACCTTCACTATATTGTTTCCTCTCATACTGTAACTGCACTGTAACCTGCAGAAACTTTGATTTAGTTCATGTTTTACTGGCGCAGTTTTATCTCTTCTCTGTTGGCTGTTGCTAAACAATGTGAGTCCAACCTTCTTGTTCTCCTTCGTTAGGAACACTGACCTGTTTATCTGTTTATTGTTGCGTTTATAACACAAACCTTTAACTGCGTTCTTGCCCGATTATATATATATATTAATGTATCGTGAGAACTCCTCTGTTTCGTGATGTCACAGTCGTCTAACCGGAGTGCACCGTGGCGCACTCAACACATAACCGGTGGGGATAATCGAACGGCGGACAGCGGGGCAAAAACAGATCGGTGCCGTGGTGCAGCGGAGACTTGGGAAACTTGGACGTATACGTCAGTGGGAACTGTCATCATCCTAACCGTATAGTATATAGTAGACAGTATATAATCATTGATTTGTTTGTAGCAACAATCAGGGCACATTTTTCATGACTATCGACTAAAATGTTTTTTGTGATGCTAGTAATATTTGTTTTGTTTTGTTTTTTTTACTTGTTCATTGCCGTGGCATAAGCACAGCAAACATAATATATCTAATGTGACAGTTAAAAACATATTCAAAAAGCCTTGAAGGAAGACTACTTTACAAAACAACCACAATGTTGCAAATTCTCACCAGGGTTTCCATCTCATGTGATTGCCTAAAAGCCAATCAAATAATATAAATATTATATGAGACGTAACCTCCATCAATTTGTTGTCCTGATGTCTGGAGAAAAAAGCTGCTTTGTTTTGCTTTCTGTTTCACCTCGGGCTATGAACACACTTGTAATGCGTTCCCTGGGATTCACTTTCTTTTGTTTGTTTATGGGCTGTGTAGAATAGGTATCTTTCTTGTGCTGTATAGGTGTGGTATAGGATTATACTGTGTTTATTGCCTACGCACAGTGATGTCTTGGTATGGTATACAATACAATACACATGAAATGGAAATTCTAAGAGACACCCACACGTTCAATGAATAAATGTACACAAGCATACAGAATGGTAGAAATCTATGCACACAGGAATAGTGAAAGACAAGTTTTAAAAAAACAACAAAACTTTCCCTTTCAACAGACGTGCCTGCGATCAGTGCTCAATAAGGGTGTCGTGATCTTAGGCATCTTCTCCAAACACAAGAAGACAAAGATATGAAGTGCATTGCGTGCTCTCCATTGCCACAGATTCATTCTTGGCAAGTGCTCCAACACCCCAGCTGTGCCACAGATAAAAAGATCCTTCCTACTCATTTGTGAGAAGATAGAGACAGATCAGCAGGGATGTGAAAATCAGCCCAGACTTCCTGATGAGTATTCTACTCACAGCTCCCTGACCTTGAGGTGAGCTACTTCTTGGCCGCTGTGTAAAGCTTGATGGAATTACAATATCTACCTACTGTTCTGGTAACAGCCTCTACTCTGACCAAACAGCACCAGTGCTCCTACAACAGGAGTTCCTCGCCACTGTGGTGTTCCACTGTGGTCCACTGAATTTACGGTTGACCTCATTTGGAGACATGATTTATTGCTCTGGTTGAATGATGGAGTCCAGGAGAAGCATTGATGATTTTATATAAAAAAAAGTTTATTCTAAACTAAGAAAAAAAGGTACAAGATGGAACAAAAGAAGTGACCGCCCCGGCCGGAGGTCCGATGATTGAGAGACACACACAGTTCTGATCCAACACGTATATTCCCCTCAGTCCCCCTCCCTCCTCCCCCCAGGAGATAGAGATAGCGGCAGAGGGAGGAGGTGAGGACAGAGGGTGAAAAAAGAAAAGACAGTTTGTTCTTTGGGTCTAAACAACCAGTTCTGTTATCTGCCGGTTGTCATAGAGACGGAGGAGTGTGCGTTTTATGTGTTTGTGTGTGTGAATTAATGTGTATGGCGTGTGTATGTGTGACATGTGACTGTGTGAGCATGTGAGTGCGCACACAGAGTGCCTATGCGTCCTTGTGATTGTTTTGGGGAGATATCGTGTGCTTTGGACAAGGCAATCTGACCCAGCAAAGTTGAAGACATGAAAATCAGACAATGGAAAGTTACCCAAGGCTTAAGGATTAAAATATATGAACTAATAATTTCGCCCCCCACACCACCAAAATAAGGCATGTGGTCAGTGAAGACGTCTGAGCACAGATCACAGAACAAAAGCTGCAGAAGACTTCATGCAACTGGAAAAATTATTAATTGAACTTTGCATAAAGTTGACAGTAAACATTGCTCTTTCTCCATCTGATTATACCCTGTAAGGGTTAGAGGTGTGACTGAGGGAGCAGCTAAATCCCCTCATGTCCCAATGACATCATAGAATCATTTTACTGTCACTCTTGTGGAAAGATAAATATGACTGAACATTTGATAATGTGATAAAAATAATACATGAAGACTTTAGGACTTTAGTTAAGTGGTTAGCACATTGCTAAACTCGAGCTATATTTCCTTTGCATCACATTTAGGTGCATAAATTAGGATATTATTCAAATTATTTACCCTTTTATAGATGGTCTTTGTTTACATCATAGTGATTTAACAGTTTGCATTAAAACCTTGTCCTTCTACTGTCTGTACAATATATTTAAATGTGATTCACTGTAATACACCTTTTATTCAGAAGTATATAGACAATATACAGAGGTGTAAAGAGTAGAAAGTACTGTTACGTGATTGAAATTGTACTCACGTAAAAGTACAAGTAAGTCACACAAAAAATACTCAAGTACAAGTAAAAAGTAGCTCAATTAAATAGTACTTAAAGTAGAAGTTACTTTCACCCCCCACATTTATTTTTGGTAATAAATCTTGCCACGGTTCACTTGCATACAGTAAACAACTCATGTATAAACTTAAAAAGGAAGAGACCAAACCTTGAACAATTGGAACTTAATTTATTTTCGAAAAGGCATCTGTATAAAATAAAAAGTTTGTCACAATGTACAATTCCTTTTTAAATAAAATAACACAAATGAATTCAATTCAATATAATAATAATAATACAAATCTCTTTCTGGCGCCTTGCATTACATTTAATCTGGTGATGTGATGCATTTCAGAATCAGAAACAGAATCAGAAATGTTTTAATGGCCAAGTACAGTTTTTTAGGACAGTACAGGGAAATTGACTTGGTAGTCGGTGGGCGAAACAAAAAACAAAGAAAACAAAGAACAAAGAAACAAGCCAGCAAAACACACTGTCCGTTGATCATTTTAAACCAAAAGAATAATAATTTACCCAGTAATGGTTGGTGAAAAAATGTAACTTTACTTCTTTTAAAACGTACTAAAGTACAAGTAAAATTAACGCAATCAATGCATCTGCAGAGCGAAATGACAAAATGTCTCTGGCAAAGCATGTCGGTCAGTTTCCAACAGTACGATTGTCATCTCGATGGAAAGTTCAAGTACAAAAATTACCAAAACAAAACAGATGACCAGCATAAAGTGGGAAGCACGCTGCCTTTCACCCAAGAAACTTTGAGTTTAAAATATCACTTCCATCCATTAGTCAGGGATTCGGCTAGTACTTTGGCTAACTTGTCGCCCAGCATGCGACTAACCACCCTCACAGAACTTCTGGACCTCAGTAAAAATACCTTGGACAAATTGACGGACACAATTGCTCAGTGGATTTGCAAAAAACTGCGTTAATATTGTTGAAAACACAAGCTTTACAAAGGTTTTGTTTACCATCAATCTGTGCTTTTTTAATTTTTGTATTTTTGGGTATCATTTTGTGTAATTGTTGTTGTTTTGTGAGTTTAGGAGGTGGTTTTGTGTGTCTGATGTCCTTTTGTGTGGATTATGAGTTTTATTTGTGCATTTTTTAATCTTTTTTTGTTTTTGTTGACATTCTGTGCATTTTGCTGTTTTGAGTGTTTTTGGAGTTATTTTGTGAATTATGTTGGGATTTATATTACTTTTTTATATTACAATTTTAGTGGCTTTGTCTTAGGGGCCGCATGTGGCCCCCGTGCTGCCAGTTGCCTGTGTCTGTCATATACAATTTAGGCTGAAATAAAACTTCTAGATTCTAGTACATTTAGGAACAGAAAAATGTAAAGACGATGATGGGCGTATTTCATATTTTCTTTCCCCCATCTTGCCTCTGTTTGTGTCTGTGTGACACGATTAATATGGAGCATTAGTTATTTAATTGCAATTAATCAAAGTAAATCTACAGCAACCCTGTGATTTATCTGATTAAAAGTTTCAATCGTTCGGCAGCACTCTTTTTCAGGAGAATATATTGTAGTACAGGAGTGTTCTACAGTAATGATCTCTGCCACACAGTGTGTTTATGAAACAATTATACAGAAAACAAGTACATGACTGTGACAGTGCCGGGGTCGAACTGAGGCAGCCAAAAGCCCGTCTCAAGTATTTACTAGTCATAAATAAGCTTCCCTTGCAGAAAAAAAAAAAAAAAAGGCAAGTTTTAGTGATAAAAAATACACAGTAGCTACATGAAGGAAGAGGAGCCACAATCCAATGCACGCAGTTTTGAAAATAAGAAGAAGAACCAAGAGGGCAAGACTTAGCACAGTTTCAGACAAACATGTCGGGGTGGGCTGGGAGTATATAAACACTGCAGGGTTGATGAGTAGTGGAAGCAGGTGAGCAGCAGGGCAGGGAGGAGCATACGACAGAGCAGGTGAGATAGCAGGAGTCATCCAAAGAGGATAGACACTGGATTAGGGAGCACAGTCATCAAAAGGAATAAACCAAACAAAAAGAGAACAGAAAGCTGAGAGGAGTATTTTTAGTTGAATGCTAGGGTGGAGTACGCTTCTTTATGCCAGTGACAGGGATTGCATACACAATGATGAGATCAATTTAATTTTGTTTAACAATCCCAAACTTTGTACCAGAAAACACTGGCATAACAAAGCTATATATTCTGATTTTACATTAAATGTTTTGTTTTTTGTTTGTTTTTTTATTCTGATAACTTTGTGTGACAGCTTTGATATCCTTTTTTAGTAGCAATAGCTATGGGGCGCTGATTGTAAAGTTGTGCATGCTAAAATAAACAGCAACTTTTTTACCACACTTAGCAACAAACCACGTTTAAAAAATGTTTTTTTCATGATACTTTTGACCAGGTTTACAGCAAATAACATTTTGATTTATATTTAACATTTACATTTAAGCTTTACATTTAACATTTGGATTTAACATGTAGATTTACCCGAGATGTAACATTGACATTATATTTTCGTGAGAAAACAAATCACAAAGATCACATAATTAAAAGTTGTTTATTTTAGCATGTGCAACTTTGCAATCTGCGCCCCATAACTAGCCAATGTTATACATGTTATACCTAAAGTATTTCAATTTGGTGTATTTTGTTGTAAAATGTAAGTGTGACTGCCCTCTATGGGTTGAACCCTGGCTGTTATAATAAAATTTTACCATTGGCTGATAATAGTGGTTTGTGACATTTCGATGGCTTCTTAAGTCACCAACCACCCCTGTTTGCTCCGCACCTTCTATAAAAGCTGCAACCTGTCGACTCTGCAATCTCTGGGAGTAGGTTGGATTAAAAGAATTGTGAATAGAAAGGTATAGTAAGTATTGACTAAGTAGTTACCGTTGCATAAATTGTTCTATGTAGATTTTGTAGTATAGACTGGCACGTCTTAACTGCTCCAGGAGCTCCACCCATAATGATTTTTTTTATTTCCCTCCCATGACGCGTGAACGACAACAGGAGCATGAGTTCCAGTTGGACTTAAAAGGTTGGAAGCAGATACAGCTCTCCGAGTTGCAGTCCAAGCCGTCTACTGAGTTTAAATTATGACATTCTTAAAAGTGCAATTTTAGGAGTGTATGAGTTAGTGCCTGAAGCGTAAAGTCAGCATTTTCGCGGCCTGAAGAGTCGGGATTCGCAAACCTTTGTTGATTTTGCCAGGAAGAAATGTGTCTTATTTGATCGTTGGTGTGCAAAGTTAGTGATTTTTCCTTACAGAGACACCTTGTTTTGGTCGAGGAACTTAAGAAATGTCTTCCAGACCAAATTGCAATGTACTTAAATGAGAAGAAGGGCTCCACCCTGCAACAAGGAGCAGTACTGGCAGATGAGTTTGTGCTCATGCATAAAAGTAATTTTATTAAGCGTGACTCTCCACCCCACCGTGAGGGTCTCTCCAGGGATGGTGAATGGCAAAAGGTGGTGTAGACGCCTTTCCCTAGCAATAGGTTTGACAGAAAATGTTTCTATTGTCTAAAACCTGGACACTTAATTGCGGAATGTGAGTCCCTTAAAGTGAGACAGGTCCTGTTGAGCCAAAGGGCATGGAATTGATCAAAACTTTGATGCCTAAGAAAGATCAGTCGCTAATAAAAGTGGTTTTTGGGATATGGTCATTTTTCATATGTTCTTTTTGCTGTACGTGATGTGAAACAGGAGTCTATTGGTTCAAGTCCTGCTGAGCGTGTGTTGGGCACAATGTGCATGGCCCAAGTAAAGTGATGAAAGAGCAGTTACTGCTCAATCCCTCTAAAACTGAGCTGTCAATGTTGGTGACCCAGTGTTGGATTCCGTTGCCAGACGCTTTTGGTATCCTTTTTTGTCGACCACCTCATGTCAACAAGTGTTTTCCCTGCTCCCACGCTTGGAATTAGACTGCTTCGTCGCCCACCACGGCCGTCGACAGCCGACCGCCGATACCCCCGTCTTCGTCTCAGCTTACTGCAAACGCTTAATGCCACCCCAAGGCTGTAGAGCACCGGACACAACATCCCAGTTGATGGCTTGGTTTTGACCCAGCCCTTGCCGCCCCAGACGCCTGCTGCTAGCTTAGCGGCTAGCAGCCACGTGCTAGCGCTAACTAACTTTTACTTCCTGCTGCACCCCAGCACAGAAGAGGAAGATGGAGGGAAAAGCCCTACATGCCATTGGAACTGGAGGCGTGGAGGCTTGCCTCTGCAAGATACACACCAGGTCTGCTCCAAGTGCCTCAGGTTGGAACATTCCCAGCAGGCCCTGGGCACTGCCTTCACGGTGAAGAGCCACAGTAGGCGGCTGGCACGTCAAAACAGCCTGGCAGAGCAGGGACCTTTTCCCTTTTCTCAGTGCCGAACAAGAGGATGTAGACAGGAACCTGTGCGGGGCCCAGCTGGGGCTCACAGTTTGATATCGCTTTTGTCCCTCCACCTGAAGTCCACAGTCAATGCAGCCATCTACCAGGAAATATACCCCATAGAGAATCTATTGGGTATTGTCAAGAGGAAGGTGAGAGACACCAGACCCAACAATGCAGATGACCTGAAAGCTGATATCAAAGCAGCCTGGGCTTCCATTACACCTGAGCCACGCCACATTGATGCAGTAATTCATTGAAAAGGAGGCCCAACCAAGTATTGAGTGCATAGCAATAAACATACTTTTCAGAAGCCTTGTAATCTTTGGAAGACAACATGATTTCAGGGTAAACGTGACCCTGTCACAAAAATATTAGTTTCACTTTTCGAGCGATCCATCGTGATTTTCAAAATTTTCTTAGTGCCACTTTCAAACTTGATGTGTTTCGATTGGAAATTATTTAATGCACTTGCATCTTATTATACTGCCTTCAGGGTTAGGATTAAGATAATGGTTAAGGTTCATAAACAATATTGTCTATCTTTGGACCATTGCTATTTACCCCATACATCAACAATATCATTCTTCCCAACCAATATTTTAATGTCTGCTTTTTTTTGCATTTTGGATTTGCTCCTGGTCCCTCCACAGACTGCTTTCCATTTCTCAACATTGCAATACAATATACTATATAAATCTCTATAATGTTAATATGAAGTCTGAACTTGAAAAAACAATTTAGGGCTAAATTTGCTGATGCAAAATGCCACACATGCACATTTACAAACAGTTGCACAAAATGTGCTACTTTTGACTTTTTCTCCTATAGGACAGCATGTGTGAGTGAGCTCTGTAGTGTGGCTTGTTTAGGGGAAGGTATGGGTTTGGACACACCCAGTAATCCATCTAACTGTGCTGTTCTGAGAAATAGTGAAAGCAGCGACTGCTAAAACAAATGTAACAAAATAAGCTATATCAAATATATACAGTATATTGATTTAGGCAATATTGTTATTTTCTATATTGCCAAAATAGAAACCTTAATATATGACCCAGCTCTATAGGTTAATACAGAAAAGAAGGTCTTTTCCTTTCCCACCAACGCCAACTCTGACTACCCTGCCATCATGATCTTAAATGACACCCACATTACTCTCACTGATTCATACAGATACCTATAGGCATTTGGCTTGATAACACTTTTAAAACTCATATCAACAGCTAACCCATCAACTAAAAGTCAAACTTGAATAAAAACCTGTCGGTCTCCCACTAATCGTAGAATCATTGTTCAATCATCCTTCATGTCTGTCCTTGATTATGGTGACATGTTGTACTGTCATGCAGCCCCATCTGCCACAGTTAAACCCAATCTATCATAATGCACTGCGTTTTATCACCGATGATCATTCAACACATCACTGCTAGCTATATCAAAAAGAACACTCACCTAATGTTATTCATCTTCAAAGCACTTCTTAATAGACTTCCAAATGATCTCACTTTTCATAACCTTACAACTTCAACACACAATCCAGTCTGATGTATCTAACCTTAGACATTCCATTTACATGCAAAAACATTGGTAGAACAAGCTTCAGTTCTTCTGCTCCATTCATGGAATGAAATACAATCTGCCCTCAAACTTGAGTACCTCATTTGCTGTGGAGAGTTTCAATCTCTATAATCTGATTATTATCCTGATTGTTGTAACTGTCGCCGTTAATTTCTGTTAATTCTGGTTTCTGTCTGCGCTGTTCTGTCTCTGCCATTGAAATGTACGCAGGTCTTTCTCCTCTCTGGATTTCAATGAGCCTGCCTGGTAAAACTAAGTTTAAATTCATTAAATTAAATGTTTCTGGATTAAATGAGCCCACCCGTGCGTTATGTCCTCCTGTGTCAAGGCATCACCAAATGCAATATTGTAGTTACACTGAACATAAATATAAATGCAACACTTGTTTAAAACATTTTCTATATACACAAAATACCTATTTATCTCAAATATTGTTCACAAATCTGTCTAAATCTGTGTTGATGACCTGCTGGATATTGGCTAGGAACAAGAATACGCTGTAGTATACGCCAATCCAAAGCATCCCTAACATGCTCAATGGGTGACATGTCCGGTGAGTATGCTGGCCATTCAAGAACTAGGATGTTTTCAGCTTCCAGGAATTGGGTACAAATCCTTGCAACATGGGGCCATGCATTATCATGCTGCTACGTGAGGTGATTGTCGCAGACAATGGCCACAACAATGGGCCTCATTATCTTGTCACGGTATCTCTGAGCATTCAAAACACCGTCAATAATATGCACTGGTGTTCGTTGTCCATAACATTCACTTGCCCATACCATAACCCCACTGCCACCAGCAAACCGCTCACCCACACGATGCCACACACGCTGTCTACCATCTGCCCTGAACAGTGAAAACCGGGATTCATCCATGTAATTGAACACCTCTTCAACATGCCAGACGCCATCGAATGTGAACATTTGCCCACTCAAGTCAGTTACAACAACAAACTGCAGTCAAGTCGAGATGATGACGAGCATGCAGATGAGCTTCCCTGAGATGATTTCTGACTGTTTGTGCAGAAATTCTTTGGTTATGCAAAGCAATTGTTGCAGCTGCTGGTCTCAGACAATCATGGAGGTGAACATGCTTGTGGTCTGCGGTTGTGAGGCTGGTTGGATGTCCTGCCAAATTCTCTAAAACATCTTTGGAGGCGGCTTTTGTATTGAAATGAACAGCTCTGGTGGACATTCATGCCATCAGCATGCCAATTGCACGCTCCCTTAGAACTTGTGACATCTGTGGCATTGTGCTGTGTGATCAAACTGAACATTTTTAGAGTGGCCTTTTATTGTGGCCAGTTAAAGACACCTGTGCAATAATCATGCTGTCTAATCAGAATCTTGATACGCCACACCTGTGAGGTGGGATGCATTATCTCTGCAAAGAAGAAGTGTTCACTAACACAGATTTAGACCGATTTGTGAGCAATATTTGTGAGAAAAAGAGCTTTTTGTGTTTATAGAAAAAGTTTTAGATCTTTGGGTTCAGCTCAAAAAAAAATGGGAACAAAAACAAAAGTGTTGGGTTTATATTTTATTTTGTGTATATTATCCATTCAACCTTTAGCGACTGTCTACAGCGTAGGCAAGTTATCTCCAACCATACATAATCGCCTATATTTAGTGGGTGTTAATATCCATCCCTGGGGTGCACGTTAGGGCGAGGCAGGTTCTTGTTTATCATGCTCATTTGTATGCAAAACGCATGGATAGAAATAGGTTGTCATGCACACATTACTGAGCTGTTTGTACCCAACGTGATGCCACTGGCTGGCATTTCTGAAGAACTTGTTCGGAGTTATGGAAGCAGAAGATGATTTGCTGCTGAGTCACACTTTAATGATTGATTAGTTTTGTCACATTCATTCACACACAGCCTGAGAATACTTTTTCATCCTGTCTACATGTTTGTTTGTTTTTTTTTATATCACGCATGCCACATGTGGCAGCTACGTCTGCTACCTTTGTATGTGGCTCCAGACTAACAAACAACCCTTCTTTTCCATCATCACACCACCAACTATAATTTGTTTTTACCCTCCCCGTAATACCAGCACATATCCTGAGTACATTATGCATACTTTCATCCATTATAGACCATTTGCAGTTGCAGCATCTTTAAGCACACAGTGTTCTTTCCCCATCACCTGCTCTACAGCTTGTGCACTGTCAGACACTACTGAAAATGTGGCTCTCTGCAATGCTCTTTTAATGACTGTTTTTTGTTGTTTTTATAATTTTTTTGCTTATTCTTTTGCAATCTTACTTTTCTGGGTACTTTTTTTGAATGCATATCCTTTGAGTATTTCATTCTAATGCGTGGTGAAAGCAATTTTTTTCAATATAAAAAAGAGGTACGGACAAAAGAATCTTTTTAAAGAAATAGATAGCATTAGATAAATCAAAATGGGTATTGCACTTTAAATTACACTTAAATGAGCAATCATGGCAGGGTTTTTTTATGCAATTAAAAACAAAATGTACTTTTCTTACATGCCTTTTCTTGTCTTTTTGACTCTCGCTTCATCTGTGCTGCACACACAGCTTCCCGACTGTTATACATACACACACGCACGTACGCGCACACACATTTATCTTTGTTCCCAGACACGGCTCTGTGTTTCAGCCATCAGTGAAACCACTTTGAATGGTCAGGCTTCATAGTGGACAAGAAGGAACATGCTGTGCTCAATCACACCACTCTTTTCCTGTCCAATAGATGCTCACTGCATTTCATTCCCAGTAAGGTAATGTGAATTGAGGGACTGCACTCAAAAAGGTGATTGAGCATAGCTCAAAGAGGGTGTCTGGCTGTCTAGCCTTCAACTTTGACGAGAAAAGAGGGAAGAACAGATACAACACCACAAATGTTCCTCCCTCACTCCTTTCCCAGGGAACTTAAGAGGCAGAGCAATTAATCTGTGGCTGTTTGTCTTAATTTTTATTTTAATTCCCCCAGAAAACCTTAAAAGGGGGAAACGTTAACCCCCGTTAACACTTTTTTACACCTTTTGCTTCCTTTTGACAGTAAATATCTCTTTTTCGGGTTTTTTTCCCATTTTAGTAATTTCTCTGAGACTTTTATCCAATTTTTGCCCCTTTTAATCCAAATAAGCTATCTTTTGGCCAATAAATATCACTTGTTTCCTTTTTTCCCGACATTTTGCCACTTTTTGTTCCACATTTTTGCCCTTTTTCACTATTGTTTGCCACCTTTTGCTCATTTAACTACCCTTTGCCATTTACTGTACATACTACCTGCTTCCTCTTTATTTGCCCATTTTTGGCCACTTGTTAATATGGCTGCCTCTACTCACTCATCAAAAAAAAAAAAAAACAGGTAGCGGACAGACCGGCCTACTTCTGGTTGACGGCCCACCGGGACGATGCCAAAACAGGGAACCAGGATTACAGGGTGGAAATCTGAGTGGACTCGTACTGTATGTCTTGTGTGGGTTCAAAAGACAATGAACATTCTCATGCAGTATCAGTAACTTTTAGGAATAAGAGAACAATACGGGCAGTCCTTGGGCAGTATACAAAAAATTATACAATTTTGTTGAGCAAATTTGCAAACTTTAAAGTTATCTCAGACAAGCTGAAAACTACACGCTAGAGGGCCTGAAGACTATAGTATACAGTATATATATTAAAAAGACATGTGGGCCTTATGAGAATAATGTTGTCATTCATTATGATGAGATATGGAAAAATGGCTTTGATTTCTTTAGATAAGATTTCCGTGGCCTTTTCCCAGTACAGTATATTTGGTGAAGCAATATGAACAAGACTACCACTTTTCTATCAACTTTTGGTTTAAGTCAATCACAGTCTTTATTCTTAGCAGGTCCCCTCTTTGGAAGTTGTACACGTTCCTGTTTTCTACTTTTCCTACAAGAATTTTGGGAGTTGACAGATGTCGTGGAGTTGTTTTACAAATGTAGAACATAATAATCACAAGAAGCTGCTTGTGTGCTCATTGAAACGCTAGCAAGTACAGCTCCGTTCATTTATCTACAACTTAAAGCAGTTTTTCAATTTGCTCGTCTCAAGATTGAAGGAGTGTTATTACTGATGGATCTTTAATGTCTCACTAATGGGGAAGGTCTGCTCATGGGACTGATAAGTGGTCTCTGTCCAAAAAAAAAAAAAGTTTAATTTGGTCTAGTAAAATCAAAAGGGCTTTCTGTGATCTCTAAAGACTTGCGAGCCTAAGTGTGCTTTTTAAAATCTCACGATCTGAGCACCAAAATAAATGGGCAGATCATTTAAAAAGAGAATTGCCAGTTTGTATTCTTTTCTACTCAATAAACAGTTGTTTCTTTTTGATTTCAATACACCAGAACAGATTGGACCTGTAACCAAATCACCATAGCAACCTAACTGTTTTTTCAATGCCTACTTTGGTGGCAAATATTTGCATCTTGGGCTGAACGCATATTAGTTTGTATTGCTTTGAAATAAAGGGATCGCAACCAGGTATGGTTTTATTCTCATGTCATTCTTTTAGTATGAATTGGATTAACATGTAGAAAAAATAGTTGAAACAACATATATGAAAATAATGGATGCACATGCTATGGAGCTCCATATATTTAGTGTACTAAGCCAAGTTCAAGCATAGGTAAAGGATCCATCAGCACTGAGGGAGCGAAAGATGCTGACACAGACTTTTGTTTTTGGGTTGTTTTCATCCTCCCTGATAAACCATATCCATCCATTCATGTTGAGGGCTTAGGGTAGCATCTTTCTATACATACATTAAGTTCAATACAATACTTTTCCCATATGATACAATGAAAGACAAAATCATTTACATAATAATTACAAAATCCCATCAGCCACCTCCACAATACATAACAAGCATTATCAATGAGGGCTTACAAACTCATTTATAACATTTGAACTTTTCCACAAGTATAAGTATTTTCTTGGGATTATATGTGGAAAAACCATTTTAAAAAGGTGCCACATATTTTAAAAGTGGGAGGAAAAAGTGACATACTGTATATATATATATATATATTATAAAGGGTGCAGAACCACACCTCCTACCCATCAGTCCTCTGGGTGAGAGAATTGTCTCCATGTGCTCACCACAACGCAAGATATTCAAGTTTTATGATTTAATTTTTCTAAGTTTTAACCTCGATTATTAAACTACTGAGTACACTTAGCATTTTACATTTTAGTCTCATCTACCCAGTGCACTTAATTACATGTTTGCTGTGTTCTCAACAAACTGCAAATGAGACTTCTCATGGTGTTGTCTCAACAATGTCTTTCTACTTGTCACTCTTCCATAAAAGCTGGATTTGAGCAGTGCACGACTGATAGTTGTCCTGTGGACAGATTCTTTTCCAAAAGTTACCAGAGGCCTATTGGCTGCTTGTCTGAGCAATGTTTAGGTGGTAGCTGGGTTGCGGTTGTGAGACACTCTTTCCATTTTCAGATCATACATTGCACGGTATTACTCCATACTTTTTTTAAAATAACAAACTCTTCCACAACTTGGAACACTTGGTCTTCACAAATGTTCTCTAACAAATGTTTATGGCCTTCTTCTTCTCTGAAATTCATGGCGGACTACAAACCAGTCATTGGAGGTCCATGCCACCAGCTACTGCATTGGAGTATGTAACTTCATGCCTCAGGACAATTACATTATCCTAATAGTGTGAAGAAAGGTAAATAATGGCCTCCAAACTAGTTGTTGATTTACTCCCTCCAAAACAGACTCAGTGTTCCAGTCTCACCCAGCTCATGACTGTCTCTCAATATTTCCCTCTCAATGTTATACTTGTGACATTTAAACAACATGTTCTACAGACTCACTCACACCACACTCTATACATTCAGTTTGGACCAATGTGACCAAACGTAATCTTGTAAAAGCTGTGCTTTATTTCATAAAAATGAATAACTAAACTCCAAAACCACTTTTTTCTGCTGAATACAAATATATTTGGGTATGAAATAGTGCTGTTAATTGATCCTGGTCCAACTCTCAACATTTTAGTCAAAGTTTTTCAATTTAGCATATTATGTTGTAAAATGTCAGAGTGACTGCCCTCTATGGGTTGAGACCTGGCTATTACAATTGATTTTTGCTATTGGCTAAGAACAAGATCATGTGACATTTTGGGACCATCTTGCATCATGAATGAGCACTGTTAGCCCCGCCCCTTTTTAACAAAAAACTAGCAGCTGGTGAGTAGGTTGGATTGAGAGAAGAGTGAATACAGAGGTATATTAGGTAGTGAGTAGCTAGTTAACATAGCATGGATTGTTCATTGGATCATTTATTGTATAGACTGGGCGTGTCTTAACTGCTCCAGGAGCCCCGCCCATAATCAAGGCATTTTTTGAATTTCCTTCCATGTGACAGGTCAGGAGAAAATAGGGGTTAAGTTATTCTTTAAGGAACAGACTGATTTTTTTTTACTTTGTACAGTTGTCAGCCTTTAGTGTGACTATCCCATATATGCTGTCATTCACCCAGCATTTCTTCTTATTTGCTGCATTGAATTGTTAAAATATTATTTTGAGAGAGAGCATGTTTAGCCAGCCTTTCTGCAGCTTCATAACCATCAACTCCCATATGAGCTGGAACCCAGCAGAAGTAAACCTGTAATCATAGCCGTCGCAAATTTAACAACATCCTATATACTGCAGATCTATCATCAGGTCCTCCAGAGCAGTAACACCATTATTTTGTAATGCTGACGCTGAATCAGAGCAATGACCACCCACAATGGTTTGACCTCTTCTACCCACTGTAAACTTAAATTAATAGCAATGATTTCTGCAGTATAAATGTAATTTATTAATTAGTAATTACATTTATTGAACTCAGGGACATGGCTATGGCTTTCACTGAACTGCAGCATTTATACAGAGATTAGATTAAACACAGGTTACTGCTGAAGACACTTGGTTTCACTGGATTTTATTCAGATATTGAAAGGGTTCTGCCACACTTTTCACTTGGTTTTACCTCCAACAAGGAGGTAATATTGTCCTCAGCTGTGTTATTTGTTTGTCGGTTGGCAGGGTTAAGTCAAAAGTACGTAATGAATTTTTGACGACATTTTAACCAAAGATAGACCTAATGCCATGGAAAATTCCATTAAATTCTGGAGGGGATCTAGACCAATTTACTGATTCTAGATCACTTTAAAAAAAAAAAAACTAGCGCTCATTATTGGGGGAATTCAGATCTTAGTTTGTAACTGACTGATCTTTATCAAATTTGACTCTGTTATTTTGGGTTGGTTCCTTATTTACCCCAAGGGATCAAATCAGATGATTGCCCTTTTCATCACAATTTCTTGAAGAAAATAGGGGTGCCCATAAAACTGGACCTACTGCATCATTATTGCATTGTCTTACAAGCCTTTAAAGTGTGAGTGATCAGGATCACTGATCCAGATAACTGAATATCTGGCAAGGAAGAGGTTTTATTTTTTTGTAATATTTGAAAAACAATGTAATGTGTTCCTTCCACTTTACAGTTATGCAGAAAACCGTGATAGCCTATTTCATACAATTTCAAAACAACACTATTGCAAACCACTGCATATGCTTCCACCCCATCAATAGGTGAGCAGATACTCAAACAATAGCCACAGCTGCCACACTGATCAGTGAGATATACATGAGAAAATCATTTTATTCCAAGGCTGACAGACACAGAGTGAAAGAGAATGTTTGAAAAACAGAAATTGAAGGCAACGGTCATTTAATCTTTTTAATTCAACTAGAGAACAATGAGTTGCTTTAAGTATGAATGCGTTATAAAAAATAAAAAAAAGCCTTGAATTCACTAAAATACACAATTTTGTCGCTGTGTATTGCCCTCTGTGATTTATAGTCAAGAAAATGGTAAATGTTGCATTTTTTGTGGTTGTTGAATATAAAAACCAGAAGTCATAAGATCCCACTCTACTTTACGAGATAATTATATGCATTCTCGTTGTTTTGATAAAAGATTCAACAGCAGCCAAAAATCTTCAATAGCATATCTTAAAGGAAAGTCAAGCAAAGTGTCTAAAGTGAAGTCTCAGTAAAAGTAAGAAAAGTTTTGTTTGGATAATTTTTTCAATCTTAAAGTTACTGATGGAGACCTGAACGTAGGCTATCTCACTTACAAGACTGATCGGTGTTCTTCACCTCTAAGGCCAAGTACAGACATTTTTCTTTAAAAAGCATCAGATGACAGACAGCACAGACCTAAGTTGTATGGTACACGTAGAGCTAAAAAACCTCTCCAGACATTTGAACAGCAGGAGAGACGGAGGTTCCAGAAGTGTAATTACCAGTGAGGCGTTTGAATGACTTTACTGTAGCTGTGTGACATTATGCAAATCTGAAAGAAATGATTTGTACATTTTCAATGCACTCCATCTGCAATAAAAACTAACAGGAAATATTCACCAAACTATAATTAAAGTACTTTGCCTGTCCACTTACATTCATTTGCAAAAATTAGGTTTTAAAAATAATAAATAAATAAAAAAAACTGCCAGATTGTTGGAGATTGCATGCCACCATCTTCAGGCCCAGACACTATAATATAATTCATTGCAACGTGTTGAGTATTTTATATGGTTTGGTAGACTGGTTCACTTTGTTGGGTGGGTGTCTGGTCTTAACTAAGTAGCGGTGCGTGATGTGTCGCTGCTCGTCACAGCTTCAGGTAGACTGTGACGAGCAGAGCTACGTGTGTGAGTGGCGTCGACAGCTCTGAGCTCTCGGTAACAGCAACAGATACTTACCAGCGGGAATGTTTTTGATGATGTATCTCCCTCTAATCACGTCTCTAACGTACATACAGCTCTGAGCACAGGTATATAGAAGGTGAGATGAGCCACTTATGAAAAAACAATGTTCTGCTCCGTCCACAGCTTGAAAAAGACGGCGATGACGTAACCGACAATTGTCGACAAATACATTTGTCGGTGACTAATTCTGTTATCGATTTTTGTCGATCGTTGCACCCTTACCATCAGGGTAGTTAAAACTCATCTAAAAGCACATTTGAATGTAAATTACAACAGCTTCTTCCTAATTTCTGAACTTCCCTGCAAATTAGTTAGCTGTGCACTCAAAGCGTCTCCTATAATGAGGAGCTTAAATGCTAATCGAGTTCAAATGTCCTTTAGTTCAATTTTGACTGTTTTTTTAGGAAGAGTGGTAGACTCAGCAGGTCGCAACAGGACATCCAAGTTTGTACACAGCTTTTAGAGGCTTCCACTTGAAACTCCATAAATCTTACACAAACAATGTGCTTGATCTTGAAGTATTTTCGGATTCTTTATCAGTAATTAGTTTTATTTTGTTGTTAAGTACCGTACGATAGTGAGAAAAGAAGAAACGCAGTTTGCTACGAATAAAACAACATTAAGTTGAATGACACGTTAAATTAAATGACTTAGGCCAGTTAACAGGCCCTGCTGAGCTATTTCAAAATCTCATTAAGACAAAAGTTGTGCGAAGAGAAGAATGCACTGTTTTAAAGGATTTACTAATAAATAATTAAATTAAACGTTAAACCTTGTGAGTTCAAATCTCAGAAAGGCTGTGTTGGTTGGGTTTTGAATTCAGGGGCCTGTACTACAAAACTGGATAAATATATTCAGGATATTTCTCCATTAGGAGGCTTTACTTAACCAAATATTCACAAACACAAAGCAGCTGTACAGTAGTCCCTTGTTTATCGCGGGGGTTACGTTCTAAAAATAACTCGCAATAGGCGTAATCCGCGAAGCAGTCAGCTTTATTTTTTACAATTATTATACATGTTTTAAGTCTGTAAAACCCCTCACCTCACACTCTGCACTTTTCTCTGTTCACTCTCAAAGTTCAAACCTTCATAGATTTTAAAACATAAAACCTTTTTTAAACATTCAGCACTTCAGAGTCACACTGCTAGTGATCAGACATTGATGCAGAACACGTCAACATGGACACTGGTCTGTTCACCCATTCAACCATGGATTAGAAGCTGTGTGTTACCGCCTGGAGCTGTATGACACGGCCTTTATAACCGGGACCGGACTAGGAAGGATTAGGCGTGGAGGTGGTAGTTGCAGATAAAAGTTATCTCTGTAGCACTGAGCTAGGATAGCATTAGCCACTAATCACACTGGCTTTTTTCACTGGTGGTTTATGTTTATGAGAAGAGAAAAAGGAGTGCAGCTCCTCGCTTCAGCAGGCAGTGAAACTCACCGAGTTGAATGTATCGCTGGTGGGTGGACGCAGCATTAGCCAATCAGGACACAGAACACAATGCACGTTCATACACTGTAAAAAAATGCATGCAAAATTGCACTGTAAAAAAAATCTGCGAAACACAGAGGTCGCAAAAGGTGAACTGCGATTTAGCGACGGACTACTGTACTACGAAGCTGAACAGCACCACTCAATCCACTGCTTTATATCCAGACAAGCGTGCACTGAGCCACTAGTTTTCTCGGTGCATCACTACAAACAACAGACTTTTGAGTCCACGGAGAACACGTGGTGTCCGCCATGTTGTAAACACGGCAGCGTCTGAGCTGCTACGAGAAGCAGGAGGGTCAAATGCCATCGCGCTGCTGGTCCTTTAAAACTTTTTTACTTGATTTTATTTTGGGAATCTTGAATTTTATATCGCCGTTTTTATCATTTCCTAGTCACTGTGTTTTTGCCTCTTAGAATATTTGTATATTATGTCAACCATATTAAAATTTTCATTTTTTTTTTAAATTAATTCGGTAAAACTTAAATGAAAACTTTTGATCATCCGCAAACTCCACATATGGCAGCCATGTTGAAAGTCTCAGCTCTGTCTGTCCCTGAACCGCAGAGATATTTGAGCCACAGACACTCAGAGATTCCTTGTTTTATAGATCGAGAAAAAAAACATAATCCAAAAATGAAACTAGCAAAGAACCCAGGTATCTTCTAACAAATGGAATTTACTTCTTCCTTCCAGCCTGCCACCTTAATTTCTTTGTGCTTTGGTCTAAAGCTCCACTGCATCCCACCTAACCTGACAATTAGAATGTTTAAATGGGTCTGATTATTTCCAGGTTTAACGGATTATTCCTCATTAGTTGAACCTGTACTCTGCAGCCTCTGTCATTATATAGATGGATGGATACAAAACATTACATTTTTTTCTCAATTGTTTACATTTTACTAGACTTATGAACTAAATATCCTAATGCATAATGCCATCTCCCAAAAGACACACCCATTTCCATAAACTGTTAACTATATTGAGCTGTTTACACACATGATGCAATTATTGTTACAGTACAGTACAGCTGTCTATACAGTAAAACAAACCACATATATGATCATCAACCATTTGTACCCCCTAGTAATGTGTTTTGGAGCAGTCATTTAGTGCTCTTCCATATTTTCTAATATTACCTCCGCCAAGCGCAGAGTGGAAGGTTATGTTTTACCCTGTGTTTGTCTTTCAGCAAGATTACTTGAAAGGTTATGAACGAATTTGGATGAAATTTTCAGGAAATGTTGGTAATGGGACAAGAAAAGTGATTAAATTTTGGTGATGTTATGGCTTATCAAAAATGAGGAAATGCCACTCGTGGATATAGAGCTTTGCCTGAGCCTGGTCTTTTAAGCGCAGTGGCTTATGGGTAATGTAGACGTGGTTGGGAAGCTAGTTTATGTGATACCTGCATGACAGCAGAGACCATAGATGTAACCAGCCAATCCGGATTCAGATTTGCTGCGTGATTAGCGAGCAGGAGTTTGTCTCTGCATTGGACAGCAACACGCCGAGAGCGGTATCAATATTTTGCTGTGGACTGTAGTACAGAGGTTGGAATTTTTGGTAAGAATATTTAGCCGTTGTGTGGCGCAATTTCAAAGGAGATGTGAGTTAATTTATGTTGTCATCTTGTGTGTTTGGGTGAATGTTATTTTAGTGGTCCTTTAGTGTTTTTTTTGTTGTGCTTTTGTATATTTTATTGTTCTTTTGTGTATTTTTCTTTCTATCCTGTCATTTTTGTGTGTATATGTTGTTGTCTTGTGTGTGTTTTAAGTGAATTTGTCTTTTTTAATGGTCCTTTATTGTGTTGTTGTTGCTGATGTGTTTTTTCATATTTTTCTGTAATTTGTGTGTATCGTTCATGTGATGAAAGGAAGACAGACAGACTTATGTGTCACTATAAATACAACCTAAATCACGGCCTCAGATTTTCCTAAATTTGTTTAAATATTTCCTATTTGGTTTTTTTCCCTGATAATCAGACTCATTACTGGCCCAAAAAAACTTCCTGAAATCATCATTAGCTTCATTGTCAGGTTGCAGTTTCTTAAAGCTTTCCTTTTAAAAATGATGAGAAATACAAATTGAAAATCCTGAAACGAAAATGGCAACGTTCTTATTATTTCTAAAGTTATTTTAAGCAAAATTAAGCAGAAACTGCTTGTGTAGAAATGAGTTGCTTGGCGGAGGTCTGCGCTCTCTGAGTGTTTGTCTAGTTTCTACGTGTTTTTCTCTGAAGTCAAACAGCGACCTGTTCCTCACGAGATGATCTTTGTTGATGAAGCAGGATTTGACCTGACGAAGAGAAGAAGAAGGGGTAGGAGCATAATTGGCCAATGGGACATCGCCCATGTCCCTGGCCAGCCAACAGGGAATATCACTAGGTGTGCCACCATCAGCTACCAAGGAGTCCATCCTTGGTAGCTGATGGTGGCACAGTTCTTCTCCTTACTTTCCTTGATGGTCTGCAAGGCCTTATATATCAGTTAGAACAGAGGGAGCCAGCACAACTACAGCAACCATGCTACGTTGACATTTGGGACAACGTAAGTTTCTATCGTAGGTGCTCTAGTTCGTGACTGGTTCACCAATAACCCCAGGTTCAGCAATATCTTTCAACCAGCATATTCCCGGTATCTCCACCCCATAGAGGAGTTTTTTCAGTGGTGGAAAGTGTATGACAGAGGCCCCAACATTCTAGCTCACATTCTCCAGGCCATTGAGGAGGTATGTTTGGACATAACAGTAGATACATGCCAGGGGTGGATCTGGCATACGACAGGTTTTTTTTTCCCCCGCCGCCTGGTAAGGGCCAATATACAGTAGCATGTAATATGGATGAGGTTCACTGGCCTGACCAAGACCAGAAACACAATGCTATACAAGAGTGAAATATTTTCTGTATTTGCCATTTTCTGTATTTATATTTTTGAGTAAATATGTTTTTCTTCTTTGTTTCTTCTGAATAAAAATAGTTGTCAATTGTATTTTTCAGAGGTTTTATGAGGGAGAACCAGAATTCCCATTATTTATTTTAGGTTTTGGTGGCAGTAGTTATGAATTGATCACTGCAGTGTTGAAGATTTTGTTATAGTGTGTGTGTTTTTTTGGACTATTGTGTGATGTGTGAAGGCAAAGTTTGATTTTGACCTGGAAGTTTGACGTTTGGGGAGTTGAGTGTGCAGTTTTGGATTGGTGTATAAAGTTTTGAGGAATGGAACTTGGTTTCTAAGGCAGTGGTTCTCAAACTTTTTTGACTCAAGTACCCCCTTTCTCTAACTTCTACCCCCTTTGTCTGACTACAACATTTTGCTCAGTATTCTGTGAAATAACAACTATAAAGCATAATGATGGAAGGAATCAGTGATAACACACTTTAAAGAATCTCATTTTGTAAATAAGTGGAATAAAAAAGTATTTCAGCTTAGATTTGTTTCTAAAGTGTCCTTCATTTATGGTTATCTTGCCCCTGATGTGGGACCAAGACTGACCCAGTTCACGTGTGTTTTTCTCTTTAGGGTGTTTTTGTTGTTGTTTTGTGTGTTGCTGGTAATAGTATGTTTCTCTCTTAGTGTGTGTGTTTTTGGTGTCATTTTGTGTATTTTGTTGTTGTTTTTCTGTTATTTTTATTATACAGTAATTTTTCTCTTATTTTGCACATTTTATTGTTGTTTTGTGAGTTGTTGGTAATATTTGTTATGATTTTAATGTTTAACTAAAGTTAAACATTATAAAACCCCATAGTTTGAATGCTTTTATTTGTTATTTTCCTCTATCTCAAGTACCCCTTGTAGTGCCATCGCGTATCCCTATTTGAGAAACAATGGTCTCACCCAGGGATATTCAACTGGCGGCTCGTGGGCCAAAACTGGCCCATTCCTCAAACTCATCTGGCCTACGGCTTATCTATCCATAGATATTGAATAGATTTTTTAATGTCCGCAAAAAACTGTACACACGTGGCTTTATGACACTTTACGGCACTTTGTGACACTTCGTGGCACTCTGACAGTTTGCGGTATTTTGTGACATTTTCCGGCACTGCAGTTTTTTTTGTGACTATGCCCTTTTTTAAAAAATTAAAAAATGTCTAGAGATACGTTAAATGTAGCCATAGCCCCCGGGACTATGGGTACGACCAATGACGTTGCCGGACCTTTTCTACATAAACGTAATGTGCCTGTGTTTTCACTGTCATTACAGCCGAGTGGTCAAAGGCGTCTGACTCAAGAATTCTTTCTTCTGCTGTTGTGGGTTTAACACATTTAACACGGCAAATTCCACCTTTAAAAATACATATACGACAAAAATAAACATTTTTGGGTATTTCCTGGGTTAGGGTTAAAATAAAAGGGTTATCAGGGTAACTAAAAATAAATATGAGCTAAAATGCAACTGACAGAACTTTTAAGTCACATGGTGCACCTATTACGTGACCTAAACTGACCAATGAGGGGCGCTGTGTATGCATAGAGTGGCAGGCTATACGTTTAACGTATCCATAGCCACGGCCTAAAAAAGCTGAAGTTAGTTATGTTTTTTAAAATGTCTTGCACAAAAAGCCAAGTTGTTGTTGTTGTTGATTTCTTGCACAAAAAGCCAGAATGTGCCATTACTGTTATGTAATGAAACCAGGAATTGGTCATGTTTTTCAGCTTTTTTATTTATTTTTTTGCACTTTTTAACCAGCAGGTCCTGCCATTATTATCTAATTAAACTCGAAGCGTGTACAAATTATTAAAGCTGCTTGTATTTTGTATTACTTGTACAAAAATCCAACTGGTGCTGTTTATAGTATTTAAAGAGATGGTGCTTTGTGTCAGTTCAATACTAGAGTAACTGTACCAGGAAAGTCCGACCCACAAACAATAGCCTTCCGACAATATGGCCCACAGCAAAATGTAGTTGAATAGCCCGTCGAAGCAATCGAGAAAAAACTGTAAGATACAGTAAGCTTTGCTAATATAGATCTTTTAAGTGTTTGTATATAATTACTGCCTTCCTCGGTGGAAGGATAACACATAATATGACAAAGTAGAACATCTGCATTGAGTATTTTCACACCCGGTGTGGCTAAATCACAGCGTGATCTAAATGGTGATTTTCTCTGCCATAGTTTGCCAGCTAATTCAAGCCCTGCTCTCCTCCCCGACAACATTTACTCAGCTTCACAGAATGGATAAACTGATATTCTATGTAGAGATGTTTGTAGAGCAGATGAACACACAGAAGGCCCCAACAGTGATGCATTCATTATAAATTAGGATAGGCAGTGTCTGTGTGGTTTGTACCTAGTTAAAACACTGGCAGTGAGAATAGAAGAGGGGTTTGCGGTTTGAGGAAACATAGCAGGCACAACAAGGCCATAAGTATACAAAGTCTAAATGTTAAAAGAGGAAGCTTGTAATGTGACATCTCAAATGTACTCTGTTGAGATCATAAAGTACTTGGTGTAAAAAAATGCAGACAAAAGTTGGTAAAAATTAAATACAGCACTGTGGCATCATTTTCTAATTTATTTAATTCAGATTCAGGTTTATTTGATGATGTTTAAATGGTGCTGAAAACTATGCAAAAAACTGTTGGTAACCTGCGTTTGGGAGTTTGTGCAGGTCTCCCTTTCTTAGATCTGTTTAGTAAAGCTAAAAATTTCAATTTTTGACCTTTTCGTGCCAAGTATAAATGCACGATTAGTTGTTGGCTGAGGAGTATCGCTGTCCTGGGCAAAACAAGGCACATTCTTAATCAAAAAGCATTGCACACTCTTTGTTGTCCACTTGTTTTACCAAATTTGAGTTACTGTCTAGAAGTTTGGAGAACTACATACAGGACTAACGTCTAACCATTATTCATAATGCAAAAATGAGCCATCAGACTGATACATAACGCAGCAGAGAGAGAACACACACGTGCATTATTCTTAAAAACACCAGATCTCATCCAAGTCAAAACTGTCCAAATGATTTATTAAGCAAGCAAAGGTGCACTTCCAAAAGGGTTGTGGAAAAGATTTTTAGAGAGAGAAGGGGAACATAATTTAAGAGGAAAACTACATTTCAAGATGCAATATGCCAGAACAACACAGAAAAGGATGAGTATAACATAAATTATGGAACTGCCTAAAGGATTAAATAAATAAAAGCACCAACGTGAAGCAGTTTAAAAAAAGCTTTTTAAATCATATATCATAAGTATAAGAGCAATAATTTTACCTTGGACAGCAATAACATATAATGTATAAATAATGGTATTAAATATATGAATACTTAATATATACTTAGTATATATTGTGATAGAGAATATCATTAATCTAAATATTGCCACACTATATTTTATAGTTAAAATGTAATTGATTACATTTGTGCAGTAAATATTAAATAGCATATCATTCATATATACATATGTGTGTAAATGTGTGAACGTATATGTAGTTTATATGTTTGATGTGCATGAATAGTAACATTATTTTCCTAATTATTAGTACATTTTTTATATTATTTGAGCCTTGTTTTGATGTTTGTGATGAGGTAAGTGTGTATAAGCGTTTGCTTCAGCTGACAAGTTGGACAATTAAGTGTTGTTTGTTCTGTTTTTTTTTGTTTTTTTTCCTCTGAAGAATGCTGAAATAAATTCAAATTCGACATCCCTGCTAAGGTACAACAGAATCCTATGACTAATCCTAAAATCCCAAATCCATGTAAGAGTTGATCATAATCATTTCTGCCTTCAACTAACTTTCTAATCAAAAGATTAAATATGCCCCAATAAGCATATAATGTAGACAACATACAATAAGTAGCTATACGACCTGATACATACAGTATCCCAATATTATTCAGGTAATTATTAATTAATTATTCAGGTATTATTCAGGTATTTAAAGGAAGATTTCTTTGGTGGCATGTATTTATTAGGATGTGTGCGTACATTCATTTATTTTTGTTTTGATGAAAATGTGCATCCTCATAAAGACTACATCCACTTAGTTGGCAGGAGGTGCCCACACAGGTCTTTTTTTCTTTACACAAAGAAATCACACTGCATTTTGTGTTAATTTGCTTTCCTGGAGGCTAAAAGCAATAACGCCAACACATTCTCCGATGAAAAAGGCCTAATAGGCAGATTTGACCGAGGCCCTAAACAACATGCTGTCTCAGTATCCTCTGTAGAACTGACAAATTTAAGCTTCTAAATGTATCTAATAAATGCCTGTATGAATGTAAGCCACAGGCACTTTGTCCTTCTATAAATTACTACACGTCATGATGGTCACATCGTGGTTATGCTAAATTGGGTTTTTTTTTTTTTTTCTCTCGTGCACATTTATTTGGGCCTTTTTTTGAACAGTCCAAGCAGTTAAAGCTATGCTTAGTTGCAGGGCTGGTGGAAAAAAACAATGAAGTATTAATGAGAGAATTATTTTTGATCCCTAAACAGGCAGCTAGTGCCCTTTAGCCAGTGTGTTGAACTAAACTACAACAGTGTGCGCAACTATAATTATGTCATTATGCTTTTTCATGAAGAAGTAGCTTCATCATGCTGTATTTTCTCTTCAGTTTTTGTTTTGTCATAATTATCTGAATAAAACCATTAAACACTGACAGTTTTTCTTTTCTATTCGTTTTTTCTCAAGCAGAAAACAAAATGGCAACAAAAGAAGTGATGAGAAAACACCAAACAGTCAAATTCAAGGTATGTGCAGTATGTCTGTCCTTTTTACACATACATTTCAGTCAGTGCTTTTACATGCAGCTTTTAAATGCATGTAAACAGCTTAGCCTGGCTGGTATTGGAATATCCAGAGCTCCATTTAAAGCTTCAATTATTCCATAGGCCTCGTAGATCAGTAAATCGAAGATAATTTGCTTGAAAAAAAGGATGTGCAAAACCTTTCAGACCTTTTTTAGAACAAAAATGTATTGATCTCTGAGGCATGCACTATGGATTTATTCAGATCTTAAAAATATATTATTTCCAGCAGTTTTTTTACACACCCTGAAAATGAAATTAACAATTGAGCTAAAAGTCCTCGTAGACTTCTTTTCTGCAACTTTCCCTCAGAAGGAGGAGGAGATGGATGGCGGGCGACAAGCAGAAAACACACTTTTGGACGAACAAGTAAACAAAAAAATGAATGATGCTAAAGATGCTGAACATCTTAGAAAATGCAGAGAGAAAAAAATATTTGTATCTGTTGGTATCTTCCTCTTTGGGCCTCCAATTCAATTCTGCATTTTTTGTTCTTTGACTCAAAATCACACATACGTAATCATGTTGCTTTCTCAAATGGAAGCACTGCCATCTTTTAGATGAGTAAAACAGACAAATATACACGCTGAGTCCTTGCTCAGTAATAGCAGATCCTACGGTATGTGTGGGTATTAAAGCTGGACACTCGGAGATAATGCCTGAAGACGCCTGTGTTGTTTTCTGTGTATTAAGCAGGTGAATGAAAACAACACTGTGAAAAGAAAACATTCTGACAAGCCCAGAAAAATGATCCTGGAGACTGCCAATTTTTCCAAACAATGTTTGTCTTGGAAAAAAAGAAGCATTGATGTTTATTAACATAAGAGCTCTGACTACCTGTACTTCAACCCACCCTGGTTTGTGCTAAGCTTTCACGACTGAATTTTAAAACCTGCTGTGTTGGGCTATTTTAAATCCATAATTAAATAGGACTGCAGACAACCTGAAGGTGTATTTTGTCATTTTAAGACATGGTCTTTAATATGGTGTATGAAGCGCAGATGCCTGTGTAACTAGATCTTGAACTGCCATCTTTCCATCGCTGAATTCTGAGGTTTAGAGCTCTGGAACCCGTGTACCCTTCGTTCTTTGGTTATTCTGTTTTAAAACCAAATCAAAAGAACAAATAAACAGTGTGGTTATTTTGTTTTACTGACTTAAACCAACTCAGAAATACAGAAAAATCAAAAACTGGAAAAGCAGTGTTTTTCTGTTTTAAAATTAGAATATTAATGGAAAAATGTATAGGTTATTTACATAACCCCGGTTCTCCGAGTAATATGAGTGAGATGTCTCACAATGGGAAATACACCTCTGCGTCATTCCTCAGAGGCCCAATCTCATTACACCAATCCTGATTGGCTGGTGAAATGTGTTCATCCACGGCAGGTAGTCCCACCTACTATAAGTAGAGTGGGCGGATGATACTAAAACCATTCAAATAAGCAGACCTCTTCTCACTCACCTAGCAAGAAGGGTTGTCTGGTGAGACATCTCACTCATATCAATCAGAGCACCAGGGTTATGTAAATAACCTATAGTTCTTTTTCATAACATTTGTTTCAATGTCTCACGATGGGACATGGTAGTTACCGTATTGCAGACAAGCTTATCACGCGCTACACCAGCCCGCAGGGCAAGCACTGTTCCGATCAGGACAGGAGGACCAAGCACGGAGCGCAGTCAGCAGGCCTATAGAACCGAACAAAAGTGAGGGGCAAGGACCAGCTCGCCACAACACAAATTTCCTGAACAGACACTCCCCTGAACAAAGCCCAGGATGTGGCAAAACCCAGAGTCGAGTGTGCACGCAAGCCCACAGTCGGCTACAGACCCTGACTCGTATAAGCCAAAGCGATCACCTCCACCACCTAGTGTGACAGGCATTGCTCATCAACAGGCTTCCATCTACGGGGCGGAGCCCAGAAGACGAAGAGCTGATTGCTCCTACTGAAGCTCTCTATCACCTCCATATAGAACCCTGTGAAGCAGAAAAGGCTGTGAGGTCAATAGGAAAACCAGAGCCCAACACCTTTGGCACAAAGACAAGTTGGGGTTCAGCACCATCCTCACATCGCTCGGGAAGAACTGAGCGCATGACGAGTGCATGATATCACTGACATCAAAGCCAGTTACAACACTGTCTTCAGGGACACAAACTTTAAGTTTGCTCATCCCATCGGTTCAGAAGGTGGAAGTTTAAGTCTTTCCTGCACATTTATTTGGGCCTTTTTTTAACGCCACGTCTGAGCAGTTAAAGCAATGCTTAGTTGCAGGGCTGTCGGCAGCTTCAGTGAAAAGAAACATTAAAATTAGAAAAAGTGATCCTTAAACAGGCATATGTTGTCGCCACAGAGGCACGCCTCTGAGCCTCCAGGCCCCCTAGTGTGTAGGGCTTGTTCTCCATCTTCTGTCTGTGCTGCTGTGCAGGCAGAAGGAGGGTGGCAGCTAGCTTGGCACGTGATGGGTAGCCGCTAAGCTAGCCGAGAACCAACTTGTGGCACCTGGCGACCGTCGTGGGGTGGCGAGGGCAGTGTTGTAACCGGGTCGTTAACTGGAATGTTAAGTTCAGGCAGCAACAGCCGCGGTGTGGCGTCGAGGAAGTGGTGAGCCGAGCCGAAAACTAATGTGTTGGCGGTCTGCGTTCAACGGCCGTGATGAGGCATTGAAGCAGTGCAGTACTGAACGTGGAGAGCAAGGAAGCACTGATCAACCTTCTGTGGTCAAGAGCAAAAAGCATTAAGCGGCAGCGACGGATTCCAAAAGAAGGTCCACCTGTGGACGGTTAAGCTGCTACAGACGCAAGATAACGTCGAGTGAGAAGAGGTTTTTGAATGGCATAGTTTCATCCGCCCACTCTACTTATAGTAGGTGGGACTACCTGATGAATACATTTCACCAGCTAATCAGGATTGGCTTAATGAGGTTATGCCTTTGAGAAATGACGCTTGAGGCGTATATCCCATAGTGAGACATGATATTTGGATATTTACGGGGAAATAAGAGTGAGAGCTTAAGCATCTCACATTCTGTCAGTGCAAACACAACTGTCCAAATAGTATTCAAATCAACTGGTGACTATCGACTGTGAGGCTGGTGTGAGCAACAATAGATTACACAGCTTTTTTGAGGGCACGAAAAATATTTATTTTGCACGTTATGATACCGTGAGCCACTAACAATAGCTGACACAGACGAAACTTGATCACAAGAAATGAGAAAAACCCAGTAGATTCATTACGCCACCTCTGGTTCCTTTAATCACATATCATGGGCAGGCTTTTCAGGAAATGCATTTATTTTATTTTATTATGTATTAATAACGTTTCAATTCACCAGTTCATCAGTAATGTGACTTGTATTGCATTGCTCAGTTTTTAGTCCAGTTGTAGTCCCTCCTGTCTATGGGTCCACTCTGTGTGGTGAGCTTAAAACATGAAGCTCACGTTCTAGTTTTCCTCAGATATCCATATATCACACAAACGGAGCAAGATTTAATTTTAGAACAGAAAAAAGCTGCTTATCTGGTTTCAGATTTTTCTGTAATTCTGTTTTGGTTTTAGGTCAGTAAAACAAAATAACCACACTGTCATTTTGATTTGGTTTTAAAACAGAATAACCTAAGAGCAAAGGGTACATGAGTTCTCTGGTTCTGTCATTTCTTGAACGCTTTTTCCCACTATTTCAGCCATAACTACAACATGATTGCGACGAGAGGAAAAAAGGATTTCATGTGACTGCCATCGCCATAGTTACCATTACCACTATAGTCCTGCACACTTTTTAATGCGCTTTGTTCAAGCCATGAACAAAACACCCTAATGGGTGTGAGGAAGTTCGTTAAATACGTCTGGTCTAGACATCTGACATTTATCAGCAAATTTCCCTAATCACCCAAAAGTAATACACTGATTAAAGGCATCATTTGGTAGATTTGCTAATGTTTTCTTCTCAAGGAATGTAATTTTACCAACAATTTTTCAGGACAGTGTTAAATTGGAAGAAAATAAAGTAAATAACAAAGCCAGGAGGTAAAAAGCAAGTACAGATTTGATTTATTTGAAGTTTTCAACGACTGACGACTGAAACATTTGTGAAAACAACTCCTATTCCAATCAATTTCAAGGTCATTTCTATAAACACAAACATGTAACACTTTGACATGGATTACAGAATCATCACTAATGTACATGCTTTTATCCTTTGCTGTTAAATCAAGAGTAGAGGTTTTATACACCAAAGCCACATTTGCAGGAGACAGAGCAAATGACGAGTAGAACAAAGAAGCTGACAATCACTGCCCCTAATGCCTAATTTCCATTAACAGTCATTCATCAGCTGTAATTTGTTGAGGTGATCTACTCATTTGGGTCTGTAAGGGAGGTATTAACCTAGCCAATTCATACTGATGACTCAATTCATTATCAATAGAACAGTAAATTAGGAGGTCAAACTGAGGCTGTGGCTGGGGAACAATAACGCAGCTTTAAAGGAAGCGGCACATAATGATGAGACGGTAGTAGTAACGATTAAAACGTGACGTTGAATGTACTATAAGATGTCTGTGAATACAAATGTTGTGATCCTCGTGTTGCCTTGGCGTGCATTGCTGAAGCAAATAACCCAGACTACGTTTTTAAAAGTAGCCGTTTTAAAAAATCTTACTGTGAAAGGCCACTTTCCCACAAGCTTATCATGTTTACATGCTCTAATTCGATTCAACTTTATTCACATAGCGCAAATTACAACAAAGTCATCTCAATGCGCTTAACAAAATATAAAGTTCATGGTAAGAAAGAAAGAACCTAACAAGTGTTTCTGAATAGGTTTATTTCTATAGTTTTTATCATTTCTGGTCATCTACGTCCTGATGTGCGACCAAAACTGACCTTTGTGTTTTCAATTTGTGTTCTAACCAAGATAATATCTATCATGTTTTTTTAATCCTTTTGTGTGTTTTGGTGCCATTTTGTGTATTTTGTTGTATTATTCAGAATATTTGTCTTTTTTTGTGTGTTGTTGGTATTATTTAAATGATCTCAGTGTGTGTTTTTTGGGGGTTGTGTGATTGTTTTTTATGTTGTACTGTATGCTTCTCTGCTATTTTTGGGTATTTTGTAGCGATCGTGTGTATTTTTCTCTCATTTAATGTCTTTGTTGTCATGTTTGTGTGTTGCTGGTAATAATAAGTATTTTCTCTCAGTGTGTGTGTCATTTTGTGTATTTTGTTGTCGTTTGTCTGTTCTTTTCATTACTCTATATTTTTCTCTTGCCTTTAGTGTTTTTGTTGTCATTTTGTGAGTTGCTAGTAATATTAAGTATGATTATGGTTTTTAATAAGCCATATTTTATTGCTTTCATTTGTTAATTTTCCCCTCTCTCAAGTACCCCCTGTAGTGCCATTGCATACCCCCATTTGAGAAACACTGCTCTAACACAACAAAACTTGATAAATATGTTATCCTGCAGTGCACCTCCGCAGAAGGCCTGATAAGGAATCACTTGCTGCATTCTTTAGAGCATGGAGACATCTGATGTATGGGGCTATTATTGTAGCATTTTGCAAATGTGTATTCTGATCCGCAAATGTGTAAAAAAAAAAAATAAAAAAAATGTTGGTGTCACCAGATCCACTCATTTCTAAATGCGATTGATCTGTATGCTTAGGCAGATCGGTAAATGCGTACTTGGATCTCCCAAAATGCATTGCAACATGTCTGTGTAGAACTTTAGTTATTAGGTTATGATGTACTCTTTAAGAGGGGACAATAAGGGATCCATTCATTAATTTCTATACTCACTCATCCTATTAGACACACAGCCACCCATTTACAAGCTTATTACACACAGTAACAGACAGACTCAAACAGGTACCTTATAAATCACAGTTGACCAAAGTTACATCTATTTTAAAGTGCGAGAGAAAACTGGAGCAACCCTAGAAATATATGAATATTGTCATAGCCCAGGGGGGAGGGGGTTGCCGGGTCGAATCCAACATGGGCCATCACTGTGGGATGTTCAGCAACTCCCTTTACCCTAACCTGCTCGTGTTGTATGTTGCTTTAGATAAAAGTGTCCACTAAATGAAACTGTAATCTTGTAATATACAATCAGTCAGGTGTGGTTAAACAGATTTACTCACACAACAGGAAAGACCACTTGTAATCGTGTTATGGAGCTGTAGCAGAATTAATTTGCAAATAATCTGATTTCAAATTAACTAGAATTAATTTTGTTTAATCCAGTAAGATTGAAGATTTTTTTTTTTTCCAAACAGGTATTGTAGGAGCCATGATTTATTTGTTATACCTCTGTTTAATATGTGTAGCATTTACCTGACCTGTAGATGGGCGGGGCATGCAGGTTATTTAGGTTGCCATGGGGATCGCACAGGTGTGGTCAATCGGGGAAGCAAACAGTTTTTGGACGGTATTCAAGGGTAATCAAGGTGTTCCCCGGGCTCTTGTGAATGGTTTTTCTTTGTTTTACTGGACATTTGAGAGGCACATTGTTGTATTCACGATCCCTGTTTATTTGCAAGATTAAAGAGTCAAAACACCAACGGGCTATTTTTCATATTCTTTACCATGAAGTACCTGTCAGAACAACTATCCCTGCACCTCCAGAAGTGAACCTAGTATTTTTGGACAAGAAAGAGACAACAGTAAAGATCAGGGTTGGGGTCAATTACTTTTTTCAGTTACAATTACATTTTAAAATCAGTGTTCAATTCAAATGTAATTATGATTACAGTTACCAGAATTATTTTTTTATCCTCAAAAAGTCAATTACATTCTTAATTACTAAAGTTCAATTAAAATTAATCACAATTACTGAGCCAGAAATAAATACACTAACAAAAGTTACTTTACCTTATTCTTGTGTTAGCATCTCCTATGATAACGGGTCCTAAATCAGCTGTAAAATACACTAAAAACAAACATCTATAATCTAATTTCTTTCCTATCTATTGGTTTCCTCATTAGGCTTCCTAATCAATGACAATATAGGTCTTAATCATTTTTTTTAAATTGTAAAATGTGGGAAAGCTTGACATGAGTTATGTTTTAATAAATGTTTACTACGTATGTGTAAGCCATAGAAGTGTAGCATGGTTCACAAGTTCTGTGTTGAATTATTTTGTTATAGAATTTTATGTGAATTCATTTACGATTTAATTACAATTACAACAGCAACATATTTTAAAAATGACAATTATGCCATCATGATTGTAATTATTTATCGATTACAATTATACTGTAATTGGCCCCAACCCTTGTACAGATTACTTCACACAACAATGAAGATAACTGATAATTAAAAAGAGCGACTCGTCTAGGTTGATCGCAATGACTCCGGCAAGGAAAGTGTTTGTTGATAATTTCAAAGTTTGGAGGTAACTAAATATACCTAGTTAGACAGAAAGCACATGCTGTTTGTTTGTAAAGCACTTCCAATCTGTACCTATAGATAAGCACTGGTTGTGTTCAGGGATGCTGTGCGATAAAAATAGCAGCAGCAGTCATGCTTTATAGCCTTTTGCACACATTGGCTGAATCATTCAGTTAAGTGAGGAAATCATCAGCAAGCCCAGAATACAGATTTATTCACCTTAATCCTCAATCATCCAGCTGGGTTAAACTGTCCATAGTCACTTTAAAATCTCCTGCAATCATAGACCACATACATGCAAACATTGCACAGTTAACTAAGATGCATAAATAAAAAAATTCTAGTCAAATATAAATTCAGCAAAGTGTTTGTACTCCTCATGTCCTACGTCATTTGTTTTTGCACAATCATTCCCCCTGGAACTAAATGTAACAGAAATAGACAACCATTTTTTTTTTATTTTTTTTTTAAACTTCCTGTGTGGATGTGCATCAGAGTACCCACAGGAAAATCCACAAATTCTGCACAAAATGACCAAGACCTTCAGGGCTTACACCCACAACCTTCTGGCTATGAAACAGTGACGCTTCTGCCACTTTAGCGGTGAAAGTTAATGACCCCAATCTTAGAGTTGGAGGCATGTTCTCCAACTGTTTTACGGGGTGAGACACTGATTTACAAGTGTCTTAACTGTAAGTTTCAGTCAAAAGAGTTCTCATCTGAAAAGTGTCACTTCCACCTAAAAAAAAAAAAAACCAAGTATTATTGCCAACACATTTCATTTATAGTCCTTTTTTCTAAACACTCAAAGTCACCCTGAGTAGTTATAAAAATCAGCGAACGTATCGACAAAAGTGGAAACTTAAAATGCTGAGCACAAAGCATCAAATGTATGAATGCGAGTAATCATTAGTATTTATGATTAAAGTAAGTGAGGCAATTAGGATATGTGTAGGTGAGCAGTGGGTGAGTGCGCCTTTCACACAATGTTCTCTCTATGGACAGTTTGATTTGACAAGCCCAGATGTAATCAATTACCTTAACAACAGCTGTATCCCTATTGCGTGTGTGTCCGTTCCAGATACCTGGTTTTGTCCATGTTTGCTTTTGATTATTGGTCTTCTGGGAAACACAGATGGAACAAAGCCATCAGTAATGTTGTTAGTTACACTTGCAGTGACAAACATACATTCATGATCAAACCAACCAACTCCAGACCTTTTTCAATGAAAGCGTGTGGGTAATTTTATCTTGATGTAAAATTGATTTAACATGGTGGAAGAAGAGGCCCATTTGTTTCCCCGTGGTCGTATAATAAGGAGTCCTGGTGCTTCTAATACAATAGCACTCATGGCCAGTCTGCCAGGGTTTATTCTTACAAGCAATACATACTTAAAGTTTCATAAATGGATTGCACTTCTCACAAGTTGTGGAAATTAAGTGGCTTGTAAAAACAGTTTGAGTGAACTACAAGTTATCCTAAATTTGAACAACTAGCCTTTATTCTTTTATTTTTATTTTGCAAACATGGACTGAATAACTGTAAATGTTGATTTTAACAAGACACTTTCAGTGAACTGGTTCCATTTCTCTGAAATTTTTGCCAAAAACAACTCAGACATTGTTCCCTGCAAGAACCCTCCAGATCAGATTGCTCCTGAATTACCATCAACTGGTAAATGCAATAATTTTGCTGTATATTTCAATAAAAAAAAAATACAGTCAATAAGGTCAAACATAAGCACAAGCCAGCAAAATAAAATGCTTCAACCACCGAGGGATGAGTCAACAACAATCCATCCATCCATCTCTCAAATACAATGTCAGATTTTATCATATTGAACCAATTGAGAAAAACATTTAGCAGCAAATTGTTGCCTTCACACAATAATATCAAACTTCTTTAAATCCGTTTAAAAAGGAACACTAGATGTTTCTACACTGGCTAACTATTGACAAAATAGCAACCTTTTTTTCAGGTCAAGATCATTGAGAAGGTGGTCTTTAACCAATTGAGTCAATTTGTCAAGTCTTACCCTTTAACAGAATATTTGATACATTTCAGTCAGGATTTTGTTCTCATCACAGCACAGAAACTGCTAATCAAAGAGATCAATGATATAAGGTTTAACACTGATTCAGGAAAAGTTTCTGTTCACATTCTATCGGATCTAAGTGTTACATTTGACACTATGGACCAAATGGGAAAGTACTGCAATGGTTTAAGTCCTACTTGGAGGAGCAAAGTTATTTTGAAGCGTTGGAAAATTTGAATTTGACAGATTAACAATGTCCTGTGGGGTTCCTCAGGGCTCTGTTCTGGGACCACTTCTGTTTAGCCCCTATATGATTCTTTTAGGACAAACTCTACAGAACTGTAAGGTTGATTATCAGAGCTATGGAGATGACAACTATATTCATCACTGAACTCAGATGACTATGGACCCTTAGAGATGTGACTGCTTAGAAAAATTTAACTGCTGGATGAGTGACAACTTCCTTCAACTAAATACTGACATGAGGTGATTATTTTCAGGAATTCCCCCAAAAAAACGCATTAAAGAGCTACAGCTGGTTCAGAACGCTGCAGCTCGGGTCTTAACCAGAACAAAGAGGTGTCGTGACCAGGCTTGAATAGGTCACAACAATAAGAACATGAGACTGCAAACACTCAATAAATCTTTATTGTTTAATTAAGCAAAATAAAACATCCAAGTTAAATAAATCAAATCAACCAAATTCTATCAAAGTAAACCAAACTAGGCAAAATTAAACCAAATTCCATCAAAGCAAACCAAACTAGGCAAAATTACACAATCCCATCAAATCAGATACTTACATCATGGAGTGTGTATCAGTAGAGTGAAGATAATGCAAGTGTTGTAAGGTGTACAAAAAGCTAAACATGATCTAACCCAACATCTTTAAGTCAAACCAGTGTGTTGTGTACCTGTGTGGAGGCCAGAGGGGAGAGTGAGTGAGTGAGTGAAGAAGTCTGGGAGCTTAAGTAACCTCAGCACACTAGGCCCAGGTGTGTGACATTACCCAATCAGCAGGCTGGAACGCTGAGCAATCATCACATGGTGCCATGAGCATCACAAAAGTCTTACTGGTCCCCTTCAGCCTCAGAATAGACTTTAAAGTTCTGCTGCTGGTGTTTGAATCTGTGAATGGCTTTGGTTCAGAATACATCAGTGAGATGTTAGTCAGGTATGAACCCAGCAAATCTATGGACACAGGTCAGATAGTGGAACCCAGAGTTCACAGCAAACATGGGGACGTTGCTTTTAGTTGTCATGCTGCAAAGAAGTGGAACAAACTGAAGTCAGGATCCAATGTGATAATTTTATAATCTAAAATAAAGACAGTAATTATTTTACTGCATATGATTGAAAGGGTGATTTTCTTTTATTGTTGATTTTATACTTTTTAATGTCTTTCAGGTTTTATTTTTTTAATTATGTGTATTGTTTTCTATCTTGTTGCACTTTTATTCATGTAAAGCATTGATTTGCCTTGTGAAATGCATTAAAGAAATACATTTTCCTTGTCTTGAACGCTCCATCAGCTGAACCTGTTCCTACACCCTGCTTCTAAATCTGTAAATATGCCTCTTTAATAAAAACCCTTCTTTGTGGCAAATACACTGAATTCTAAAAGGGACATTTTCTCAGTCTGTGCCACTATTGCCAAATTGCCCATGAAATACTTTTGGAGAATTATTGATAAATGTGGACTTTGGCAACTGGACATTTGTAATGACTTTGTACCTGAGCCATAAGACTCAAAGCGTCTTAAAATTGCATGAGTAGAGCAGAGACTAAGCCCAGTCTTATCACAGCTTAAGCTGGTGAATTACTTTAGATAAGCAGGAAAATTGGGCATACTTTCGCTACTTGCACTGCAAAAAATGTGCTCAAGGCTTCATGCATCGTGTACTTCAGCTTGTACATCATTTCGTTGTGATACGACGTGCTCCACTGTCTGATCAATAAGTTATCTCACCATGTCCCAGTTATATTTTCTATTTACAGGGCTTGTATGAAAATGCAATTCTCCGTGGTTAAGAGTGGGCTTGCAGAATTGCTTTTACCGTGTTTGAACTGAAATGTCTTGTTGAATACCTTGTACAAATTGGACGCACAAAATGTCTTCTTTTCTGGAAAGTTAAAAAAAAAAAAAAAAGTGTTGTTTAAAAATGGCTCTTCTACAGTGGAGCTGTCACTCCGATGACCTCCAAAGAGTAAACACTCATAATCATTGACCTGACGCCACCTTGGCATAACAAAAACACATCCTTTGCTTGCTTTCACAGGACAGGCCATTGATCCAGACAAACAGCCCGCCTGGAGTGTATTGCAGTGCCTTGCTGCTCTTGTCTCATTTCTCACTTACCTTTTGTCAACTGATCCCTACTTGGCGTTGCAACACAAACACTCTGCAGAGTTTACTTTCAATGATCAAAGCTATAACAACTCACAAAGTGTTTGTTTAAGCAGAAGGTGTTGGGCGGTTAGGATGGAAGAAGAGAGAGGACTGTTGGAGGCAGGCAGTGATGATAAATCACCAGCGAGGACTATGTGAAGCTGACAGTATTACATCCTTGGACTGTTCCTCTGCAGGCAAGGTTAGCCTGTCTTTCGGTAGGTTGTGGCTCCCTCTGAGCCTGCAGGAAAGGCAAAATTAGGCAATTACAGGCAAATAAATCTTGTAACACTTGACAGGAGCTTTCAGGGAGAGTGTAAAATGTTGTTAGGATTCAGACAGGGTACCTTTGTGCATCAGCACTTGGGCATACACGATGAGCACAATACACTAAGAAGAAAGGTTGTTCATTTGAAGGCCTGATGTGGGTCATTCTTTATGCAACAGACCGATAAAAGCATCACATAGGTTGAAATAAGGGAAGCATACATGACTTTAATGTGACACATGGCAATGGGTAGTTGGATCTGCAGCATGATGACGCTGACATGTCTGTGTAATGGGTGCTGTAAAAACTGAATACACATTGAAATTCGATATTCAACTTGTTTTTACCTGGCTCAAAAGTTAATCTTTTAGGAGGATGGAAAATATAAAACCCTGAATACTTTAGTTGGATATACTGAATGTAATGTGCCTTACTTTACTACAATAAATCCCATTAACTTTTAAAAGCATCTTTTAAAAACATAAAACTACCAATTGTAAAATGTATTTGTTGTATGTGTTTAGTGTATACCAAAAAATATCTGATGCACTGTTCAGGCGCCCTTATGTAGCCTGGTATCCATCCTTATATTATTCAGTGTTTAATACTGGCAATTTATTTACATCAAAAATCAGCAGTTGTGACAGAAATGTAAGCAAATAAAGGTTACTCACCACTAGCTTTTACAAGTGATCTCAGTTTACCAAATATGGCAAAGGAAAGGCACTCTTTCCCTTTTCACTTTATCCCTTAATAAGAAAAAAACAGGGCACATTTACAATAATTGGTAATCCTACTTACCATTAATAAATATGGTGAACCTTGTCAACAACAATCCCCACCAGATCTTTCAATGTAGATAATAATTGTCACCACTTATTATTCAGTTGCCAAGACTCTGGGCTTCCAAATAGCAACATGGGGGCACTACTTAAAATCTCTGCCTCACTATTCACGCCAAGCTGCATTGCGGTGAAACCAAGCTTGACAGTCAATGGCAACACAATTGCAATGACAGGATTTGCGTTGGGATTCATTTTCTGTGCAACGAGTGGAGCAAGGTAATAAATGACATTTTTCCCAAATCCAGTTGGAAGCACAGCACCATTCATATTCCTTGCGCAATATTCAATTCATTCAACTTTATTTGTATAGCGCAATTTACGACAAAGTCATCTCAATGCCCTTACCAAAATATAAAATTCATAATATTTAACAGGAATAAATCTCCAGCAGAGCCAGGTTCAGAGGTTATGAATGGTTTTAAACTAAAGCCTCTTCTTGTTGTGGTTTTAACGATATATCCAGGACTTTTCCAAGGTCTTCTCCAAGTCGGCCGCCATGTTTGTTTTTACACCGCTTGGCACAGGAGACGTGACAATATTACTGTACGGCTCTGATTGGCTCGGTTTCTTTTGAACAGGGGAAGTGAGCAGAAAAGGTGGTGTCAGTGTCTGATCCTTTCACGGACCTGATCGTTTTCAATCATTTCAACGCATTCACATAGACTACTTCACTTCCTTTACTTGCAATCTTAATGACAGAGCTCCTGGGACGTGATATTTGAATGTAAACCGACCATACAACGTTTATTTTAATGGTATGCATGTAAATATGTGACTGTTTTTGTGGTGTTTTTAATAAGGAGTGTCCCGATCCGATATTGACATCTGATATCGGTCCGATATCAGCCGGAAAACAAATGTTGGATTTTATAGGACTGCATCTCAAATCTCCGATATATATTATATTTATTAAATTGTAGAATACTGTAGATATTATGTTGAAGGTTATAATAAATGTAACCAATTGGTTAATAATAAATGGGTCAGTTCTTCTCATACCTACTGTTGCTGACTATTGTTCTCTGTTTGTATCGGGACATCCCTATTTAATTGTTCATTGAAAAAAAAAAAGTTAAAAGAAAAAACCACCGCAAGACATTATATGCAAAAACGGTTCAAAACAAAATACACAACATTTACAATTAAAAACCAAACAGAAAAATAGAATAAATCGGAATTCACTCAAAACAATACAATTCAATTTTTTTTTAAACAGCTGGGTTTCAACCTTTTAAATAGTACACGAAGTGCAGTGAAGTAGGCCGGATGTAGAAGCGTTTCGTGCATGCGTTGAAAGGATGCGAAAGGATCAGGCCCGCGGATTGGACAATGACAGGCAGCATTACCATACCCACTTTATTACAAAAAGTAAGGGAGTGGGTGTGGCTTATCGCCAGGCTAGCCCTCATGAAGACACATTATGAAATTGATTGCAATGCTAAATCTACAGCTGTAGTTGATTGTAGCAGGAATACAGGAAAAACTTAGGTAGGTAACTAAGGTAGGTATTTTCTGTTGATGTCGGTAGGATTTGAGTTGGAGTCATTATGATAGTCATATAGTGCTTTTTCCCGTCGCCCTTTCCGGCATGCAAAAGGACAAAAAAAAAAAAAAAAAAAAAAAACAATGATGTTATTTTGCTCTGAATGTCAAAATGAATTTCTGTGATTGCAACCATGTCGGAAATGAACTGAATAAATAAAAATAAATAAATAGGTCAGTGTTTCTCAAATGAGGGTATGCGATGGTACTACAGTGGGTACTTAAGAGAGAGAGAGGAAAAATAACAAATGAAAGCATTAATTAATGTGTTTAATAATGTTTATTTTTAGTTACAAATGATAATCATACTAAATATTACCAGCAACCCACCAAACACAAAAAAAAAAAAGATATAATAATGAATAATAAAAAGAACAAACAAGAACAAAATACACAAAATGACAACAAAAACACACACTGAGAGCGAATAATTTAAATAATACCGGAGACAACACACAAAAACAACAACAAAAACACACAAAATAAGAGAAAAATATACTGAATAATACGAAGAACAGACAAACAACAACAAAATGACCAAAAACCCACAAAATGATGATTGAAATTATCTTGATTAGAAGATGAACTGCAAATACAAGAGTCAGCATTGGTCCCACATCAGGAGGAAGATAACCAGAAATAATAAAAACTAAAGGAATACATCTATTAAAGAGGCACTGAAAACTGTTAAATTCTGCGTATTTAAAATGTTTGCCATCACTCATTGATTTCATCATTATGCTCTATAGTTGTTTTTTCACAGAATCTGAGAAATATGTGGTAGTCAGACAAAGGGGGTGCTTGCATTCAAAAGTTAGAGAAAGGGGGTACTTGAGCCAAAAAAGTTTGGGAACCACTGATGTAGGTAATTCTGGCATTAGCTTATTAGCTTTCACTATAGCTTGATTTGAAGTCACAAGGTCCTTGAAATGAAATTGCGCCCCATGTCACATGTTGTGTTATATGGCTCAGCCAGTTAATTCCTTTAAGATTAACTCCCATGGACTTTGTGATATTTTTCTTTCCTCTGTTGGTATTATCGTAGCAGTGGAGGAGCACACACTTCCACTAACCCAGCATGGCCTTGCAAACAGGGTACTGGTTGATATTCACAGGGTGAAATAACAGCTCACTGCTGCTGTCTTCACCAGGTGCCGAGATGGGGATGAAAATAATAAAAATACATTTAATGAAACAGAGGTATATTTAGTATTCATGAAGAGCCACAGCACTCCGACGCCTGCATCGCTGCAGAGGGACATGGCTGGCCAAACACAGCAGCTTGAGGTAAATGCACAGAGGTAGTTTATAATGTTTGGGAGCCATAAACATTCTGCCCTTGGCTTTTCCTGAGCAGACGGACCGTGGAGAATTTTAGTACTGCTATAAAGCATGTTCATCTTCAGCCTTTTCTCTTGCTTCCCTTCAGTGATAACAAACACAGAGGGACGCGCATACACAAACACACTCACATGGACCCATCTGTGTCATATTTCACAAATACCTTGAGCATTAAAATGAAGGCACTGAACAGATTTACCTTTTGTAAACAGATGAAGCCCTCCTCACTGATGCACAGCTAGAAAACCAAAAGCTTTACCTTGAAACAAATATATTTTAAGTATTAATGTTTCTGTAGCGTCTGTGTGAATGGAGCATATAATTGTAATGTAGATAGTATTTCATCTGAACACATTTCCAAAGCCATTTCTAGCTTTGTGGGGGCTCTATTCTACATATTGCTTGAGGGCCCTTAGTTTGCATGACTACATGGAGAGATTCCTAATCCAACAGACACTCTTTGAACTGCTGAATGATGGGCACCTGTCAATCATTCCCACAATACCTGCCAGTGGATATCACACACTGTGCTACATTGGAGTCCCACCATTTTGACTTATTTACAGAAACACTAACCACATCTCAGGCTCGCAGTTTATCTTATTCTTATATCCTTCATCTATGACACACGTGTCAAACTCAAGCCCCGGGGGCCAAATCTAGCCCTTTAGAGCATCCAATTCGGCCTGCGGCAGCAAGCAAAACAGTCAGAAAGGCCATAAATCATTGTGTAAATTACCAACTATTTCAACTGTAGATATCCCCAACATAACACACAAATTCAATGAAACTCCACAAAATTAGCAGGGCACACATTTTTGCCACACTTATATCCCATGATGGCAGTCATTTTGAAATCCAAATTGTTAAAAGAATAAAATCTTGCAATTTTCTACAAATTATTCAATAAAATCTCAAATTACATAAAAATTAGTCACAACATCTAAGAAATGTAAAGTGAAGATCCTGCGGGGATTGTCACTTATTGCTTTCATATTATCAATGTGGTACATATTTTATAATTCATTTATATGTGGAAGTGCAAACTAAAGCACAATAATGATAAAGGACTTAAGCGCTTTTGTGCACGCCTGTAGCTACGTGCTTCTCTCCTACGCTTCTTCTCAGGTCCAGGTTCCTGACACGCCCACCGAGCGTGAGGAGCCAAAAAGAGTGTAGTCTGTGAATGAAGGCGGGCTGAAGAAGTTTTCCCAGCGCTTGTAAATGTCATTGAAATTCGTGAAAATGATAAAGTTCACTTTTAATTGGAAACCCCTTCATTGACACACACACACACACACACACCCACAAGCACCCACAGACACGCACCCACACACACGCACCCGCACGCACGCACGCACGCACGCACACACACACACACACACACAGCTGGTAAGCTCATTTTATTTTACAAAATAAAATGAAATGTAACACATTTTGTCCCATCTAGAACTGGTAAATGTCAACATATTAGTAACGCTGATGGTCAATCCTTTGGCGTGCTTGTGTGACTCCCCCTACCCCTGTGACAGCGTGTCAGTGTCGCTTTGGATCGATTATTTCCAGGAGTCTCTTCTGCAATATTATGAGTCAGTGTGGCTTAAAATGTAACTAAGTCCATATTTCTAGTGCAATATAATGTTTCACCTGATCGGGGCGCTGCACTTATTCCAGGGTTAGAAGGGCGTAAGAGGAGAATGCACGTAAAGCATGATTTGAATAGGCACACCCACTTTTCAGGGCCGCTCCACCCACAGTGCGTAACTGGGATGAAGACGCGCAGCGACTGACTTAAGTACAGGGGGAGAATAGCGCACAGCCAAAAGCAGCGCTGCTACGCACATGGGAGAATAGAGCCCTAAATTACTGATTTTTACTTGCTGTATTTTGGCCTTCCTCCAAGTCCCCCCCCCCCCCCGGCATTCTCCCCAAACCCAACTTCCTCCTTCTCCCGGACATGCAGAGTTTCACCGCTTGTCCCATTTTTTTTTTTTATCGTTTTCTCTCACCATCGTGACACTCTAAATAGTCCACTTAGTTCCACACATGTTCTGGTCGACTGCGATGGACTGGCGCCCTGTCCAGGGTGTACCCCCACCCAACGCCCAATGAGATCCGGAGATTGGCACCGGCAGACCCCCGCGACCCTGACAAACAGGAATAAGTGGGTCTGAAAATGGATGAATGGATGGATGTTCTGGTCGAGTGTGCAATGCTGTGAGCTGCTGGGAACTTCAGCATCAACTCTCGTAACATCATTTTCTGTCTTGTAAACTATCTTCCTCTGAGCTCTGCCCATCATGGGTGATCTCTCATCCAAAGGTGCGCTGCTGCTACCTACATGTCACCAGTTTATCACTACTTCATTGTACATGTTTGATATTCACGGGAGAGCTTTGTCACACTGTCTCCTAGCAACCCCAGCCGAAAAACACAATTGACGTCTTTAGACGTCTTTGGCAGTCAATGAGTTAAGATAAACTGATCCGTATTTGGCCCCTGAACTAAAAACAAGTTTGACACCCCTGATCTATGAAGACAGGTATGCTTCAATTTTCCTCAGATGAGGCAGAGGACTCAGCTTTGGCGCCCCCTACTGCCCCATGTGGCACTTGTGCAATTGCATAGGCCACATATAGCCAGAAACGCTGTTTTACTTTATATGTCTTATTCAAGATTTCATAAATTGAGCAAAGAAACTAGGATAAAATTGTACTTAAAATATATTAACTCAATTTTATCATTCAATTTCCTATTCCCTCCTCATAAGCAAGGGTGATAGATCACCTTTATTGTCACATATGTAGAGCTACTTACATGAAATTAGTTTTGTACATTTAACCCATCCCTGAAACCAGTGGGTTGCCATGGTGTAGCACCTGGTTTGTGCCTCAAATAGCAACACAATCACCAGATGTTTTACAATGCCCATGACTTTGTTTTCTTTGAACGACTGATCAATGACACTCAAAACAAAGATGTTCCCAGAAGAAAGTGTGCAAACATCAAAGAGAAAGTACGTGGACTTTGAATGAGGCTAGAGCTATTGTCTTCACAGGCTGGAAAAAGCTTTGTTTTGCTTTGTTTTCCCAGTTGCTCATCAGAATATTGCATTAATGTTGTTTTGATTTAGGTAATATGTGGGAATGTAATTAGCAAAAGGTCTGCTAAATGTATTCTTTGGACACCATACACACATGACTGTCCAAATATGACCATTGTGTATTAGTTTCTAAGGAACTCTGCATTAGGCTTGTCTAATACATTTTTATTACAAATATTAGCTACTTGTTATATATTTTCCTCAAAGTTGGATAATAAAACCATTGTTGGTTTCAGGTTGTAGCTAGGACAAATTTAAAAAATGTATGGTAGCTTCCCACAGGAGTTGAGTATGAACACTTTTGGCCTAAAGCAAAAGTGTCTTTTCTTTTTGTGTATTTGGATTTATTATTTATTTCTTGGTTTTGTTTTTGATATTTGTGTCCTTCTACTTTTGCAGAGTCAGGTTTTGTTTTTGTGTTTGTTTGTTTGTTTGTTTGTTTGCTTGTTTTCTTTAGCCTAGAAGTGTTTCTATAGATGACTGTAGGTTTCATCATTCAAGTCCTTGTATGACAAAAAAGTTGCAAAGTTGGTTTTAAGCAGGGATTGCTTGAAAACATGATTTTTTTCCCCAAACTTTTCAACCTTTTAATATATTTTTAGATCTTGATTTCTCATTCTCATAGTAAAGTAAGTTGTTTTTATGCTTTGCAGTATTACAAAACAATGTTTGTTAACTTATGAAAATACTATATTAGAAACAGGAAAATAAATGAAGTTTACTTTATTTCCCATTTTATATCAACTGATATCAAATGCTGCCAAACCTTTTTGCACATTCGACATGCGGTAATTCAACGTGCAATCAAAAATTCCAGTCCCGAGACTAAACAATCACAAGTGACAGTTGAGCCATGACAATAGAATTACATTATGATCTATGTTCAGTCAAGAGCGACGCAATCCAACACAAATCAGGAGGGAATGGCAGCAGACAGGAAAGAGTGCATGTTAGTAGCAGGGTGTGTTTTTTTTTTTTTTTAATGAAGATCGTGACGACTATTTGGAAAGCTCCTTAGCTTTTGTGAAAAGAGTTTATTTTGTATTTTATTAAATCTAAAACCCAAATGAGCCCAATTATTTTCTGTTATGCACGCAGAGGTAGTCCATCTGACAAATTGTGCCAAAAAGAGACTTTATGTGATGAATCCTGATAAAAAAAACAATAAATAAACGATTTAGAAACTGCTGATGTGGTCAGAGTTGGGGTCAGTTATATTTTTACTATTACGTTTTCAATTACCCATGTTCAATTACAGTTACTATTGCAGTGACCAGCATTTTTTCCAATTACAATTAAATTACAATTGTTTTTTTTTTATCTTCAGAAAGTCAATTACAATTGTGTTCTCAATTACTAAAGTTCAATTACAAATAATCACAATTACTGAGCCTGAAATAAATAACCAAATAAAAAATTTATCTTCCTCTTATGTTAGCATCTCTTATGATAATTGGTCCTAAATCAGCTGTAAAATACACTAAAAACAAATATCTATCATCTAATGTCTTTCCTATCTATTGGTTTCCTTGTTGGGCTTCCTAATCAATGAAAATATACAGTCGGTATTCATTATTTTGGTGTGGGTGTCTGAGCCTTTTTTGTGTCAGTATAACCATCGATTTATATTTTTTCTTAATGGTAAAATGTGTGAAAGCTTGATATGAAACATATTTTGATAATTGTTAACTACATATGTGTTGAACTGTATAAAGAACTGTAACACGATTGCCCAGTTTAGCGTTAAATTATAAATTACATTTTTTATAGAGTTTGCATAGCAATTACAATTACAAAGTCAAATAAATGAATGAATGACTTTATTCATGGACATTTAAGACAAATAAAGAAGAATCCATGCAGGTCCCCAAAGAAGCTACTTAAAGCTTATGCTAGGGGGCTATGACAAACAGGGAGAGGGGGCGTGGCCTACATATAATACATTACATACAGTACACCTCATTCATAGTACAAATAGTGGTAGATTCTAGTTAACAGGTACAATTATGCTTAACAGTTTTCCTTAAGGTTGAGAGATACAAAGTGACATTACACATACAAGGTGAAAAATAGTAAGAAAATAAATAAAATTAAAGATAAACATCACGAAGACATATATGAGCTTACTAAATGTAACTTGAGGTTGTGTTTTGTGTTTAAAAATAAAAATAGAGCTTGAGGTTTACAAATTTCCATCAAGCTTGTTCCAGATCTGCGGTCCCCAGTGCGTTTTAATCTCAGTTTTTTCCCTCTAATGATGTGCGTGTTTCTGGTGAGGTGGGTGTGCCGGGGATAGCAGATCGAAACGAGCTGCAAGCAGCGTTAAACGGTCCCTCAAAACCACACGCATGTCGGGACGTGGCGCACGTTGAGGTGTGTTGCATGTTGGGGTGTGGCATAAATTTTAAAGTGTTGTTCTGTGCAAATATAACGGCTATGATTTCCTTTTCCCAATATGTGGCGCTATGACTATGAATGATGGTTGGGTTAAACCATAACTCATTTTTTTGGCATACAAATGAAAGCTGCAATAATTAATTAGCATTTACTTAGCTCTACAAACTCTGAATAACTTCCATAAGCGTAGCACATCATCCAAGTGAACAGGCTGCTAAGAGGAATATTACAATCGATAAAGATTCAACTTTATTGTCAAGATTGTTTCATAACACAATCAAGTAAACATGTATGTTTAAAATAAAAATATGAACGTGTGAAGTGCTTTAACAGTGCAGTATTGGATGCAAGACGTATCTCTCTACAAAAGCAAGGAATGTCTGTGTGTGTGTGTGTGTGTGTGTGTGTGTGTGTGTGTGTGTGTGTGTGTGTGTGTGTGTGTGTGTGTGTGTGTGTGCGTGTGTGTGTGTTGCACATGAAAACATGCCAATGCATAATTAGGCAAATTAAAAGAAGATCAGGCCAAGTAGGCCTAAACGAGTCACTGAAAGAAAGTGCCAGAATAAAGTCATCCGACAACAGACCAAGTGACTAAATATGCAGTAGGAATTAGTAAAGCAATAAGGTTCTTTAAAAAACAGTCAAATATGACTTATCTTAAAACATTGCATGGCACATTAACTTTGCCAGTCATCACCAGTAAACTCCAACCCACATTTCCACACACCCATGCTTATGGCACTAGCCTACATCAGTCAACCCCAACCCCTTTTATTCCCTCCCACCCATATCACACAGGATTATGATAAATGGGGGGAAAAGCCTTCTTCAGCTACATTTTACTTGTTGAAGCCGGACATATTTCAACTTATACCAGCTTAGCTCAGCTGCAGCTGAGGCGGGCAGCAGCATCAGACCAACTGATGGATTCCACCAAAATGAAAGGGGACATAATATGCTATTTTTCACCCATCTCTATTTGTTCTAAGAACCCCAACAACATAGCATTTGAGTTTTTTTTTTTTTTTTTTCTTCTTCCCAAATCCGCCTGTTTTCTAGAGTTTTAGCCTCTGAAAAGTAACTTTCTGACCAATTATAAAACCGGGCTGTGTGAGTGGGCGTGTCTATAGACCCGGACTCCACCTATGACTCCACACAACAGTTGATCACTAGCAACTTTCTTTTGCTATTCACACACTTCTTCTTGTTTTTAGCCAGAAAACTGCACCATACAGTAAAACACATGGCTATTTAAGTGGATATTGTGAGTGTGAGTCAGAAAAACACTGTTTCATGAAGTGTATGCGACGTGCAACAGCAGCAGTTTCAGCTGCTTCAAACACTTACCGGAGCTGCTACATTGCTTTATTGTCATCATCTCATGTAGAGATTACAGGAATAGTCAATTTAAGGTGATAGTCCAAAGCGCTGTGTCACATTGTGTAACGAAGACAGTGTTGCCAGATTTGTGCTTCATGTTTGGGCTGTTCTAAGATGTGATTGGGCTGGAAATTGTCCATCTGATCTCGTAACACTGACTCGCGATTTCACGTGTGACGTCACAAATGTAGAAAATTTGAAACAGAGCCATTTTCTCTGTGTTAGACTTACACAGACCACAAACAAACGATTGGAAGGTTTTTTTTCACATTTTGTGTGCTGGTGGACACAAAAAAAACCATTAGATTTAAAAAAAAACACAAAAAAAACATTGAAAATCAACCATATCAAATGCGGGCCGAATGTGATGTACAATCGGCTGGGTCCGGCCCCCAGGCCGTAACCATGGCACCCCTGCTCTACAGTGATGATGTCATCAGTCCTACCTCTATAGTGGTGATGTCATCAGTCCCAACTAGGAGCAAATACAATTTTTCAAGGGGGCGCTATTGAGTCATTTTGCCATTCACATGCGCAATTCCCCCAAAATATCAATTTTTTTGTCAGTTCTAATATGCGTTCAAATTTTGCATTTAGGCCCTCAAAAATGCGATTACTTTTTTGCAAGAATAATAAGAATAATAATAAAAATGATAGGCTCCTACTAATTATATGAACTCAAGTACAATTTAATTACGATTATGACAGCAACATATTTTTAATTATAATTATACCATAACTGTAATTAATTATCAATTACGCAATCACAATTATATTTGACCCCAACCCTGGATGTAGTGCTATCTGTTAAGAGACTCATATACTATGTGTACTATTAACTTGAAGATATTTGGAAATGCACCCTTTGATGATGATTCCATTCAAGTGATTTAAAGTCTTTACAATCATTAAGATAAATTCCCTCTTCTAAATATGTCCATGTGTATATAGTTTGGATGTTGTATTTATTCATTGTACCAGAATATTTCAACACTACAAAAGGATGCATTTTTTAACATGTGAGGAAATGGGAGGGGTAACTTACATAACATCCATCTTTCTGTCTTCTATTTTTGGATTATCCATTTTATGGTTATAGGGTGCTGAATCTTACATCATTCTACAGATGGCCCAAGTTGAGTCATGTAAAGGTTGAATGTATGACATAAGGCCAAAGCAGACACGCTTCGACAAAAACGAACAATAAAGTGAAGAGTTCATTGTTCCTGTTTGCATTCAAGGCTGAAGATGAATGCTCTCCCTTTCCTTGACTTAAAAACTGTCACCTTTGACTTTCTCTCAGAGTGAATAAAAAGGAATAAGTAGTGAAAAGAATAAAAATGTAAGTTACAATGCTTGTCGGCGAAGCATGGTAAGGTTTTTCTAGAAGAAAAGATTTGACAAAAAAAGAAAAATCTACATTTAAAAAGAAAGAAATCTTTAATCAAACGTAGAATATGAAATAACCAAAGATACAGGGAGAGCTGAAAAGAATCATTCTAAAAGACTAAAGCCTTACATTTAAATTAACCTTGCTTAATTGAACATTTAGCTAAAATACAATGCAGTTGACCCAGATTGACTTTTTTTGAGACGGACGCCCGCTCAAACAATCAATGTGATTCTTCCTTAAAATCATTTTTCATCAATTTTAGTCGTCAGAAAACCTTCGAGTGGTTTACGCACCTCTACCTACTGTAACAATGGAATAATAAAACATGTTTCAGATGCAGTTCTACTCAACAAACTGAGTCTCACACAAAAGACAGAACACGGATTTCTTTTTAACACATATTTTTTAAAAATAACCTCAGTTAGTTTTTAATAAAATAGCGTGGCGCGCATATACTACTTTGACAATATGTTTAACATTTACAATATAAGTCAACCAAGGACCTCCTCCGAATAAACACAAAGTTCAATTAGGTTTTACATGGTTAAAAAGAAGCCTTGATGATGACTTTAATGAAACAGCTATTTTTAGAAAAGTGTTTCTCGGAGGTAAGTGAAAACCTGAGGGTGCCAGACAGATCCCGCCATAAATCTCCTTTATCTTTCTCTCTTTAGACTCTCTGAGGGCTGTTTCTGTGTACCTCATAACCAGCATTTCTTTATTGAACTCCTCGAAGGGTCAATTTAAGTTTGATTGAAAATGGTGCCCGAGAAGTCCACAGCCTCTTTGCTTTTGCCCTTTTAGTTAATGGTTAAAAAGAATAGAAAACGAGTCCAGCGGCAGGCCACACATGCCAAGTGTGTTATTGTCAAGTTTTGATTTTATTGAATGGCAGACTTCCTTCAGCCTGATTAAATGCAGCTCTCAGCAAGAGGTGTTAACCAATGAATGAGTCTCGAGAACAAAGCTTAATAATAACACGTTCATATTTTAAGATTATTATAATAAAAACGCATTGGATTTTATATAGCGCTTTATTATAGACACTCAAAGCGCTTTACAGAATGAAGGCATTATTCTTTCACTCCACACTCACTGGTGGTAAGCTACTATTGTAGCAGTCAGAATAATACATGTCACTACAACTTAAATCTTGCTTTTAATTGTATCTTGCTTTATTTTTTACATACATTTTTTTTATTTTTATTTAATAGTATTTATTTTGTTTCTTCACAGGGGTTAAAAACTAATATTTAAAGTGGAAAACAGAATTTGGAAAAAAAGAGAACAGATTTTAAAGGGCCCTAACCTTTGGCAACAAAGCAGTGGCTTTTAGCTCTACATTATCTGCATTGACTCTCCACGATTGTAGGCAATGAAAACAAATCAATGGCATGTCATGAACTCTAACGCCTGCATGAAAAAATAGAAAAAGTATGTTCATGACGTGAGTTAGGGTTTAAAACACAGTCATGTGTTACAACGTTTATTAAGATATACAGAAACAATGGTCAGGAAAAACAGGTGAAGAAGATGAATAGTTTTTAGTCATGATAATAAAATGTAACCCTAAGGGCCTAAAGGAAAGAAAAGTATAGTCAACCCTACCCAACAACAGTACAGCATGGTGGAAGCTGCATTACAGCAGGGGTAACCGTTACATTGATTGTGATTGACTAGTTGAGACTAGTAGAGTCAATCATGCCTCTGTTACCCGTTCCCCGTCCATCACATTTTTAAGATGATGCTGGCTTCAAAAGCCAATGTTGTTCAGTCAATGATAAGAGCCGACTCTTCGCTCTTTACTCTGTACCAGTGTTAAATTTGTTTACTATACATTTTTCGACTACATTTTATTTAAACTGACAATAAGGAGTCTATGAGTAATTAAAAAAAATACAGACAATTCTATCGAAATATTGATATTTTCGTCAACCAATTAAAACAAAACTATGATTTTGCCACATGGGACAAAATCCAGTCAGAACTCATGTGATCATGTGGTCTTGAGCATTGATCACATCAAATCAGTTTGATTAATGTTAATTAAATCTTTAAAAAATACATAAATGCTTATGCTTTATACATTTTAGTCGATCTGTAACAGGTTTAGTCAACTAAAATCAAAGTAATTCAATTGACAAGGAGGCGCACAGTGGCTCACAACTCAACACTGTCGGTCTGTACATGTGTTTGATTGTGTGTGTTTCTGGTCGGAAACACCACCGTATGTTGGGTGAAGAGGATGTATAGTCGTCAGGATCTTTTGTACTTGGGATCACGCTGCACAAAAGGAGTGTTTCATCATATAACCAATGCATTCATGACATCCAGGAGGACATAACCAGGTTTCCGCAGTCTCTGTGGATAACACTTGCCGGCGGCAAGTGTTAGCAGGTCTGTCCTACTAGCGCGGCTAAAAATGCGACCCCTCAAGCCACCACTTCCTAGCATCTTCCTCGCTAATGTCTGGTCCATTGAAAATAACACTGATGGACTGAGGCTGCACGTGACATACAACAAATGCTACCGTAATTGTTGTATTCTTCTGATAAAGGAGACCTGGCTGAAACCATCCATACCGGACACGGCTATCGAGCTAGCAGGCCAGATAGCTCACCGTCATGACCGCAACAGCAACTCCTGTAAGAGTAGAGGAGGGTGTGTATGCTTATACATCAATGATAGCTAGTGTAAAAATACCAAGACTGTTGACAGCCATTGTTCTCCGAACATGAAATATTTGACCGTGTATACAGACCTATTCACCTGCCACACAAGTTTGGTGTTGTGACGGTAACGGCCGTTTACATACCACCTGATGCAAATGCTAGCACAGCCATGGGTGAACTGTACATAGCAGTAAGCGGTCAACAGAACTTCCATCCAGACGCAGTACACATTATTGCTGGGGACTTTAATCAAGCTAATTTAAGAACTGTACTTCCCAAATTTGATCAGCATATTAAATGTGCCACAAGAGGGGCAAATACACTGGATAAAGCCTATAGCAACATGCAAAAAGACTACACACCAATCCCATTACCACATCTAGGTCTGTCATATCACATGTGCATAGTATATTAGTTCCTTCATATACCCCATCAGAAAGAAAGTCCCCCTAGACAAAAAAAGACTGTAAAATATTGGCCTGAGGGTGTGTGTTTGCACACCATGACCTGGGGGAGCACACTACATATGTGATCTCTTACATTAACCACTGCGTGAACAATATCACTGTAGACAAGCAGATCAAGGTGTACTCAAATTGAATACCTTGGAGATCTGAGTCCTGCTGCAGCATTGTGACATTGCCTTCAGATCTGGTGATGAGGAACAGTATAAAACAGCCAGAGCCAACCTGAGAAAGGCATCAGAGTGGTTAAGTCAGCTTGTACTAAGATTGAAGACCCCTTCAGGGACAATAACACTTGACAAGTGTGGCAGGAAGTCCAGCATCTCACTCATTGCATGTCCTGCAACTCTGCAAACGATGGGGACTTGCAGAAGAGCTGAATACATTCTTTGCATGCTTCGAGGTGGAGGAACCCAGAGCAGCAACACCACAAACAGCAAACTGCAGCAGCTGTAACCTCACCATGCAGGAGTATGACGTGAGAGGCATACTGAGGGCAGTGAACCCTAGGAAGGCTGCTGGACCAGATGGAGTGTCCGGGTGGGTTCTCAATGTGCAATCCAGCTGGCCAGAGTTTTTACTAACATTTTTAATGCATCATTGTCCCAGTGCATTATTTCATCATGCCTAAAGTCCGTCACAATCATCCTGCTGCCCAGAAAGCCCACCAGCAACAGCCAGTGGCCCTGACACCAAATATAATGAAATGCTTGGAGAAACTGGTCCGACGTCATATCATGTCTTACCTCCAACCCACACTTGATCCACTTCAGTTTGCATACAGAGCTAAAAGATCAACAGAGGATGCCATTGCCACAGTACTTCACTCTCCACTCCACCAACCTTCACCTGGAACATCCAGAGAATTATGTGAAGCTACTGTTCAACTGCTACTGTATCAGAGACTTCCAAACAGATCGCGTTCAGAGAGTCTGAGTGGGTCCTCATCTCTCCACAGCCCTCAGTCTCAACACCAGCTCCCCACAAGGCTGTGTGCTGAACCCTCTCTTGTATACTCTGTACATACTGTAAATATCACATCTCGACCATTGCAATAGCATCCTGTTCGGCACATCATCCAAAGTCCTTGATAAACTTCAATACATCCAAAACTCTGCTGCACACCTTCTCACTCACACCCAAAAACACAAACACATCACCCCGTCCTTCAAAATCTCCACTGGCTCCCTGTCCCTTACCGTATCCCATTCAAAATCCTTCTCTTCACACATAAAGCCACTAGCCACCAGACCCCCTCCTACCTCATGGCTCTCCTTCACCCTCATACCCCTGCACGCAGCCTCCGTTTTTCAAAAGCCAATCTCCTACCTCCCCCTCTCAGAACCAAGCATCAAACCTGGGGGAATAGAGCCTTCTCCATAGCTGCCCCTTCCGCCAGAACACACTTCCTGCAATCTTTCAACATTGTACTGACCCTTCAACTTTCAAATCACTATCTATCTATCTATCTAATTGTCAAAAACTATACATATAACTGAAATAACTCCTGATGACTAAGTTTTGACTAAAACTAAGTTGCATTTTTGTCAAAAGTACATAACTAGAACTAAAAGTGGCTCCTTTACACAATCGGACGTGCACTTTTTCCTGACCATTGTGAGGGAGTAAAAGCAGAGTAGTTAGGGGTTTTGAAAGAATGAGAGATTATGCAGTTAAATCAGGATTATATGTAGAGAATAAGACCTTTATTTTCTACAACACCAAGTTGTAGTTCACATATTTTTCCTTGTGGTACAGTTAATGTTTCACTTAAAGATCAATTTATGTTGTGACATAGACGTCACTCCATGCACTTACATTCACTGGTATCATCTGCATTGGTAGACATATAATTTAATGAGCTGTTTCAAAGTAAATTGTAAATCTGCATAGATGATTCGCCCACCATAATAAATGGAAGATTAAATCTTCATGTTTCTGAAATATATTAATGACAAATCGTCAGCAGCAAAAGGACAGATTTAGCAACAGAGGAATCATTTTAAAAAGATGGATGAGCTAAAAAAGTAATAAAAATCTAATTGAAAGTCTAAAAGCTACAGCTACAAAAGCCCGGTAGCCACGTTAACATATGTTTGAAACATTTAAGAGTTAAGAGAGGCTTTGGTTTGGGTCTTTTTCAAGTTTTTCATGCAACTCTAAAGCTTTTCTTTTGAACTCAGTTTAAATGTTGGACTAAAGGAAACCTGAGAAATGTCTGTGTTTTTTTTGTCAGATGTGTTCCAGGGGATCATTTTTCTCTTTTTAGATTAATCAATAAAAAAAACTAGGTAGGCACTCATTATTTTGTGTGGCTTATTGGTCACTTTCACCGCTATTCTTGACCTTGTCCCTTCACACACGTCCAGTTAAAAGGCATTCAGTGGCTGGTAGCCATAATACAAATGGTGGAGATCTTGCTGGATTAGTTGAGGTAGTTCGCAGTAAAGCCAGTTCATCTGAAATTTGTCAAGTTTTTTTTTTTTTTTTTTTTTAAAGCATTTGGAAGTACAAGTAAAAACACAATGAAACATAGTGCAGTATGTGAAATGTTCCTTTTTAATATAGCAGCCCTGAGATTCTGGCTGGTATTTACCAACCTATTCACAAGTGCAGCAAAAAGCAATGGAGTGTTAAAAAAGAAGAAAGAAAAAAACTGTTACCCAGCTCGGCCTGTATGAGCGAACGTGGCATTTGGTATGTGTGGGAAGGCCTCAGCAGGTGTGTGTCTGCTATAGGATGCAGAGGACTTCTTTTCAGGCTCAGCTTGATAACATTTAAAGAAAAACAAAAAAAAAAAAAAAAACATTTTACATTCATAAGAAACTCATTTTTAAAAGAATCACTGGTAACGGGTTTATAAATATCAAAACAACAAAAAATATTGGTTGTTTTTTTAACTTGTGAAAATTTCCACCCACTGCCAACCTAAAAATCTTCACATGATATTGACAGACAGGGGGCCTCTGACTGGGGGGGTAAAGGGTACCCAGGGCCCAAGGGGGGGTTGGGGGACGGGGCTCTCAAAAGTCTGTATTATATATATGTACGAAAATGCATTTTAAACATTTTTATTTATATTGGAATGAGAAGGGCCCTATGTGAAAATAAACTGGTTGTTAAGGCTGATATCCGGAGTTTCTGAGAAATCTATGTTTATGTATTAAACATTGCTTTTACTATGGTCTAGTGCCTGTGGTCATTCATATACATTAATGTATATAAGTCCCTCCTTCTTCCTATAGACCCCTATACAAATGGAAACAATCTCCGAGTGCACCCAGCCAATAGGCTTCGACTTCGTGTTTTTGAGACTGTCAATCAAAGTGAATGTAGAACTGTGCACGGAAACAAAGCCGCGCGTCACAACAACAAAATATGATTTTGGCTCTGACCTGATCCATAGACCTACATCATTGCGACCCGATGTGACCTTGTTATGTTCTGCGATGCGCATGCAGAAAAGTAGAGGCGTGGCTTCTGGTAGATTGGCAGAGGCAATGGGAGGAAGTTAAGCTGTTTAGGGCGGGACATCGGGACGCTTCTCAGAAACTCTGGATAGCAGCTTTAAGCGCAATTTTGCACTAAAAACAATTATTCAAGCTGCATCAGGGCCCTAGCTACCACCCCCTTTAAAACGGTGCAAAAGGTACGACCCGCATGTGCTTCTGCAGCGCTGTGGCGGGTAGTCTGATCTGTGGATGTGATGTGGAGAGGGAGATACACAGCAACAACTCAAAGAAAGGGAGAGAGGGTGAAATGAGGGAAAACAACTGCCTCCTCACTTTTTCAGAGGTGAGCTTTAAAACACACATCTTTTTTTAGGCAGTATATTATTTCGTTTGAATTTAACTACGTGCACTCTCTTGCATTTAAATGCTGTAACATTCCTTTTGCAGTTCAAATCTTAATTGGACAGTTATTTAAAAAAATGATTTGGAAGACAACATTTTGCTGCCACCAACTCCGAGTGTCCCCATGATTCTAATCATTCTATTTTTACCGTTGATCCACCTTTTTTCTCAAATATAAATCTAGTTCAAATAAAATACAGTATAAAAATATCTAAGGTGGCGCACTAATCCTAGCCACTCTGTGTTTCTGACACACTTTATTAAACATGTTCAAAAACCGATTCTAGAAGAAAAAAAATGTCTCTGGGGTCACCAGACATATGTGCTATCAAAATAAGGTCATGACCCAAAAAAGGTTGGGAACTTCTGGGATAATGTAAAGAAAAAAAGAAAACTAAGAATACTAGTATACTGTAGTTTCCGGGTGTAAAATAAATTCTACATATTGAAACTTACAGGAGGGGCATACAACATAGTTTGTACCCAGGGCCCAAAATGTGGTGCTACACTCCTGTTAACAGATAACATAAAAATGCCTCAAGTTTTCAGTGCATTTAAAATTATGCCTTCTCTGTATGGATAGAAAGTCTCAATGGTACAAAATAACTGCAAAATTAACTTTGGATTTAAAATGTCATGTCCAGGCTCTATAACTGCATATGTTTGTGAGTTTAGACGTCACACTGAATCACAACACATCTAGTTTAAAAGGCATCAAAGCTTTGGTTGGCAGGTTTTCAGCTTTAACTAAGTAGTTCATCTTTAAGAATACCGAAAAAGTCAACTTCAAAGGCTGAAATTTGTGTGTGTGTGTGTGTGTGTGTGTGTGTGTGTGTGTGTGTGTGTGTGTGTGTGTGTGTGTGTGTGTGTGTGTGTGTGTGTTGGGGTCAATTACATTTTTCAGTTATAACTACGTCTTCAATTATCCACGTTCAATTACGATTACAGCGACCAGCAATTTTTCCAATTACAATTAATTTCCAATAATTTTCTTATCCTCAGAAGGTCAATTACAATTACGTTCTCAAGTAGTAAAATTCAATTACAATTAATCCCAATTACTGACATAAATAACCTTAATGAAAGTTAACCTAACTCTTGTGTTAGCTTTCTGTTTGCGCCTCTTGTAATAACAGGTCTTATATCAGCTGTAAAATACACTAAAGACAAATATTTATCATGTAATTTCATTCCTATCTATTGATTATCTTGTTAGGCTTCCTAATCAATGAAAATATAAGTTATATTTTCTTGGTGTGGACGTCTGAATTTTTTTTGTGTTGATTTTTTATTTTTATTTTTTTTAAATGATCAAATGTGGGAGAGCTTGATATGAATGATAATTTAATAATTGTTAACTACATATGTGTAGAACAGTACATAGAACTAACATGGTTCCCCGGTTTTGCATTAAATTACAATTGACAATTTTTAAAGAATTTTCATGGCAATTACAATTACAAATCAGAATCAGAATTCCTTTATTAATCTCAGGGGGAAATTGTTTTGGTTACAGCCACTTTATGAAAACTAAAATCACAAATAAAAGAATAAAAATGTTTAACAAAGACAAAAGAAAGAATAAATGTTAAATAAGTGTATAATTAAGTAAAAGAAATAAGGAGTGTGTGTGTGTGTGCGTGTGCGTGCGTGTGCGTGTGTGTTTAAACCACATTTTTTTTTGTCCATCTGCATGTGTGTTAAATGTGCTCAGCATGCTGCTTGGGAATTCAAGACGTTGCCTTGTGTACTTTGTAGGCAGTCATTCATTATGATGGCATGAAATGCAAATGCACATGCACAAGATTTAAGGATTAAGTAATGAAGGCAACTCTCAGGCAAGTCAAGACAATAACACACAATTATGTATACTCTCAGGAGACATGTAGCTCAGCTTTGCACTACAAGGCACAGAAGCGTGATTGACATCTCTTAGCCAGTAAGAGATGTTCCTCTGGGCCTCATATTAATGATAAGTATTGCACTTGTAAGTTGTGTTTTGCTACCCATACAACAAATTAGCATGCAATCTTTTTCAAAAAGGCATAAGGATTCCAAAGAGTTACATGTCATGTGATGAAATCGGTTTGCAATTACCTTTAATCGCTACTTCTCAGGTGTCGAGCCGTGCCACAAGGAGAGTGTTATCAATTTACTGTGCCTTGCATTTAAAATCAGACACGCAGTGCCCTGCATGCATCGCCCACGTCAACGCTTTCTCCACAGCTGCTCATCCTTAATTCACCATTGATTTTTTTATTTCTGGAAATTCCGATAAAACTGAGCAAATGTGGTGCAAATGTCCATCAAAGTTTTGCCAATTATCCATGTTTTGCCACCTTACATTTTAGCTTGGGGCGCGCTAGAACTGGCTAAACAGATTTTTTTTTAGCCTAAATAAATTAGACGGCCACAATGATGTGTTTGTACCTTGACGTTTGCAAGAAATCAACAAGTGTGCCATTTTAAGAAAATCTATTTTCAGTCAGTGTATTTTTTAACGGCCTATAATAATTTAAACCTCCTTTTTAGCTGTATATAGGGACTCCTCTGTGCATTTGAATGTTTTAAAAAGGTGCATATGTTCATAATGGCCACGGTTACGTGATGTTTTTTTAATTCCGAATTAAATTATTCCAAATTAAAGTGTTCTGCTTCATGTTTACATAGAAATAGTAATTCCAAATGGAGGTTTACATGGAAAACAGGTTTATTCCGCTTTATTCAAGTCTGCTTTAGGTCTGGGGGTTGAGATGAGCTCTGATTGAACAGGAGGCGAATGTGACGTAACACATCTACAGATGTACTGCTTTATAGATATGAACTGCTTTTATTTTTATTTTTATTGTAGTTTTGAAGCAGCACGTCAACAATAACATACTGTTTCACTTTGGTCCGCTGAGCAGGAGAGAGGAACTAATCACAGCTAAATAAAGCCCAGTAAAACTCTGGAAAACAATAATATAGGAATAGATATTTGCTCCCTGGTAAATACAGTAGCTCTAACAACCAGTACAATGATAAACTTGGTGATATCACAGCCTGTGCATGCAGTTCCGGGCCGCATTCAATCCGTCTCTGGGTTTTAGTATCACTTGGCTGATGAAGCCTGTTTCATTTGCTGATTTCGTGTGTGCGTGAATGTCTTCTGATGCTCTTATTGAATAAATAGTCTCTGCTTTAGTCCGAGCGGCCAGCTTGGATTATGTCGTCATCAGCACGTCTTCGCGACTGGCCGAGCATGCACAGACCAACCGGAATTAACTTAAAGCGGAATTAAACCTTTACAAGATAGAGGAATTCTTTAATTCAGAATTAGCATCGAATTACGCCAGCCACCTAATTGGGATTTAAGTTTAATTTGGATTAACATTTGCACTTGGAATTAAGTGTTTACAAGGTCAATTTGAAGGGGATTTAACTTTTATTCTGAATTGAACGGGAATGAACGCTTTCATGTAAACGTGGCCAATGTGCTGGAACACCTCATCTCTACACAAGGCAGACAACCCACAAAAAAACTGATGACTATCAATTGAAAAACCTCAATCTCTTTCTTCCTGCTGTGGCTTTCTTCTCTCTAACAGCTCGACTGGAAGGAATATTGCTTTTCTGATATCCCACAAAGTGTGGCCCTACACCGTAAAAATAAATAAAAAAATGTCAACTTACAGGAAATGTTCTGTCATTTTTTTTTTAAAGATTTTTCCAGTTTTCCAATAAAACAATGAAATGCTAGTAGATTTACAGACATTTTCAGTAATTTTAGTGTTTAAAATTACAGTTAATTAACCACACTGTTGTATTTGTACATTTACATACACTTTTCTGCATTTTTTTACAGGATTATGACCATTTTCCATAAGACAATGTAATAAGCGTAAATTAACAGTAACTAGCAGTAATTTAAAGATTTACCTTTAGAATCACAAGTACTTAACCATTATATTTTATATTACTATGATGTTTTTTAAAGGTAATTCAACATATTTCTTTAATATTCAAATGTCATTTTACATAAATTGTGATGTCATTTTATCGATCTTTCCTAATAATAATAATAATAATAAAGAAATGTAAAATTCCTGAAATCTTTTGTGTTTTCTATAAAATTGCAGGTCATTAAGTATGCATGGTTATGGTGATTTCATGTTTTTTTAAATGCAATAAGACACGAACGTTCAAAGTAATTAAATAGATTAAGTAGTCTATACTCAAAGTTATGGAAAAAGTTCTCCTAACTTAATTATGTCAACTTGTCACATGTCCTGGCTTTTGGAGTAACTTTATAACTTTTAAGTAAATGGAACGATATTTCTTCATAAATAAGAAAAACTTATCTTAAGTACAACTTCATAGAATTAAGTAATTACATGCTAAGAATGACTGTCCTGTTATTTCAAATTTGAATTATTTAAAAATAAACTGAATTCATATAGTACATGCTAAAATACAATCAGATCTCAGAATAGTTCACCAAATATGTAATAAATCATAACACATAAATTGTAATTATAGCCTATTAAACCAGTAACAATTTGATTGGTCAAATAGTCTGAAATGCATTTGACATTAGTAGAAGACAAAATGTATTTATTATTATCTTTTATCATTTATATTATATGTTAGTGTGTGTATGTATATATATATATATATATATGAGTAAGTTTTCAGCAGCTGCAAGGATAATTTTTTTATTAAGTTACTCTCGGTTTCACCCTCTGAAGCAGAAGGTGGCACTAATGCGTCCAGGCCAGGGTACTACACAAAAAAAACAAAACAAAAAAACAACACTGAAGAAGAAAAGTTTGATTGAAGAAAGTGTCTATTTGTACGGTTGGCATACGGACAACCCCCAGTGCTATTGGTACGGTTACCGAAGTACAAGTACGTAGCGTCTTAGGGTTACGTTATAACCCAAAATCGCAACAATTTTTAAGGTTACGGTTAGGTTTAGGTTTAGGCTAAGTTTTAGTCTTAGTCAAGTGACCTAAACTGGCCAATGACTGACCAATCATGTGACGCCACTGCCTTGATTGAATGTGGTCCTGAACCTCCAGACAGGAAGCAACAGAAGCCCTGCAGAACGTAGCAGTCAGCATCACTGGACCTACAGAAAGTATTGAATGTAATTATTCATTCACTTTTACTTATTTTATACATTTGTTGGTGTGTTTCAGAGTTAAGGCTGAGTTAGGTTTCTGCGTCACCACACATTTTCAGTCCGATATCATATTAACAGAGCATGAATGAGCATAATAGGAACCTTATTATGCTCAAACTGAGTTCCAACTCTGCTTCTAGGATGCTCATTTTAAATTCTGTCTGCTTGTGCTGCATCGGTTTGAAAACAAACGGCCCTGCTGCTTAAGGCCCTACACACTGGGCTGCCTTACAGCTGCTAAATATGCTCATATGCGAGTCGATACAATGCCGAGCAGTGTTTTGTGTGACACCAACTACGTGGAAAAGTCAGATTTATTCTGAGCTTTGCATTCAATTGGCCTGTTGGACTCCTCTAGGCCTCTGTTTTGCAAGTGTCCGCCTGAGTATGTTTGAGCCTTTAGGCTCCGTCCGCTTGAAACTGGAAAGAGTCGTTGACCTCAGTCTGAATCGGTCGGTCTGTAGCAGTCGTTAAGTCATGTGAGCTGCTCCGGTTCACCTCGCGTGAGCCCTCCACCCCTCCCTTACCTCAAACTCTTACGGCTACAGATTTCTGTTAGTTCAGATCACGTTCACATTGCTTGCTGACTGAAATAAATACATGAACGAATACATAATAAATAAAGTTAAGGTATGATTGCAGTGTGTAATGTGGTGCGTTTCATGCTGTCCCCTATAATTAGTTACGCCCTTTGAACGTTGCATTATTTATTGAGCCCAGTAAAACTGTTTGTGAAATTTGAGAAGAAAATCTGAATAGTGGAGTGTTTTTGCCTCTCTCTGTTACACACACACACACACACACACACACACACACACACACACACACACACACACAGGCGCTAACAGCAGACTCTGCCCGCGCTTTCAGAGCCAGTAGACTGGGGAAGAATTCTGGCGCTCAGTAGCTTCGCTCCGACTGAGAGACATTTCTGCCATTTGCTCGTAGGTTTCCACCTTTGTGCACAAATGTGAGTGAAATAAGGCCGCGTCACGTAAAGCAAACAACTCTTCGGCGTAAATGAGATGGATAAAACAATGCAATGGGAGCATCTACAGATCGGTGAATAAAGACATTACAGCCGATCACATTATTTGTATAAAACACAAAAACATTGGGTGATCCGATAAAGCCGATCAGATCAGTGTAAAGCCCACTTTTGAGCTTTATTACAGTAATCTTAGATAAGGCTTTCCAGCTCTACTTTAACACAGTTGGGATTTAAAGATACAGTATGTTGGACTGCACGCTAATGTTTACATTAAAATATTGAACTTAAATTAACTTCAATTAAAAATGGACTAAATCCATGTCATTATTTTGTTAGTTAAGTACTTAGGCTTTACACCAATGTGAGTTTTTGTTGTATGGTTGTGCTCTATAGCTTCGATTGCAAACTACAAGTGTTTAGTAAGTTAAAGAGGTGTTGCTGATTACAACTTGAAGTGGCGAGGAGGTCTTAACATCTTTTGAGAAAGTATTTTAAAAAGTCTAAAAATGGTATTGAATGCCAGGATTCCTGCATATACTCTGGTAATGTCTGAGCAGAAAAAAGCAACATAAAGTATAAATTAAATAATTCAGTTTCTCATGAATGTTTGTCTGTAAAACGCCACAAGGTTTTCATAGATGGACAATCGGAGGTATTTAAGGAGGGCCCAGCAGCTAAGCAAGTGAACAGTTTCTCACGCACTGTATGTATTGCATTGAATTCATCCTAACATGATTTTTACATTTGCAAGAAATAGTTACACAGTTTAATGGTGGCGATATAAGTCCAAATATTGTTGATTGTCTTCATAAGCTGCTCCTGTCCTCCACAATTGTGGAACAGAGTCCAGCTCCAAATACACATTCATTGCATTGGGAAAAAAGCCTCTCCATTGCTACTGCTTAGGACTGGGCGGTATACAAGTTCATACCGAATACCGGTATATATTTTTGTTATGATGTGATTTTCTAAATATTTAAAAAAAAACTTTCGGAACGCTACGCCGCGCAGCGTTTCAGACCAGACCCTTTTCAAGGTTGCACTTCTAAATAGGAATGTAAACAGTAACGCTCTGGTGTTAGTTAAAGTGTAAATCATAGACTGTAAAGATTAAATGGATAGGAAAGACATCGAAAGCTCTGAAGCTGTATTTTCTTTATACATTGTGTCATTGTTTTTTTTTTTACTCGGGGAAACCATGATTATACAGCAAATCAGTGTAGATGGACAAAAGAGTTTCATGAAATGACTACTAAATATCCTTAATTTACAGACATGGGCCTTAAATATAGTTATTTTTTTATGTATTTGTAATGTTTAGCTATTACTGTTGATACACTTGGCTGTTTCCTAAAATAAATACTGTGTACCAACAAATTACTGATTAACAAAGATTAACCTGAAAGGAATCAGATTTTTTATGTTTTTTGACACAATATGTCAATTTACATTATAAAAGGCATTTATCAACTATAATATTCTGTATTTTAATTCATTTTGACTGTAAAATTTACTCCTGTATTCCCACATTTATAACAAATGCACACTCACATACTTTCTTTCCACGCTTAGATAAACAGATAGATAGAGATATCCTGCTGCCATGTAAGCTGTATTGCTCATCATCCATGAGTCTCAAGTCATAATCAGAAATCCACTATTAGCCTCATTTTTGTGGTTTATCTTATTGAGGTCAAATCACAAATCAATACATCATTGTGAGCTAATAAATGCGTGGATTGGCTGTATTAGGATTAAATCACATTTCCCCTAAACAAGAACGCCTGCACCAAGACTGCGGCTGTGTTGATGTTGCTTCATCGATTTAAAAGACAAGTCCATATTAAACTCAAGATGCTGTAATTGATTGATGGGTCAACTTTTCCATCTAAAAAGAGTCGATATCACCTAAATCTCTACAATAATTCCTTAAGTGCACGTGTTTAGCGTGAATGGATTCATAAGCAATCTGTCTGTGTTCTCAACAAGCTTCTGTTAATTTAATCCTCAGTGTTGAGTGACAGTCTATATTTGCACCATAGCTTTGGGGTAATGGAGACAGACTGCATCAATGGGGGGCGGGGAAGATAGCGCTAACTTGTAGCTAATTGTAGTAAAGGAGCTTTTGCGATTTTTTTTTTTTTGTTCTGCAAATAAAAAGAAAATGTCCCTATTCAGTCATTACTGTTTTTCTGATCATATGTGAGCAAGAAACAGATATTTTATCATGACAGTGCTCTGTAAAAACCTGCACTCTCCTTTACCAGGGATAAACACCAAGCTGCCATGAGAGACACTTTGCCTATACTCGGCTTCGTAAAAAATGTAACACAGAAAAACAATCAATCACCTACACCAATTAGGTTCTATCTTTATCATGGCACTATTTGGTCGGACAGATTTTTGCGGTTAAGAACATCATGTTGTGGGTGGTTGAAGCTACAGTAAGTGATGCAAGAGGTAAACAAAAGTTAGCCTGTGTGGCTCACCAAGTCCGTTACTGTATCTTAAAATGCTGAATAATTTAAAGCTCATTCTGATGGGGATACTGTATATAGTCAAGTCTGTTAGTTATAAAGCAGCAACATAAAGTTCTACTCAATATCAGGTATGTGGTCATAATGTTGATGAAGTTTAAAGAGTAACTAAACCTTCAAACCACTTTCTGTGTATTTTTGATTGATCCTAGTCCAACTCAAAGTATTTCAATCTAGTGACTGTCCTCTATGGGTTGAAACTCCACTATTACAAACAAATTTAGCTATTGGCTAACAATGGTGGTTTGTGATGTTTTAATGGCTTCTCACAGCACTTTTGGCCACGCCCCTGCTACAAAAATAAGCACCCTTCCACTCTGTAATCCAGGGGTCACCAACCTTTTTGAAACCAAGAGCTACTTCTTGGGTACTGATTAATGCGAAGGGCTACCAGTTTGATACACACTTAAATAATAATTAGGGAGATTTTCAAAAGAGCGGGGGGGGTAGTTTGCTTTTTAAAGAGAAAATGAAATAATTCAATTTCACAGTGTTCTTTTATTTGAAAAACACATATAAAGTAAAGAACAAATTCCACAGTACCCGTGCAAATGGTAAATGGTGGAAGTAGTAGAATAAATAAAATAAATAACATAAAATTAAACAAAAAAGGTATACATTGCATAAATTATCCATCAATCTATGCAATGTATGCTTGAAATAAAAATAATCAACAAAAGGAAAATTAAACATAGCCTATACAACAACGGCTATAACCATAACAGAAACACTTCCCTACACATGGTTGGATTTGATTTTCTCCCGATTTCCTCACTGACATTGTCCGGGCGGACCATCCTTCACTGAGCGTCGTTTCCGGCCGGACAATAATAACAATTACACCTCTTCTTATGTGGTGTAATCGTTATTATTATTACAACAATATTATTATTACAATAATATAATTACACCGCATAAGAAGAGGAAGAAGAGTCTTCTTCCTCTTCTTATGCGGTGTAATCGTTATTATTATTACAACAATATTATTATTACAATAATATAATTACACCGCATAAGAAGAGGAAGAAGAGTCTTCTTCCTCTTCTTATGCGGTGTAATCGTTATTATTGTCCGGCTGGAAACGACGCTCAGTGAAGGATGGTCCGCCCGGACAATGTCGGGCAGAAATCAGGAGAAAATCGGGAGGGTTGGCAAGTATGTATTAAACACAAAAAACACTTTACATTTTAAGTGTTTATATATATGTATTGTCATTTCTAAGTTACATGTAAGTGTGATTTAAACAAGAATAGCTAAATAAATAAATCTATATATATAAAAGCTCACTGGTAAGTGCTGCTATTTGAGCTATTTTTAGAACAGGCCAGCGGGCGACTCATCTGGTCCTTACGGGCGACCTGGTGCCCGCGGGCACCGCGTTGGTGACCCCTGCTGTAATCTGTGGTGAGGAGGTCGGATAGAGAGAATTGTGATTAGAGAGGTATAGTGAATATTGAGTAGGTAGTTAGCATAGCATAGATTGTTCTTTGGAGATTGTTTTTGTATAGACCTAATGTCCATTGAGAGCTGATGATAGAAGTTATCATAATTATTATTATCTCAATATTATAAATGGAGGAGTAATCACTAACTAATTACTATTTCCAAATAACTTGACCAACACTGCATTCTTACCAGTGATCCTTACTATAGAAAAGTCGAATTGTTCTTGGGGGATTTTTTATAGTCTATACTGGGCGTGTCTTAACTGCTCCAGGAGCACCGCGCATAATCAAGGCATGTTTTAATCTCAAGCCAAAACCTTTTGTTACTCGTTTGTTAAAAACATTATTACAGTCTCTTTAATTGACCTTTGAATTGTTAATCTGTATTTGTTTAACCATGCTGCTAAATATTCAATATACAGTATAAAAATTGTATTGTATAGGTGTGTGTGTGTGTGTGTCTTGCCCGCAAATTGGATATCACTAGTTTACATATTTACATTCTGAATACTCCTGGGTGGAGTTGCAATTGATGAGTGTGGATCAACAGATGCGCAGGGACCATGAGGCACTTTACTCACATGCACATCCATTCTGGTAAATACCAATATAAGAAGAAGGGCTGCATCTTTATGTAAGTAGTATTCATTCATATTTGTTGTTTATGGTTGCCAGCTGAGGAAACAAGTGTTTGCTCTAAAACCTAAAGTCTATGGCACCAAAAAGAGCCAACACTGAGTAGTAAAGAAAATCATTTCATACAGTGTTGTAAAAATGTATCAGTCCCACTTCTGGGACTGAGCTCCATTAAATATGAATACCATCTGTAGCAATAAGGCCATGTGTGATTCAAACTTGCTCCGGGTTCATTCTTGGCTCCTCTGCACTCTTTATAATAAAGTGCAGCACTGTGCTTGTGTAATCTCACCTGTCTATTAATGCCTAAGAGTCAACAAGGAGTTAATTTCCTAAAAAGGCTCATCACATGTAATGTAAAGATAACTGATTAACAGAAGCTGTGTGAGAGAACTCAGTGGAAACGTCTCATCTGCTGAGTGTATTTAGGCCTATCTGGGTTTATGTTGAGTCCCATTACACTAAGCTCACAGTTGGTGATTTGACCTTCAGTGCTTCTGTCATGAGCCGGAAACCCGGAACAAAAGTGACATCTAGCTGGCATTCAGTGACAGCAGATGAGGAGGAGGTTTAGACATGTGCATGAGAAAGAGATATTAAAGCCTCAGGACTAGGGCTGTGACTGACAGCTCCACTGCTCCTCTTGTTTCCTACTCTTTCCCACGGCTCATCTTCCACCCTCGTCTTTTATTCTGCCTGCCTCTGCCGTCTGACAGTAAATCGCACAACAGGATCCTCTTTAGTGACGGCTTTTACCCTTTTTTTGTTTTCCATTTCTTCACATCCACTCTGCTACTTTTCACAAATACATGAGTACAAGAATGCAACTTATTCCACAAAATTCAAACAAATGGGAACTTTGAATTAGAAGCAGAGGTGAAAAGTAATGGATTAAAAGTACTCGTGTTTGTGTAATTGAGTTGATTTCATGGGTACTTTTTGAGTATATTTTTAAATCAGTAAATTGAGTACATTTTAGAATAAGTAAAGTGATTTCTACACACAACCGTTACTGAGTAAATTGCTATTTTTTTATTTTAAAATGAGCAACGGACATTGTGAAACTACAAAAAAAGGAAATGACCAGCAGACAACAATCAAATGCATCACGCATCACATCATAGCCGACCAACCAGATTAAACGTAACGCACGGCACCAAAACAGCATTGAATTGTGGTTATTTTCCTAGTTTAAGAGTTCATAAATAGTTATACTTCGAGCCTGATGTTTTTTTTATTTTGAATTGAATTGTCAAACCTTTTATTTTATACAAATGCCTTTATGGAAAATAGATTAAAAGGTCTCTTCCTTTTTAAGTTTATACATGAGATGTTTACTATATGCAAGGGAACCGTGGCAAGATTTATTACCAAAAATAAACGTGGGGGGTGAAAGTAACTAGTAACTTTTTTTTTGAGTATTTAATTGAGCTACTTTTTACTTGTACTTGAATATTTTATGTATATGTATATGTACTTGAGTACATTTCAATCAAGTAACAGTACTTCTACTTGTGTAGGATATATCAGTACTCTTTATACCTCTGCTAAGAAGTTTTGCACCTGCTCCATTTTGAACAATAGATGATTAAAAACAAAAATGTTTTGTGGTTTTGTTTTCCAGCACCCTTTTTTTTTTTACCTTGCAATATAAATAGCATCCTTTTTTCTAAGTCAAATCACAATGTGGAATTTACCAGGCGTCACATTGATTTATTCTGTAACAGCTGGTCACAGGCAGCAATGTAGCGGATAATTGAATCCCTAAATCTTTTTAATTTCTTTATAACCTTCCGAGTCAGGTTGTTTGTTTGTTGTTTTTTTTTACTTCATTCATATTCAAGATCATTTAGCTTGAAACTGTCTGTAATAAAGCAATTTAGTGGGTACTTCCTTTTCTTTAAGGATTCCCAAAGTTGCTTGAAAAAAAAAAAGATAACAGTAAATCCACCTCCAGACTCTTGGCGCTCACATCACGTTTACTGGTAAAGCTGCAGTGGTCCATTAATCTTCAGAAGCAGCCTATCCTGATGGAGGTCAAAGTGTGCTGGAGCCAATAACAGCTGAATTGTGCTGAAGGGTACAAACAATACAAACGTGTCCTGTCGACTGCGTGTCACATAGGTAACTCTGAAAAAACAACTTCAAGCACACACATTCACTACTTTGTACAACCTAGGAGCTCCAAAGCCAGGGTTGGGGCCAATTACAGTTACATCTTCAATTATAACCAGTGACGTGCAGTCAGGGTAGGCAAAGTAGGCAAAGTAGGCAGTGCCTACCCAAGGGTGAATTGATATTTTGATTGTTTGTTTTAATTATAATATAATTATAAATTATTAATTTTTCCATTTCCGATAGCCTACAGTACCTATAAGTTTGAAAGTGTCAGCATTTTGTGCTTTTCATAGACCAAATGATTAAACAGCGCTATTTCCTGGTACGGCAGAGACGCTGCACAGTCTCACTCCGCTGTAAGGCAGGAGGAGGCCACGCCCCCTCCTAAAAGCACATTGCTGCTCTGCCTCTGTTCCCATAACATGTTTTTATGTGTTTGCGCATGCGCAGTCAGTTCCCCAAGATGACAACCATTTACGTCCAAAGGCAGCTCTCTACGCAGTCATGGAACTGTAACATGGTTCCCCAGTTTTGCATTTTATTAAATTGGAACATATGACAGTTTTTATAGAATGTCCATGCCAACTACAATTACAAAGTCAATTATCTAACTCAATTACAATCAAATCAATGATTACAACGGCAACAGATTTTTCCAATTTTGATAACAACTATAATTATTTCATAATTGTAATTGATTTTCAATGTAAAATTGGCACAACAGAACTCAAAACTCAGTGTATTACACATTGTCAACATTTCAAAAGAAAATACAGTAATTCCATTTATTTTCTTGCTTTCTTTCCCTCCCTTATTCTCAGAAAGGGAGCAATGATGGGAAATCATTTCTCCATAATGGCCCTATCTGAAATGAAACATTGTCCTTTCTGAATTAAATCTACACTCATGCTTGCATCCACTATAACACAGTTTTTATGTTTTATTTTTATAGTTTTATGAATGCATAATGGAAACATCTGTAGTTGGAGTTCATACAATTTAACTACAAAGAATCAAAAGCCGTGGCAGAGGGAAGAAGAGGAGCTGTTTCCAAGCAGAAAAGCACAGCGCTGTGAACGTGTGGGAGAGATGTGGCCACTTGACCAAAATACTTTTGCACAATCGCTGGAAGTCCACAGGGAAATTACACGACTTAGTTATTGACCACTTCTTCTGCTATGAAGGACAAAATGTCATCTCCCTTGGATGGAGGAGGTCAAGTGCTCACTCACTTCATAGCAGATGTGCTGCTGTGGTTCTACGCTGATGTCCTTTGGTTAGTTTCAGAAATTCAAATGTAAGCAGATGAGTTGATAAACTAAAACAAATAGGCAAAGATGTGCCCACTGATTTAAAAAAAAAAAAACAATTAACTGTACCTCCCAAACAATACACAGTTTGCAGCTTCTTCAATATATATCTATGTACTGTATTGGCTAGGTTCTGACAGATGGTTTACTGGACGTTTCCAATGTCTAAAAAGTACAATAAGAGGCAGAATGTTCAGCTATCTGTCACGGCTTGAGGGTGTGGTGGAGAGATTGAGGCAGCGGGCAGCGTTCATAGAGCCAGTCCATGTTTATTGGAACACAAGATAAAACCCAAATCCAAAAAAGGCACAAGGAAAACAGGGAGCAGGGGACAAAACGCTGCCGCACACGAGGATGAAAACATTAGTAACAAACAAACCATCATTCTGTGTCCAAACAATCAGCTAAATAGTGAGGGGGGCTTGTTTGGGAACAAGCCACACCTGGGTGGAAAACAAAAGGCAGCTATTCACTCAACCCAAACACACTGGCTGCATCCGAATAGTCCCTCCTATCTCCTTTCCTATCCACTTTTCCTTAACCCCGTGGATGACGTCATGGGGTTAAGGAGAGGTATATGGAGACTTCCTAAAGGAGTAAGGGAAAGGCCATGACGTTGTTTCAACAATCAGACGCACTTCCACTAGGTGATGTAATAATCCAACGACGGTTAAGGTGAGTTACTTCTGCCGTAATGAAAAAACTACAAATTTCTGAAAGTTGACTTCTAAAGGCAGCTTTATAGCTCTTTCCCCTGTTCCTCTAACCACTGATATAATCTCAAATATCACAAGGTTTGAATGTAAATCAAAGGAAAAGAGGCGACCAGGCTACAAGGAACAAAAGTGAAACTAAAAGAACATCACATTGAGAAAGGTTGCTCACACTCACCTTCCACATTAATCCAAAATAAGTTTGATTTATTGAAACTGTTACATTTAAGCAAGATTTAGGCCTACATAACATTGTTGGCATACAAATGTACAACCGCACAAAGCATTCCTAGGTAAATTAAATATGTTGAATAAAACATAATGTGGCTAAAATGTCTCTGATCCCTTTTTTCTTGAATGACAGAGTGTCTGCTTTCAGTCATTGTGAGTTTCCGTGAAGGTTCGGATGAGCGGGTCCCTTTAAATGTTGTCGCTGCAAGGAATTGTGGGACAGCATTATCTGGTCTCCTTTGGTAAAGGATGCATCAGTGTTTCCTAGGCTAAAGCAAGTTATAAAGGAAGCATTGAGCCTACTTTCCCTAGCTTAGAATTTCCTTACAATTCAAACGAAAACTGAATAAAAGGCTCATGAAATAACTTGATTGAAATACAGTAGAGTTTAAAAGTCCAGCCGCATGAAAGAAATGCCAAAAATTGTGTTGGCACAAACAAAAATGAAACAGATTGTCGTTTAAGCGTCACGTTTCCCCATGAGATCATATTGAATAAATACACTTGACACTGACACCTTCTTTAAAAACCATATACAGGGGTCACTCGTAACCAAATCTGGAGGTTCTTGTATTTGTCAAACGTTTCTCACTATCACACTTACCACATTTCAAAAGCCTTAACATGAAAACAAAACCAACAATCTCTTGTAAGTTCCATTCTTTTGCTCAATTAGATTTGTAGTGGGCCATCCCAACAATTTCAATATCATGTCATTATTCCCTTGTGTTAATGGGGTGTTAAACAAATGTACCTAATACATTTTCTGATGCCTCACTAAATGCAAACACACATTCAATGCATTGTGATAACTATGCACTCCACTAGGGAAATCCAAGAATTACAGATACTAAGTATGCTGCCAAATTAATAAAGGTGAGGATCATCAGGCTTGGCTTTTATTCAAATGCCTATTTTAAAGCTGCTTTCTGCTTAGGGTGCCTGCATGTTACCTGAAGTTAGGAGTCCATGTTTCCATGTAAATGAGTCTTGAATTAAGACACAAAAAAGGATGAATGAAAAGAACGGCTGCTTTAAAAGTAATCTTATGGCACAGTTTAGAATAAATTTTAATGCTAAGGGTAAAAAATATTAGTCTGGTTTATCTCAAGAGGTGTTGGAAAGTGTTTTTGAAGTTATCTGCTCAGGTAAGGAAACATTGTGCTGAGAGTCAAGACGTATTGACTTTGAGAGCTACCATTGAGTGAGATGTCCTTTTTATTCATTTCTAAAGGCCTTTTGTAAGAAGAGAACAGCTGCCTGTCAAGAGTGAACTAAATGAGTGAAGTCAAGGGCCGGACGCTGTAATGAAGATTTAAATGAGGTCAGACAGAGCTGATGGAATCCACATGTTCATTTCTGATCCTCTATTGATAAGAACATTTTGTAATTATCGCCTTCATGTGAATGCCAAGACTTTTAAGATGTGTGTCTTTACTGGAGCTGACTATTCTTCAAAAGCGGAATATGATTTTTAACAAAAAAAGAAAATAAAAAAAAAAATGAATTGTTTCCTTTCAACCAAGTCTGCAATCAAAGAAGAAGAAAAAAAAGCAGTGAAGAACAGTGTAGAGGCAGAATCTGCGGGTGAAAGATTTCCTTTTGGTAAAAGCATAGCAGTGTGTACATATCCTTGCCTGTACATTCGTGTGTGCGTCTTCGTGTGTAAACGATTACATCACTCGCGCGCAGGGTTTTCACACTCACACATGCACATAGTCACTCGTATTTGGCCCCGCACAAAGGAGCACACACTTCAAAGGCGTTGTGGTTCAGATCAAAGGTAGCGGGTGCAGGTGCTGAGCGTACACAACTCCCTTCATGGCTCTGCTGCCTTCATCCCTGCTTCTTTTCATGTCAGTGCTTGCAGGAGCCGCATTCACTACAACACTTGAATCATAATGTAGATAAATGAGCGCAAATCAAATGAAACTGCGGTTCAAATGAATCAGATGGTGAAAGCGATACTTGACCCCTTGCCTTCGGCCATAAAAATGTTTTATTTCAAGGCCTGAGTGGGATACGCATGTGAAACTCAGAGGACCTTCAAAGCAGGGAGATTTTTCAAAGTATAGCTGAATGTGCTCATTGGAGGCACCACAAACCAATTTTCTGGTGTATTTATTAGTCATTGTTAAAGATTTATTTAAAATAATAATAAAAAAGCTTGAAGTCCAAGTGGCAAAACCATATTTTCAAGCTCATTTAGGTTTCAAGGGCACATGTTAAGCGAAATAAACTTTTCTGTGCTTTAAACATCATAAAGTGCTATTAGGGCTTCATACACATGTCCAAAGTGTTTTTTTCATTGATTCCCTCAGTCGTTAGTTAGAGGGTGATTTGCTCCTTTCTTACTGCAGGGTGAGCACAAACACCTCACTCCAATTTGATGACGCTTTCCCACTTTGATGACAAATTTGACGCGGCATTGAGCTGGAGAAGCCACGCCTCCAGGAAGCTCTCTGCCGTGATTGACATGTAAACAGACACGCTCACGACGGTGAGCATTTCAGCATCCTTTGCGCAGTGCTATGTGTGTATTTTCTACAGTCTATGTATGTACTGGTGAACGCCCCGCCCCCACGCTCTGTTTCGTGTTTATAAAGCAGCATGAGCTCGGCTACGGAGTGGGTGGGAGGAGGGCGGGCCGTCCTCTGGCCCTACGTCACCGTGCGGGCAGGAGGAAGTCAGTGACCCATCTATAGACACGCCCACTCATGAATATGCATAAGTAAGCTGCAAATCAGCCTGTTTGTGTAGAGTTGCTCAGAAAGTGACTTTTCAGAGGCTAAAACTCTGGAAAACAGGTGAGTTTGAGAAAATCAATCTCAAATACTATGTTTTTGGGGTTCTTAGAACAAATGGAGATGGGTGAAAAATAGGATGATGTGGGACCTTTAAAGCTCAGGAACCTTCTTCTAAAACAACACGCAACATTCATATGTTGTTGAGTGTATGTGTTTTTGAAAATGAAATCTGATTAAAGTGTGCATAAACAGACCTGAAAGCACTTTTCTCTATATCCATCCATTTTCAGACTCGCTTGTTTCTTTTTTTCAGGGTCATGGGGGTCTGCTAGTGCCTATCTCCAGCAATCAATGGGCAAAATCAAGTGGTCGCTGTAAATAGTGAGTGCCACAGAATGAAATGTAGCAGAGGAGAAGAAAAATTGGTTTGATCTGAAGGTGGAGGTGCTGGACACCGTCAGAGTGTTTCTGTTAAAGGTGAACACCGCTGTCCAGGAGAGAATGAGACACAGACATGGTAGAGACCACAGAGGAGATGGTATTGTTTTATCTATTCACTATTACATTTCTAACAGAGACTTGTGAAAAGGCAAACTTCAGTGTATAAACTGTGATCAGTCACATGTTTGACGTCATCATGTCTGAAATGGGCTCCATTAAAGACATACTTGATTTCTTAAGACAACCTCACGGAGCATTGCACCCTGTAGGAACTTTTCATTTTAGGGATGTGGGGGTCTATTAGCCTGAAATGAAACAAGACCCAAATTGTTACTTAAAAAAATGTAATAAAACCCAAAATGTGATAACTGGTCAATGATGTAATCATTGTTGTCATCACCAAGCCCAAAATGTAAAACGTTGTGTGTGTGTGTGTGTGTAAACTGATATATATATATATATATAAAGAGAGAGAGATTCAAAGTGTTTATTATCATGTGCACAGTAAGGAAACATGTTTCCCTGTACAATGAAATTCTTACTTTGCTGTCCACACCACAAAGAAAAACAAACAAATTTGAAACAAAGAACAAAACAAAGAAAAGTATAACAATAATCATAATGTTTAAAAAGTAATAAAGATATATATGTACAAGGTAGAAAAATCAAATATAAATATACATATATATATATATCACACACATTTACACATACGCATTTGTGTGTGATGCTACTCTCTACATTGAAGCAATAAGGCCTTTAATCCATAAATCATTGACTCACTCTATGATGTAATCAACTTATCACACGGATAGGGGAAAAACATTTTTCTTTTCCCATAATGTAGCTTTTAAGTTTTGGGCTCAGTATCTTGTGACATTATTGACCAGTTGTAACATTTCAGGTTTTTATACATTTTTATTACATTTCGGGTTCAGCACTTTTGTTACGTTATTGACCAATTAATACATTTCAGGTTGTTGTTACTGTTACATATCAGCTCTAACATGGTCCCCAACAGACAGGGCATGAGCACAATACTCATTAAATCACAACTTTTCTGCGCTCTGCGGGTTGGGTAAAGGGTGAGGAGTCAGTGTCTTAGCGGGTAGTCACTGTCACCTGCAATGTGTTACAGAAAAAATAGATTGTAAATCAGTCTGTTCTCAACACTGCTGTGCGGTAGGATGAATTATTTACAGTATGAGGTCAAGCCAGTCCACTGTACATTAAGACTATGTTCAGACAGCAGGACTCAATGCACAATTCTGATTTTTGGAAGAATCAGATTGTTTTTGTGTGTCCTCGTTCAAATTTCAGTTTAGAATATAAACTGAATGTGACCCTGAAGTGACCCACATGAGCAAAAGAAATCCTAATGTCACCACGAAGCCAAGCACTGTGTTTATAAATATGGAGGCATCTTGTCTCAGCTTGTGCGTGGCACTGATCATATGTATAATATAATAAATCATTTTCACCCTGTTTCCACTGTCTATTTTCCCCTCTGCCCGGGATTTTTCTGTCAAATCAGGTATGGAGAATGGTGACGTTTATTGCATTTTGATAATGTAAAGGCTGGATAAATGCGACCTGACCGTTCAGACAGCAGTCGCATTGCAAAATATTGGATATGTAACATTATATATAGGAGCACATATGAAAGTGGACTGGATCAGATTTGAAAAAAATCAGAATTGTGCTTTTCAAACTGTCTTTAACAGATTGGATACAGGTCAGATATGGGCAAATACATATTGGAGTTGGGTTGCATTTGCCTGCAGTCTGAACAGAGCCTTGGTGTGACGTGTAAAGACTGCCGACATATCCGACTCAAGCAGAAGTACTGTTACCTGCTGAAAATGTACTCATGTCGAAGTACAAGTAATTCATACGTAAAATACTCAAGTACAAGTAAAAAGTAGTACTTAAAGTAAAAATTACTAGTTACTTTCACCCCACATGTTTATTTTTGTTTCAAAATACAGTAAACATCTCACATAGTAATTTTATTCCATTAAACAAAACATTTCCATTATTTCATGTACAGGGTTTAGGCTGAAGTTAATACTTATTATGCCTAACCCTGTTTACAGACTTCCATGAGACAAAAACACAAAGATTTCAAATAAACAATTTAAAGTGTCCAACAGAAGAAAAATACAAATGTATTTAGAATCGCTATTTTAACATAAATTTCATTTTGTTTTATACTATTTTATGTTTAATTTAAATCATGTCATCATTTACAGTAATTCATTTTCATCCGTTATGGAGTCAAGTCTTTCATTAGTTGCTACTTTATTCATCCTGAGCTTATATATTTGTGAATTATAGTAGATTTATACATGTTTTTGAAAGCTGTGACTGTTCCGGACTGTTTTAATTGATCATTCTAGTCATTCCACAAATTAACACTTTTAATACATCAACATTTTTAATTTGTTCTAGCTTTTACTTTTTTGAAAATGCCAGTTCCTCTGAGGTTATACTGACTTTTCCTGTGTTCAAAAAGCTCCTGGATGTGAGGAGGGAGAAGATAATTATGTGCCTTGTACACCATTACTAATGTGTTAAGGTCAACAAGGTCATTGATTTTCAATAAATTTAGTTCTACAACAATAGGGTTTGTTGGTACATAGAAATCTGCTTTGGTGATAATTCTTATTGCCTTTTTTTCGGAGTCGGAAAATAGGATGAATATTGGATTTGTAGTTGTTTCCCCATATTTCCAAGCCATAATTTACTGTAGGTAAGGAAGAATGAGGTAGTTATATAGTAATAGAGATTTTTTGTCAAGTACAGTTTTCATTTTGCCAATTACAGCATGTGATAAATGTGATTTCCATAGAAGTTTTCCATCATTGGTAAGTCCTAAAAACGTATCTGCTGAAACTCGTTCAAGTTGTATGATCACTGATTTTTGTATTTCCAAAAATCATGCATTTTGTTTTACTCAGATTCATTGAAAGTTTGTTTGGATCAAACTATTTTTTTAAGACTGTAAGTTCGTCTTATACTGTAGCAAGGAGGTGTTTCAGGTCATTTCCTGAGCAGTACAGGCTGGTATCATCCACATATAATAAATATTTTACGTTTTCAAAAGCATCCCAAACATTGTTAATATACATGATAAACAGTTTGGGACCCAATATAGAGCCTTGTGGAACCCCATGTGTGATTAGTTTTTTTGTCAGAGTTGACATTGTGTGTATGTACATATTGGTATTTGTTGCTTAGATAGCTTTCCAGCCAGGCATATGCAGGTCTTTTTTAAAAGCCTTGTGTGGTCTATGGTGTCAAAGGCCTTGCTCAGATCAATAAAAGCACCCACTGCATTTCCACTATTGTCTAATGATATAGCCATGTCTTCCACAAGAGGCATGATTGCAGTTGTAGTTGATCGGTTTGATCAAAAACTGTAAACTGTAAACTTAAAAAGCAAAAGACCAAATCTTGCACAATTGGAACTTCATTTATTTTCCACAAAGGACAATGCTGTACAATTTTAAACTTTTTAAAAATAAAATAATACCAATGAATTGAATTCAAAATAAAAAGATTTTCTGGCTCTATGTATAGCTACATTTATGAACTACAAAACGGAGAAAATAACCGGCCTTCATTGCTATTTTGGCGCCATGCATTGTGTTTAATCTGGTTGGTCGACTATGATGTGAGCATTATTATTGCAACAACACATCATCAGTAGGTTAAAACTAACCTGTCTCATGACGGTCTAAACCCAGCTCACGAACAATCCAACGCTTGTTGTCTGTTTTTATTTTTTTTTTGTCATTTTAAAAAGCAAAAAATAATAATTTACTCAGTAACGGTATGGTGGAGAAATGTAACAAATTACTTCACTTATTTTAAAACTTACTTAAGTACATGTAAAATTACTGATTTAGAAATATACTAAAAAAAAGTACAAGTACTCCATAAAAGCAACTCAATTACAGTAACTGGAGTGCTTACATTTATACAGTTTACTTGCACAAATTCACTTTTACTTGAGCCTTAATATGCCTTATTATATTGCATAGATGTACCTAATGGCTCAGTAAATTATCACATCCATAACACTGTAGGTGTAGGCTGGGCTTTAGCACTCGCTAAGATCCTTGCCAGAAAAAAACCTGGTCCCGACCAGGTTAGTCGTTCAGCCTAAGTTACCATGGTGATTTAGGTCCGTAAGACATTAGTGAGCGTCGTACGACAGCACACGCTGATTAAATCCCGGAAGTTAGTGCGATAAGAAGTAATCTAGCTTCATAGTATACCCCTATAAGTCTGATATGTGACAACATTAAATGTACGAGATTAATCTGACTTCAATTCAGCACCTCACCACAGGAACTGCCAGTTTTCCACGTCTCCAAACGTTGATTCTCCGGTGTGCACATTCTCTGGCCAAGTTGATTTTCATAAACCACAACTTTTGGAAAGTAGCACGCACTTCTTTTAGGCCCTGTTTTGTGTGTAAATAAAGTTTTGGTGGGAGTCATCTGAATGTAGTTTTCACTCATCTAATTTACCATCAGTAGAAGATAAATGTAATATTTTAAAGAGAGTTGAAGTACCGCAATGAAAGAGTCACTTATCAACTCCTACTTTAGTCTTTGTAGCTGTTCTAGTTGTCTTTCAACTTTATTTTTGAAGTCTGGCTCTAGTTCCTTTGGGAGCTGAAGGTCGGAGGCGACAGGGTGAGCGTCCTCTCTGCTTTCTTTCTCCTCCATCCTCCTCTGCAGCCACCCATGGGACTCACGGAACGGGAAAAAAGGTCAAGGAATTCAAACGCATGGCCAACTCTATGTCCATGTTTTCATATCAAAATCTATTCAGAGTCAGAAGTAAACTTTTTACTGCAGGCAGTCATCTGCGAGCGAGGTGATGGATGAAAATACTAAATCTTCTGAAGTTGGCAAAAATCACACTATTAAATGAAGAAGTTTTGGGTGTCTTTAGCACAAATTTAATAACTTTAGATTTGGTTCCTTGCAGAAGCATAATGGAAAAATGAAATATAGGATAAAGATTTTTTTTCTTGCTCCACGATTGCTGTTTAGCAGATTTTTATTGACTTTGTGGACTTCTGTTGGGTTGAAATGAAGGGAAAGAACATTAAGAGGCTTACATAAGAAACATTAATCTCGAATGATCAGCTAATCATATTCAATCCTTGCAGATTCCTCCAGATGCCTCTCTTTATTCTGCCTGCATCTAATCACAAAAAGTACATTGGGGGGAAAAAAAAGCTGTGACAGGGATGGCTATGGTGTGAGAAGATACCATGATGTCACTGTGAAGACTTTAAATGGGTGATTTTAAAATCTACTCGTTGATTTACAGAGCTTGCAGGTAATTTAATATGCCTGGCCAGTAACGTTGCTGTAATAAGCCATCTAAAACAATTTATAAGATGTACCCTCACAATTATTCATGAGGGTCATGCATGTTTTACGAACAATCCATCAAACTCAAGCAGCTGCAGGCTAGATAATGAGGACCTATTGAAGGGAACGTGGTCTATTCAGACTCTTCTTTCCACCAACAGATTTAAATGTGTCGTAGTGTTGGGAAGGTGAGACTTTCACTTCATCTACTGATTGGCCCGAGTACAAAAAGACAGTATGTGTGTTTTGGGCACAGGTGAAAGTAACGGATTACAAGTACTTATGTTACTGTAATTGAGTTGGGTTTATGGGTACTTGTACTTTGAGTATATTTCTAAATCAGTAATTTTTTTTTTTTGTACTTAAGTATGTTTTAAATGGCAAGGCAAGCCAAATGTATTTGTATAGCGCATTTCATACACAAGGCAACTCAATGTGCTTTACATGATCAAAAAGTGTAACAGAAAACAATCAACAGCTTAAAAATCAATAAGAACATTAAAATCAGCAGCAAAAACATATCAAATCATTAGTAAAAACATGTAAAATCTGCAGTAAAAATATTAACTCAACAACAAAAAGAAGTAAAGTAATTTGTTACATTTCTACACCCAACCGTTACTGAGTAAATGTGTTTTTTGGTTTTTTTTTTTTAAATGTTCATCGGACATAGTGAAACTATAAAAACTTAAATGACCAGACAACAATTAAATGCATCACATTATAGTCGACCAACCAGATTAAACGTAACGCGCCAAAACAGCATTGCATGCTGTTTTTTTTTCTCAGTTTTAGAGTTCATAAATATAACTATGCTCAGTCTGAGATTGCTTTAAAAAAAATGTAATACTTAAAAAAGTATTGTACATTTTAAGTTGTGAGATGAGATGTTTACTGTATGCAAGGGAACCATGGCAAGATTTATTACCAAAAATAAACATAAGGGGTGAAAGTAACTTTTACTTTGAGTACTATTTAATTAACTTGTACTTGAGTATTTTATGTATGACTTACTTGTACTTCCACTTGAGTACAATTTCAATCAAGTAACAGTACTTCTACGTGAGTAGGATATATCAGTACTCTTTACACCACTGGTTTTGGGACATTTGGGTAAAAAGCAATCGGAATAGTTGACATTCGTCACATTCGGCTGCTCGTTCAGCGAAGACAGCTTTGCCAGTGCAGTGGGTGGGTGGGGGAAGGCAGGTCTTAGGATTCATCCATCACCGGTTATTGAGTGGTAAACTTAGAAAGTCGGAGCAGATCTACGAGGATGTACTTAGCCACAGCGAGGCTTCGAGCTGAGTGCTCCATCAGCATTCTAATAGCGTAGCATAGTTTGATGGGAATGTCATTAGTCTGGCAGGTACATAGCCGCAGAACAAATCTGGGATCAGTCGTATACTGTATCTAAATATAGTATTTTTGTCTCTGCGTATGTGCGTTTCTGTACGGCGGTGTCTTGTGTTTTTACTGAACTCCATTTCTGTTCCATAGCATTTGTTTTTCCCTTGTGTAGTGCTTAATATGGGACAGAGCACTAATCTTTCCCCGGGGGGGCTTGCAGTCACTTACTCTATTACCTGCACATTACTGGGCACGCTTCCAAATGTATGTGACCATGCTGTGGGTAAAGTTAATCCTGTAATGACACAGACAGGTAATTGATTGGAGTCTGATCTCTATCCAAGGCGCTATTGCTAGATGGAAATGGTGGCTCGCGAGAAGAACACCTAACCTTCTCCTTGCAAATTGATTTGATTGAGTGCAGACTGAGCAGGAAACGCTGTAAGTCTATTCAGACTCTAAAGCAGATAAGCATCAGACGGTGTTTACAGACGTGACGTATTTGCCTTGTGGTTTTATGAAAAGAGCAGCCAGGAAGAGGTGGTAAAAATGTATTATTAATATTTATTCGTTATTTCTGAGTTTCACATTCATTTTCAGCTCAACACATGATGCAAGAGGGTGCAACATTTTGAATCTCACACCTCATCTTTTAGAGTAAACAATGCACTAGTTGGACGAGAGTGGGTTCACATTTGATTTGGTTCATTTAATCTGTGTTTGAACATGAAAAAAGGTCAACACTTTAAATATTTAAGGAGTGCAGAGGTTCAGATGCCAGGAGAACAACAACAACTTTGATGCAAATCTGACATCAGGTCATCACTTTGAGAACAAAGGTGATTTAAAGGGCTTGTGTGAATGTATGCAGAAAGCTTAGTTTCAGCTCAGAAACAATCATAACATCGGTTAAAAGAAAAGAAAAAAAACTTCCTTCATTTAATGGTTTTCATTGTGTTTTTCACTTGCTTGTTGTTTCGAAAATGTTAAGGTAAAACTGTTGTTCCTCACAATACCTGCGCTTCCATTACCCTTGGAAATGCGCAAAATCTAAAAATGTGCAATAAAAACTAGTGATGGAAACATTTGAATTTAAAAAAAAAAAAAAAAAAAAAAAAACACTCAAACATCGCTAAAAAGTTTTAACGCTTTCATGAGGAGGAATTTCAGACTTGTCGCAAAAGCACTATGGAAACTCTTTTTCCGCCAACACGCGTCACAGAACGTGATGCACCTGGTCACATGACCACTTCTCTAGGAGAAAACATGACGCTGTACGTGTAAACAGAAGAGACAATACATTTCTTAGCATTAAACTTTAAAATTATTTCTGCCACATTAGACATGAAACAACAAAGGAATACTAAGTGTTATAAGGAGGTGCTGAACGTTCGTCTTTCTGCAGCAAAGTCTTATGGGATGAGATTTCACGGGAGTTACGAGGCTCCTGCCCAAAACAACCTTCAAAGGAAACACGTTCAAAGCGCAATTAAACTTGGTCGACACTTAGAAATATCGCTTTTATTTTGCGAAAATGTGAAATGGAAACCCAGCTAAGGAATGTAAACACCTTTAGAGAGTTGCTAGTTAATAAACAACCAGATTGTCTGCCATATTTGGATACATCACGTGGTTCTCATACTGAAGAAACATTGCACACATGCTGCTAAAGCAAAGAGTGGCCAGACCACAGCGTGATACAGTGATTCTAACCATTATCCAACCAAGTGGCCCCAATTTTGATTTCTCATTTGCTTTTTGTTCTTATTTTTTGTATTACTTTTAATGTAAAGGAAAAAGCACAGTGCGAGTTTGAGAAGGGGCTGAAGGAAGCAAAGCTCATCATGTTCAGGCCCCCCTAACTTCTTCATAAAGGTTGCTAGTACTACATACAACATAATCCAAATATGTTTAAACATAAAGATAAACCGCTATCAAGTCTTCAAACTACGTACAAAGCACAAGTTCAGCCGTCCAATACTTTATAGCTGTCCAGGAGTGATTGCATGTTCCTGTGTTTGAATAGTTTTAAATGAATGCACATGTTTAGGTCTTCATGTATATTATTAATGCATATTAACTGACTGTAGTTAGTTTACCACCAAAACAAGTGCAGCGGCCTCAGTGTAAGGTAAAAGATTCATGCCTATCACTATGCATTCCATTTCCCCTTGTTTTGAACCACTACACCACCAGTTGACTTGTACTTTCTCTGTGCAGCTTAGGTATTCAGATCTGTACTTCCATGTCAACACAAAAACTAGCAACATGATGATGCCAAACACAGCTTTGCTGTAGTAAATGGTCAATAAAAAAAATAAAAAAACTCTCTTTTGAAGTGCACTGACAAACCGCCACCACTGATGACATAGCCTATCAAGAGGAGCAAGATTCTAGCAGAAATATCCTGGAAAAAAAAAAACTGCTTTTCTTCTCCTCTTTAATGTGTTATAAAAAAAAAAATCAATCTGGCCATCTGTACAGCACTTCAGCTTTTTGAGTTGTGATACAAAATGTGCTACCGACACCTACGTACTTACCTCAAATACTTGTAACCTTTAAGTATAGAAAATGTGTTCCCAATTCCATGCTTTGTTTTGAGCATCCTACCCTACTTTGGAAAAAAAAAAAATGTTAATTTCAATGAATCATTTGAGAACCAGATGTACTTAAATTCATTTTCACAAAACAGTTCTATTAATATGCATGGACAAAATGTGTTAAGTACATCAGCAGCTACAGGTGGTTGGACCCTTTTTCCAACCATACCATGTATGCTCTCTGCACCATTGTTGGGGTCAATTAGAACTGTAGTCACGTAATTGATAATTCATTACAATTATGGCGTAATTAGACCCGAGCACCACGAGTTCGCGAAGGGCCTCTTGCTCTCGTAGTGGCTACACTACCAGGGAAGGGGCGGAGCCTATGCAAACGCCACGTGGCTGTCAGTGACCAGGGACCCTTGTCATGTTGTAGGCATGCCCCCGCGCTTCCCAAAAATGTATAGATCATGGTACTCAAAAAGGGGGAAACATTGTTATTGGGCTGGAATATTATTCTCTCTTTCTTTGTTTCCAGTTGTCGGAACCAACTCACCTACTTTTCACCCACTGAACCATTATGTAGAGTCTCAAAAATTCAATCGCACGCTTCTCTAATTTCTGGCTATTTCCAATTTTAAAAATTCAAAAATTTGACGCACCAGTGCCCCCAAATACACCAAAAATGCATTACAAGAAGGGAATTGCCAAAAAAAATTAATTCATCGTAGAATCATGAAAATTGACACAGAAGTAGACCATGACAAGACAAGTAAAAAATATTACTAAGACCACGCCAAAAAATACACGGGAAGGGAGTTTCACTGACAGGGTGCAAAATTGCTGGAGATCATCTAAAGAAGTGGGACACCGACAGTGATTTTTGATAACTTTTATGGTGTTTGCAGGGCGGAGCCATGAATTTTGGGCAAAAATTACAATAGTGAATTTTTGTAAAATGTTAAACCCTCGCCCCTATACCAGCTTAATGTGGAGAAACGGACATTGGTGCTTTAGCACCCCCTACAGAGTGAAGACAATTTTAAATGGGGCAAATGTATTTTAACGCACTCCTCCGAGGGCGTTTCACTGATGGGCTTAAAATCACTGGAGATCATCTAGAGAAGTGGGACATCAGAAGTTATCTATAGATGCTTGATAACTTGCATTTTGGCCAGAACCTTTTGAAAATTTAAATTTTTTTGAAAATGCTCCCATTTGCACGTACAAACTTTGATTTGCGTCAAATGTAAATCAGTTGTTAAACTCTCGGTGCTAAACCAGCTCAATGTGGAAATACAAAAATTGGCACGTTAGCGCCCCTTGCAGAGTGAATATGGGGAGAGAAAAAAAATTAAAAATGTTTGGAATTTTTCACGGACTTCTGTTTTGGCCTCTCGATCAAAAAAGTCATTTTGAGGCAAAGGCCCTTTATCGCAGCTAGTGGCTATATTTATAATTGTAATTGAGTTTCGATAATTGACTTTGTAATTGAAAACATGAAAATTGTATTAAAAATATAATTTAATGCAAAACTGGGGAACCATGTTACAGTTCTACATATATGTAGTTAACATGACAATAAAAAATATTAAAACCTATATATTCATTGATTAGTAAGCATAACAAGATAACCAATAGATAGGGAAGAAATTAAATATAGATATTTGTTTTTAGTGTATTTTACAGCTGATTTAGGACCTGTTATCATAACAGATGCTAACTTTCATTAGGCTATTTATTTCAGGCTCAGTAATTGTGATTAATGGTAATTGAACTTTAGTAATTGAGAATGTAATTGACCTGGGATAAAAAAGTATTTGTAAGTTATTTGTAATTGGAAAAAATGCTGGTCGCTGTAATTGTGATTGAACATGGGAAACTGAAAATGTAATTTTAACTGAAAAATGTAAGTGACCCCAACCCTGACTACACTGTTTTGTGAATAGTAAGGTTACCTCAAGAATAGCAGATTAGGGATGTTATAGTGTTTGTAAGCTGTAAGGTGCTTTGCTTCAACGCGCATGATTGACAGAGAGAAAGTTTGCAGGCGCTTTGGAGGCGGAGGTGGCATTGGGAGGAGATAAAGCTCCCGTTATAGACCTTACCATCCATACCAATAGGCTTGTAGCCACACAGTGCCATACAAGTTTCCAGTTTAGACTGTTTATTGTACACATCAGTGCATTTGCACGGTTATAACAAATCAACACAAAGGAGGAAATCTGGCACTTCCGTCTGTTTCTTTTCCTGTGGAGGAGGATTTCGCACAAGCATTGAGTAGATGATTCCAGTGAAAAAAGTGTGTGTTGCCATGTCCCTGATTCATTAACAGTTGGGCTGGGTAATTGTCATCTGCAAAGTGTGACTCACACTGACATTGGGTGGATGGTGAGTCAGTTGACATGCAGAGGCATGCTTTTTGCTCACTGTAAACAACAAATGCAGTCAGTGTTGGTCTGCGAGAGAAATATAGGGTAGAAAAATGGCGGCTTAGGTTGAAGCGAACCGTTCTCTGTGGAGGGAAAGTTTATCTTGCAAAGTAGGCTGAGGAAAGCAGGTGCAACAATCTCAAGAGAAGAAAGGCAGGTGGAAATATTTGGTATTGGGACGAGAAGAAACAAGAAAGAGAAATCATTGCAGAGCGACAGCAAAAAAAGCGACGAGGAGGAGGAAAACGGGGAGCGACGGAGGAAACTATTTTTATTTGAATAAAATGTCAGGCATCGGGATAAGCTGAGAAGTGAGACGTGCTCTTGTCATCATGCCCCTTTTTTTTTTCTTTCCAGAACAACCTGTTTGATGTGTAGAGAGTAATATGGTGAACAGCAGGGGGTATCCAAGGCATCAAAGAAAATTTAAACCACACGCTGTCCCATTATAGTGTGATTATAGCTGTGCATGCTGATGGCTGTGTCTCCTGCACTCACATAATAGCAACTGACTGCCTGTGTGTCAGTAAGTGGACGGTAAATCACAACATTAGATTTTTTTTTTTCCTTTGTCGTGTAGGACAAATATCAACAGCATGGTTCTCTTGGCATGTGTTCTTCTTACCCCTCAGAAAAAGCAGCGGCCTGCCTTTTCTATCATTGAGTGTAACTATGGAACTAATGACAGCAAACTCCTACTGATGACCCATGACAGTGACAAGCAGACCACGGATGGCATTTGTTTTCAGTAAGGCTGCTTGGTGGCTACCGCCGTCACACACCAGTAAACACACTCTGCTCTCTGGTGGAGGGAGGAGGTGTTGAAAAGCAGGAGTGAATTACATAAAAGAGAGCTTCACTCCTATCTGAAGTGCATTGATTGCTGGTCCTCTAACTTTACCTCGAAGCGTAAATGAATAAACATATGGGGTCAGAGTTTTTTTTTTTTTTCTTAATTAATGCCCTGGATTTCATGTCATGGCCTGTTCTGGATTTTCTACTAAAGAAAGAGTATAAAATATTGTGTGAAATAGAAAATGTACCCAATTATCTCATTATGTTACAGGCGACATCTCTGAAGAGACTCTGAGGTCGGTGAAACAAGGACTTTCATTTTCATACACAGTTATGAATTAATCTCCTGGTTTAACTGATCCATCTTTAACATTAAGGCACGGCTCTTTAAAGAAGTTCACATTTAAGCAAATTTAGTGATTGGAAGTAAAACATGGCAACTGACATGACCCTGATAAAAGGCAGAGAATGCATGGACAACTGGCGGCCCGGGGGCCACATGTGGCCCTCGGTTTAATTCTGCGCGGCCCAAGACAACTCCACCAAAAATTGTAATTCAAGAAATAGGTTGTTTTCACGTGACGTCACATTGCTGCATCGCGAGAAAACGATATTCAGATGGAGGGCAGGAAGTTAAGTAGTTTGAGAATCTGCCGTCTGAAATAATCAAAATGCCTTATGTTTTGTGTAGTTTACAGCTGCTCTAATCCTTCCAACCGAGAAAAGGAAAGGAGATTTTATACCGAAGATTGTCGTTCACAATGGTAAGAACTGTAAAAAGTTCACAGAACCACGCCGTAAAAAGTAGATTTTAAACCTGGTTAGGAGGAGCAGAGTCTGCTGATGCCCGTGTCTGTAGTGACCACTTTGTCAGAGATAACTTTGTTTTTGTGGGTGTTTATATAGCATTAGATTATCGTTAAATGTTCATTTACTATAATATTGACCTTGTTTTTTTCTCCCCTGCACACAGTATTAGCTGGACACCCAAATGTGATTTCACTACATGTCATAAAGTACTATTCAGTAGTAGCATATATGTATGTGACAAACAAACCTCTTGTATACTTGACTGTCAGGCTAACGTCGTTGTAAAGAAGTTTGTTTACATTATAGCCGTTACTGCTAGCATCTTAACACATAATATAAGAGCAAACACTCACTCTGGTGAAGACCAAACGACAATCGTGGAGCCGTTTGGTACAGAGGTTGAGGACCCGCCCGCTCACAAAAAAAAAAAAAGTTATATTCCTCCATACTTTTATATCTGTTTGGTGCAGTAGGATGTCTGAAGGACCAGATAGTTTGTGATATCAACAGCCTCGATTGTCGGTAAATCTTTAGATTCTGTCAAAAGACTCAATCATCTTCATGAGATACGGGTCACGCCCAATATATTTGTAAATTTATTATTTGTATCTTTGTCTTGAAACTGGATCTAAATCAGTACAAAACCGACTCCCTGCAACCGTTTCCTCCATAGGCGCATTCTCCATTTTTACTTCCTGCCCTCCATCTGAAATCGCACATCATCATAGTCACGTGACTGAAACCCAGTTATTGGACGTAATATGAAGGCCAACACAATACACAAAAAAAAAAAACCCACCAAAAACAGACAAAACAATGTCAACAAAAATACATAAAGAAACAACAAAAACACAAAAGATTCCAAAAATGCACAAAAAAAAAAAAAAAACTCATAATACACAAAAAAGAAGATCAGACTCACTAAACAACCACCTAAACTCACAAAAAAATGACACAATAGTAAAACAATTGCATACAACACAATAAATACTGAAAAACTCCAAAAAGGCCAATTTGTAAATAAAAAAAAAAATTAAAAAAAAAAAAAAAAAAAAAAGAGTTACATTTTTTGTGGCCCCACTGTGATAACAGTTGCCCATCCCCAAAGTTTTACATTGGCCTTTGCAAATAAGGGAAGGCTTACTATAGCGTTACCAGTCTAAGATTTTACAACATCCAAAACAGACTTTAAATTTTCAGTATGGAAAAAGCAGAAAAAAGGATTTATTTGCAGTTTTTCTCAGGCATGAATCATACATCCAAAGTGAGATAACGTTAAATGAATAGAGATACCACTGTGTCACTTTATCGCCCGTAATGTTTTTGAAAAATGCACAGAACCGTCATGGCTTATTGACCGGAAACAGAATTTTATCTGTAGCCTTGCATTTGATGTGGTTTCTAAAGCTCAATTAAAACTCAGCATTTTTGTTCCTTTAAGGTCCATTATTATGCTTTTTTTCCCCAATCCATCTCCATTTGTTCTAAGAACTCAAACAACATGGTATTTGAGCTTTATTTTCCCAAACTCGCCTGTTTTCCGGAGTTTTGTCTGTCGATGCTATCCACACAACAGTTGATCACTAGCGATTATCTTTTGCTATGCACACACTTGTACATTACAGTAAAACACACGGCTATTTAAGAGGCTATTGTGATTTTGAGTCAGACAAACACTGTTTCATGATGTGAAGGTGGACCTTCATCCTCTCAGTGGCTGAACATCCTTTTCCTCCACAATGAACCAGCATCCATTCCTCCACACTTTAATATCCTTACTACAAAACTGCACCTTGATAGTGATGTGCCCCGGATTAAACCATCTATTATTCACAAACACAGCCAGACTCTCTCCTTTCCACTTACAGCTCTTCGTCGTCCTGTCACCACGTAAAAGTTGGAGGCCGTCCAATTCCACAACCGTGTCCAGTGTTAGCGCGCTGTGAACCACGATGATATCTCTCCTCCTTGCTCGGCACTTTGACCCCACGCGACATCCCCGTCGTTTCCCTCCTCAGTTCACAAGGGATGTCGGGTCTCGATTGTAGCATTAGCACGAAGTGCTAACGGCTGGTGGGTGTAAACAATGGAGCCGTGGCTCCCGACACGATCGCAAAGATTGCAGACACAAGCAGCAGAAAAAGTAGTGTAGTTTGCATTTACATATATGGCAATAAAGTATAATATATATTCTATATTAAAACCGCAAGTGTTTGTTTAGCTGTAAGATAAGTTTGAGAGGGGAGGAGCTCACATTCTTATAGGGAGGCGTGTATTATGTCCAGGGGGACAAAGGAGGAGTTTCCAGTAGGTGACATCAGGCACCGGGAAAAAAAAAAAAAAAAAAAAAAAAAAAAATCCAACTTGCCCGTTTGGAGCTGACTTTTACAAAATGTGGAATAACAAGGAGGAAGGAAACAGGACTTTTTCAACTTTGGCCCTCTGAATGAGGCTAAAGAGAGGTAAATCACTGTAGCAAAACCATTATTAGAAGTCATTTTTTTATCATACCTCCCCTTTAAATAAATTTGATTGGCTTTTTTGGTTAAAAAAAACCAAAACAAAACAAAACAAAAACTTTTGATTAACAAAAACTCAAGGTACCAAAGAAAAAAAAAATAAGGTAGCAGAAATAGAACAAATACCTGACTAGGAGACAGGGAGGACACTGCAGCATTCCAGGAGGGAGACAAAGACAAAGTCCTTGACAATGAACCAGCATCCATTCTGTCCTAACACGCAGCTACATAGTAAGATAGGCCAATCAGCAAATGCAGCACACCTGAGTGCCAAACAGGAGGGAGCCTAATCACTGAACAGCACAAACCATAACTCTTTACCACTAGATTGAATTTTCAATATTTGAAATACATCTATTCTGTTGTACAAGACAGCTAACAACAATTTTTTTGAATGAGATAATACTGTCAATAACTATAAATCACAGGCTGATTTTAAGTGGCAAGTGAACATGTCAGTCAAAAAAGAAAAGATGACACTTCATGATAGTTTCTTATCTTTTCATATTATTAGTTCAAAGGCGAATTGAGCTCCACAACACATTAAAGCAAGAGCACTAAAAAACCATCCGCCAAGCGCCAACAATATCCTCTTTGCCAAATATTGGGAATTCTCAGGATTAGTGTTCCAGATCATGTTACCCTGATCATTCACACTTTAAAGACTTACAAGTAATTTCTATCCCCGTTAATAATGATACAGTAGTTCCAAATGTATGACCCTCATTTTTACGAATAATTATGCTGAAATGCACAATCCGAATCCGATTTGGCTGAAACTCAGTGGGGTCATTGAGGAACAAACCCAACACAATAGAGTCAAATTTTAAAAAGATTGGTCAATAATTTCACCAATGATATTTTAAATGATTTTTAAAATTTTTAAAACTGATCCAGAATTTATATTATTTCATTTTATTTTTTTATTTATACACATATATATATATATATATATCATGTGTAAACTGTGCAACTTGGTGGCAAATAAGTTTCTCCATTGGGGATTAATACATTTCTCTAATTTAATCTCTAATCTCATTCTCCTCCAAAATTTTCTGAAACCTTTCATGTCATAAGGTTTTTCCTTTGTTAAATTTTGTCAAAATGTATGTACTTTTGATATAATCCTTCTAATAGACAAAAAAACAAACAAACAACCAAATAAACGCCAGTGAAAACATTACCTCCGAGGCGGGAGGTAAAAATGTTTTATTTTTTGTGGTCATTGATTGTTCTAAGCGAGTAGAATTTTTACCCATCAGTGCTAGATGATCAGCCATTAAAACCATGATTGGAACACCCCTATTCAACTAATTCAGTGTCAGCAGAGAATGATTCTGCTATGTCATAGTATATTTTTGATTTTATTCAAATTTTTAGTGATACCAAGACTAATGTATTAAACAGTACTGGTAATAATGTAGTAACTGTACCGATAATGATAATGATACTGATATATAGTGATATGCTTACTCTTTCCTTATAATTACTGTACTTTACCTACCTAAACTTGGGAGAAATAAGAACTTAGTGAGGAGCCTCAGTGTTGGCCCAGTGTTGGGTTGTAGCTGCCACAAGCTGTGATGCACAGTGTGTTCTGACACCTTTCAACAAACGACAGCATGACAGTACTCCACAGTTTGTGATGCAGCAGTCCTTCTGTTGGACCGGACCGTATTGGACAACTTTCGCCCGTCGCGTCTTTTCATGATCCTCTCACTTTTTCTTGGTTCTGATCACCACAGATTACACACCCGGTCATCAAGACGTCACAATCTATTGCTCACCAAAGTGGTACAAATGGCTACTTTCCCATTTTCCTGCCTCTAACATATTGTAATGATCATTGAGTTCATTATGTGTTGTGTTCACTGTGCAGGGACAGCCGAGCCACAAGGTGGCAGGACAGAGTTGGGTGTGTGGCTGCGAGTTAGTAGAGTGTGTTAGTTAGTTGACTGTGTGGACATTAGTGGCGTGGGTTACGGCCATAACAGTAGCCCTGTTGCAGTTGTGTTCAAGCCTGTAAGTCAAATAAAGGCCGTTTGGTTCAACCTGACCCGTCCGGTGATTATTAGAATAAGCGGACGTTACACTGGTGTCAGAAGTGGGATCAAAACCGGACCGACGCAAGATGCTAACCACTAGCTCAAGCTACCCACGACAGAACAAGCAACCCTCCGCCGGCCAGGACACACAGCGGCCCGGTATGTCTACCAGGATTAAAACTGAGCAGTCGGAGGGTGATTCGCAGCCATGGTCCCCTGCTTCTACCGTCAGAGAGGCTGCAATGCTGATGGCTGCTGAGGCCGGATTTCCACCGGGGGAAGCTAGAAACGGCGGGAAAACTGCGCGCGCTCTGCCCGGCTCGGACAGGGAAGGACCGGCATGCAACGCCAGGTCACGTGATGTAAACAAAGATGGCGGCGCCCATGGATTTGAAGCACCGGGGATAATCAAAACACCAAAATTCTCCGGTAAGACAGCTTGGGAGGTGTTCAAGGCCCAATTTGAACTGTTAGCTGTAGCTGCTGGCTGGACAGAGAAGTATAAAGCATTACAGCTGGCTCTGTGCCTCACTGATGAAGCAGCCGCCTGCCTCCTACTCCTGTCCCCTGAGGAGCGGATGGACTATGGTGCATTGGTGGGAGCTCTACAGAGGCGTTTTGGACAGCTCAATCAGCCTGCACTGCTGCGTTCTGAGTTCAACAGCAGGCGCAGACAGCCCGGTGAGCCCCTTCGCATCCTGGCTAATGAGATCGAGTGCTTGTGCGGACGTGCCTATGCTGACATGCCACCATCAGTGAGGAAGGAGCTTGCCAGGGACCAGTTCATACAAGCTCTCAGCCCCAAGGAGCTGCGCATCCAGACACAATTGGCCCACCCGTCCACGATGAGTGAGGCGCTGGAGCTGGCTGTGGAGAGGGAGATGGTGAGTGGAGGGACTGAACGATGTGAGGACTCGCCGATGGTGAGGGCCGCGAGGATGACAGGCCGTTGGGCAGAGGGACCGGTGGCCATGCAGAACGCAGCTCGGGTAGCCTCGCCTCACCCACTCAATCCGGATGAGGGCACACGGCGCCGCCCAAGGCTTTGTTGGGGATGTGGCCAGCCGGGTCATCTCCTCAGACAGTGCTCCAAGTTTACACCTGTGCAGGGAAACGACCTAGGGCCCGTGTAGGTGGTGGAGCGCGGGCCCGTGAAGCAGACGACCACCGGCTGCCATCGCCACCAGCCGCAATGGAGATAACTGTGGGCTGGACGCAGGTTGGGGGCTTCTGCCACATTCCTGTGACGGTGGCAGGGGTCAGGTGTACGGCCCTGCTGGACACGGGGTCGAATGCAACTTTGGTTCGCCCGGACATCCTCCCAATGGGGGTTGCGGTGGAGCCGACTTCGGTTCAGTTAAAAACAGTGACTGGTGATCTAGCTCCAATACAAGGCAGAGGAGTGTTTCTAATTACAGTGGGGAGCCTCTCAACGTCATTTACTGCGTGGGTGGCTGATGTTCAAGACCCATGCATCCTCGGACTAGACTTTCTGCGAGCCATTGGTGGCGTGCTGGACTTTGGCAAAGGTTCACTCATCCTCCCAGGAGGGCGGTCTGTGCTACTAACCCCCCCTGACACAATCTCAAAACCCCCACCTGCTACAGTGGCTGCTGCAGAACTAAAGACTCACATAACAGCTGCTCTTGGTTCGGACCCCACAAGGCTGTCTACACTCACCAATGTTTCCTCCCTGACCAGCGCCCACCAGTCAGTGGACAGCCTTGCACCACAGCTTTTTCCTGTACAGCCCACCTCAACACCTGGCACCCCGCCCCCCGAGCCCCAGCAGAACCAGACGACAGGAGACGAGGAGAGACTCTCTACATTGCGGGACATTTGGGTCAAGAATGGCGAGGGGCTGAACGACCCGCAGCGAGAGAGTTTGTGGCAGGTGCTGCTGGAATTTAAAGACATTTTTGCCCTCAGTGACGATGAGGTGGGCCTAACACACTTGGTGAAACACGAGATTGACACTGGCGATGCCCGACCAGTTAAAGTGCGCCCACGTCGACTCCCACTAGCACATCAGGGTGCCGCAGACAGTGAGCTGGAGGAGATGCTGAGAGCAGGAATAGTGGAACCCTCAGACAGTCCGTGGGCCTCTGCTGTGGTTATGGTGCCTAAAAAGAAGGGCTCCAGGATGCGGTTTTGTGTGGATTACAGACCTCTGAATAAAGTCACTAAAAAAGACTCTTATCCCCTCCCCAGGATTGACGAGACCCTGGATCTGGTGTCTGGCTCCTCATGGTTCTCATCTCTGGACCTCCGGAGCGGGTACTGGCAGGTCCCCTTGTCAGCTGAGGCCAAACCCAAGACCGCCTTCTGCACGTCCAGGGGGTTGTGGCAGTTTAAAGTCCTCAGCTTTGGGCTGTGCAATGCTCCAGCCACTTTTGAGAGACTTATGGATAAAGTGCTGGCTGGTATCCCCCGCCAAAAGTGCCTGGTGTACTTAGATGACCTCCTGGTCCACGGCGACTCCTTCGAGGCGGCCCTGGATGCGCTGCACCTAGTGATGAGAAGAGTTGCGGATGCAGGCCTGAAGCTGCACCCCGATAAGTGCCACTTTCTGAAGAAGGAGGTAGAGTTCCTAGGCCACAAGCTGGGGAAGGAGGGCATCAGCACCTTGGAGGAGAAAACACGCATCATCAGGGACTGGCCCACCCCCGCTGACCAAACGCAGCTCAAGAGTTTTTTGGGTCTGGCCTCCTACTACAGAAGATTTGTAAAGGGCTTTTCTTCTATTGCCGCACCTCTCTTTCGCCTCCTACAAAAAGAGGTTGCCTTCGAGTGGACACAGGAGTGTCGTGGTGCATTCAACACACTGAGAGCAGCACTGATTGAATCCCCCGTTCTGGCCCCTGCCGACGTTGCCCTGCCTTTCGTTCTGGATACAGACGCCAGTAGTGTTGGACTGGGGGCGGTGCTGTCACAGGTGGGACCCGAGGGAGAGAAAGTTGTAGCATACTTCAGCCGGGTGTTGAATAAGAGCGAACGTCGTTATTGTGTCACGAGACGGGAACTTCTCGCCGTCGTAGCAGCTGTAAGACATTTCAAGTACTACCTCTGTGGCACACCCTTCACCATCAGGACTGATCATGCTGCCCTGCAGTGGCTGATGTCATTCAAAGAGCCTGAAGATCAAGTGGCTCGCTGGCTAGAAGAGCTCCAGTCTTTCAACTTCACCATTGCTCACAGGGCTGGGATGCAACATTCTAACGCCGACGCATTGTCCCGCCGACCATGTGCTGCTGAAGGCTGCCGTTACTGTGAAAAGAGGGAGGTGAGAGAGAAAGAGCTCACACAGCAGGACAACACAGCTGACCTTAACTGTAGGGCCCTGCGGGTGGGGGATGCAGTGGAGTGGAGGTCTCAGCAGGAGCAGGACAGTGACCTGGAACCGGTGATGCAGTGGCTGGAGAGGGAGCGGAGACCGCCCTGGGAGGAGATCACTGGCCTCTCACCTGCCACCAAAGGACTGTGGTCCAAGTTTGTTTCGCTACGCCTTAAAGACGGAGTGCTGCAGCGGGCGTGGAAGGAACCTGCCACAGGGGAGGAGAGATGGCAAGTGGTAGTGCCCAGGTTACTGAGAACTGCGGTGCTGGAGGCCTGTCATGGGGGCACGGGGTCAGGACACTTCGGGGTTTCCAAAACCCTTCGCCGCCTACGCCAGGGCTTCTACTGGGGCCAGCATAGGCGAGATGTAGAAGACTTCTGCCGCTGCTGTGACACCTGCGCGGCTCACAAGGGTCCCTTAGACCAGTCCCGGGCTCAGCTTCAACAGCAGCCAACAGGAGCACCCATGGAGAGGGTGGCTGTGGACGTTATGGGGCCCTTTCCCCGCACTGAGAGAGGTAACCGTTATGTCCTTGCAGCCATGGACTATTTTACCAAGTGGCCGGAAGCATACGCCATACCAGACCAGGAGGCGGAGACTGTAGTGGATGCCCTGGTGGAAGGCATGTTCAGCAGGTTTGGCACCGCAATCTCTATACACAGTGACCAAGGGAGGAATTTCGAGTCGAAAGTATTCGCCGCTATGTGTGAAAGACTGAACATGCAGAAAACCCGCACAACACCACTGCGACCCCAGAGTGATGGCCTAGTGGAGAGGTTCAACAGGACATTGGCCCAACAGCTAGCCATCCTGACTGCAGACCACCAGCGTGATTGGGACACCCACCTCCCTCTCATCCTCATGGCATACAGATCTGCTGTGCAAGACTCCACGTTGTGCACGCCGGCTCTGCTCATGCTGGGGAGGGAGCTCCGGACTCCGCCAGAGGTGGCTTTTGGGCAACCACCAGATGCTCCGGATGCACCGCCCGGGCAGGACTATGCAAAAAAGCTGCAGGATCGCATGGAGTCAGCTCATGCCTTTGCTCGAGGGCAGCTGGAGAAAGCAGGCATGAGACAGAAGAGGAATTACGATGTGACAACAAAAGGGAGACACTTCCAGCCGGGGGAATTGGTCTGGGTGTACAACCCAAAAAGGAGGAAGGGGCACTGCCCCAAATTGGACAGCCACTGGGATGGGCCTTGTTGGGTCTTAGAGAGGGTAGGAGAGGTGGTTTACAGGGTGCAGGTACCACCCAGGGGAAGGAAGGTGGCCCTACATCGTGACAGGCTGGCCCCTTATAGAGGACACTCACTCCCCTGTTTCCCTCATGGACCAGTGCGGGCCCCAGCGAATCCCCAGGACACATCAGATGCTGTCTTTCCCCCTGCATCGCCTGCTTATACTGGAAGGGAACCCCCCATTTCCCCCTTGCAGCAGAGTCCACCACCCCCTCCTCCTGCTTCTCAGCCCCACAACGTCCCTGACCGGCCGAAGAGACTCCGGCGGTTGCCACCGTACCTCAGAGACTTTGTTGTTCCCTCTGGGACGAGGGACTTTTTGTTGGGGGGGCAGTGTAATGATCATTGAGTTCATTATGTGTTGTGTTCACTGTGCAGGGACAGCCGAGCCACAAGGTGGCAGGACAGAGTTGGGTGTGTGGCTGCGAGTTAGTGGAGTGTGTTAGTTAGTTGACTGTGTGGACATTAGTGGCGTGGGTTACGGCCATAACAGTAGCCCTGTTGCAGTTGTGTTCAAGCCTGTAAGTCAAATAAAGGCCGTTTGGTTCAACCTGACCCGTCCGGTGATTATTAGAATAAGCGGACGTTACAATATCATTTTCGAGAAAATGAATGTTCCCGTCTGGCCTCATGTGTTACGCCTTGTGACAGGTGCCATTTTTTCAACAATATAATCAATGTATTTCCCCTGTCAGCGGTTTGAATATTTTGAACAACACTTTTTGAGGAGGTAAATATCCTTTGCAAGACATCACATATGACATTTGGAGCAACTTTCAAATGTGGTTAAACAAGTGCCGGACTTGACCAACACAGTTTTTATTTTGCAAATGAGAGGTAATGAAAACAGGTTTTTAACATAACATTGGTAAATTCAACCTTTACTCTAAAACCAATTATCAGAAACATCGCTGCTGTTTTGATTCATCTTCTCAAGAAGTCATCCATTACAGTATTCCAGTTTAACATTCCACCAACCCTCCTCTGAAAACTATTTTTTTGAAAAGGTAATAAGGATACATAATACCGTTATCTAAATTATTGGGATACCAATGTTACGGCAATTATTATATTAATCATCATATCATCAAATGTGTGTTCATGTGTACAATTTTTCATGTGTTTATGCACAATGACTGCATTGTTCATTGTACTTGTCAAGAGATCATACATAAAACAACCACCTCAGGAACACAACCAGGACAAGGACACATTACCACTGTTTCTCTTCTAATAAAAAAAAACTGTTGGAGTCGGGATGAGTCAGCCTTATCAAACCGGCAGGAATCAGCTCACAGAAACTTTGGGCGAGTTAGAGAAAAAAAAACAATATATCTGTGTGTGCTATCCGGGGAACGAAAGGACAGAGATCCTTTCACAGAAGTGGTGTACACGCTTTTTTGATGTTTCTTTCCCCTTCGGGGAACAGGACATTGTCTCTGTATTTTTTAATTGCATCATCCTTTTCTATTTTATAAAGTATTTTTCTATAAAGCTGTCTCAACGTGGAGTTCATCACACAGGGCAACCATTATGGGTTTAACCAGAGGATATCTGAAAACCGGCCATGACACCAATAATTTAGATCATTCCTATCTCCAGCTTTCAACAAGGCAGGGGGTAAACCCTGGACAGGACAGTCCATTTAAGCACCACCCCATATTCCCAATTACTCCTGCGAGCAATCTATAGACTCCAATTAACCTAACATACATGTTTTTTGATGGGGGTAGGAAACTGAAACACTTGGGGAAAACATGCAAACTCCACACAGAAAGGAGTGTCAACCATCGGGCTTGGAACTTGGGACCTGCTTGCTTCACTTCATATCAAACTTAAAAAGTAACTAAATCTCGAGGATTAGGCTGATGTGAGTCTAGGCGGCAAATTTAAAGAAAATGTCTTATTCATGGGCGGGGCTTCTGGAGCAGCTAAGACAAGCACAGTTTATACCAAAAAAAAACCCTCCAAAGAACAATAAATGCAATGCTAGCTACCTCTCAATACTCTCTATACCTCTATATTCACAATTATCTCAGTCCACCCACCTCACTACAGATTGAAGAGTCGACAGGTCCTAGTTTTTATAAGAGGGGCGGGGGCCAACAGGGACAGTTCATGACATGAAAAGCCACCAAAATGTCACAAAGCATCGGCCTCAGCCGACAGCATTATTCAATAGTAATGGCCATTTTTTAACTCACAGAGGTCAGTCCTTCTTACATTTTCATGTCAAAATATGCCAAATTGAAATACATTGGCTCAGTGGTTAGCCTCACATCAAGAAGGTCTTGGGTTCAATCCCTGTGTGGACACTCGGGTCCTTTCTCAGTGGAGTTTGCATGTTCTGCAGCGTGGCTTTCTTTTGGGTTCCTCCCACAGTCCAAAAACATGACTGTTAGGTTGATTGGTGTCTCTAAATTGCCCAGAAGAGTGAACGTGAGTGTGAGTGGTTGTCTGTCTGTGTTGCCCTGCGATAGACTGGAGCCCTGTCCAGGGTGTATCCCCGGAGGTAGGCACCGGCAGACCCCCGTGACCCTGAAAACAGAAACAAGTGGGTCTGAAAATGGATGGAAATACTGTGACTAAACGGTGAAGAGTTGGAGTAGGATCAATCACCAACACTACTTCATACCCAAATACATTTGTTTTCAGCAGAAAATGTGGTTTTGGGGTTGAGTTACTCTAACTCTCACCTGGCGAAAACTAGTCCAAGGCTGAAGCTACTTTTGGACAGTGACCTCAAGAGTGTATGAACATAAAAATGGGAATGTTTTCATTGTATTTTACAAAAAATAATGCTCTGTAATAATTGTTTTAATATCTTTTACAGCGGTTTTAAATGTAGAGACTTGACGATCCACTGCTGCAGTTCACCTCGTTCACACTTCTTTAATTGCATTAGTTAGTGTGTTGATCATGAAATGTGTACGCAAAGAAATTAATGATTAATGCAGGAAGTGTTTTAATTACGACCTCATTAACAGACCTGTTTATTTCAATACATCACGGTGATGATGGCAGGGTAAGATGTTTTGTCTTTGCGTGTGTGTGGGAGCTGAGAGGGAGACTATAGCAACACGGGAGTCAGAGGACACGGCTCAGTGGGTTTTAACGACGAGCCGCTTCTCAGCTGAGGGCAAGATACACTTAGTCTTGGTTAGTCTCCCTGAATTTGAATCAGTGTGAAAGCCTGCAGCATCCATATTAAAACAGAGATGGATCCCTCTCCTACTTCAGGGGGGATCAGTCACAATGATACATTGGGTTTCACCTGTCCACGTTTTGTCCTCACTCTAAAACAAATGAAGCAGGAGTGTCTAAGAGGGAAAAATTGCATTGAAAAAAACAATTCAGTATCCCTGATACACTGTCAGTTGTTCTCTCTGGAACTATATTTTAGGATAAAGTGGCTACGAGGGAGGATCAAAAAGTAGACCCTTCTTACTCCCCACAACTTTTTAAATGAACACATCAAAGTACAAAGTTAAGTAGCTCACAGAAGCAAAGTTTAACCAAAGTTATACTGTTCAACAGAGCCGCTATAACTTTAAACTCAATGGCATCATTATCAAAGCCCCTATTTGGAGTTTCTGACTAAGAACTCCTATTAATGTCCTCCAGGTATTGGACAGGAATCTGTCATCAGCATTGCCAGGTAACAAGTTGATGCCAAAACTGAGCGATGCTTTCAGAGAGGCAGCTAAACAGATAAAGTTTATTAATAGGGCTTGTTTTATGGTTCCTTAAGAGTAGTATACAGGGTGAAGCATCCCAATATACAGGACAGCCTTCTGATTCTACTTTTTGTCAGCTCAGTATACATGAAAATATGAACTTTTTAAGTATTTATAGCACTATATGTTTTTCACAAAAATAGTTCATCCTCGGCTTTAACATAGCATTGTATTTCCTGTGAGCCACAGCATTGACCACCTGGTATACTACCAATGCTATAGTTTGTGCATCATTAGAACGGGGGTGGACTGGTCATCTGGCATACCGGGCATCGTCCCGGTGGGCCAAATACCAAAGTGGGCCGGTCCGGTTTTTTTGACAAGCAAGTGGAGGCAGACATAGTGACAGGTGGACAAAAATGGTCCAAGAGCGGCAAAAAAGTGGCAAGAAAAGAGTAAAAAAAAGTGACTAAATTGGGCCAAAAGCAGTCAAGAGTGATCAAAAAATGTGCAAATAAAGAGAAACCAGGTGGTATGTAATGAAAAAGGGTAGCTTACATGGGCAAAATATGGCAAACAATGGTGAAAAAGTGCTAAATGTAGCAAACAATAGTGAAAAAGGGCAAAAATGTGGAACAAAAAGATGAAAAATGTCAGGAAAAAGGAAACAAGTGATATATTTATTGGGCAAAAGTTAGCCTATTTGGAGGAAAAGTGGCCAAAAAAAGGGGTTAAAAGTTTCCCTATTTTAAGGACGAATAATATTTATAATCAAGACGAGGTACATGTTGAGCATCACTGACTTAATAATGGCGTCCACATGGTGTCCTCTGATAATGACATTCAAAGATACTTTGCACAGCCTCACCTCTTGTCATGGAAATAAAAGATAAATAATCATCAAATTAATAAAATGTTGCTATTTGTCCACAGATCTATTCATTCTCCACATAAATTCAACAATTAATTTAAAATATCACATTTTTTCCATCTCCTGTTCAAATATGAGGATGAGATGCACAGTCAGGGAAAACCAGCTCAGTTCTTCACCAAAATATAAACAAACCATATCCTAAACAGCAAGCAAAGTTATAGATTAATGAATCTGAAATTCTGCAAGTCAATACCACTACGGATGACAAAAGACTGAATTGGTCAAATCACCTTGTTTGTAAAAGAACTGCGAAGATGACTGGTATATTACAAAAACTGTGTTCTATAATTCATTCCTCTGGTCATTTAACTTTATACGACATCTTGTTATTTTCCTTATCTAAATGATTGCAATATGGCCTGTGCAGCCTCATACCCCAACCATCTCAAGAAATGATGTATTATTTAGAAAAGGTCTTTAAGATTCATTTCACATTCAAACAAATTTGCTCCGTCAGCTCCACTTCTTACCAGTTATGCGATTCTGCCAATTTACAAGCTAAACATCTATCAGACATGTTTATTTATCCACAAGTTTATTTACAGAAAGCAAGATGCTTTGTCTCTTTTCACATTTTTACTTTTACTTCAAATATACAATCATACCGTACAAGACACAGTAATGACAATAATCATTCTCTATATTTACTCTTTGCCTGTACATCATATCATCAGTTAAACATCCCTAGACGCCTTCTGCATTGGAATAGTTTACCTCCCAAAATATGATCCATATGCTCCTACTCACTCTTTAAAATGCAGTTAAAAAACAAACATCTTATTTATTTATAAGTCCTCCTACATTACATCTAATTACTTCATGCTATTTCTCACCTCACTCTATGCCACCATGAATCCTCGTGTAATATGTATCTTTGTATTCGCATGTGAGGGTGAATTACTATATGTATGTATGTGTTTTCAGTGTGTATTTCTTTTTTTATTTTCAATTAATTCTGTTCAATATTTCCATTTGTCCATACTTTGTTTATATATTTTTTTTTCTTTCTCATATATCAAAGTTTAAATTGTTCATTTTGTCTCATGATTTTATAAGTGTTTATTTATTAGCCCTAAGTCTAAATTGTTTGTGTTTATTGAAAGGGGTGGAGCTCTTCGTGTTGTGTTTTTTATTTTTTTCTTTAATGTGTGCTAAATAAATAAATGAAAAGAAATGAAATGAAATGAAATCAAGTCATAATGGTCTGTTGTACTGATTAATAGTATGGTAATATATTGTCACCCTATAAGTCTGAAATCAATGAGCCTTCTTTGTCAGGTACATTTTCCACATCGCGTCTTTTATGAGGGTGTTTTTAACACTAACTGTAGGACTGCTGTGGAAAAACCCGGTGTGCACTGGAAGCTACAGCCCCACCCTTTTAAATACATATTGATCTTATCTGTGCAATTTAGAGACTGTACCTCTCCTCCCTCCATCTCACGTCCCTGGAGGATCAGCAGTAGAGGCTGCTCATCACACACACAACTGCACAACAAACAATCCCTTATACACACACACTTACACACTGTGGGTGTGGTGTAAGGAAGTGTGTGTGGTAAGAGGGTCACACTCGAATACATGACTAATAGACTGTCGACATAGATAAATGACTTTTTAAGCAACAGAAAATTGCTCCATGTTCCATTCACTGAACACTGGTTTCCCTTCTCTCTCTCTCTCTCTCTCTCTCTCTCTCTCTCTCTCTCCCACTCTCTCTCTCTTGGCCTCATCTTTTCCTTTGCTCTTTTCCCCTGCCGCCTGCTCATCATGTCTACATCCTCACGCCCTCGCCATCTCCGCCACCCCTTGCACGTCCGTGTCCTTTCTCCTTTGCTAGCTCTTATTCTTGGCCTCACTGTGCCTTCCATTCACTTTAGCTCCCTTGTTGCCAAAGCAACAAGTAGCAGATGTTTGAGTGTCTCATAATTTTCTCTTCATTTTTTAGTGATGGTGGAGATGGGAAAAGATTTGGTGCTGCGCGCAACATAGGAATTATGCAAATTAATCCACTCAGTGACAATGGATTAAAGCGGCGCTCTCACATCTGACAGGAGGGAGGTTTAGAAAGGGCTCAGAGAGTCACTCTAAATGATTCTTGTCTCACAAATCAGGTTCACGTTCTAACTAAGATATCTGTGTCCGTCTCTAGAGCTGCTCTTCGGTCTGAACAGGGGGATTTCTGTCTTTCTGTGCACTGTGAAAACCCAAAGTATTATGCTTTGCACCAAAACAATTGCTAATAATGTATTTGAAGACAAAAGGTTGACCTCTGCATGTCTAACTTAATTTAAGTCAAACTCACTGAGTAAAGTTAATGACAGTAATTATCTCATAATTCCTCTCAGTCATGGCAGCATGAGAACATTTTGCGATATAAATTATGTGTAAAGGAATTAAAACGACTCTCAGCCTGCAGTTGATGAGTGTTTTCATCAGAGGTTTTTTTTAACTACTCAGCATGTTACGGGTGCCTGATTCCTGTACAATTCAGAACAGGGTTGTATCATGTTTTTTTCAGGCACATAGTACCATTCTATTAACCTGGCAGGAGCCAGATTGATGTGTAGCCCCTCCCTCTAACTGGAGTTCTCCACATCAATCTGGGACTGTATCTGACGAATCCTTTCGGAACCAGGGAGGGACATGAACAAAATGCTTGAAGCTGACTGGGCGAAGCGCCTGTCCGCCATGATTTGTTTTAGCCAATCACACGTCAGAGACGCTGCTATGGCTACAACAAAAACAAGGCTACACTGGTAAAAACATATGTCTTTACCTTCCAAAAATGCACAAAGCGCCTCTCACTGTTGCTCTTTCAAAAAGGAAATGCTGGATTCTTCTATAACTGAGTTAATAGCAGCTTCCACACGCTCATCTTCCTGAGTTGACATCTTTCTATTTTGATTCGGAGCTATGCTAATAGCGGTAGCCCAGCTAGTTCCTCTCCCCGCAACTGCGCATTCGCCAGTTTTGCTTCGACTCTTCTGCCTTTGTCACACCCGGATATCCCGCCCTAAACCACAACACTGTCTCATGATTGGTTTGAAGCTGTTCGGTTCGCTCACGGAAGGTAAGGGCTGGAGCAGCACGAGATAGATTCTGGTGTTCGTGAACATCAGGAGAATCCATCTTGCAGGCAAGGTTACCATTATATAGCATACTCAAAAAATTATGTTACCCAGATTTTTGGGGAAAATGCATTAAATATAAAAAAAAAAACTTAAAAGAAATTTCCCTCTGTAGCACACAGTTCATGACACTTTGAATTCACCTCTGTCTCTTTAAGAAACTCTAAGCTTGTCTGACACGCCCATGAACAATCCCCCTTCAGTATTCATACAAACACGCATGGATGGTTTACTTCTCTTTTTCTGTGCGCTGTATTTGGCTACTTTCTACATTTTTACATTGCTACATCACAATAGAATGACTGTCAAAGCGAGGAATGCTAATGTACGGACGTAGACCTGTCACCGACACACACACACAAACACACACACGCGCGCACGCACGCACGCACACATACATAAGCTTACCCGTGCTGCTGATGGCTCTGAAGACGTAGTCCAGAGTAGGGATTGCATTGTTTTTAAAGTGTCAGTGTACTTTTTAATCCACTTTCAAATAAGCTCTTGTTTTAAAGCAGTCATCTGATAAGTGCCTGTTACAAACATAACAGATCTTTTTGGGACGAGGGCCGCTTCCAAAGGTAAACTCCAACCATTGTTGACGAAATGTTCCATCCAAAAGAGGGCTGTTTTCTTTGCGTTCAAAAATAAATTTTCTCGCTGAAGGCATTTTAAAAAACTAAAGGCAGGCAGCTACTGCGATGAGCAGAGTAAACCAATCGACAAGCAGTTATCGCTCAGCTGTTTTTGACAGAGGTGCGTCCTGGATGCGGGGGGAGGGGGAGTGTAAGTTTTAATTATTATTTTTTTTTTTTCACTTTTTGATTTTAATGCATACATAAATGAGTACAGACAACATAAGCCATGGGTTTCTTACAAAAGTATTTAAAATAAGTAAATTAAAAGCTAAATCTGTGGAGGCGTGTGCTATGGGCTGAACTAAAGAAGAGAATATAGGAGGAGGGAGGGGCCTCATCCCCAAGGCGGAGCCTCGTCCCCTCCAGCAAAACAGCACGAAAATGGCTGCTGGCAGGAGATTTAAAGATGACTCAAAAATAACCCTTACTGCTCTTGTTGTACGTTGCATTGGATAAAAGTGTCTGCCAAAGAATGGCTTAACTGGTTACACAACACAATATGCACATTATGCACAACTGGAATAGAGTTTAAATTCCTTTGTTGGCCTGCAAAGCTCTACATAATCAAGCTCCTGTATATCTTAAAGACCTGTTAGTGCCCTATCCTCCAGGCAGAACACTCTGTTCTCAGTTTGCTGGTCTTCTGGAAGTTCCTAAAGTGTCTAGAAGTAGAAAAGGAGGCAGAGCATTCAGCTACCAGGCTCCTCCCCTTTGGAACCAGCTCCCAGTCTTAGTACGGGAGGCTGCTACTCTCTCCACCTTTAAGGCTAAGCTCAAAACCTACTTACTTGCTAAAGCGTATACCTTATAACATCGTTAACGTAACCACTCTGAACAAAGCCCTCAACCTAAAATTAGGAACTAAAAACAAAGATTATAGTAGAACACCAACACTATATTCAAACACAATCCACCATCTACACATAGCTCTAATGGGCTGTAACAAGTGAAGTCCAGTCAGACAAAGTTGTGCCGGGTTGTAGCCAATCCCCCACTTCTGAACCTCATTGTATACCCATCACACTGCTCACACTGTTTACACACCATTTACACTGATGTCCACCCCATACTCATTATCATTCTACTGTACTCCTGTATCATGTTTTTCTGCAGTCTGTGCCTTCTCCCCGCCCTTTTCTCTCTTTTCCGTTACAGGTGTTTTGAAGCTGGAGCTGACAGTTCCTGATCAGTGGTTCACCGCTCAACTAGTCTGGGACACTGATGTTCTATCTCTCTATCCTGTTCTGTTCCTCCTTCTGTCCACTAACCCCAACCAGTCAAAGCAGATGTCTGCCACCTCTGAACCTGGTTCTGCTGGAGATTTCTTCCTGTTAAAAGGAAGTTGTTTCTTCCCACTGTCGCTAAAAGCTTGTTCATGTGGATCTTGTTGGGTTTTTTCCTTCTTATTATGAATTTTATATTTTGATAGGGCTTTGAGATGACTTTGTTGCAATTTGTGCTATATAAATAAAGTTGAATTGAATTGAACTATAACATCACATTGCACTCCCACCTTAAAATAGTCGATTCATCCGCACCCCTTCCATCGTCCCACCCTGACCCTCACCTAGGTGTAACACTGCCCTCTCTATTTAAATTCTCCCTCTAATAAAGTTTTACATACCCTTCCTTGGGGAGGGCTTGTGATGGTCACACTTATAGATTGAAATAAATTAATTTATATAATTGCAATACTATAACATGCATTGCTGTCACAAAAAGATTGCACTACATATATACAGTAGTGTTGACCTTGGACAGCATGTGCAGACATAGCGGAAAAAAAAGTGTCTGCTATATAGAATTTTAAATCATGGTAGCTTTCCAAAACTGCAGACTGAACCTTTAAACAAATTGACCTATATCAATCCTGAGGACGCCACTTTGACACTTATAAACTATAAAATCTTATAAAGAATTTGTATAATTTAACACGGTACTATACATACTCTCTGATCGCAGTGACCTTTTAATAAAGTGTAATTTTTCTGCTGAGACAGGATCTTTACTCATCTGCCACTGTCTTCGTAAAGCACACCTGCAAAACAATAGGTATGTGGTCCAAATGTTATGGCTCATCAGTGTATAAGACAGCGCTTTAATCAGTTCACGTAGGTGTGTGTTTATGGAACCCTGCCAAATTCCACTTTGAGGAGTACCCACAACTTGTTTATCACCCATAAACAGAAAACTACAGACACATGCACCTCCCACATGTCACATCATGTTTTTCAGCTCTCATTTACGCCCCATTCTGCGCACTAGACCTTGAAAATGTTTCTTATTTCTGTAGCAGTATGCATTAGAGCATCACTAAAGGGAATTAGATTACACCCACCTCTACACAAGTCAAATACGCGTGACAGGATGACGTTATTTCACCACAAATTTAAAGTTATTACCTCTTGTGGTTTACCACAATGGGTATTACTGTGCCATTCAGTCAGGGTCATCCCACAGGTAATCACTTTCAATCAGGAAACTGATCACACAGTGACATTGTGTGTTATCTGTTATTGTGTTCCACGCAAAGACAGAAAGGAAAACACTGACGAAATGGATCCACACTATTACAACAGATGATGAAGCTTTTCATATATTTTCATTCACGACAAAGGCTTTTACGACTTAATAAGATAAAGATAGAGAAGAGAGTCAGGATAGATTTGTCAGAATTGAAAAAATCTTTGCTCCACCACTTGTGCAAGGTTTTTGGTTGGATAGCGATTGATGTTTGCACAAGCTGAACGTACTATATTCTTATTTAACTTATATTTCTTGAAGGCTATAATTTGTTGACTTTTGTTTGAGTTCAACATATCTGGGATCATGAAGAAAGTTGTTGTATAAGAGGTAATGATAACCCTAAATTCTTGTTTTGAAGTTTAATGTTTTTCACTTTCAGCCCAACTTTAGCTCCAGAGTTTGCAAAACAAAGTTTTCTAATTCTGTAGAAGTATATTGCATTTGTTTCCATAACATGCTTTTCTTACTTATTTTCTAGTCCCCAATTTTTTTTTAATTACAACAATAATAAAATGGTATAAAATAGTAACTGTAGCATCTAAATATTCAAAAGGGACTGGTATCTACTCCAAAGTCACGCCCCTACAAGCTTGAACACACATCTGGTATAAAAAAAAACCACAGAAAACAAATACACAAAATCACAAAATGACAATGAAAATACACAAATAGGCTCACAACACACAAAACAACAAAAACAAACAAAATGAGAGGAAAATACGCTAAATGACTCCAAAAACACACAGAAAACGACAATAAAAAAACACGACAACAACAGAAAGAGCAAAACGACCACAAAAATGAAGCAAAACAATAAATTACACCAAAAACACTTGAAATGACATATTGTTCTTCCCTGTTTTAATGCTCAAATTGGTCATTATTATTCTAAATGTTGATCATGTGGCCCTCAGATAGAAAATCAGTTTTTTGTGGCCCCGCTGTGATAAAAGTGGCCCACCTTTGATCTAATGTAACCATCTTCCTCCCTCCTTAAACTATTTCCTGAATGAAACATTATGCCTAAACTCAAAGGGAGACGACATGCAATGCGTCATGTAATAGTGGAGATTTTCAGTCCTGACTCACTGATAATACGAGCAGGTTCAACGCATCACCTCCATCACTAAGTGTTATCAGCGTTCTGCCGTGCTGGCACATGATTAGCTGACACTGCCCCTGTTAGCTAGTGTCTAAGTCTTGTATGATTTCCCCGTGCTAAAAGTGTTCCCATACAGGTAGTGCTACATATGGCTGTAGCTTACCTCAGCCACATATTCCAGGAACTCTTTTCGTTGTAGGCTTGATGAACACTGATGATGGTCGTGGCTTGGGGGAAACACTGTTTGGCAATTTCCTATATCCCACTGATGGGATCCTGACATCATCCAGGGAAGATAAAGTAGGACATTGAAAAGACTTGTGTGCATCTGATGAAATTTGTGTCATAAATATGGAAATGTTATTGAATTCAGCAACACAGCAGAATAAAAAAAATGGAAAGAGGGAAGATAAAAAAGGTAAAAAAAAAAACTTGTTCCGAATCTATTGCAATTTGATTTAAGGCGTTGTTCACACTAATTTTTCTGCTTGTCTTTGAAGCACAGTCTGATTGTAGCTTTACCTTTTATGAACATAACCTAAAGGGATGAAAGGGGAAGAGACTGCGTGGGTGCTGGCAGAACAGGATGATTGACACATATCAGAGTCCCATCACTCACACAGAAAGAAATCAACAACTCCCAAGACTCAAACGTCAGAGGACAAAAGGCTGAGACACCCACCACTGGTGTAAGGCCTCACAATAACAGAGTGACATGAACACACATGATACGACCTCTTTCAATAGGCACCCTGGGTTCTTTTTGAAGGTTTGGATGTTAAAATGCATGCTTTGATTCAATGTGTTTGTCAAACTGAATCAGGGGTCACCAACCTTTCTGAAATCATGAGCCACTTCAAAGTTACTGAATAATCCAAAAGGCTACCAGTTTAATATACACTGGAATACTACTACAACTTCTGAGTTTTACTTTAAATAGGGAAATATAATAAAGGAGGACTTTGCATCTACTTAAAAAATTAGGAAATGCTTAAAAGTTTCTATGTGCAACATTTTATTTCTGTTCATTTATGCCATTGTTTCATTTTCAAACGACCACTTCTGAAACATTTCATATGGAATCATCATGTTCCTGTTTTACTGACCACAAATGAACCGAAACATGTTCTTACAATTTAACAATTTTTTTTTTTTTTTTAAACATCCCAATCTAATGGAAGCCCATTCCCACCAGTGGAAAAAAAACCTGGGAAAACTAAAATAATAATAACAATTGAAAAAAGTAAGTCATAATTATGAGACACTATTTCACAATTGTGACTTAGCACCTTATAATTATGACTTAAGATTTATTTATTATTATTATTAGTTTTCCTAGTTTCTTGTTTGTTTCTTTTTACTGCTAGGAATGGGCTTACATACAATCTCAACACCAAATTTGTAGCATATTTAATAAAATCCTATTTGCTATAATTAGCCATACATTTGTCTCAATGTTTCAGTGAGAATTTACATTTAAAGATGCTTAATTTATTTATTTCAATTATCAGGTCAAACAGTATTTAACTCTACTATAAAGGCTCTGACTACATCTGTCGTCTGAATTTATATTTGTGAGTTTGAAGTCTGGTAAATCAGATTTTACATAGAGTTAACTGTGACTGATGCTACAGGCCTGAGCGGGCACCTCACATGGTCCATGCGGGCTACCTGGGGCCCTCGGGCACCGTGTTAGTGACCCCCGAACTAAATTATTTGTACAGTGACGCAAATAATTGTTGCATCTTAGGCTAGGGCGGAATCCATGTTTTGATATTGTTTTACCGCCACCTTTTTTACCGTGGTATACGGTATTACTGTGACTAATTAAAAATGATGACATAATGCTTAGACAGCGTCACCAAACTGTTGACTTCAGGGTGACCGCAGGTCCTTAAAGAGCCTTAAAAAGCCTTAAATATATATTTGAAATACAAGGCCTTAAATTCAGATCAGATAGGTTTTAAATGCGCTTTAGTCACGTCACCACGATAACGGAATGAACGCACTTCTCATCCCATTCCATCTCGCCGTCTGTGGCTCATACACAGCACAACCAAAGGGTTTTTTCTCTGGCAAATCAGACAGACTGAAGAATTATGGTAATCAGAGCTCAATAAGTAAGTACATTTTATTTCTATAGCGCTTTTCACAGATAAAATCACAAAGTGCTGTACAGGCAAAAATGAAATTAAAACAACAGCCAAAAGCCAAAAAAAAAATTATATATATATTTGTGTCTCTTTTTTTTCTCCTCGTCCTCCTCCACCTGTTCATTCATTCTCTGGCTCCACTGCACAAAAACTTTGAGACAAACGCGACAATGCGCATGCGGGTCACACTGGAGCCACATAGCGTTCACACTGGAGTCTGATACAGATCACATTTTAAATGGTAATGTGAACGGACAAATGAAAAATTGGAATTGAGCATTAAGGCTTGCAGTGTGAACGCACCCGACGACAACCTATTCAACCCTGACTGAACACATGAGTGCTCCTGGACATAGAATCATGTTTAGGCATTGCATAAATTATATTTCATATTTAATTATTATCTCCTATATACAGTAAGTGCATTGCATTTTTTTTTTTTTTTTTTAAATGACGATATTGAAGCTGATACCATTGCATTTGTATAACACCGCAGTGTACGGTATTACTGTATTACCGCCAAAGCCTCTTGCATCTTAACCCAAAATACACGCATCTATACGAAGCAACAACAAGAGCTGATCTGAAGCAACAAAGAATAATGACGAAAATCACATGTTTGTTCTTGTTTGTTTCTTTCTTTGGAGTTTACCACAATAAACTTTTCACCTTCATATCTTTTACATCTTCAATGTAAACACCAACAACCTCCATATTTTCCACATTATCTGTAGTCTTTCTCTTGCCCTGATGTTTTACTGCTCCATTCTTTGTACAATTTGTTCGCACAACAACCTTGACTTGACAACTTTGACCCTAGTTCCCTATTATTCAAAATTTGTATGGATTCATTTGCTTGAAAGTGCTTGAAATGCTTACATCCAGATCTCAAGCACTCTTCTAGAAATTTACACCAGGTTCTTGAAATCACCCAGGTTACTGAGTTTATGAGCAAATGTAGATTTGTTCTGTCCTGTGATGGGAAAGAGATTCAAGGAAAACTGGGAGAAAAGCAGTCAAATTCTAATTAACATCACTGATGGAAACTACAAACACAGTATTTGTTTGGCAGATCTTTAAACAACACGTAATGTGTCGGGTCCATGTCCACTGGATTGAGATTTTCATCAACAGAAATCAAATTCCAGAAATGCAACTGTGATGTCGTTAGTGGTATACTCAAGACCACACTATCCCAGACCAAGACTTGGTCTGGTCTCAGAATGCACTGAGACCAAGACTAGACCAAGACTTTTGGGTGTCTAGACCAAGACTAGAACAAGACATGAGACAAGCCCAAAAAATAGATAAATCCTTTTTCCAAATCATGACGAGGTTGAACAGTTAAAGTGTATTTTACCTTTTCTTTTAAATAAATTTGACAGACAAAAACAAGGTGTCTGCAATCTTTCAAAGCACATGCCAACATCTCAAATTCTAAATTCTTGAAAAAATTAAAATCAATTCTTGTTTTAAGTCAAATTCCAACATTAAATTCATCAGCAACAGTTTTAAGACCAAGACTGGTCTCGAGTACTACAACGCTAGATTTGGGTGCACCTACAAAACCTTTGACAGTATTACCCTTACCCTTTAGTCTACTTTATAGCAATTTATGAGAAAAAAACTGACATCCTTTCCCCTTTGCAGATAGGTTTCCAGTGTTTTTGACTTTTATCGAAGTGAAGTTAAATTTGTTCTTCAATCTTTGTTGTGTTAATTCAAGTTTCTGCTCTATATTATAAAATATATGCACGTGTCTGTTGCTTTGTATCACGTGTTTAGTTTCCCTTGTAAGCCTGTTCTTTCCTGCCCCACTGTGTGCACTACAGGTGTTCAGTTTCTTTGTGCCTCTATTGCCGCTAATACCAGACAGATTACCCTGTTAGGCAGCAGTTCTCTTACTGATGTGCTGGAATAATCTGTGTATTCAGGTGGCTTGTCAGGAGCTTCAGTGCAGCGTGACAGCAGGTCTTGGAGTCATGATGCAGCACATGCTGCGTGCCTTCAGGTGTATAAGCTCGTGAAATATAAAACAAGATTTGTGTCTCCACTCATTGATAACGCAAACTCTTTGTTCAGGTGTGAATGAATACTGCAGGCAGCTCTACCCTGTGTGAGAGGAGGAAGAAGAGAAGAGGGAGAGAAGAAAATACAATACAGTAAGTAGAATTCAACACGTGTGTTTTGCTGTGCACAGCCAGGCTCTATTCTCCACCTGCTTCAGTGCAGCTCTGATGGGAAGCAGATTTTGTAACAGCCTAATAACACTCTCCAAGAGGTCCTGAGATGCAGCTATTCTATCTCTGCAAGAGCTGCCATCATCTTTACCTCGACAATCTAGCAGCTGTCAACAGTCGTCAACCCCTACAACCCCTGAGACATCTAATATTGACAATAAAAAACAGAATGCAGAATCAGCTTGGTAGGTGTGAATCGTGTGTGTGTGTGTGTGTGTGTGTGTGTGTGTGTGTGTGTGTGTGTGTGTGTGTGTGTGTGTGTGTGTGTGTGTGTGTGTGTGTGTGTGTGTGTGTGTGTGTGCGTGCGTGCGTGCGTGCGTGCGTGCGTGCGTGCGTGCGTGCGTGCGTGCGTGCGTGCGCGTGTGTGTGTGTTTACATGTGGAGATCCAAGAGTGGTCACTCATTTCAACACCGCTATCCAAGAAGAATCGGATGTGCACCCGGTTGCTACACTTTCTCAAGATGGGGTGAAGACAGGTTTTTGCAGGCATGGAGAAGAATAGAAAGCTGCAGGCGCACACACAGAAAAAAGCTGTAATGATTTCCATTGTCAGAGCTGCAACTTTTGGACAGGTCTAGTTACTTACACTGAGCTGCAGAGGAGATGAACAATTGTAAGGCTTGTCATGGATCGTGAATTCACTACCATATGGGAATGTTGCCCTCACATGTAAGGAATATGAATTTTTCTTTTAAGAATGCATTGACTTTTATAAGGCAGTGAAGGACATTTTTTATGGCAGGCCTTTTTAAACATATGCATGTTTCTCTTATGAGTTTTTCCACGAACTGAAGGGAGCTTGTACCGAATGACTGAGGAGGATTAAGTGGCAGATAAGCACAGACACCATTTACATCGAAATAGCTGTACGGCTAGGGAGGAAGGGAAACAATACGGTGAGGAAGTCAAAATGGAAATAAATGAGAATGGGATGATGTGATCTGGGATCTGAATGGCAATAGGAAACAAGGGCGAAGGAGCAAGCAAAAATAATCAGGTAGGGAATGTTTGCACTGATGGATATAAGATCAGCATGCATAGCATTTCCCCTCACCCCTGCCCCAGAAGGACTTTTCAGTGGAAATAATGTGTCTGCCTTTTCCTTCGCCGAATGTTTGTACCACAGCTTTGAAAATAAAAAAGTAGTAGATTTTTGTGAGAGGGGAGGAGTTTTCATCTCTCTGTCTCTTGTGGGATTGGTAAAGCCGACAGTGTCTATAGATCTTTAGGGGTCATGGCATTCAGAAACCTCCATTTGTTGGTGCCATCATCCCTCTTGGAAACAATAAAGGACAATCAAGGTGTGTGAATCAGCTTCTGGTAAGAAGTTGGACCCCTGCACCTTGGGGTGAAGACCTCATCATTCTTTTTTTTTTTTTTTTTTTTTTTTGCTGGCTGCACAACTCTTCTGTGGAAACTGCAAAGCTTAAGACGTAACGCTAACCTTTGGCAGTACTTGGTTTTAGTAGATGTGCCTCTTTTCCTGCTTCTCCCAAGCTGCATCCATACGGAGCCTGATCGATAGATCAAACCAACAAGAGGTCTTCGGGCCAATTAGGCCAGAGAAGCTGAGCTGGGGCCAGTCTGGGTTCAGGCCACATGTCAATACCTTAGCTTTCCTGCCTTTTGGAGGAATGTGGGTAGTTGTGTGTGTCCTGTGTGCAGCACTTCGTACTTTATTTTAAATGAGCATCACCACAATTTGGGAGCAGTTTTAGCACACTTCAAAAGCCTCCACCACACCCTGTGAAAACCTGCTCTTTTATCCCAAACTGAGAGATGAAGACTTTTTTTTCCTTTTTTAATCAGCAGTACAGTAGCACCCCCTGTTGGCATGTTTAGCAATTATATTATCTTTGATCTTTCATTACTGAACTCAAGGTGATGTTCGTGATTTCTATACTTCACAGCTTTGAACACCATCAGATATTAAATTACCTCATCCTTGACGTTGATCTTAAATAATTTCCCCTCATGTTAAGAAAAATAACTTTCTTCAGTTTGGACTGATGCCTCTGATTCAGATCTCAGATGAAACACTAAGGTGAATCTATTCATCCTGAATCGTTTTAAGGGAAATTATAGTTCATTTGACTTTATTTTAAATTGCTTGTAGCTAAGCAATAACTGTGAACTGTCTGCCAAAGCCACAAAGCCCCATCTTCTCTTTATGACAATCAAGTTAATTAAAGCAGATGAACAATCAAGTACTTGGAATTAAGACAAAATCCGTCACCCTCAGGCTGAGTGCTTTAAATTGTAATCAGGAGTTCACTAATTAAACATCATCCCTGCAACTAGCAAAAAATAACAAAAAAATATATTTATTTATTTTTGCATCATGTTGGGGGGGTTGGCTGATGACCAGGCAGTTACCACACTGAGTTAGTAGTGTTATTGTGCGTGTCCTGTAAAATATTTATTCCGAAAAATTATTTTTACCAAACAAAAATAATGAATGAATGAAATATTTAATTGTTTCAACAACATAGTAGTAATAACATAGGTAAAATTAGTATTAGTATCAGTGGTAACAATAGTATTAGTAGTAGTATCACAAGTAATAGTAATAATAGAATATTCGGTAGCAGCAGTAGTAGTTGTTGTATCACAAGTAGGAGCAGTCTTAGCATTAGAAGTACAAGTAAAATTAGTGTCAGCAGTAACATTAATGGTAGTAATATTAGTATCATCAGTAGTAACAGAAGTAAATGTAGTAGTAACGTATTACTATCAGATGTAACAGTAGTAGTATTTGAATCAACAGTTACAGTAGCAGTAGTAGTAGCAGTGACGTGCAGTAAGGGTAGGCAAGGTAGGCAGTGCCTACCTAAGGGTGAATTGATATTGTGATTTTTTTTTGTTTTAATTATAATATAATTATACATTATTTATTTTTCCATTTCCGATAGCCTACAGTACCTATAAGTTTGAAAGTGTCCTGGTATGGCAGAGACGCTGCACAGTCTCACTCCGCTGTAAGGCAGGAGGAGGCCACACCCCCACCCAAAAGCACATTGCAGCTCTGCCTCTGTTTCCATAGCATGTTTTTATGTGTTTGCGCATGCGCAGTCAGTTCCCCAAGATGAAAACCGTTTACGTAAAAAGGCAGCCCTCTACGCTGCCTTTGGATGTAACCGCTCTATGCTAAATGCTATACGTAAGTTCAGAGTGTATTAGTGAATTGATCCAGCTTGGCTGCTACGGCTGCTCCGTTCTCTAGCAAGTGGGCGGGATAACACTACAGGCAGGATGACAGCGCTAAAGATGATAAAGAAACTTTCTTTTGAGGAAAAACGACAGCTTTTAAAAGACAGAAGACAAACACCTGAGCTACCAGACCTTCAGCAAAGGCAAGGTCAGAAAATGTTTCATACTTTCCACATTGAATGGTACAAAAGGAAGGATTGACTTTGTGGATGCTCCTCACTGAGGCTGTTCTGAGTTGTTGTCATTTTCTCTGTGTTTCCAACACAAACAACGGATGCGCTGCCGTGTCATGAGATATATCTTATTGGAAGAGTATGGAGGCTATATTGAATATTTGTTTATGTTTTTTTAATGGTGTTTTACGATGTTGATTTTGTTAGATTAACACTTGCCAGCAGAAGTATATGAAATTGTCATTGGTGGTCTCGATTTGCCACGTGCCTACCTAACCCTAGGGGTCACGGCATGTCACTGAGTAGTAGTAATATCAGCAGAAAAAGTAGTAGTAGTAGTACAAGTATAATCAGTAGTTGTAGTAGTAGTGGTGGTAGTGGTAATAGTATCAATAGTAAGAGTAATATTAGTATTAACAGTTACAGCATTAGCAGCAATAATAGTACTATTAGTATTTGTAATGTTTTCTTTAGCGGCTGTGACAAAAGCAATTTCCCCCTGGGATAAATAAAGAAATAGTAATAATAGTAGTAGTAGTAGTAGTAGTAGTAGTAGTAGTAGTAGTAGTATCAACACTAACAGTTCTAGTAGTATTAGTAGTATAAGCCGTAACAGTAATAATAATAATAGTAATAGTTGTATCAGCAGTGATAATAGTACTAGCAGTAGTAGTAGTATCAACACTAACAGTTGTAGTAGTAATAGTAATATGAGAGGTAGCAGTAAGAGTAGCAATAGTAGTACTAGTGATATCAGCAATAGTAGTACTAGTAATATTAGTAACCGTAGTGATTGTAGTATTGTCTGAAGAGTAAAAACCATATTGGTGACATAGTGGCTGTCCACAGATGATTTGCTGCTGCGAATGAACGACGTGTCCTGAGCTGTACTTCTACACCAGTTGGTATAAGTGGATTAATACTATAAGAAAATACTTATGCCAGAGTGAATGAAGCTCCAAGCTTGTATTTCCAAGCTTGACTAACCAGTTATGTCATAACATATCTTACTGCAGGGCAGAGAACTGGGGTGCTGCTGCTTTTGGCATCGCTGGTGTTTTTCATGTCAGTTCAGTCCTGGTGCATCGAGCCAGTCATTCTCAACCTGGGGGACTCCAGATCACAAATCTTGCTCATGAATCATGTGGAACCTGAGGCTCAGGCATGAAATTCCTCATTTGCACCGTTTTTCAGACTGAAAAATGTTGTATGGTTAAGCCAGAAGCTATGGAAAGAATTTTGATTTTTTTTTTGCTTTTTTTTGCTTGTTAGGCTTTCAGTGCCGACTCACTTCACTCAGATGCTGTGAAAAGAGAGACGACTGGGAGCAGCAGTGCAGTTGGAGGAGCTAAACAAGGAGAGTAAGAAGTATAGTTTTATCACTGAGGAATAATGCTATGGAGCATGCAGAGGTGTAAAGAGTACTAATATATCCTACTCAAGTAGAAGTACTGTTACTTGATTGAAGGTGTACTCAAGTACAAATAAGTCATACATAAAATACTGAAGTACAAGTAAAAAGTCGCTCAATTAAATAGTACTTTCACCCCCCACATTTTTTTTTTGGTAATGTATCTTGCCACGGTTCCCTTGCATACAATAAACATCTCATGTATAAACTTAAAAAAGTTAGAGACCAAATATTGCACAATTGTAACTTCATTTACTTTCCACAAAGGCATCTGTATAAAATGAAAGGTTTGTCAAAATGTACAATTCTTTTTTAAATAAAATAACATCAACAAATTCAATTCAAAATTTTTAAAAAAAATCTAAATGTATACCTACATTTATGAAAACTTTATTTTTATAACTTGCCAAATGTGCGATGTGGATATTAACATAATAGGTAGAAACCCCACCCTGAACCGAAGTTCAGAAATGGCAAAAGGTGCTTCACACCGAATGCGACTGAAGTGACTAAAGCAATTAGATTACATTCAAATCAATGTAAATGACGCGACCTCAAGTTATCTCCCCTCAAGCGACGTGACTTGCGTGATTTGAGCAACAAGATCAAGCGCGACCTTGTCGCTCAAAGTTTAAAAATTTTAACTTTTCAAGCGACAACTCCACCGTCTGTAGTGCAGCGGCAGCAGCCCCTCCCTTCCGCTGCAGTGCAGACGGCTGCTGCGGAGGACTGCACTACACTTCCTCAATTTATCTGGGCAAAATTAAAGCAATTAACTTCATGAATAAGCCTACATTCTGAGTGAACTCTTCCTTTCGTAACTCCTGTATTGTAACTTGCGTATTGGGGTTTAGTTACTCTTTCCAAGTGAAATGACTGATTAGGAAATATATTCAAAGTACAAGTACCTATAAAAGCAACTCAATAAGCCTTTTCACACTATCGGAAATCTCTCTCTCCTGAGTTCAATGGTCAAGTGGGATAAACTCGCCTTGGCTGACAACGAGTCTGACAAAGATTTAGATTATTTTTACTGTTAGATCATTGATTCCTTGAAAGGTTTTTTTTGGGAAACGTGGTATCGTTCTCCAAGGCAGAAATGCCGAGTTTGCTGCCAAAGCTAATGCTGTACACAAGGTTTTTCCTGGCTTTTTAAAGTGACTAATCAACTGAACAGTGCGGTTTCCTGTTTAGTGTCCAATTTGTGCACTTCCTTCAAATGTGTAAATTGAATTAAAATAATAGCTTAATAAAAATAATCATGGACCTGGTTAGTGAATGGTGTACCTCGTAAATTTACCTTTTCAGAATGAGAACTCATACAGTCCTTTTCACACTCGGAAATCTCGCTTGTCAATAATAATGATAAATTTTATTCATAAGCGCTTTTCAAAATCTCAGACACTTTACAGATGTTAAAACAATTACACAAATAAAAATAAAATAAATTAACAATAATAAAGGGAAACAGAAAAAAAATACATAATCACAAGTTAAAAGCTTGGGAGAAGGAATGTGGAGGTTTGTCGCTTTGATACTGTTTCTCACATCGGTTTTACAAAAGTGCTCAGATATGTGCAACATTCCCGGTTAGAGTCCAAATTCCGCCTGCTGGAGACCCAGGTAGTCGGTGTTTTTGTGCAGTAGGTGTAACCTGTGTGGAAGTGAGGGGACTGCCTTGCTTTGATACTGCTGCAGCTGCTCCCGTCGGTTTTTTAAAGTGCTCGGATCGGCCGAAAGTGGCGTCAGCAGGAAGTCCCTGGTCCCCCCTCAAGTCTGAATATGTGTAATATTAATAATATAAACACTATTAAAATACTAAAGATCTCTGGAATAACATTACAAACACTGTTAGGTTGGAAATATAAACAGAGTGAACAAGCTTGTTTACGTTTATATCCCTCTCGACCTATGACCCCACCCAGATCGCGCATGCTCAGTTCCAGAGTGTGAAAAGGCTTATTACATTAACGTGAGTAATTGAAATCTATTACATTCACCTTTGTGAACATGTGCTCTCTCTACCTGGAAAGTATCCAAGACACAGACGCAGCCTGTTGCATGGAAGGTTCTGTCTTCTCTCTTATCGTGGTTTAAAGTCTTCCCAGGCTGAATGGTGTAAAGTTCAGCTCACCTGAGCAGCTGCTGTCCCTGCCTTTACCTGTCCACTCACAAGCTCAAGTTGACATCAAAAAACGACCGGGACATCTTGAGGAATCCAGGTAAACTCGTTCCTGCACTGATACCAGTGATGACATACCATAGTTTATAGAAGCTTAAAGCTGCAACACACAGCTTTCAGAATATGCATTTAAACACATTCAGATGATATATTAAATAGTGAACACTGACACTTACACACTGTCAGTAACTCTGTTCAACGCTGACATTCTAAACCTTATAGAACAAGTACAAACAAGAAAGCAGTTAGGGAAATATGTTGCTCGCACAGAACAAAACTATTCGTAATCATTAACAAAGCTGAACGGTTGACACGTCTGTGTCCACAAAGGTAAAAAGAAGACTGATCTCTGTGGAAGACATTCCTGTGCTTCCTCTTAAAAAATGAGATCCTTTGAATGACCTTTACTCAGTGTTTAGGGATCAAAAGACAACCACTAACTTACTTTGTGCATGTATGCATTCTTTTCACCAAATCCCATCTGTAAAATTACGCACACCTTCAAAAGCAAACAAGTGAGCAAAACTGAGTCAGTTTTAAATTCTATCTATTCTTTTCTCATCGCACTCAATCACTGAAGGTTGTTTGAACAAAAATAACGGGGTTCATTTTAGGAGGGAAATGATTTGTTTTTGATGCTGCCCAAGTTAAATTGTACAAACCAATTAAATGGCTTTAATAGTAAATTCATCTATTAGAGGTGAGAGAAAGTTTACAATATATCGTAATTATTTTTGAGTTATTTTTGTTTTACTATGTCTGCATATGTGGTCATGGATTAACACTACATGTAGAATAGTTCACTTTTTAGTGCAGTTGAAATAAATGGCAGACCAACTAACTGTGATTTTATCACAAGAGTATGATTCAACTTTTGATTTTGGATAAGGAAAATAAAAATATTAAAATTGTGATAATCGTTACAATCAAATTGCAATACTTAATAAATCATGAAATGCAATATAAACCAAATCAGCACCCAGGTATCGTGGTAAAATCAAATTGTTACAAAACATCATCCCAGTCCTACTATTTATAGTGAAAACACTATTTTTAGGTATAGTGTAAGAGTTTGAAGGGATATAAACTTTGGTAGCTTTGGTCAACTAGATCAGGGTTTTTCAAATGGGGGTACGTGATGGGACTACAGGAGGTGTCAGTGTTGGTCCCACCCCAGGTGTGAGATGACTGGAAATGATTAAAAAAAAAAAAAACTATAGAAATGTATTCAGGAGCCACTAAATCAGTATGGTTTTTCAACTTTGGGGTCGGAACCCCATGTGCGGTCGCCTTGAATTTAAATGGGGTTGCCTTAAATTTCTGAAAATATTAAAATAGATTTTTGAGATGTTTTAATTATTTTCTTTTTTTAATGAAAACAACACACAATATTAAACAAATGTATTTCTACACTTTCACTTATTAAATATAAATCTAGTTCAACTAAAATCAGAATCAGAATCAGAATCAACTTTATTGACCAAGAGTGTATGAATACACACGAGGAATTTGTTTTGGTGACCTGTGCTCTCTCTGATAGTGTAACATTAAATAATAACAATCAACTAGAATAAAGAAAAATAAATAAAAAAAGTAGTATAAACATAAATATAAGAGTAGTTAGACTAATATGTGCAAACTAAATAAAAATAATAATAATAATAATAATAATAATAATAATAATAATAATAATAATAATAATAATAATAATAATAATAATAATAATAAGCTAATAGTGCAGTAGTGCATTGATGAGTAGTGCAGGTGAACATTTAAATGAAAATATTATGTCCATGAACATTTCGCAGTGACAGGTTGATCCAGGGTTGTAAAATGTAATAAAAGAAAAAAAAATCTGAGCTCAAACATGATCAAAAACGAATTCAAGAAAAAAAATGTCTTTGGGGTCGCCAGAAATTCTTGATATCAAAATGAGGTCGCGATCCAAAAAAAGTTTGAGAACCACTGCACTAAATACTGTTTCATTCCACTTATTTACAAAATGAGATTCTTTAAAATGTGTGTTAGCACATGCTCATTTCATAATTATGGCTCTATAGTAGTTTTTAAATAGTTTTCTAAGCAAAATGTTGTTGTCGGAGAAAGGGGGTACTTGGATTCAGAAATAAGAGCAAGGGGGTACTTGAGCCAAAAAAGTTTGAGAGCCACTGAACTAGATGATTCAACACTTTTCCTGAATGAGAAAAGCCACTATCGGATTACTGTTCCACTGCATCAGTAATTGATGTCATAACATTAGCAAAACAACTGCATGCATTTGATGAACTAATTATAGATGGTGGCTAATGAGAATCATGTACATTGCACATTACCAAACATGTCCTAGCGTACAACAAACACATCTTCTGGCTAATGTGGCATTTGCAAATGACATCACCGATAAAAAAGATTCATCCATCATGATCTGATGAGAGGGAGAAAATGAGGAAAGGGAGGACAAGTCTTTAAACAGCACACACACACACACTTGTACTGACACACCTCCTCCTCCACAATGATCGCTGCTTTCTCCTCCTCAAAGGTTGAAGACGTTTTCCATGAGTGCTTTGTGTCATAGAGTCACCATGAAGAATTCGACAAAAGGTGAGTTAGCTCAGGGTAATTTGTGCAGAACAGTGACACTGTGCTGAAAGGCCTCCTTTATGCTTTTAGTTTCATTTTGTTAATGAAACATTCACAGCTGCCTTTAATGGCTGCCTCACTGCCGGCTAGAATGGACTCTGAACTTTTCTGTCTCTCATCTCAAAGAAAATCCTCCCTTCAATTCTCATCTCCATCTTTTACATTCTTATTTTACTTTTGGCTCTTTTTTTTTTTTCTAACATCGGAACTCTCATTCTCAGGGTTCACGGAAGCAGGAAACATGGCATAAAATACATAAAATGTTCTTTAACTTATACCACGTTTGTGTGCGAGCAACCTTGTCGAAACCAATGATATTGTATTGGTGCTGCATTTATTTAGCAGTACAAGCGCATGTTTTCAAGGGCATTCTGATACATGCACTTAACATGTATGACCCCTCTTCTCTCTCTCTTCATTTAAGATTGCATTACATTTGAAGGTTCCACTGGTCCATGGTACAGTTTGTATTTGTTCACATTATGGAACAGCTGTAAAGCAGAGCTGCAGGCAAAGCTTATTTTGCAATGGGTGAGCAGGTGGTCTTGATCCCGTGTGTGTGTGTGTGTGTGGTTGAATACAAAGATACCAGAAACAAAACATTTGTATGGAATATGTCTTCCAGAACAAGTTGAAACAGAATGGATTTTATATCTGATTACATCACCCATAAGAGCTTCAGTAAACATACACTCAATAATTAGCATTAAATAATTGTCCTAAACTTCTACATCTTGTCCCATTTACCTCCCACTATGTGCATATCTGTCAAGTCTCCCATTTTGGGAGGGAAATGACTGTATTTTACCCCTCTTCCCGCCATCCTGTATTATAATATAATAATAATTAAAAGATGAATAAATAAAAACATTCCTCTGCCTCTCCAAACAGAATGCTGTCACTTGCCTCGTGAGAACTGCCACCTGAAGTGGCATGGGTGGCAGTTCTAGCGAATTTAGTGCACCCAGCGGCAACAAACCCGGAAACAACTAAAAAGACAGATGTAAAATAAAACAAAGAACTTGTCTAAATACCGTGGAAAATGGGACAGAGAATATACCTTCCTAAAGAGGAGCAGGATGGGGCACAGTTATGCGTTGTGTGCGATTTCTAACTGAAAGTTTTAGCGTCTCCCACGTGGGAAGGAACAACGTAAGTCGGCATGAAAAATGCACCAAGCACAAGCGCCGCAAATATACACTCCTTCCAAAAAAGTGTTAAAGGATGCAAAATCTGCAACAAATCTAAATAAGTCATTAGTGAATACTTATGAACCACGAGTGAGCGTGCTAGTTTCTGAGAAACGTCTCGATGTCCCGCCCTAAACCGCCTCACTTCTTCTGCAATCTACCAGAAGCCACGCCTCTTCTTTTCTGCACACGCAACGCGGAACATAAGTTTGCATCGGGTTGCATTGATATAGGTCTATGGTTCAGGTAAGAGCCAAAATCATATTTACCTGTTTGCTGTTGTGACGCGTGGCCTTATTTCCATGATGGTCCATTTGTATAGGGTTCTATAGGACAAAGGCGGGACTTACAGTATATACATTAATGTATATGAATGACCACCAGCAGTGGACCGTAGTAAAAGACTAGTTAGGTATTTTTTTTGCATTTCAAAAGAATCATACATAAACATAGATTTCTTAGAAATTCTGGATATGAGCTTTAAAAGAAAATATGAAATTAAATTAAAATGTAAATGTCTAACTTAACAACAAGCAATGTGAAATTAACAGTAAATATGCAATGTTTTGAATTGTATATGAACTGTAAATATATATTAAAAAAATTAAATGTGCTTCATGTAACCTTTTATGTTTTCATTTAGGCTTTATTATAACGTAGGAATGTTCACAGCATTTCAATGTCGAGAAAGGTAGTCCTACCGCATTCCTATCACCTAATTGTATCTTGTAAGTGGTTAACAAGTATATTTTAGATTTCTTGTACACCTGTCTGAAAATATAAGGGATACTGGAGCATGGTTGGGGTGGTAGGATGGCTCGTAGTGGGTGCCAGAATATGTTCCATATTTTCAAATCTAAAACTTGACAGGTATCATGACAGGTAAGATCTAAGACAAAACAGCAAAGTGATGGTTCCCTCTAATGGTTTTAAATATCAACAATGGGCAATAGGTGGCAGTAAAGAGCCAATACACGTTTTTATATATACAGTATATGGTATTTTGTTTTGTTAACCTATTTCCAGGACTTTTATTTAATTTTGTTATATATAGGATATTGTGAGGGAGATGTTCTGAGTTTAAGTTTAAGCTTGTGAGATAAACAAGACTGGACCCATTCAAAGTACCGACGCCTACGTGCACTTATTTATATATATATATATATATATATATATATATATATATATATATATATATATATATATATATATATATATATATATATATGTTTATTATCTCCACTGGGTTACATTTATTTGTTTGTCTGTTACCAAGATTACATCAAAAGTACTTCACAGATTTTGACACAAATTTTTACAAGATTTCATAAAATATTGGAGTTGGATCTGGATTAATATACTGATTCTGGATCAGTTTGAAAAATCCCTATCTTTCATAATTGGCTAAAATTCAAAAATATATATCATATATCAGTTTATAATTGAGTCAACTGACCAATCTTTAGGAAACTTGACTAATGTTGAGTTGGTTTCATAATTACTCCACCGAGTTTAATCTGGATAGGATCTGGATTTCTTCGCAGCCTTTCAAAAATGAGGTGACCATACTTTTCAACTTATATATATTTCATTTTTTAAGAGGTTTGTGCTCTCAGAGTCTCCAAGGTTGCTGTTTTTCTGTGATTTTTTGTTACAGATTTAGTGGTTATTTATGCTGTGGCTCATTAAATTCTGCAAGACAAGTTCACTTAACAAATTTCTATATTGTACATTTACTAATACACAGTATATATATATACTGTATATATATACTGTATATCCCATTGTAACCAAGCCAATCTGTGATCAAAAAAGAGCTCACCAGTTAGTTACCAAATCAATGCAAACTCAATCACACAAGCATACCTTACTTATATTAATGACAGAAATTATTGTCTGTCATTATAGAAACCTTTTTTAAAAAAATAATCTCAATTCCAGAACTGACATCCAGCTCAGAATTAAACCCAGGGCCTCCATCTGTGAGGCGACATTAGATGGATGGATGGATGGATGGATGGATGGGTGAATTAGCTGATCTTAACTACTTAAATCTACTTTCAGATGATGTTTATGCATACGCCCTCTCCAAAACGCTGACTAAGGTTTCATCACCTGCGACCGTCGGACTCTACTCTGCATGTCTAAGTCGGAGTAGCATGATCCTGGAGCAAACGGAAGGTAAACACACGCCTGTCCTCACCCTTTAAACACACTCCAGCCTCCCACGTACAGCACTGGTGCTAACACTGGCGTACAGCAATGGAATGCCACTAAGCATAGCCATGGTAGCAACAATGTGCTTCATCACCTGTCTCTATAAAACCATCAGAAATCAGAGCAAACATAACCACAGGTTGGTTGAAGTGATTTCATAAATAGATTAAATAAAAAAACACAGTTGTCACGTCTACCCTCAGGACAAGCAGCCTTCACAGAGCCAGTGTGTTAACACTTCCACCACCAATCAAACGCTGTCATCGTCGTTAATCTGCTGCATAGAGAACTTGATGCTGACTGAGGAAACGTGAAATCACAACACTACTGTGAAGACCAGGGTTGGGGTCAATTACATTTTTCAGATACAATTACGTCTTCAATTACACATATTCAATTATGGTTACAGTGACCAGCATTTTTCCCAATTACAATAATTTTTTTCATCCTCAGAAAGGCAATTACAATTACGTTCTTAATTACTAAAGTTAAATTACAATTAAGGACAATAACTGAGCCTGGAATAAATAACAATAAAATTTAACCTTCCTCTTGTGGTAACTTTGCTAGCATTTCTTATGAAAACAAACAAATATATATATATATATAATTTATTTGCTTTCTATTTGTTACCTTGTGAGGCTTCCTAATCAATAAAAATATAGGTTTTAATATTTGTGGTGTGGACATCTAAGCCTTTTTTGTGTTACGATACCCCAAGATTTCAACTTCTTTGAATGGTAGAATGTGGGAAAGCTTGATATGAAAGTTATTTTAATAATTGTTAACTACATATGTGTTGAACTACATGTACATAGAAGTGTATCATGGTTGCCCAGTTTTGCGTTAAATTATAATTGAAAATTTTTATAGAATTTATATGGCAATTTCAATTAAAAAGTCAACTATCTAAAGTCAATTACAATTTCATTACGATTACAACAGCAACAGATTTTTAAAATTACAATTACAATTATTCCATAATTGTAATAAATCATCAATTACATGATTACAATTATAATTGACCCAAACCCTGGTGGTGACACAATATTAATTCACTGGCGTTTATCTATTTAGCAGGGTTACATCAAAAAGCGCTTCGACCTCACACTATGAAAGATTCTATCAAATATTTCGGTTAGTAATAGACTAATCTTGATGAATCTTTATGTTCTTTGGTGCATATAAGCACCAGTAGACTCCAGCGACCCTGAACAGGAACACGCAGGTTGGACAATGAATGAAAAGTTTGAGTGGAAGATTTGCATACACTACATTTTTCAGTCCTCTTGCACTCATAATAAGGAATGACTCACTCAGATGTGTAGAGGTGTGACTTTGAACAGAGTGAATAGAGCATGTTCAGCTGCAGTGAAAGCCTTAAATAGAAAGTACTTGTTTCGCCTTGAAAGAGCTTGTGGTAAATAGTTTTTTTAAACCTCAGAGGACATATTTATAGAAAAAACTCAATCAAGCATGATGCTCTCCTGGTGATGTCTACATACCATTGAAACTCCAAACAGTCAGCAGAACAATTTTACTCTATCTTAGCTTTCAATGCTTTTTGTCTTGTTTCACATAAATTAAGAACTCTGAACTTGTAATAATGTCAGATGCAACCAAACACTTCTAAATAATGATAATTCAGCAGTGTGTTTGTGTGTTTCCTTAGCGTATATGAACCGGGAGGCCTCCAGAATTGAGCAAAAATCCATCAAAGATGGCCCGAAGCCTCGCTCATCTCAATCCTTCACTGGTTTTATGGCACTCATAGGTCGACTGATATTCTACTGGCCAGTTTGGACTGAAGAAAACCAGCAGCGCCGTAATATCCGGTTCATTTATGTCCATTTTAGTGCTTGGCATTTTGCAGGCAGTGACCTGCTTTGGGCTGGGATTGCCATCCGGCTCTTTCAAGCCATGCAATTTCACTTTGGAAAGATACAATTTGTGCTGTACCGTGTACTTCAATACAGAGAAGAGGACGAATTCATGAAGACGGTTTGTGAATTTTTGTTACCTCTCCTTTATCAAACAATAACTAATCTTTCGAGCCATGTCAGTTTATGATTATGCAAAGCTATAAACATTTATAGCTGTGAGAACAGTGATGCATTTGTTCTTAATATCAATGTTTTCCTGCCAAATGGGTTTCAATGAACATTATGCTGATATGTTGTCAAAATGAAAAAATATTGGAACAACAGTATTTTTAGATGAGGCTTCAGCTTTACAAAAATGAAAAAACTTGGCCATGAAAGACTTTTTGAAGTTACTTACGAACCCTGTAGGGGGTCTAATGTTTGGTCCCTGATCTTGTTTTAAATGTCTCTCTAACTCAAAACAGCAGATAATTATAAATATACTGTTATCAGACATTTTACAAAGCTGCCAATTGACCTAGTTAAATAAAAGAGACCCAAAAAATGCAAATCAGTGGCTATCCAGAACAAGAAATAAGAAGCTCTACTGTAGAAGTTCAAGGTGATTTTGTGGACTACATTACAATGTCATTACCATGTTGGCCGGTGTATGGAAGCTCAAATAACAGCTGAAAATTAATGCACAAATGTTTGAATGTGATTAGGACAAAATATTTATACTGATTCATATCAAGGTTAAAATGATGCACATCATGGTTTTATGCCTAAATAGTCGTATTGGTCAATCTAGTTAACCATTTAAGAATTCAGTACTTCAGATGCTAACACTCATTGATGAATTAATGTGAGTTCATCTGACACCATAGCATCCTATCAAAACACATCTGGATAAATAATTTTAACAAATTTAAAGAGTTTTATGCTGTCAGTTGTTGATTTGTGTGTGCACACCTGTAGTAAATTATCAGGATATTGTGCAGAAGTAGATTTGTCCTAATTCAACATTTTTTTTAGTTTTAAATCAGTTGACCACCTTGGAGAAATAATGTAATTTATGGTAAAGAAAAAGAAAAAAAATATTTAGTTTTTCCTTTGTTTAAAAAAGAATATTAGTTATATTAAGTTTTAGTTTACATTCAAAGCTTTGGTATTATCTTATTCATCTAATTAATACATTTGTCAGTATTCCATTTTAAAGAAATAACCAAGATTATTAGGAAAGTATCAAATTAGAATTTTAAGAAATTTTCTTGCAATGAAAAACTTGTTGTTTTTATGGTTTTTATTTCAATGAAACATAGAAGGAGGAGGAAGGTCACAAAGATTGGCGCTCCAAGAAGATTTGCTGCTGCCCCCTGTGGTGTCTTGTCCTGTGCATTCTGATGATACCAGTTATCATGGGGATATGTTTGCTGACAGTTGGCCTTCTCAAAGCTAAGGTGAAGCCAAGCCAAAATGCAACTACAACAAACAACCACCTGGGTGTTCTGGGGCACTTGTTCATAGCCTCACTAGGAGTCCCTGCAGTAGCTGCACTAAAATATGGCTTTAGCATGAGTAAGAACTTCATCTTCAGCCTAGAGTCAAACCTCAGGAGAGCCATGGACAATGAGCGGATCAGCAGCAAACTCGGATTCATGAATGAAGTCAGAAAAGAAATGTGGCTCGTGTCCCGCTTCATCAAGTTCATGGAGGTGTTTGAAAGGAGGAGGATTCGAGTTGTGTTGCAAATCACCAACCTGGACCGCTGTTCTCCCAGGAAAATTGTTGCCGTTCTGGAGGCCATCAATATTCTGCTTTCAGATGAGGAGAGTCCATATATTTCCATTTTGGCTGTTAATCCTCATGTTCTTATAGAAAAAGTGAACTTTGCTGACGGCTGCTTCAGCAAGGAGGATAGAGCGTATGCACTGTTGAACCGTATTGTGACTTTACCCTTCACAGTCCCACCACTATGCGATGATTCAAAGCACCATTTGTTTAGCAACCTAACCAGTCACTCAAAATTCATTGAGCAACCACCCATGAACAGAACGCACAGAAAAAATACATCTTCCTCGGATGTCCAACTGGTGGAGATCGTGCCTGATACAGACGAGTCAAACACCCTTATAGACACAGCAGAGCTGGATGTGAAGGAAGAGGTCATTGAGAGTTTGGTGTGGAGCATTCTGAACAGCAGTGACGGAAATCTGAACCAGTACATGTTGGATGATGCCATGTCAATGAGGAGAGTGATCAACTCTGTCCAAATAACAGCCATCATCATGAAGGCTCTGAAGAAGGACATTCCGCAACCAAAACACATTGTAGCGTGGGTGGTCTTGGCCAATCACTGGCCTTGCCGACTCAGCTGGATCATCCAGTGTGTGGAGGACGCTGAGCAGAGGGCAGAAATTGATGGCAAAAATATTGTCAGCACCATGCATTCCAAGACCTTATGGAAAGTCTTCAGCGAGTCCAAAGCAGAGCTGTATGTGATGAGTGCAGAAATCCAGGACCTCCTCGAGCAGGATGGAGACCCGGAGATGTTTGAGAGATTTCTCACAGTAGATTTTAAATTCACTGTAAATGACTTGAAGACTTTTGAAGTGACAACAGTTAACCTGGATCACTCGATTAGGAAGGAACTGGCTCAGATCAGAGGGACTTCCAAGCTGAAAGAGTCTGGTTGGATGAAGAACCTTGCTCCTTTACCACTTCCCGCTCTGATTAACATGAGCACAGATGACGTCTGTAAAGAGGTAAGAACATCTATGATTGATGATATTACCTTTACAAGAAGTCTGATTGACTTTAGCTTTGTTGTCTGTGTAGCTTTGTACTTGTTCCTTTACCAGGGCCTGAATACGATAAATACAGTTTTCTGAAGAAGTTTTAGTTTCATATGAACTCAATAGATACATATCGTTACGTACAAAGTCTCCAAAAGTATTTCTTAATTTAATGTTTATCTCAGCTATGATTTATGGTTCTCTTCTGTTCTTTTGTTTGTAGTTGGAGAGGATGAAGTTCCCGCATCAGTACATAGACACTGTTAAAAGCAATGACCTCAACGGTTTGGCGCTAGTCTTTGGTGACGTAAATGACCTTAAAGCCCTCCTTGGTATGAATTTTGGCGAATGGGCAACTTTCAGACTGCACTTCTTGAGTTCACCATCAAATCTCAGAACACAGTACAGGAGCACGATGCCAACACTATCTCCTAACAATCAGCTGTGGAAGTTTTTTCAAAACACATCCAGTCATTATTCTTCTAATGTCAACCTGGCTAAGAGTTAAAAGTGTGTATACAGTCCATCTCATGGCAGTGTGATGGGCTGCACAGCCGGAACCAAGAAAAAGCAATTATTTAGGCTGTGCATATAAGTTACATAGACAACATTGCCTTTGACAATTTTTGTGATCTTGTTAGCAGAAGTAAAAGTACCCAATTATTGGGGTGATTTTTAGGTACCTTAAGGCGGAAGGAAATGTTCAGTGAATAATGATCAAACACACCCAAGCTGGCCTGATTCTGGAGCCAACACTCGCTCATCAACAATTGAAAGGAAATTCAGCTTCACCCATGCACTTTTAAATACTCCTAAAATATTTCTAGAAACAAATCATGTAAGTACCGGTAGCTTGACTTCTACTTTAAAGTCTGAGCCAAGCTCTTTGTTGAAGCACATTAAGTTACTTGTTCAGTCACTTATATTCAAACACACCTTTGTAATGCCTCATCTGGATACATCAAAGGCTCTTTTGCAGAATTCTTGTTAATTTTATTAACATACAGTAGATGATCACTGATTTTTGAGTGCTTGGAAAAGGCACATGCTGATCTAATGACAATAAAGGAAGCAAATGCTGGATTAAACAGGTTTGTGGAGGCCTTGATAACTCGTCACTATGGAAGAGGTGGGCAACTGTTATCACAATGTAATGGTCGGATCTGAGGACCATATAATTATTTTGGCATTCATGTCAGCATTTAGAATATAAACCAACCTGAGCATTAATGCAGGAAACAAATGGTTTTGTCTTAAAACAGCGTAATAAAAATGGAAAATGGAAGATATATACACACATGGGCCTGTACATAGTACAGAGAAAGAGGGAAGCCATTGGTAAAAGAAAGGACATTGCACAATAAAAACAGAATATAAACATATGTACACTAAAATTGCTGACTGCTGTCTGTGGATAGGCTACCAATGTTGTGATTATAGTCTGACAGCTGCAGGCGGGAAGGAGCATTAGCATCAGCAGCGTATATACTATTCCTGGGGTCATTTCATAATTGTGTTATTTCATGGTTGTGGGTATTACTCTCTCATGTGTATTTTTGTGGTCTTTTGTGTTTTTGTTAACATTTTTGTGTATATTTTAGTTGTTCTGTCCACATAGTAACACTATACCACACTAGTCTCAATTAGGGTATCTTTACTGCACCCTATTGTTTTAGTCTCACACCTGGATCTGGATTTTGGTGTTTATATAATGAAAAATAAAATATTTGTCCTATGACTGCAGTTTTGAACATCATTTAAAGTAAAGTCTTTGTGGAACCAAATTCTCCGTAATAGTTATAAAGTCATTATTTAAACATTTGTTGCTGTCATTGTCATTTTTTTAATGTTCTCCAGCACACTTTGTATATTTTAGGATGGTAAATGAATAAAACCACAAACAAATAATAATGTAATTCGAAGCCATAACTTATGTTAGAAACACAAGCCATATATAAACCCATCAGGGAATTAAAAAAATAGATATAAATGAAAGGCCATAAAATAAGAGGATGATTCAAAAGTTTTCAAGATTATTAGAGTGAAAATGTGACATTCTAGAACTTTGATCCAGATAGATGAGCCTTAACCCTAAACTACTTGCTGGATAAGCGTACTGTATTCCTTGTTACATAATGCAAATGAATGCATGTTGACAGGATGTTTGCATAATCTTTTCCATCGTGTTTTGGAATGCAATCCCTGCGAACACACATTTTAAAGCCTAATCAAACAAACGTATGAAAGACAAACAGCCCAGATTCTGTAGAGCCTTTGCTGTTTACAAAATGACATTCACTCCTGCCAATACTTTAGATTTGTTTACTACTGTGAAAGCTAGAATGCTGTGATATGGCCAATATTTTCTTAAATATTGCTTACCAATTCAGGGCCAACTGTTTAGGTTGGCCCTGAGATACATGAAGGGAAGGTGAATTTAAGACCAGTGATGATTTATACCAGAAGTAAAGTGAGAAACACAGCATGTACAATGTTTTCTTTGAATTGAACACTCTATGCAGTAACGGAAATGTTATGGATCATTTAGTAGGAGGGTTTGACAGCATCTTTTTGGTATGCTTTCATAAATAAATTAAAAAATATATAACTTTTTTTACTGTTTTAAAATGTGAAAGATTATCGAAGCAAACGTGCTGTGTAAGACTTTAATGTCCGCTTGCAAAAAGCATGTGACAGATAGAGCTGAAGCTGTTTCTTCTCTAATGTGTTTAACTGTTCAAAAGTTGCTGTCAATATGGCTGAAATCCTACAAAAACAGAACCTTGACATCAACACAAATAGCAACTTGAAAGTTGTATTTATTGCATTAACGAATAAAGCACTTCATTAGGGTGTTAAATTCTGCTTTGCTGAGTTCATTTTGCAAACCATACATTATAGTTGAGCATGTCAGATTAATAAAACATTCATTTTGTATCAATTCATAATCATTCAAAGTACCTAGCATTTGCTTTAAATTTATTCACACTGGGAGAATTGTAATCACATTTTGCTTCAACAGATAGGATAATTATTGCACTAAACTCAAGGCTCTATTTCAGTTATGTTTTGTCATTTAAATTTTCAGTTTATTTATAATACACTCATACACAGGTGTAAATACAACAAAACATTTTCTTTCCAACTGTGACTCACGCTGAAATGATTAAATTTGATCATTTTAGGAATGTTTTAAAACAAAGCACTCCGTCCAAGCACTTGTTTGTGTTTACAGCAAAACCCAGAGCAACATATATATCTTTCAAAACCAATCCAACATTTACATGTTTGTGACTTGACGTACTGGTATGAAGCCAGGCGTTTGTGTTGCGCCCCTGGTTATTCTCCCATCACAGATCGTGCAGAACACTGCCAGCTCGTTTCTCCTGAAGCGGCTCACTTGCGTCCCAACGACTCTGCCAGCTTCTTCAGCCTTTTCTTAAGCTCCAGAGGAAACTTCTCATAACACTTTTTACAAACAGGCTTCATGTCAAACTCAACAAACTTGTTCCTGTGAGGACGAAAACACAAGTTTGAACAACTATTGTTGGCCACAGGTTTATTTTTATTTAGTAAATATTCACAGGCATTTTAGTATGTTGATAAATGTTAATGACACAGACATTATACAGCTGCGTTTAAAGCATTGGATGCATTCAACTGATGCGTAACAAAAAAAAAAGACAGACAACAATCAGCCATAACCGTATGACCATTTACAAGGGAAGAAAATGAGGCTAGTGTTTCCAAATGTATTCATTTTTTGCTTTTTGAGCAGTAATGATCATAAAAAGGCAATTTGAGGAAAAAATAAATCTACAAATTGTATATGATGTGAATGGTGAAGTGCAAGAGATGCACACTTAGTGGAATGTTGTTAAAAACATCTACTGGTACATCCATGTGTGGATCCTTTTCCTGATGTCAGTGTAATGCTAGAGGAATACAAAGCGTCTTATAGAAGTGCTGGATAAACTCGTCTGATGCCTTCATGATGTCTGATGCATCATCTCCCAACTTATGGAAAGCTTTTTGCACACTTTTAAAGGTTGAAATCCATAACACAACAACTCCAGGCTATTTTGTGAGACTCGTGGTCATATTGTTATGGCAAAGCCCCTGTGTTAAAAAAAAAAAAAAAAGCCTTTTAAAAGCCAAATCACATTCTAAAAGAAAAGGTCAGACTGACAGGATGCGAGTCATAAAGAACAATAACTCTACGGACAGACGGCAGGCATTTTCTTTTTCTCTTTGGCAACACGCTCACGTCGAGCCAGGCGGCGTTTTAGCTCCTCGGGCATGTGCTCATAGCAAAGCTTGCACACTGGCCTCAGGTCAATTTCCACAAACTTATCTCTGAATTACCACAGATGCAGTCAGTGAAGCGTGAAAAAGGGAAAACGAAGAAAAGTTGAGTCAGAAAAGGGAGTTTATTGAAAGGAAGGTGAATTACACACAAGACAGAGTGTGTTTCAGTAATCTGTGAAGGAAACCATTAGCAGGAAGAAAAGTACAGGATTTGGAAGGAAGAAGAGTGTAAAATAGTGCATTACTTACTTGAGAGTTAGTTTGGTGTTGCAGGTGGAGCATGAGAAGCAGCTGACACACCAGGCCTTGTTTAAAGCCGACACAACTGAGAAAGAGATTTCAAATGTTCACATTTCTTGAGAATTCTAAACAATTACTAACTGCAGCACACTGACACTTACCGTCACCTTCAATCACTCGGTTGCAGTGATAACACACGTCACCAAAGAGCTTGATTAGCAAGAAACAAAAATATCAGGCGCTGTAATTGGCTGAATGTCTGCTATTTCCTTCAAAGCTATGTTTGCCTTGGTTGTCTTTCCTACCTGGTTGTAATGAGTCTCGCAGTATGCCAGGCCCTTTCGCTCATAATGACGATGGCCGAGGAAAGGCTTCTCGCACTTGGCACACACAAAATGCTGCAGACAAAAGCAAATGCTGAATAAACGAGGGACCCTCAAACACAAACCATGAAGAGGTCATGTAAAACTGAGGATGATGTGCACTGCACACATGGAGAAGATGTTCCTCCTAATGAGGGCATGTGAAACCCAGAGATCAACATCTTCCCAGTGCACACAGGAACACTCTGAATATTTATGTAGAAACAAACAGAAAAATGAATATTACATATGGATTGCATGAATACATTTACAAATCCCTATAGGTCAAAGATATGGACCTGACCACTAAAAACAGTCAATATAAACAAAACACAAACAGCTTTTGTTGATTCAAATGAGCTGGGGGCTATGTTGTCAGGGGCTTAATGCCCCCAGTAAAGTCTTCCGAGGCAAATAGGTCCCAGGTGACGGGTCAGAAAAGGCAGTTTGAAAGTCACAAATCAACAAAACAACAAAGACGCCACCTGGGCCCGATCCTGAAGCCAGGTCTAGGGTTGGGGATCGCCTGGTAGCCGAGTCTCTGCGCACACGACATGGCCGAGCACAGCCTGAAAGGATGATGTGGGCCAGCCTCACCACTAGACTCACCACTCGCAGGCGAAAGCCTTGGCGAGCCGATCCCTGGCTACTAAAGCTGACTCTAAGAACATGGAACACCACCTCTATGGTGGGAAAGGAGCATGAGCTGGTGCGTGAGGTTGAAAAGTTTCGACTAAATATAGTTGGCCTCACCTCAACACATATCAAAGGCTCTGGAACCAGTCTTCTTGAGAGGGGTTGAACTCTCTTCCACTCTGAGTTGCCACTGGTGAGAGGCGCCAAGCAGGGGTGGCAATACTTAATGCCTCCGACTTAGTGCCCGTACATTGGCGTTTACTCCGGTAGACGAGAGGGTAGCCTACCTTTGCCTTTGGGTGGGGGGACGGATCCTGACTGCTGTTTGTGCCTGTTTTGCTGGGGGACATCAACGCTCTCATTGGCAAAGACAGTGAGACCTAGAGAGGGCATGATTGGGATGAATTGAGGTTGTCAACGTGGTTAAAAATCTCCTTGGTGGCATGACCCCAGAGTGGATAAGATCCGCCCAAAGTTCCTCAAGGCCGTGGATGTTGAGGGGCTGTCATGGTTGACACAACTCTGTAGCATCACATGAACATCGGGGCAGTGATCCACCTTTTTAAGACAGGGGGATCAGAGGGTGTGTCCCAACTACAGATGAATCACACTCCTCAGCCTCCCTGGTAAGATCTATTCAGGGGTACTGGAGAGGAGGGTCTTTCAGGAGGAGATCCTGCACCAAGTGGAGGAGTTCAAGTATCTCGGGGTCTTGTTCACGAGTGAGGGAAGGATGGAGCGAGAGATTGACAGGCAAATTGGTGCAGCATCTGCACCGATCCATCATGGTGAAGCTCTTGATTTACCGGTCATTCTTTGTTCCTACCGTCACCTATGGTTATGGGCTTTGATCGTGGCCGAAAGGACGGGCAGGTAAAAGCGGCAGGAATTAGCTTCCTCCTTAGAGTGGGCTCTCACTTAGAGATTGGGTGAGAAGCTCAGTCATCCGGGAGATGCTCGGAGTAGAGCCGCCGCTCCTCCACATTGAGAAGAGCCAGATGAGGTGGCTCAAGCCCCTAATTAGGATGCCCTCTGGATACTTCCCTGGTGAGGTGTTCAGGGCACATCCCACCAGAAGAAGACCCCGAGGAAGACCCAAGACACGCTGGAGAGACTATGTCTCTCGGCTGGCCTGGGAACGCATCAGTATCCCCCGGGAAGAGCAGGAAGAGGGGAGAGGGAAGTCTGGGCTTCCCTGCTAATAATGCTGGCCCTGCGACCCAACTACGGATAAGCAGGAGAAGAAGGATGGATGAATTTTTTCAGGGGAATCATTGGAGAAACCCTCTGGCAACCTCAATAGCACTCTGGTATTTTCCTGATAGCTTGGTTTTAATAGAATCAATTCAACTAATTTTCATTCTAGGATTATTTTTAGAACTATAGGCTGCGATTAAGCCTTTTCAGCACCCCATGGACACAGTCACAGCCTGATCTGTTTGCTTAGTCTTTTAAAAAGACATTCACATACTTGCTGATCAATCACAGTTTTTGGTCTGACAGTGATTTACTTAGGACAGATACATTCAATGTCCTTATATCAAGAAAATATTAACACATGAATAGCAATTGTAGAGTATGTAACACAATAAAGTTATTCATCATTGTGGGATGGGCTCATTTTAATCTCAGTTGATAAGCTTGCAATTCAACTTTTTACACCAATGTAACCTTTGTGCACACCCACCATAAAAATAACTAAAAAACTAAACTCTAAAAAGTTGCTTCAATTTTTTTGGACAATGAAAATACTCATGATTTGATGATAGTATATTATATATTAACATAACTATAACATAGTAATATAACATAATGTGGTTTTAATTTCTTCAGAAGGATGGCAGCGGAGGTGAATTTTGTCACATTAATCCAAAAACAAAGAAATTTAACAGGTAATTCTTGTTCACAAACCTCAACATGCCACTGTTTGCCCATTGCGTTAACAACACGCCCCTCAATGGGTCTCCTACAAGCTCCACAGATTGGTACGCCCATCTTGTCATGGCAGGGCAAACAGAAGAGCTCACCCTTCAGCTCTCTGGCTTCAGCTGTCAACTCCTTCCTGGAGAGAGACAATTTTTAGTATACTGTATTGTGAGGGGTTGGTTTCCTTCACAAGCAGTAGTTTACAGGGCGAACACAGACCCACAGTTGCTGCAGTTGAAGTGGTCGGGGTGGTAAGGGTCATTCTTAAAGATCAGTGGCTGCTCTTCAATGATGGCGTGGCACTTCTGGCAGATATACTTGCCCAAGCCACGGGCTTTTTCTCGGTTATGGCATGGGCGACACAGGTGCCTGCCATTAAATAAGACAGGCATCATTTGAAAGCATCAAAAATAAACTATTGACATATTCTTGTCAAAGCTGCTACAAATTCAATGTCAAAGCAAAAGGCAAATTTGTGTGCGCCAGTCCACAGAATTGACTTGTGCAACAAGCTGTCAGTTATATTGAGTCTGTAATTAGACAGGACACCAACCTGCCAGCATTTTTGACAAAGCCCACATCTGCAAGTACCGCCTGGCAAATGTCACAGCAGAAGCAGTCAGGGTGCCAGCTATTGTTCATCGCCTTAATGACGCGACCGATGATGAACTCCCCTGAGAGAAACGATGAGAGACAGAGAGAAAGAGAGAGGGATCAGAATGAACCAGCTCAAAAGTTTACATATTCAAAATTCATTGGGATTAGCAACTATCAGCTACTGCATGCAAGTTTCTAATGAGCACTTTGTTATTATACCAAAATATAATACTGTATCCTGTATTGTTTATCGAAGGAAACTTCAGACAAGGCCAATGGTGAATGCATTTTAATGCTTTAAGCCTACTAAAATGTGGGCAACGACCCCAATTTGGGCACAGAAAAAAGTACACATGTGTATTTTAAACATACGCTAATACATTTGAATCTTTTTTTTTCATAGTGATAATACGGGCGAGTTTAAATTTATATTTCAAAATTCCCTGACCTTCACTTAAGTCAGCATGTTTTTTTAAGTGTCTTGTGGCTTTCTTGAGTGCATAAACATGTGACTCGGCTCAGGTCAACTATATTTTAAAAATGGAAGCCTTAGTAAATGTTTTAGGAAGACTTCCAATGGCTTCATTACAAGAAAATAATTCAATAAAATGTGAGGAACAAAAACTGTGAAAATGTAAAATGTGGGGGAAAAAAATGCTAATGTACAATGGTTCTGCTTTTTGTGTCAGACCGAAAAGCGACTTAAGGGCAAAGATACTCACCACACTGGTGACAGCAAGGAGCAAAGAGCATCTGGAAGTCGTGCTCACAATACTTTCTTCCTTCGAACTAAGAAAGCAACATTCACATTTATTATACAGAGAAAGAAAGACATTATCACCATGCATGAGTGCAGGAAGTATTTCTCAGAGACTAAGTGACTAATACTTCTGAGCGCATTACCTCATAAAAGAGTCCCTCCGGAAACTGCTGGAAACACTGTGCGCAAACAAAGCACTGCTCGTGGTACAGCTCTCCATTACTGTTGACAATTTTCTCCGTCGCTGCAAAGCCACTCTTGCATCGTTCACAGGCAGCACTGGCCAGGGCATTTGCAATGCTGCAGCAGGACACCATAAAGCAAATGTTTGGTGCATTACATCTCCTACTGGGCCTTCATATAAGAGACTGAATAATAAATCCACTCCAAGGTTAGAACAGTGTGTATCATTTCTCATGTCTCCAACATCATCTGTGGAGAATGATCACAGATGATCCGTTGGAGAATGATGAGAAATATGTAAACTCAATAACACGCTCTGCTCACTGGCTGAGCTATTACTTATTTTTGGTCAAATATTTCAGGTGCTAAGGTCTTTCAACCATTAAAGAATTTTATGCAAACTCTGTAGTTTTACACATTTCTGCCGAAATAGACTACTTTGCCTCAGCATTTGACTTTATGCGTATGGTCTAGAGCAACGATTCTTGACTGGTGGGTCGGGACCCAAAAGTGGGTCGCGGACCTGTACTGGGTGGGTCGTGGACAGCTGGTCAAAAATAAATAAATAGCCTACTTAATGTCTCTCATGTTGGACTTGTCTTTTATTTTGAAAGAAACTTTTCTTTTGACAGGCATACTGTGAAATTCATGTTGCACAGGAAAATATATAGAATTACATTTTTAAAAAGATTGTGTGCGTGTGCGTGTGCGTGTGTGTTTTCAAGAGTCATTCATGAAAAACTAAATTTGGTTGGTTGACATCTAAAAAAAAAAAAAAAGTGGGTCACAATTGATGACTGTGATAAAATGTGGGTCCCAGGGTGAGACCAGTTGAGAACCCCTGGTCTAGAGCAGTGGTTCTCAATTTTTTTTGGCTCAAGTACCCCCTTTGTGTTATTTCTGAATCCAAGTACCCCCTTTGCAACATTTTGCTTAGAAAACTATTTAAAAACAACTATAAAGCATGATGATGGAATGAACATGTGATAACACACATCGTGGCCATAACAGCCTGCCATTGCTTGACCTTGTTAGATCTCGGAAACTAAACAGGTCTGGGCCTGGTTACGGCTGGCATACACTATGCGATTGTTTCAATCATTGTACTCAGCTCCAGCTCAAACTCAAGTGCAGAACCCGAAAGTGCGCAGCTCACACTGACACGATCTGATTTGCCACACTGTACGTTCACACACAACACGTCGGGGTCTTGTTTCCAGAAATGCAACGTACAAATTAGAAGAGGAAGAAGAACCTTGAAGCGCTGCCATTAAAACAGACAAAGAAGAAGAACCCGGAAGTGGAGAGACACTCGCAAATCTCAATAAAAAGAGCTTTCAAAAAACAAAAGACGGCAATATGATGGACCAGGAACTGGCTGGACAAACGTGGGCAGTGGTTTCTGTCATTGTGTCCTTGGGCAAGACACTTTACCCACATTGCCTAGTATGTATGTAGTGTGTGAGTGAGTGTTGGTGGTGGTCGGAGGGGCCGATGACGCACTATGGCGTCACTCTGCCCCAGGGCAGCTGTGGCTACAATAGTAGCTTACCACCACTAAGTGTGGAGTGAAAGAATAATGCCTTAATTCTGTAAAGCGACTTTGAGTGTCTCTGATAAAGCGCTATATAAAATCCAATGCATTATTATTATTATTATTATTATTATTTTAAAGAATCTAATTTTGTAAATAAGTGGAAAGAAACAGTATTTAGTCCAGTGGTTCCCAAAGTTTTTCGGATTGTGACCCCCTTTTGATATCAAAAATTTCCCCAAAAACATTTTTTTTCTCAAATTAGTTTTTGATCATATTTGAGCTCAGATCTTTATTTATTTTTTCTGCATTTTAGTTGAACTAAATTTATATTTCACAAAGTGAAAGAAAAACATTTGTTTAAGATTGTGTGTTTTAATTTAAAAATAATAATAATAATTTTAAAAATTCAAAAATCTGTTTTCATTTTTCAGAAATTTCAGGCAACCCCACATGGGTCCCCGACCCCAAGGTTGAAAAACCCTGAATTAATGGCTTGTGAATAGATTTATTTCTATAGCATAATTTCCGGTCATATAGCGCCTGGGGTGACCAAAACTGACACTTTATTTGTTAATTTTCCTCTCTCTCAAGTACCCCCTGTAGTGCCATCGCGTACCCTAGGTGTACACGTACCTCCATTTGAGAAACAGTGGTCTAGAGCAGTGGTTCCCAAACTTTTTAACATTCCCGTATCCCTTCAAACATTTAACCTGAGGACATGTACCCCCTACAGCTGCACACTTATAAAACACCTGGAATTTAAATGGGGTCCCCTGAAATGTCTAATAATTTATGACTTAAAAAAAATGCCATTATAACACCACACACAAAACAATCATAAACAACTATAGTCTATACTTTCACTTTCACAAATATAAATCTAATTCAAATAAAACGCAATTTCTGAGCTGGAAATTCTTGTCACTTTATGCACATTATCAAAAGCTAATCTTTGAAAGAAAAAAAAATGTGTCTGGAGACCCTAAAATGGGCTCATGACCCAAATAAGTTTGGAACCACTGATGTAATGTCACATAATGTAGCCCTACAGTGAAATTTGTCTCTGAATTTTACCTATTCTGTTGAGGAATAATATATAATAAATAAAATAATAATAATCTGTCAGTCTTACATCAGCTAATGTATAATTTGTAGCAATATATTTTATTCATGTACCCCCTATGACCATTTGTGTACCTGTACCCCACTTTGGGAACTTAGGGTCTTACATTACATTTTCACAGCCTTTGTTGATAAATTATTCACTCATCAAAACTCAGTATACTCACAACCAAACTTCACTTGCTTTACATTAAGGGATATTTTATGATTATTTATGAGTGTTTCTGGACTACGTGAACATTTAATTTTGCTTATTTGGGTAATGTGAGCCTTTGAACTAGACAAGTTTGAAAAAATAAATAATAGCTTTACGATAGATCTGCCAACTGCTGAGAACTAAAACTAAAAACAAAAAATACAGCTACATTTCTGAAGTAAAGGTGTAAATCACAAACGGAAGACATGTCTGTGATAGAAATGACTATAGCTTCCAATAAGAAAAGTTGAATGCAAATGTGAATCGATATCTGACTTTGCATTTTGTGATGTTTCAGAGCTTTGCAACTTTTGGGAAGTAGGTAGAATGTAAGCAAATAGAGAGAATGCAGTTAAAAAATAAATAAATAAATAAATCCCATTATTAAAGCTGCTACCTCAATATTTTTTATTCTGTTAAATATTATATTGTATATCACAGATATTAATGGATTAGACATCACTTACTCCAAAAATAAAGGGGAAAAAGTTTGAAATTGCAGCTCAAATGTTGGTTTTCATCTTCTCCGTAAACACTCGTTTTGTTGGTAATTCTGCACATTGCATTGTGGATTTAAATTAACTATATTTTCATACTGTCACAACTGCTAGTAAGTATATTTTAGTTCGACTGAGTTGTTTGGGTATTCTCTTAAATATTTATACTCCCTATTATTGAAAAATCATGGGAACTGATAGCCTTAATGTTGTGGAATGAGCTAAACAATTGTGTCAAATATACACGTATTTATTGTGGAGGTAGCCGAGTTAGCAAAACTGCTAACAGCTAATTAACCAAACTAAACACCGCTCCAGAGTTTAACTATTAAAAACGTTAAATCAACTGTGCACTGAATAATTGGACACAATGCGTTTACTCAAAATGAAGTATAATAAAAGCAAAATAAAAAAATAAAGTTTTCATTCGTTGTCAGTGGCTCTGTTGACGTTTAGCTTTAGCCACTTAGCTAGCAGTGCTAGCAGTCGGTTAAAGCTGATGAAGTGAGGGTGTGCGGAAGTAGGAAACAGAGGAACAGCTTTTACCTGCCCGGCATGTTGGCCACCCCAAGCATGGCGTCTGTGTACAACAACCACACAAACACTGCAGCTTAGTCTGTGGTTGTTCTTGTTTTTTTACAGCAGAGTCAGGTCGTCCTCCTCCAGGACCGAGACTACCGTAGTACTTCCCCCTGATGTCAGTCAGACCAGGGGTCTGCAACCTGCGGCTCTGGAGCCTCATGTGGCTCTTTGACCCTTTTGCAATGGCTCCCTATAGCTTTAAAAAATAAAAAAAAAGAACATGAATAGTTTTTTTTTTTTTTTTTTTTTACAGAGGGTATTGGTGAATAATGACATTCACTTCAAATACAATTATGATAAAACAATTTGTTAATCCAAAAATAAATCACACGAACCATTAGCATGTGTTGACTGACATGATCATGTGTTGTCACGTTTGAGTTATTTTTTCCAATCCATTAACTCATTAAATTATTTGATATTGTTTTAACTGTATAGAATTTGATACACTGTATTGTCTTTGTTGAGAAGCTATTTTTTCGGCTCTGGAAGGTTTTTATATCCAAGTGAGATTAGGCAAAATGCCTCCTTTGAGAGTAAAAGTCGCAGACCCCTGAGTTAAACGGACGGCTTCCCTCTGTTCCACAAACCAGTGATTTACAACCAATGGTGCATGGAAAAAATCCTCAGTAATTCTCAAAAAATGGAAAATAATGCAAATTTTGCTAATATAATCTGTTACAAACTTTGTAGTGGCACACTGGTTCTTTTTTTATACATAGTTTTTTTTTAGCATTATGGGGGAAAAAACAATTTCTTTATTTATTTTGGGTGGGGGACAAATCAGGGAACAGTCCGTAAAAATTATTGATTATTCTCGATTTGGTTTTTGTTTTGTTGATTTTATTTATCGTTTTCTTCTTCTATATCAGTGTTTCTGAAATGGGGGAGAGAGAAAGTGAGAAAATTGTTAAAAATATGCAGTTATATTATAGTTTATTTTTTTTAGTTAAAAATGATAATCATTATAATGATGATGGAAATAATCTTGATTAGAACATGAACTGAAAATAGAAGGTCCCACACCTGGAGGGAGATGACCAGAACTATAGAATTAAATCAATTCATTTGGCACTAAATACTATTTCTTTCCACTTATTTACAAAATGAGACTCATTAAAATGTGGGTAATCATTCATTCATTCCATGCTCTATAATACAGGTAGTTTTTATTGTATTCTGAGCAAAATGTTTTAGTCAGACAAAAGCAGGTACTTGGGTTCAGAAATAAGAGAAAGGGGGTACTTAAGCCAAAAAAAAAAGTTTAAGAACCACTGTTCTATATCATAATTGTCAAACTTAAGGCCTGGGGGCCAAATCTGGTCCTTTGAGGCATTGAATTTGGCCCACTGGAGAAAGTAAAAATGACAGATGACAGCGCATTAATCATTGTGGAAAGTGTCTTTTTGTACGATTGTCGTACGGGCAACCCCCGGTGCTATGGGTACGGTTACCGAAGTACACGTACGTAGCGTCTTAGGGTTAGGGTTAGGGTTAGGTTATAACCCAATATCGCAACAATTTTTAGGTTTAGGGTAAGGTTTATTCTTAGTCACGTGACCTAAACTGGCCAAACAGGGCCATCATTGTGTAAATCACCAAATAATTCAATTGTTTATATCACAGCCCATACATTAATTGAACTGTCACAATATTTCACAGTTTTCCTTGCATAAATTACTGTTATCACATGATGACAGTCATTTTCAATCATAAATTGTTGAAATAAAATTTAAAAAAAATTTCCTCTAAAGTATCCCATAATATTTATATATGTCTGTATGTGTGTGTATGTATAATATACATATACATACCAAAAATATACTAGGTATATCCTATATTTGGTACTAACACAGGTGTCAATCTTTTAAATGCAGGCCTCAGTTTTAGTTTGCTTTCTCTCTGTGATATATGAGTCATCATTTTCTTGTAAATAAAAATAAAATAAAATAAATAGCTTAAAAAGTTCTTTAAAAAAAAGTGAACAGTGACGCTGATCTGGTTTCATCAGCATAAGGTGCCATCAGTGAATCTACCCTTAGGTGAACATTGTGTTTTTGAAATGGAGAAGAGAACTAACGATCAGTTGGAATGAGCAGCACAGCAGCACCCCGAGTCACGTCTTTTGTCTGATTTCACTTAATGGATCTATTACTCTGATGTGAAGCTTCTCACCCGTGTCTGTCTGATGTCTTTGTGTTTCTACTATACCTGTTTAGAAAGCACGAGGCCTGAAGGTAAGTGCTGAACAAATAAGGTTTACTTGTTGTTGTGCCAATTGTTGTTGGTGTTTCCTCTGAGCAATGTTTCATGTAAAAAGTTAGCCAGTCTAAAAAATAAATAAATGAGAGCTCCTGCAGGGAAAGCTTGATATGAAAGCAAACTTTTTGTTTCTAATAATAATAATGATAATAATACAAGTACATTTTGACATTTTTTGTTTCTATGTTTAGCAACTTTGCATTTCCAAATAGCATTGGTGTTGTTTTCTCTTTCAAATTTTTTCGATATATATATATATATATTTTATTTTTATTTTTTTTCTTGAGCCCCTCACTGCAACCTCCACCCCCACAAATTGAATTCTTATTGAACCCTTTAGAGTAGTGGTTCCCAACCAGGGGCATGTGTACTCCTTGGGGTACACAGAAACATTTGTCAATTTATTTTTTTAAAATGATGAGACAAATTTCTGCTTGCTCACAGACATTTTCCTTATCTATCGATAATACATTGTGGCACAACTCTTTCAGACAAGCCTTCTGACACAAATTAACAAAATAAAGGGGTACTTGCCTCATAGACAGAAAATGTTGCATGCTGTGATGTATGTTGCGCAGGAAATTATGTAGATTTATGTTTTTAAAAAGATTATATATACACGTGTTTTCAACAGTTATTTTTGAAAAACTAAGTTTGGTTGGTTGAATTCTAAAAAGTTCGGATGAACTACGGCCGGACCCGCGGAATGTCAACGTGCCGAATAGCACGTTGCACGTTCCAGAGAATTCAGTAAAACAAATCAAATTGTGTGACGTAAAATCGTAATCTATGTTGAATTGCATTTGAAAAGATATGTCACACAACTATGTTCCAATAAATTTAGAAATTAACAGAAAATTTTAAAAAGTTCCCTGAGCGGCTCTTGACATCCACTCATAGAATATCCATGTCAAACTACAGCCTGATTCAACAAGCACTAACGGAGGAGTAGTCATTTGAAAATGACACGTACGGGATAATGGGCCCCATTCATAAATTGGTATGTGTCAATCATTTGGTAACACCAACCATCGTAATATTTGACTCGCAAATAAATGAGAAATCGACTTTTGTTTTTATTTTCTTTGGTGGCCCCTAGGGGCCCCCCTGAGTCCCAAACCTCGAGCTCCGAGGATCGATGCGTACACATTCATAGATTATAACTACCAAGTTTCAGCCCGATCCGTTCACAAATAACAGAGGAGAACAAGTGTACACAGCAACAACAACAACAACAACAACAAAGTGAGTAGCGATTTAATGACTGTGGCGAAATGGGTGAGACACCAGTTGAGAACCCCTGCTTTAGAGAACATGCAGAGTCCTGATAAACAGTCTTGGCTCTGTGGCTCTTTTGTCATGAGTTAAGAGGCTTTTCTGGATCATTCTTAAGATATCTGATGAACTTTTACTGATCAAGGCTGTTTTAAAACTATTTTAGACTTTCTATTAAATAATTATAAAAGCTTTGTATTACATAACATACAGTATGTAAAGTGCTGTATTGTGGAGGTTTACATAGAACAAGAAATCACTGTGAATGGATCTTTTTTTTCTCCTTTCTGTTCTTTAGTCATTGCTCTTTGGAGGTTGACATTCATTATAATGAGTCATTCTCTATATGTGGATGCCTGGTGCAAGTTTACCCCCTATATTGTAGGTTTAATTGCTGAATAGAGGTGAATGAAGAACCTGCCAATGAAACGCTGAACAATTCCAATCTCAACCAAAGAGTTAAGCATTTTTTGATAAAGCATGAACATTTAAATATAAAAGGGTATTAAATATTAACAATACCATTCAAAAATCCTATAAAAAAAATGTTATATATACAATCTGATGTAACCTTTAATTTGAGAACATCCTACTTCTTTGTGCCCCCTTTTAAGTCTTTTCCCCCTAACATCAGCCATTTTTTATTCTCTTTAATCCTGATCCCACTTTAGCTGACTCAGGGTGGAAGGCTGTGTACATCCCTGAGGTGTTACCAGTCACACACACACACACACACACACCCTATCACTCCTCTGCTTAATTTAGAGACTTTGTATAATTAAATGCGTGTGTACTGACCTGAATTGTGTTTTTTCTTAGATGGATAAACAAGTGCCAACATTGTGGAAATTAAAGCCAGAGCAGCTATTTATTAAAGAAAGACAAGAAAAATATTAATATGTTATTAAAGTTTATTCAAATGAGCGGAACACATATCTTTGGGAACAGCACAAGATAAATCTTCGAATATTGTTGACATATTGATCTAAAATTGAAGGAAAATACAGTAAATAGTCCGTATCTTTGCCATACAAATGCAGACTCTATTCTTGTGTATGATGATAACCATGTTGAAGCACTGAATGCAAACATGGCTTACATCAACCAAATAGCAAGATATACCGTTTAGGCCCTAACTCCAAAACTTTAAGACATAATGCAATTGTGAAGAATAACACCTAAAAGACATTTGCCCATTTGCCCATGAAATATACACACAAAAATGATGACAAATCAACTATGTAAACCAATTATCTATACATAACACAACAAAATGACCAACGGGTCTCATTGCAACAGATCAAAGTCATTTCCTTTTCCTCCACATGAGGTCTTTCATATATTACCATACACAAACATGAAAGAGTTCTCTTTCATACACAGCATGTCCATCTACAGTGCAGCGCAAGAATCTCAATAAGTACCATTTTCTGTCCTTTATGATTGTAAAATAGCATCTGATTGGTGCAAATGACCTTCACTGCTAATTCTAGTTTGTCTTGATGTCTGTGAAGGTTCTCAGTCATCCAAGTCATGTTGATTCTAGCATCTTAGCTGAGACAACAGGTCTTTGAAGTTTAGCTTGAAGACATTTCACTTCTCATCCAATAGGGGGCTTCACTACCCAGTGATGAGTGGGAATAGCCGATTGCTTCCAAATGACCGCCTGAGAAAGCATTTTCTGGACTGGTTTTATATTGAGTTTGTTTTCTTTGAGATTAATCAATAAGAACAATAACAGCTTGAACATTAGCACCCACAGAGAACAAACCTCCACCAGCAGAGGCTAGAACCAGCCAAACATCTACATTATGCTCCAAAACTTGTTCTGGACGCTGTATCCACAATAACTGCTAGATCATCTCCAAATTCCAAATCCTTCTTCATCTTGACATTGACTATCAGCTCACCAATTTTTGTTTACATCCGTTCAAAACTTTCTGAAATATCTTCGCTCAAATACTTGTTCTGCATACCGTTTCTACAGTACCTTCCGGATCATCTCCAAAGCCAAAGTCTTTCGTCCTTTTGACATTGTCTATCAGATCATTAAATTTAAATCAGTTCAAAACTTTCTGAGATATTGTGCTAACAATCATCCACATCGACAGACTGAAAACGTTACATCCTTGGTGGCGGCATTAATTATCCAGACAAGCCTGATTTTACTCTACAGTTGTAAAACTAGACATCAACCAATGCAGATATCAAAGGAAACTTTATTTAACTGTCCACTCCACTGAAAAAAAAACACTCAAATGTTTGCAATATCTCTACATTTTATTGACTAAAGCAGTGTTTTCCAAAATGAGGAGTTCCCAAACATCAAGGGGGGTGCAAGAACAGCCTTGCTAAACATTAAGCACGAAAAATAGATTTTGGTTTTTTGCACCCAAAAAACTCAATTACTACTATTCTAAAATAAATGATTGCACATTTTCTTATTTTTATGAGTTTTGAAGAATAGTGAAATAAAGGTTCCATAGTTTTCTTTAAAGGGAGGAGCAACAGAAAAAGTTTGCCAACCACTGGACTAACAACACACGTTTACCTGGCTAGACCTGCTATAGTTTAAAAAAAAAAGTGCATCAGAGTCTTTCAATTATACATATATAGCCTATAGATAAAAATATGAACTTTTTCTCTTTGCTTTTTTTTTTTTTTTTTTTTGCTTTTAAATAAATCAGATATTAACTAGAACATGAACCTTAGAAATGATACCATCATACAGTACACACACACACAAATATATCACTTAATGCAAGATATATGTATATATTTCAATGTATATTTACACAGTATGTACACACCATCATGGCCAATATTATGTGACAGAAAGCAGTCTTAGTAAATCAGAGGACGACACTTAAAAAAAAAAGAAAAAAAACAAAAAAAAAATCCTGCATTTTGACACAAAAAGCAGTGATTTTCAAAGACATTAAGAGGCTATCAAAGATTCACAATCATCATCTTTACAACTATTGCCATAAAATAATCATTTCCTTGTAATAGTGTTTTTAATTGTGCCTGAATATGTGCTGATTGTCTCGGAGCAGAAGATGAATCCGTGCAAAAATGTAATAAATTAAAATAGCACATTTTCTAAACGCCACAAATTATGTTTACTACAACTTTTTTTGTGAGTTATGTTTACTTCCCTTCATGAGAAATGGTAATCAGAGACGACAAAGCCAGAATCCGTGGATTCAAACTGAGGAATATAATGCAAACATCTCTGCATTCCTTCAGCTTTATCATGAAATAAAAGAAATTAGGGACTCATACAAATTCAAACAAGAAATAACTTATACTTAATATAATATTATTGATTATCAAAGCGATCACCCCACTAACACACCACAATGTGTGTATGTGATTGTGTCTGATGTTGCGATCTGTTTAATATCTTCGCATATATTTGATTTATCGCCACAAACTTTTTAGATTTCTATCAAAGAAATCTGATCATAATAAAGCAAAATATGTGTCGCATATCTATTCTCACATAACTGATACATCTGTGTTATGTGTGTGTTTGTACATCCTGTGCACATAAAGTAATCACAGCAAAAATGTCACCTTTTATTCTCAAATAGACCAGGAAACCACACAGATACAACCAGGGTTGGAGTCAATTATCATTGAAATCGCGTAATTCAAAATTAATTACAATTATAACTGTAATTTAAAAAATCTGTTGCTGTCATAATCATAATTAAATTGTAATTGAGTTTAGATAGTGCACTTTTTTTAATTGTCATTTCCATGAAAAGTCTTATAATTGACAATGAAAAATTGTCAATTATAATTTAACGCAAAGCTGGGGAACCATGTTACAGTTCTATGTACAATTCTACACGTATGTAGTTAATTATTAAAAAGTGTTTCATATCAAGCTTTCCTACATTTTACCATTTCGAAAAACTATTAAAACCAATATTTTCATTGATTAGGAAGCCAAACAAGGTAACCAACAGATAGGAAATAAATTAGATGATAGATATCATAAGAGATGCTAACAGAAAGCTAACACAAGAGGAAGGTTACCTTTTATTAGGTTATTTATTTCAGGCTCAGTAATTGTGATTAATTTTAATTGAACTTTAGGAATTGAGAACATAATCATAAATAACTGAGGATAAAAAATAATTGCAGTTTAATTGTAACTGAATTGTAATTGAAAATGTAATTGTAACTGAAAAATGTAATTGACCCCAACCCTGGAGAGCAGCAGCCTACAGGTCCATAAAACTCACAAAAAGGCCATGTGTGAGAACAACCACGATTAATCAATGATATTAATATATACATGCACATAAAACTTATATACAGCCATGACATGGTGACGCTGAATAAAATTTGGGTTTTTTAAAGTATAAACTTTCTTCAGGGTGAGAATGAGATGAGATAAACTGAGGATGGATTTCTTTAAGGATTCAGAGGAAAATAGAACCAAGCAAACACCTTCTACCAGGTGGGCATCATGTCTGGAAACCAGACCCGACCCAGATGCTTCGACACCTCCCAGTGAATGTCATCCAGCCCATAGCGGTGATCTGGTACCAGTACCTCCTCCATAATGGATAACTGTGTCAGTCTGTCCCCGCACATCTTAACAAACTCCACAAAGGCACTGCAGGACACCTCGCACTCCCCCAGGCCGATGGCAGACAGCTGCGTGCAGCGCTGAGCGATGCGGATCAGCTCTTCGTCCAGTGGTCTCAGCCCGTTGGCGCACACCACCAGCTCCACCAGCCGCGGACAGGTGAGCCCCACGCGGCCCAGCACGTCTTTACTGACCGATCGACCGAAGTAAAGGTGCGTGATGGGGATTTCGTCACGGAAGAAGGGGCCAAACTCGTCATCGTAGAGAAAGAAGTACATGACCAAATTTAATTTGGGAGAGTGGCGCACCATGGCGTCCCAGCTGCTCTTCTTGATGGAGTGGAACTGCTGGCCAGGGTTTTCGCTGACCACATCGATGCGGAGGTGGTCCAGGTGAACGTGCTTCTCTGAGGAGAGGGCGATGAGGAGTTCATCACTCAGCAAATGGTAGTTTAGAGCCAGTTCTCTCAGACCGTGACACTGATCGGCCACACACAGGATGCCTGCAAACAGAGAGGTACCATAGCATCCACTCATTAATGACCCTGTTTAATCTGTGGGTTTGATTGGCAGCTAAAACACAGCTGCACTACCACCACCTGTGGGAACATTACGAGCAGGGGAGAATGGTAGAAACAAAAATCAATTCAACAAATGAATATTTACCCTTAAGGCCGATTGTGTGCGGTTTACGTACCTGTTCATTCTTTATTTGTTGATCACGGCATGAATCACAGGCAGGTAAAATAAAACTGGAACATTACAGCATTTTTTTGTTGGTTTTCTTTTTACATAAAACTGTCTTTTAAAAATAACATTATTGTCCTAAAAGACATTAATTACGCTGCATAAAATCTTAACATTTATCAAATATAATTTAAAAAAATAAAAGGATTGAAAATACACGTTTTGTCATTCAAAAACCTAGTGCTATAGCGACAACAAAACATGGCATTTAAAGCTTTATCAATTAGCATTTGTAATAAACAATTAAGTCAAAGTTGGTTCTAAAAACATCTAAATTAAATTAGAATGCAATTTATCTACGGTAAATTATTTTTAATAATAATAATACATAAGATTTACAGGTATATAGCGCCTTATTTTAGTGACTCAAAGCTCTTTACATGGCATTATTCTTTCACTATACACTTAGTGGTGGTAAGCTACTATTGTAGACACAGCTGCCCTGGGGTAGACTGACAGAAGCGAGGCTGCCATAGTGAGCCATCGTCCCCTCTGACCACCACCGACACACACACTATTACTACTATTGTGGAAACTAAGAATTTATCAAGTAAATAATATTTCTAACGTATATAACTGTAACAAAACCCGATTAAATCAGCATGTGCACTTTTAGGTATTTTGGAGCATTCATTTGGTGACATTTGCTTTTAAGTAAATACTTGCTGTTGTTGTTCTGTCTTTATAATTGATACCAGTATTTTGCATTGTTGTGTTTTTAAATGTTTTGGGTGAAGAGAACAGTAATTTTTCATTCTCTACATGTCTTGTACATATAGTGGAATAAACAATGAAGCCGACTTTGACTTTGTTCGGTAAAACAGACACAGTTCAAAGACAGCATTGAACTTTACAATTGGAAACTACCATAAATCTAGCTAAAGCATCACTTTTATTAATAATGAATCATTAATAACCTAATTTGCTGTAACAGTTGCTAAATACCTGCAGGTGAGACGTGAGGGCAGCTGCTCATTTTCAGCAGCTTGAGTGTGTCACTGTTGTTGGCCACCAGAACTTTGAGAGACGGGTCGTCCACGGGCGTGTCATCGATCTTTAGGGAGGACAGAGACTTGGAGTTGACGAAAACGACCGTCAGCGCTGAGATGAAGTGAGACTGAGGAACGGAATGAGAGGAGTTCAGAAAATCAGAGACAAAGTCTTCACCTTTTGGTTTCAAGTTTTCATCTTCACTGACGAACATGTTTGGTTGGGAATTTTGGATTTTTCAGAACTGAAATGTAATCCAAGTACGTGTTTTTTAATCAAGTTTTCCCACATTTTACCATTTAAAAAAATCTAAATTGAGGGGTACACTGACCAAAAATATTTAAACCTTTAGTTTCATTGATTAGGAAGCCTAACAAGGTAACCAATAGATAGGGGAAAAAAATTAGATTATAAATATTTGTTTTTAGTGTATTTTACAGCTGATTTAGGAGCAGTTATAAGAGATGCTAACAGAAATTATTTACAATTAATCACTAATTGTGGTTAATTGTAATTGAACTTTGTAATTGAGAACATAATTGTAATTGACTTTCTGAGGATAATAAATTATTGTAATTTAATTATAATTGGAAAAAATGCTGATCACTGTAATCGTAATTGAATTGTATTTGAACATGAGTCATTGGAAACGTAATTGTAACTGAGAAATGTAATTGACCCCAACCCTAGCATACTTTTCTGAACATGATTTGTGTAGTGCAGCTTTACCTTGCTCTATTGTTCTTTATATAACTCTGTCATGGAGATAAGTTAAAGGGGATCAGATGTGTTTTTTAAAGTGTGAACACAGCTAATGTAATTCTATTACACATTCACTACATTTTACCACATTAATCTTTTTCATCACCTCAGCTAACTGAGAGACAATCCCTGTCCAAATGCTGCAGAAGCCAAAGATAAAAAGCAAACACAGCCCAGGGGCTGCAGTTATCACAACGCTGCAGAGCACCTTTGCATTAAGATGCATTCAATGTGCAACCGCACCACTTTACAAAAGATTTGTCTCTGAGATTAACTGTCAGAAAACAAAGGCTGAGTGCAATATCTTGAGCTGACACCTCCTGAGTAATGGACTCTTCCATAAGCACTTGGTATTAATCAAAGTAGTCGCATCTCACACATTAATCAAAGATCACGGCATTAAGTCAAATTTCTGCCGCGCAAGACACTTACGAAGGCTAATGTTTGAGTGCTGCAGCTAAACTTTAAGCTCCATTAACTGTAGTGTAAATTAAATATAGTAACTATGAATAAAATTAATAAAGTCTTGTTTGAAATTGGCAAAACAAATGCATTTTAAAGAGTGAAAACCAATTTGTCTTGTTAAAAGTCGCCATGTGACATAAATCAGGGTTCCTACAGCTTTAGTCAAATTAAATTCAAGACTTTTTATTGCCATTTGAAATTAAATTTAAGACCAACTTCACAGTAGTATTTTTTTTCTAGTGTCTAGTGCAGACGTGCAACAGGCAACCCCCAAAGTAAACACACAAAAATGACAGTAAAATACACACAAAAAAACAGACCAAAATAATCAAAACTCCAAAAACACAAGAAGACTACAAAATACAAAAAATAAAAACCATTAAGAAAAATATTTGTTGGACAGGCAATGTTTGTTAAATTTACATTTTCCCATGTTGCTTATACATTTAAAAAAATTAAATAAAATGTTACTATAAATTTCATTTCAAATGTGAGACTAATTACAATCATACATGTTATGTGTTAAAATCTAAGACTTTTGAAACATTGATTGAAGACACTTTAATGACAATTAAAGCCTTATTTTTAGATTCAGGAATTTAATGCCTTTGAAGACTTTTTAAGGATCCGCGGGAACCCTGATAAATGCTTATGTGAGAGAACGTGTGAGACCTTGGGCAGCTCCATGAAGCTTGGCCTGGCTGTGGAGATGAGCCCCAACGTTTTCAGAGAACAGTTGACGAGCTGAGAGAGGATGTCGCATGCAGCCTCCGCCGACTCCATGCTGCTGTCCACCTGCACACGCCACACAGAACACAACACCAGCTTCAGCTTCAGACCAGACCAAGTAAAAGTTTCCACAAAGGCATCTGTATAATATATATAATTTATTTTATGTATTTATTTTGAACGAACAAAAGAATGGATGAAAACCGAATAAACAAATATCAAGAAATCGCTACGAAATTAGAAAAAAAAAAAGAGGTTCATTTCAATATAATACATTTGATTCGTTCGACAAAGGATAGAAATCTATGCTTATCAAGTCCTACCACTGTTCTTCACCACTAACACTGCAAAATCCAATGAAATAAACAAAATGGACAATACAAATAAATACAACAATTTAAAAAAAATAAAATAAAATAACACCAATGAATTAAATTCAAAATTTAAAAAAAATCCCAGGCTCTAAGTATAGCTACATTTATGAACTCTAAAACTGAGCATATAACTGGCATTCAATGCTCTTTTGGCTCCATGCATTACATTTAATCTGATTGGTCGTTGCTATGATGTGATGCATTTGATTGTTGACATCTTAAAACAAAAAATAATCATTTACTGAGTAACGGTTGGGTGTAGAAATCTAACAAATTACTTATTTTAAAACATACTTAAGTACAAGTAAAATGACAAGTACCCATAAAAGTGACTAAATTACTAGTAATCCGTCACTTTCACCTCTGCTCACCACCCCATCGTACCTTGAAGCTGACGTACTGGAGGTGGTTGGAGTGGCGTTTGATGATCTGTTTGATCAGGTCTGGGTGTGTGGCCTTCAGGTACGAGCTGGCTGGCTGGTTCAACTCAAACTCAAAACATCGCCACAGCTCCGGCATGTGAAAAGCCTCGTTCCAGCCACGGCACACCTACCACAACAAACGGCAGGTCAACTACAGACAACTAAGGGGTTACACCAACTACACAACTTTACTTTTTTTTCTTTTAACCAAAACTATTCACACGCACACACACAGAGTGGAAATTAACAGCAAAAGTAAAAAGTAAGACAAAAAGTGACAATTCCATACTGAAATAATCAAGTTGTAAAGCAATGTGAACAACAACAAGCAAATGAGCTAAAATTATAAAATAACAACCAATTATCTACAACCTGAAATTAAAAAACAAGCATTTTTCTGTTTGGTGAATAGTATTTTGAGAATATTTATTGAACATTTGGCATATGCAAAAATGGATATAATATGATTTTTGGCTGGAAAGCAGCAGCGTGACTTTCATTTTTAAAGCTTGAAAATGTGTTATAAAGGGAGCGATAAATAGCACAAATCACATACAGCAAACCTCTATTTCAAATAGATTTCTGAGCTCCCACACAATTGTGAAAATGACATGTTTGCTCTGAAGTGCTTTGTAATTACAGATTGTGTTATAAACAAAGGATGAGCAAAAGCAGTTTTGTGCACCTGAGAGGCGTACGCTCTGTCCAGAAGAGGCAGGTACTGGAAGATGTGCAGCAGGATCTCTGGTGGCAGACACTCCCACTGGTCTCCCTCCTTACGGTCTTTCTCCCTCCTCTGTTTGCAAGATCGTTTAAGAGTCTTCTGAGCCCCACTGCTGCTACCACCTCCGTCCTCCTGCTCAATCCCCTGGAGCCCTCGTTTCATCCTGAGAAGAAAAGAAGTAGGTTTTTATGAAATCCCAGTGGCTAGACATCTTAATCCAGACACTGAATCACCTGCCATGTCTGCCAGGGCAAATGTTATTCTCATTTGCCCTTTAAGTTAACTCAGAGTTACTCAACTATCAGACAGTACCGGTAGTTAGGCCTGGGCAATATATCAAAATTCAAGATATATCAAGTCTTCTATTTTGGCAAAATAGAAAATTACAATACTATCTATGTTGATTAGGAGTGTGACGATATCTTGATACGGCAATATATCGCGATATTTTTTTCGCACGATTGATTATCGATATGCTCGCGCTAAGTATCAATTTTTTTTTTCTCAAAACCTTTTCTGCTTTTTCACTAAAATGTTTGTTGAAGGAACCAATATATTGTTTACTGGAATAATGCACTATAATGGTGTCACTGGTAAGAAAGACCCTATTCTTTGTTTACAGAAAGCACTATTGGAGATACGTATTCATTTACATTGATATGTTGACACTTATTTACATAAATGTTGCACTAAAATAGTGTCACTGTTGATAGGACACTTTTTCAATTTATTGTCTTTCAGAGATATAAAACAAAAATGTATTTTTTCACCTAATCTTTTTTTCTTCTTATGTCATAGATTATCATAGATTGATTTCTGACAAATATATCGATAATCGCTGTATTGTCATATTGTGAGATAATCATTATTGTGAGCTTTGTATCATGCATCGTATCATGAGATACCCAGAGGTTTCCATCCCTAATATTGATATATTTTTATTTTTTAGCTTATTTGGTATTAAAATACTCATTTTTGCCACTTAGCAAACAACTGTGCTTTTCATTCTGTACTGAGAACTTCCCCAAAACAAGCCGTCACACTACAGAACTCACTCACACATGCTGTCCTTTATAGGAGAAAAAGCCAAAAGTTGAACACATTGTGCAGCTATTTGTTAATAAATGTGCCTGTGTGGCATTTTTCATCAGAAAATGTAACCCAGAATTATCTTTCTGGTAAGATTTTATTGAATTTTTTAAAAATATTAAGATTCATCATATCATATACAGTATCAGCATATTGGGAAAAAATAATTGAGATATCAATTCTGGTCTATATCACCCAGCCCTACCTGTAATTAGTTATAACTGAGATCTGCATCAGCCATGTTGGACTGATTTCTCTTCATTTAGCCTGAAATACACCATAGGTTTTGGGGTCAATGGTGCATTGGACAGCTACCTTTTTCACTAGATATATGTGTATTACTTTAATGGAAAAATATGTCTGGTGAGTGACTACTAAATGTTAATATATCATCATCAGCTAAGTTAGGAGCATGTAAAACTGACCTCTTCTATGCAACTCTCAGCCAGCGTTCACAATTCTTTAGATTTACAAAGAAAAATAACTTGTTTGAATGAAATGCACTCGCGTAAACACAAATGTTGCAATATAAACAGTAAGGACACTATAACTGACAAAAAACAAGACACTATGAAGACAGTAACTACTGACCTACCTTGACCATTACAATTAACACACACATTATTTTATTTTTTAATTATATTAATACTGTGTTAGCACTTGCAAAAAGAAGCACATTAAATATTTTTTTGGGAGCCGAATTTAAATCAATTTTTTAATTTAAAAAACACAATTTTTAAAAAATTTTTTTTACTTTTTTTATATTCAATCAATATTTTTGTGTATTTGTGCAATATTTCAGTAGTTACAATGCTTTCAATGTGTTGCAATGGTTATTTGATACACTTGATTTTATGATGGCAGTGTGTAATGCACATTTTATTTTCATATGATCTGTTCAGATTAGTGTTTAAACTGACACAATAGGGTAAAAAAAAAATTCTTATTTTTGTGCATTGTAAGTAACTTAGGGTGATTTATCCTTAATGTTCTCACTTACAGTTGTTACAATGCCATCATTATGTTGTCATGGTTACTTTGAGACTTCTACACAGTAGTGTCAGTGAAAAGAAACTTGTTGAACTTTATTTTATGATGGCGGTGTGTAACACTGCATTTTCTCTTTTTCAGTGAAAATGTGCAAAAACACTAATAATAAATAAAAAAATAGGATGTTTTGAAGCAAATAGTTTTGCCTCAACAAAACTGGATCATGGACTAATTTAGGAAAGTACTCCAGTCTGCCTAAAGCCAACTCTTTTTGAATAAAAAGACTAGGAAACCCACAAGCATACATTATGTATTGAATCCTGGAAAAACCTACGGCAGTGGAACACATAATGGCTAAAAGGCAAATGCTCAAAAGCAGTGTAGTGCTTACTAACAGCGACTACACTGTTGGAAACCCTTCAGGCCCGTCACGTCTGTGATTCCACTGGCTTGCAGCTTCCTTTAAGAAGACGACTTGATTACCGTTTCAACAAATCATCTTTAGGGTAAAACTAAGCTGTCCTAATAGTCTAAAAGCACTTATATTCGTTAGTAGTTGGTGAATAATTCACTACCTGGAAAATAATGCCCCTGTAATAAAATTGGTGATTGATATTTTGGTGGCAAAAAATTATATTTTATTAAATTATTCATTTTTGATGACAGTGGCTTCTTATAAAAAGATAATGCACCCTACTAAAATCCACAATGATTAAGCAATAGACTTGGAAAATAGGAACCCATCCAATTTAAGGCTGGGTGATATATCGCATGAATATCGATATATTTATTTAAGAGAAATAGCATAGGACTATATCTTATAATGCGTTCACACCGGATGCGTCACGAAATGTCCGTACGACCAGATTACATACAAAGTCAATGGATAGATGCGTCCCAGATGCGAAATCTTTCCTGTGCAGTGGTGCGGTCCGATCCGCACGTCAAGTGCGTTGGCCATGCGAGCGCGCTCCCAATTATACGCATATCCACACATTCGCAAGAGTTGAAAATATTGAACTCATGCGGCTGTTTCACATGACAAAAGCCAATCAGAGTCTTTGTTGACGATGACGTCAAGACGTCAACAAGAACACCGGTCTGTTCACCCATTCAACCATGGAGTAGAAGCTGTGTGTGACCGTTTCGTACGGCAGATGCATCCGGTGCCGCAGAAGACGCATTCGGTGTGAACACAACATAAGTAGGTCCAGAGTAGCCGCATCTAGCTGACTATAACTGTTTGATTTGCCTAAATCTAAGATTGCCTGGCGGTCGTAAACTATTTTAGAGTAACTACGCTGCAGGTTCACTGTGAAATTATTAGCACTGACTGAGATATCTGCCGATATATATTTGATGCTAATGCGAGCCTCTGCAGCCGACCTCCAAACTTCAATAAGATTTAAAGTCGTCCGCTGTGTAGGGCTTGGTGAAATCCAGGTAGTTGACGATATCAGGAGAATAAATAATAGACGGAAGAGTTTCCAGGTCATCATTGATCCAAGACGAAGGAGCCGACTCGTATGGATCTGCACCATCAACAAAGCGCAACTTTTCCAAATATCGTGCCCTTTCCTGCAAACCAAGTCCTTCCTTGTATGACTTTGCATCTATAATGTATTTTGAGGAGCTTTTCTGAGATTTATCCATTGCAGTGTTTACCTCCAACTGCCTCCAACATGGCCGGGCATCCAGGATACTGCCCAGAATGTGACGTCGGTGAAAACCCTTTATATATAATGTGACTTAATAATATTAGATTGGTGGGGATGGCGTCTGTGTATCGGTAAATATCAGAAATTGCAAATATAGTGTTGGACAATATTTGCATATTAGCAATAAAATATATATAATATCAAACATTTATAGCTTGTAGGGCTGCACAATTAATCAAAATTTAATCGTGATCACAATTTTGGTTGCCCTGATTAAATTAACCTGATCGTCTGCAATATTTGCGTAATAGTGTATTTATTCTTTAAATTCCTGGGGTAATTTTTTTTTTTTTTAATTATTATAATTCCATTTTAAAGCTTAATTTTGCACTGTAAACTGTAGTGCAATGAGAACACAGTTATTCCCTAATATGATAAATAATTGTGATTATAATCATGATTACACTCTTGATTGAAAAAGAAATTGCAATTGTCATTTTTGGCCAAAATCGTGCAGCCCTACTAGCATGTATGATCTGTGCTGATATCGGATCAAATCGATATCCGTATCAGCCTATCATATCGAAAGTTTAAAAAGTAGTATTGAGGCACCGTTGGCATTCTCTACATTTATTCAAATAACGAAATATTATTATATAGTGTTTATATATATTGTATTACCTCTGTCTCTTAAATAAAGGTTTGGTCTGTGAGGTAACAAATCAAAACACACTACATGACACACCTCCCTGTTTACACGCAGCCTTATAATAAAATAACACTATCCCTGAATATGACACATTAAAATATTAAAGTGTTCTAAAGACCGCTAAAAAGCTCTCTAAAGACATATTTTAGCTGTGGAAGAGCTTTGTTTATTATTACATTTCCATGATGAACTCGATAACGGTTAGCTTAGCACCACTTAGCCTGGAATTAAGCTAACTTCCTAAGTTGTGACCACTACACATGGAATACACGTTAAATGACCAACTATTGAGATACTTATTGTTGTTTTCTTGGTGCATGTTATTATATTCACCTCACCTGGTTTTCACTGCTTTAATTAATTGTGGAGATCCGTCCAACCTCAACCGGGACCGACCGAAGCAAAGTGCGTTGTAGCTGGATAACAGATCCCACTCATTGGACCATTAAACCACAATGTGGTCCAGAAGCTTCAGCGGACACCGACACGGAGCTCACCGACAGCAGGGGCGTTTTTTTTTACCGTGTTCCTGCTCTACCCAGGGACTGACCTACTTTCAGCTCACACTGCTGCTGCTGCTGCTGCTGCTTAGCACGGCAGATAAAGATGGCGTCTGTGTTGTTGTCAGTGTGGGCTGCAGTGACGAAGCATGGCCAACAGGGGGTGCTATATACACACATCCACAATGGTAGAGAAATGCCTTAAAACACAGCTGTAACGAAATAGTTCATTAAATTAATTTACTAAAACCATGATAAAGCTGTTATTAAGTCAGTGATACTCAACATGTGGCTCTTTATGTCTTAATTTTAATAGTCATTCCCCCAGAAAACCTTAAAAGGGGAGGGACTTTTAAACCTCTTTTTACCTTTTTCTTTGGCCATTTTGCAATTTCCAAAAAAATTGGCACATTTTTGTTCGTTTTTTTTTTTTTTTTTCAAATTTTAGCTCATTTTGCCAATAAATATCCCTTCTTCCTAATTTTTGTCCATTTTTGCAAGTTTTTTCCAACACATTTATCCCATTTTTGTTAATTCTTTAACCATTTTTTGACACTTTTCATCCAAATAAACTAAATAAATAATACTTGTTTTTTTTTTTTTTTCCCTACATTTTGCCTCTTTTTGTTCCATATCTTTGCCCTTTTTACTTTTGTTTATCACATTTTGCTCATTTAAGCTACCTTTTGCCATTACATACCACCTGGTTCCTCTTTTCTGTCATTTTTTTGCCACGACTGACTGCTTTTGCCCCATTTTAGTCACTTTTCACTCTTTTCTTGCCACATTTTTGCCATTTTTGAACCATTTTTTGCCACCTGTTACTCATTTTTTTTTTTTTTGTCCCTTTACTTTCACTTTACCCATGGCTGTCAACTCCTTGTTTGCCTAAATACAGAGATTTATGTTTTAAAAAAGGTTATATATGTGTGTTTTCAACAGCTATTTTTTAAAAACGTCTGCAATCCTCCAGTACTATTGGAACAATAAGATGCTGATTCATCCCTGACTCTTGAAATATACCTCTGCACGTTGTCGTTTGATTTCCTATCAAACAGTTGAAGATCAGACGTGTTAATGGAGTAACAAAAATAAAAAAAATCAGGATTTGACAAGTCCCTCTTCTAATCTGTCATTGTTCTCTTGAGGATTGCAGAAGTCTTTGCATTCGTTGACACCGCTCACTTTGTATAACGATGTTTAGTCCCTGAAGGATCATACCCTCTGCTTCTATCTTTATCTCTGAGTGCTTTTTCCTTCATCGTCTGACAGATATTTTGTCGTAATATATATCAGCTCTAAACAACCATCTGAGGATAATAAACTGTGTGGAATAATGGTACATAATAACAAATACTCAAAGCATTGAAATCATTTGAATTGTTAAAGGAAGCACACAGAGAAGAGAAACAGCTCTTTCACACATGTTCCCAATGCTTATATCACACGATGGCAGACATTTTTAATCTCAAATTGTTCAAATAACTTTTTTTTCTTAGAATTATTCCACAAAATTTCCCCAAATTACATAAAATTTGGCCACAAAATTGAAAAAAATATATATTTTAATAGTGAAAATCCTTCAGGGATGTGTCAATTATTTTTTATAATTTATTTATACCTGGAAATTGAATCTAGAGCACAATAATGTTCAAATTACTCATTTTCCTGGCTTTTAAATCTCGGCCCGCTTAAGTCAAACTGCTCTGTATTTGGCCCCTGAACTAGAATTAGTTTGACACCCCTGTACTAGTAAATTAAAAAGTGTCACTGATAAGTATTATATGCTAATAATGGGCGGGAGAAGCAAATTCATGCTTGTCTTTGGTTTTCAAAAATAATCATATCAGGGCGCTGGATTTGGTTATAATCCTTCCAACTTCATAGTAGTACTAATATACAAAACCTTTGTGTTACTAGTAAAGGTTTTTAGTGCACTGGTGTGTGAGTAGACTAGACTATTAAAGCACAACTGTCTATAGTAGAAGTAGTAAAGCTTTGCGTTTGTACTACTAAAACATTGTAAGAGAGGGTTAATTAAATCCAGCATATTTTTGAAAGCCAATAGGAAGCCTGACTTTGCTTTTCCTGGCCCCCTTATTAGCATATAAGGCTTATGAGTGACAAATTTGGCTTTATTTATTTATTTATTTATTTATGAGTTTATTTAGGAGGAACAGAACAGAATGCATTGTTACATTCAAAAATAATAGCAACCAATGCCATGTCCATGAACCATCTAGCCAAAGGCTCATTTACAGACCCGGCCCCCAACATGAAACAGACAAAGGCAAACAGTGATACGTAGTTATAATTACAACATGCTAATATATAAATAATTTACAAACTTTTAAAATGAATTTAGTGTTCACAGGCTTCACTTTGCAGTTGAACAAGTTCAGATCTGTAAGAGTTTTCAGTTCAGCAGTTAGATTGTTCAAGATCTGTGGACCCTTTACTGTGAAGGCGCTTTCACCAAAAGTGGTCTTACATTTGGCTAATCTACAGTCACATGTAAAATGTACTCATGCACTAGAAAACCAAAATTGAGCACTAGTAGAGCTATGACGTTGACATCACTGTTATCAAATTAATGCTTGGTATAGATTTATTTTTCAATGCATATCTTTACTACATCTGTTTTCATGATTGATAAATTAGCTGAGTCCACTTTGGCTGTGCAAGAAGCAGATAGATGATGATAACTTATACCATTCGCATGCAAAAAGTTTATCCACAAACTATATAATTGACAACTGGGAAAACTTGGTGATTCACCCACATTTATTGTTTTGTTTACCTTCAATGGTTTGGAGATGATGCTGCAAACCCCAGCCTTGTTGATGATTTAATCAGTTATTTTATTTTTATTAGTGAGAATGCTACACATGTTACATCCCCACTATTGTTTTCTGTTTTTTAACATTTCTAAACGCTAACTTGTCCTGTCATAAAAGTCCAATTTTAACAGTCATGGTATGAAAACATTCAGGATACTCAGGAACTCTTTGCTATTTTCTGAAGTTTTCAAAAGTTTAATGGTTATTGATTAATTGGCAAAAATGAATTCTGGCTCCTGGTGGGTGGATAACATCACACGTTTTTTTTCCAGCAGTCGAATAGGGGTGCGTTTCATTTCATGAATCCATTCCTTATACTTGCATTTTCTTCAGGAAATGCAAATTATGTAGTTTGCTTATTCATCTCAAGTATTTTTGCTTTATATATTAAATGAATCAATGTTTTTGAGTGGCAGATGCAGCCGATATGCAGAAGACTTTCAGGTATTCGTTACTTTTCCTGTGATTCTGGCGTCCAACAACATAGCACATTAATCAGGTTGCAAGGCCTTCGATCAGCTGAGTTTATGTAGAGTCAATTTTACTTCATTGTGATTCAAGTCGTGGAAAAATCATGAATTGCAGTTCACCCTCATAACAGCATTGGGTATACATTATCTATCTACCTCTTCGCAGGTGTAATGGCCAATCCCTAATACTGCCATTTGCACAGATGCCAAGCTAGTCACGCACCAACCATTTGCCTGAGCGTATCTTATTTTAAGGCTACCTCCCACATGAGCATTAGGGGAGTTTTTCAGTCTGACGACAAATGGAATTGGTAAAAAAAACAAAACAAAACAAAAAAAAAAACACTTCTAATCACAGCAAACAGCAGTCGGCATGTATATTGCTTTGTGCCTCATTTTGAGCTGCCAAAAATATGAGCAATCCAAAGGGGGCTATTTGTCTTTATCTCTTACCTGAAATGTAATTTCAAAATGACCTGCTGGAAAAATTGAGCAATTATTTAATCCTTATTTTCTCCGATAAAACCAGACAATTACGCAGGCCTAAATAAAGACAAACAAACACGGCACCTGCAACCTTTACCTCATATTTGGTAAGAAAACAAATTAGGCCTCACATATAGAAAACAAGTAATAAAAGTTTTAGTATCGTCTAATTGCTGCCAGCGCCGCAGCTATAGTCTGCAATATGTGTCCAAGTGTTTCGACTTTCATCATTTCATTTTCAGCCACAATCATGGAGTTAATTGCCTTTAAACAAAACACTACGGCTAATCTAAAAACCCAGAATACTATCTGCCTTTTTAATTGTTTTATTGTTTTGTTTTTGTAGCCAACCAGCCCCAAAGGCATACCATCATCATCAAATGTCATTGCAAGAGTAAAACCCACAGTGTTAGGTGGAACAATAAACATGAACTTACGTTTAGGTGTGGAAAGTGAAAACGGGGACATAAATTGAACGATAATCCTTCTTATTCTTCCTTTTCCTGGAGAAATTTTAAAACTGAATAATCATATAACTAAAAAAAGCCTCTAATTTAAATGCCGTGATAGGAATGATCTATAATTTTAACGTTTCAACTTCAATATCTAAGATCTTTGTAGTAGAGTTTCTCTTTAAGTCTTGTATGTCTTCTCTATTAGACAAAAAAATGCACATTTATCAATTTTTTAAAAAGCGCATTGTTTCACTGTAGTATATTCCTGCTGATGCTGTCAGTGTCACTGTAGCTTATGTAGGAATGAAAGAAAGAATGAATTACTTCCTCTGCCAGCGATACGGAGAGTGTCCGACACAGGTTTCATCAGCTGACTGTAGATCATTCCATCAGATGTAAATCTAAACCTTTCCTAAAGGATGATATCGGTAAATGAAAGGATTGCATTTATCCATTAATTATCTTTCTATCCTAAACACTAGCTGTCAGATCTGCACCAACCAGGATCTTCGAGCAATGAACAAGTCATTTTCCAAGAGAACTGATTGGTCAGGAGGCGGGACTTTTGTACTCACTCAGTTCTAACTTCTTATCCACTTCATAACCTGGTCCCAACCAGGTTCGGTGTTCAGCCTAAAGGCAGGCATACACTGTGCGATTTTTGGCCCATTTTGAGCCGATTTTCGACTCGTGTGTCTATTTTTGGGATCGTGCGAGTCTCAGCTAGATCGTGTGTCGTGCATGGTGTAGTATACATAGGGTCACAAAAAGCGATTAACAACTCACGACCAGCTCCAGATCAGCAATCGTATGGTCGTTGGGAAATCAAACACGTTTGAAATCCAGTCGCTCCTCGTGAGAGTATCTCACCTTAAACTCTCTCACTGCGCATGCGCGAACACCATAGGACCGCTGTAAAATTGACAGACTGTACTGCCCACGTCTGTCCAGCCAACTCCTGGTCCATCACAACGCCATCTTTTCTTTTTTAAAGCTCTTTTTACTGAGATTTGCGAGTATCTCTCCACTTCCGGGTTCTTCTTCATCTTCTGTTTTAATGGCGATGTTTCAGAGTTGTTGTTCTTCTTCTTCTTCTAATTTGGACGTTGTATTTCCAGAAACAAGACCCCAACGTGTTGCGTATGAACGTACAGTGTGAGCAGTGTCAGAGTGTCGGTCCGTATAGTGTGAGAACATGCATCGTGAGCTGCGCACATTCGGGCTCTGCACATGAGTCGCACAGTTTGAGCTGGAGCTGAGTACAACGATTAAAAAAAAATCACAGTGTATCCCAGCCTCAAGTTACCATGGTGATTTAGACCCCGTAAGAAGTTAGCCAGCGTCATAGTACAGCACACACCGAATCAATCCTGGAAGTTAGCGCGATAAGAAGAAATCTGGCTGCGTAGCTCAGGGCAGGCCCTGCAGACATTCTCATTCCAGATCAGCTGTACTTCGAAGCTGGTTATAAACTGGATCAATGTGGGATTAATAAAGTACAATCTAATCATAATATAATTTACAGTATTAGACACTAAGAATATCATTAAATATGGTTTGAAACTGTAAATATGCTGTATTTAAATGGTTTGCAGGCTACATAAAACTTGTAAAATGCCCTTGTTTATTCTCTGTTGTGGATGACAGTTTGTCAGTGAAATATTACTAAATAGGCTTCTTTGTTTTTAGCAGAATGCAGAAAAGATTGAGGTCCATGTCACTGACACCCATCACACTAACATCGACAAGGTCAAAGCTGAACTTTTATTGTTTTCTGACTCCATTTACATACTCTCTGAAAGCACTAAAGGAGGACACTGTTATTTAACGCCGTGTTCTATGACGACAAGCTTGTAAAGATGTCTTGGGCCTGAATTCGTAGAAACCTGACTTTCATTCCTTTGTATTTTTGACAGAGGTGTCATGATTAAAAGGTTAAAACCATATCTCCTGCCCCACAGAGCTGAGATGTAAGAGACAGTCACGCTGTGTGATCCTGGGCAATCAAAGTCATGCATGATGAAAAAAAAAAAAAAAAAAAGCTTTTCTTTCTTTTCTTGTACCCGACTATAATACATTTCAGCCCCCATTAGGAGTTTTCCTCATTCATTCCAGCCATTTAATCAGCAGGAATCCTGCTTACGTGGGAAGAAAAGGGTAAAAAACACAATGGGAAAGCTTTTTGATCAAAACCATTACTTCTAGCATATTTTCGCAGGATATAGCCATGAATATCGGAGGTTGTGATTGATATTTTGTCTTTAATAAATGAAGGTTATATTTTATCAGGGGGGTTGACAGTGAAGTACAGGAAATTATGAACTCCACTGTTCGAGTTTGGAATAAAATATGTTGGACGTTACTGCCATCTGGTGGCAAACACCAGTACTCCCACTAGTGTGAGACAAGCACTCCACACGTCAATCAAAAAAGTTTCTTCAAACAAAAACATTTTTAATTTAAACATTTATTTAAAAACTTCACTTTAATCAAAAAACGCTTTTCAGTCAAAGAAAAAAGGTTAATTGAAGTTTCTTACTTCGTTTTATAAGATATTGGAAACGCCTTACGTTGTATTTGTCAGAACTCACTGCAATTTGTTTTATTTTAATTTGATATCGTAATAAAACAACCTCAACATTGTGTTCAAAAACTGAAATCTGGGCTGTGTAGACTAGTCTAGTTTGTTGCTTAAAAAAACATATATAAAGTTCATGCACCGAAGATATTCTTTTGCATTTTATCTTGTTTTGAAAGACACTTTCTGTATTTAAATAGGAAACATTGGTCTTATAATTTATGGTATTGTTTATTTTATATCTCATAATCACTTGAAAAGTTTTCAAAAATATCTTCTCATATCATCATCTTTAGCCCAGTATTGTACAGTGTATCACCCCACGCCTACTCAACTAAAAGTTGATTAAGAGTAAAAATTTGTGAAAGTTCCAGTTTGAGAATTAAAACATGGAAATGACGACAACATGGAACCTTGTTTAGGATAAGGTGCTAGTGAAAGTTTGTCTCGCCTTGTGCTACAAACAGGTTAAACAGTGAAGCATGGTGTGAAGTTTAATAATCAAACTTTGCAATAAATTCAAAATTAGCATTTATACACTGTTAAATATTATTGTTTACTATTTTAGACTTTCATCACCCTATGTGTGTTTCTGTGCTGATTAAACAACAGATTTATGGTTGTATAGACACAGACAGGTACCAGGAGATCCTCTTCTTTTATTTTTAATTTATTTTAATTTTTAAAACAAAACATGTGATGCTTGAGGTCTTTTCTCACCGAGTCGTGATGGTTTCCGCCTATATTTCACAAAGTGCCAAAATCATGAGTAAAGTAGATTTCAAATGCGTATTTTTTTTCTGAACGGTGCTTGGTCTAGATACCAATTTCTCATTCACTGGTCTCCTTTAACAACACTAAAAAATGATAGAATTTTTTTGTTAATTGTTGCTGGTGAGTCTGAGGTTCTGACTCAGCAAACTTTTATGGCTGAAGTGGAAAAGTAACAGTGGTGAGAGCAGGTAAGAGAGAAAAGCTGACAATAAAAACCCTGCATTGTGCAATATCAGAACAGTATTAACGCTGCAATAGCATTCATGCATTCTTTAGAGACAAGACTCAAATATTGCATGTTGTGTATTTCAAGCAGGTGGGTTAGAAACCAAATGAGAAAGAGCAGGACATGTAGGCACGGAGCTAAACGGGTACTTTTCTGTCTGACAGTGGTTTAATTGCAGTAACAGGAATAAATATCCTCATTAATGTTTTCATCCCTCACAAAAACCCACTTGTCCAAGCTTTTACTGTTTCACTCCACAGAGACACGTGTCTGTGCTTTAGGCCTTCCCAACAGTCCCGTCGTCATCCTGTGCTTCAGAAAAGCTGATTCACTGGTTGGCTGTTGGAGTTGAGTCTCACGTGTGGTTACTGCTATTAGTCAACTGTCTCTTAGTGGGAGAGTCTCTTATTCTCTGGGCACCACAGTGGGTGTGGACGGGCACTCCACCTGGCAGGCACACCACGTCGGGCTCACTGAAGGTGTTGTGACACAAGTGGCATCCCTTCTTTTCAGAGATTACGATCGGTTTCTTACGCTCTTTCAACTGCAGAGAAGAAAACACATGAGAGGGTTGAGAGTCATAATAATTCTTTTATATCTAATTATATATTTATTTACATAATGGTAAAATTAATAAACAATAATGATTCGGTTTAATGTTACCTAATTCTAACACATGGGCAGAGCAACAACAAAGAATGCTAAAAAGAACAAAAGGCAGAACACTTTCTAAGAACTACTGATAAGAGTTTAAATACCAAAAATGTGTGTAAGCTGAAAGTCGACACTTAACCCAAAATAGTCATTATGGAAAAAAAAACATTAAATGAAGTAAGGGGGAAAAAACTGTTGTTTTCAACAGAAAATTACATCCTCAAAGGACACTTTTTTTAATTTATTTTTACAAATAAAAATAACCTAAAAAAAACAAGTTTACCTTTAACAATGGTCTTGAAGCTACTGGAGACCATTTTTTAAAATTTATTTATCTATTCATTCAAATAAAGCCAAAGTGTAGGCCTCATAGATCAATAAACTGAAGATAGTTTACTAAAAAAAAAAAAAAAATGTAAAAGGCTCAAATTGATGCTCAAAAGTTTGTTTTTATCACCACCGTAAAAACACTCACTGTCATTGTGAGAAAGGTTTTGTGCATTGCATTGTGAGATGTGGAGTCCTGTAGATGATGCACAGAAGTGTTTTTCCTTCATTTTACTGTTATTTCTTGTGTCTTTTTTTTTTTTTTTTTACCAAACAAGGATAGTGATTAGCTTGACCCCATGTTTGTTCCCGGTATTTCCCGTGATATCACTTCACTCCGAGAAACATTTGAATTATGGCCGGATTAGATTCGGATCAGATTCTTCTGTCAACTCCAAAAAAAATATCTGCCATTGTTTTGCTGCAACCGTCAGTCCATGAAAAACTGAAATGTGTTGGCTTTTTTGGGGGAACACAAGACATCACAGTAATAATGATGTAAAAACTCTTCTATGTATCAATTTACAGGACTCCACATCCCACAATGCAATGCACAAAAATATGAATAAGTGTTTACAGATGAAAATAAACTTTAGAGCGACACTAAATCTCTATCAGATATTTTTTTGCGTGTCTTTAGCAGCTATACGTTTACAGGATTATTCTGGACATAAAAATGATATCACCACGTTCGTATTAGTGGTGGTAAGCTACATCTACAGAAGCGTGGCAGCCAATTTACTCACAATTCTATCACACATTTATCATATTACAAGACATTGTGTAAAGTATCTAACCAAAGGACATTGACTGGGAAATAGTAACTAAGCAGAAAAAAATAAATAAAATACACCTTTATTTTATCCAACAGTGATTTTTATTTTATTTTAGTGTTTATTACTAGTAGTGACTAAAATAAATCTGAGTATCAAACTACAGGTATTGCTGTGAATCTCTCACCCTGTCATGCAGCAGTTGGAGATTTTCAGAGCGAGCGAGTCCGACAGCGATCTGTGAAGTGCGACAGGCGTGCATGCTGGCTCTGATGGCTCGGCCCACGAACGGTTTCAGCAGCTGCAGCGACCAACCGTCGGGCAGAATTTTCAGGACCCGGACCGCGTCGAACGCCTCCCCGTGCCGATTCAGGAGGTCCACTGCTGCCATCTCCATCTCCCCTCCGTTACAGCCGTCTGGAGCCATTTGTGGTTTCCCGAGATACACCTGTAGGAGCAGGTGGAAGATCTGCTGACGTGACGCAGCGTCTCGACTGGAGGCGGCCCATAAACAATAGGCCTCGGCAGATGGGAAGTCTCTGAGTTTGTGCACTAGTATGTGCAGAGCCTTGTCGTGCTCCTCTAGTTTTCCATGGAGCGTTGCACGCTCCAGCAGCAGCTGCTCACAGTTTTCTATTTTACCTGAAGAGAGCAGAACAACGAAAATTCTTTCAAAGCAGATGCCATGAATTAACAACATAACCACAGAGCACCACACCTTTAAACTGTCTCACCTAAAAGAAACTGTACACGGTAAAGGCTGGACTCCCTGAGCATTGCTTGGAGCCGCTCTCTGGCATTGGTTAACTGCTCTTCGTCTGTTGGGGACTTTAAAAGCAACAAGACTCTCTCCAAGTACAACACAGCTAGATGGGTGTGGAACTTCTCCTTCTGCATTGAAGAAAAAGCAGAAAGACACTGGTTTAATTATCTTTCACATTCATTACCCAAAGGCTTTTAAACAGGTTTTTCTGTAACTAACCTTTAATAAACGGTGGTTAATGTCATGGGAACACCAGTACATTTTAACTTCAGATTATAGCTGCTAAATACAAATAAACAGATTCCATACAAAACGAGATACTAAAGTTACAGATCCTTCTGCTGCTTCACAGATCTGATGAATAATAATTCCCACGAGTACATTTCATCTTGTTTTTTGAAATATGTTGTGGTTTCATTTTTTTCCAGGTAATTTGTTCTCCTGACATGTTCTGACTGGCAACTGTCAGTCTTCCTCAAGGTATTTCATACGGAAGATGTTTGATGCCTTCCTTATAACAGAAGTGTGTAATATTTCACAGCGCAATTATCGTATCGATGCTAAAAAAAATTCCAAATCGATTATTTGAAAATCATGTTTTTTTAACAAAAAACAGTTTTATTGCACAAACATATGCATAGCACATAAACACCCTACATTTTTTTTTTTTTAATTTAAAAACTTCAGAATCTGATGTAGAAGCAAAAGTTTAATTTTTTTGAAAAACTCACTTAACACTTTGTTAAAGTAGAATTTACTGTCATATTTCAGCCAGAAATCTTAGAACAGGTCAAGTCACTATTGCCTTGTTAGAACGATTTCAATCATCACTCTCTTAGATCACGGTTTTAATCGTGTCTCATACCTTTATTCTCCTCTCCAGCACCAAATGCTCCAGGTAGAGAAGCAGTGCCTGGCTGTGTTTTCCCAAATAATTAATGACATCATCAGGGTTCAACTCTGCCTGGACTTTACTAGCAATCCTTTTGGTAAAGATGTGGACACCTATCTGCGAACAAAAACCAAGAGCACAGGGTCATCTTTATTAAGAAAAACATCAAAGCACAAAAAAATTGTTGCATTTAACTTTTTTGGTTTATATTTTTAAATACAATTCAATTAGAAAAGGAAAAAAGGCCTGATGTGTCTTTCATTTATTCATTATTGTTAGCATTTTTATTGCATTGTACATTCATGCACACATAAATACATACACTACCGGTCAAAAGTTTTAGAACACCACACTTTTTCCAGTTTTTTACTGAAAATGATTCAGTTTATTGTGTCATTGCACTCTGAAATTAAAGCATAGAACAAATAAGTAATTTGAGTTTTGGGGTAACCAAACCTTTATTTTAACCTCTGGCTGTTCAGTACTTATACCTTTGTATCATTTCAAGCTATTCATTGGACTTGCACGACTTGAATTGCAATAAATACCTGGAAAAATTAGGCTGTTCTAAAACTTTTGACCCATAATGTATGTATATGGAATTAAAACTCACGGTGGGATCCTTGTGTAAGGCCCAGTCGGCAAACTTCCAAACCAAATCCAGATTGGAGGCTGAGCAGAGAAAGTCCACTATGTACTCGTAGAGGTCAGATCGCGTGTGGTCCTGAAGGTCACCATCAACCACACGAGTCCACATCTGGCGAAGAGAGAAAGAAATGTGCTGAATTAGTTGAGAAACACACACTACATGAAATATTGATTCAAAAGAACGCAAACACCAGTGTACCTGAAGTGCAGCCGAATCCTGACCATTACAATGATACAGAAGCCCAAGTGCAAAATATCTGAGTGAGAAAAAATATACTTAATATAGATCTATCAAGGTTTGATGTAGTGTCATGTTATTTGGTTTTAAGGGTTAATTACAATACACAAAAAAATTAATGATTGTTGAATCAATAATGAATTACTTAAACTCATTAGGATTTGAAAGAAATGGTTATGTCTAAGCCTGGGAGCTCCTATTACACACATCTTTATGATCACTTTGCTGTTATAAGGTCACAGAATAAAGTCCAACAATATGAACATACTTGTGATATTTCTCCAGCCACGGTACGCTGTCTGCGAGCACACAGGCATTGTCTGAAGCTAGGAGGTCCAAAAGGCTGGCGTGATCTTGTTCAGCGTACAGCTTCAACAGAGCCGTGTCTACGTCCTCTCGGCAGCCATTCACCACCTCTGTGCTTCTCACCTAACATGCAGTGTTAAAAATAGTTACATCACAGAAAAGAAAAGATATGCAAACCATCAGCTCTTTATTGTCATTACCTCTCCCAAATAACTGATTAGAAATTTCTTGCATCGCAGCACTTTTTCTGGGTCACCCTGAGCCAGATGGTTTAGGTCTGCAAACTCATGGAGAGGTGGGTGGCAGCGGGTGAATGAGGAGGATGCAGGCAGCAATAAGGGGTACAGAGAAATCAGCTCCCGCACATCCAGATGACCCTTTCTAGAAAGGAATAAAAAAGTCACAAACAGAAGAGCCACAATGCACAAAAAATAAATACCTAAGAAGAGGCGACACTAAGGAACCAAAGAAGCATATACGATACTCACCACTTACACCTAAATAACAACATGGTGCCATAATCAATAGAATCTCATGTGATCATGAACAGACTTTTATATAGAGTAGGGTTTATGAAGATTTAAGAGCCACAGCACATAGTGCCACAAAACCAATGGTTCTAATGGATCTCTTAAGCGAGTACACACACACACAGACAAATAATGATAATCAGGCAGTTTTTGTCCTTGTTTTCCCCACTTCCAACCAAGGACAGAAAATGTCAGATTATCTTGCGTTTCCCAAGATTACCCTTTCAGATTTAAGAGTGAATTTGTCACGATAATCGATAAAAACGAATATATTGAACAACTTCAATGTGTGTGGGGAAATCCGACGACAACAGAGTCATGACTCCATGATTTGTGACTAAGGATGCACCAATCAATCGGCCGGCCGATCGGTGCCGATTTCCCTTATTTTGGGGGATTGGCGATTGGCCGATCCTTGCATATGAAACTGATCTTTTTCACTGATCTTTTCTAGATCGGCAAACGTCTTAAAGTCCGTCATAAAGTCAGCCACTGTCCTGTTCTGCTGTGAGATGACTGACGGACCCGCCCACCAGCTCATGTGTGCATGTGCGTGCTGCGCATGCCTCTGCTACACAGGATAACAACAACAGTCATGGAGGCACGGTTAGCTTATCATGTCCGCAGTCGTACACAAAAAGAGAGCAAAAGATCACAATTTGTAATTCCTGTAATGCGGAAATAAGTCCTGATGGAGCAGCAAACAAAACACTACCTCATTCACTATAAGACACTACCACGTCACTGAGTGTGGAGCATTTAGTTTAAGATGTTTTTTTAGTTTGTCCTGTAGATTATTATTTTATCATCTGAAAACAGGTTTGCAGTGGAACCTGATGGACACGTTTACTTTGTTTTTAAAATGTGAAAAATTAAAGACTACAAAAAGTGATATAATTTAGTATTTTGGACAGCAATGTTCTTTAACTCTTAATTTATATTTGAGTTAACTACCTCATGTGCAGTTAAAACAACAAGTTTGTATTCGTTTACAATAAAATAAGATTGGAATATTCAAGGTGTATGCTTTAAAAATAAATAAATATCGGTGATCAGCCAGAAAATTGAAATCTGTGCACCCCTATTAGTGACATGGAACGCAATGTAGCCAATCAAGAAATGAGCTGACTGCGGAACAAGAAAGCAGCTGTGAATAAAAACAAGCATGACTGACCTGAAACCTAAAGCCCAGTGGACCTTTTTTAGTTTTGGCTTTCTTTGTCAAAAATAGTTTCAAGACTACCATCATTCCCTGTCCACTTCCATGTTGACTGTTTTGTTTCCTGGTTGTTGCCATGTTTCTTTTTCTTCATTTTTGTTAAATCACGTTTGATCACGTGAGATTTCTGGCTTGGAAGAATTGATTTTGGATTGGTGGTGAGATGGAATCGTTATGTGTGCTGTGTTGATATTATTGAAGCACACCCTACAGAGCGCGATCAAAGCTGCTCATTGCCTGATTTTTGATCTTCATGTGTGGGGTCTGGAACATCGAAGCTGTTGTTAAGTATGACCTATCAAAAGCCAAAGAGCTTTTTGTGCTAATTAACATAAAATGTATTAACAATGATTAAAAATGTCCTTCAACAAGAGCTAAAACAATTCCTCTTTATATTTGATTGTGAAAAAGTCTCTCTTTAGCATAATGGGTTTCATCCTAACAGGTAATTGTGATGCACAACAACACACGTTTCTCTCACGGCCTGGGTATTGTTTGGGGGCTTTGGGTCTGCATTAGTATGGGTGTGAGTATTTCCTCAAGTCAGAACACTGCATCTAAACAGTCTGCTGTAAATCAATAAGATAAACACAAACTCAGAAAACGTGGCACATCCATCACTGCGTGGCAACACTCTTGCTGTGGGTTTTAAGCAGGGAAACAAAGCAGTGATACCTCATCAGTAAAGTCAACATTTCCTATATAATCAAATATAGGTAAACAGACCATTTAAGCCTGCTGAGGATGGAATGTTCTAAAACTTAATTACGCAGCTTTTCAAAAATATCTAACTACTAGGATAAGTAATAGCATACTTAAATAACAAAATCATTAAAACCAGTAGCATTAAATTAAGCAGACAGTTTGCTCCACAAATTTACAGTCTTACCTGAAGTGATCCTTAGCTTCATGAAACTGAAGTTGGCTGAACTGAATAAAACCAGCCTGCTGGAGGATCCTTTTGTACAAAATCTAAAAAAGAAAAAAGATTGTTAAAAGATTAAAAAATGTGTTTCCATCCATCTCCTGACCTGTACTGAGTAGCTTAGCGCCGTAGTCTACCCAGTAACACCAAGATCACTTTGTATTCAGCAGTAATCATCGTTTAAGTGAAAAATATATAATTTAGCTCAGAGCTAGTCACCTGGAACCGGTCTTTGGGAATATTCCTCTGAGCTCCCTCGGTCAGAATCAGAGCCTCTTCAACTCTGTGGCTGGCCAATAAGTCCTGAATTTGTCTCTCCAGTGGTAGAGGGACCAGGACGTAGACTGCCTTAGTGGAAGCTAGAATAACCTTACCTAAACAAACACACACCCACACCTTCAGTTATATTATACACAAAACTAATAAGGTAAATATGGATACATTTCCTTTTTAATGTCCAATAATATAACTATTCTACACAGTGTAAGTGTTTCTCAATGAAAACAGACAATGTCCTGGTTTAATGAAGCAACATTTATTGCTTTAATATGACAGTACCTTCAAAGTCTTGCAAAATGTGTCCGTCCCGGAAGGAAAGGGTTTGCTTTAGCTGTTGGTCCAACATGCTGTGGATGGTTATGAAGTTCTCATCGAGAGCCACGACGTACGGGAAACACACAGCGGCGCCAATCACACTCTCCGACCAGTTGACTGGAGCGCGTTGAGATACGCCCTCAGAGTTAGCAAACATTCCTGCAGGTTGGTTATCGAAACATAGTATTGTTTATTCTGAACAGTAAACCTCTTTCATTTATCATCATGTGTTTATCATACGTGATTCACATAATATTAATTAGACCTTTATTAACTTGTAAGGATTCTTTCAAACAAGAAGTTATTATTTATTGTTTCATTTTATGGCTTTAAGTAAAAGGAACTCAGATTGGTTTAAACCTCATTACCTCTACAACCTGCAGGTTTAGTTTAGTTTTTTTTACGTTACTTATTTACACTCTTTGTTTACTCCTACTAATTTGTTCAAGACATCTTACACTTTAAATTTGTGATTTTCAATTTATTCATGATTTTATTGTGATTTCAATTATATTTTATGTGTTAAATATAACAACTACACTACAAATACATATTTCATGTCATTGAATTCCTCTCTGTAAAACATGCTGTCACTAGTCAAACGGACATGTTCACAGGTGGAAAGATTTAAGCCGGTGCGGAAAAAAGCAGTCCAAAATATGTGCTTCAAAACAGAAAAATAATCATGACTAGTCGACGAATCGAAAAAATAATCCGTAGATTAGTCAACTATAAAAAGACACATGATGCTAACAAATACTGTGTTATTAAGGGGATAAAATAAATACATGGGACACTCTGAATCCGCGTACCCTTTGTTCTTTGGCTATTCCGTTATAAAACAAATCAAAATAAATAGTGTGGTTATTTTATTTTACTCACTTAAAGGGGACATATCATGCTAAATCCACTTTTTTAGCCCTTAAAGGCATTTTATTGTATATTTAGAGTGTTTAGAAGTACAGAAAAGTCAAATTAGTCTCTTGAGGTGCTCCGTTGATATCTTTATATTCTGTTTTGGTCATATTTTTCAATCTGTTTCGATTTTTCTATTCTCTATTACATTTTTTGAACAATAACGTCACAGTATTTGCAGCGGAACTGCCAAATTAGGACATCGACTCCAGGCCCAACACTTTGGGCAATCCACCATTTTTATTTCTCGCTTTTATTTTGTAGTCCAAGCTCAAGGATGCTGAAGTTACGAGAGGATTAGTCAAAATGTTTGGTTGTTGGATGTAGTAACCCACACGCTTCATTACACCGTCTCCCAGCATCAGAAGCTTTTCAAAGTGCCTGGTTGAGTTTTATTTTTCACGGAAATGTACCCACACCTGTGGGTAAGGTCATTTTTGTGTGTGTGAAGCACTTCAAGGATGACTGCTTCTGCAACCTCCGCCAGTATAAAGAAGGATTTGCAGAAAGACTTTGTCTGATTGAGGGTTCAATTCCTTCTATCTTTGGAGACGACGAACAGAGCACTTCGGTAAGCTGTAAATAACACTAAAAAGTGTGATAAGACTTCCCTGTCATTGTTTTGTTAGCATTAGCAGTTGCACCGTCTTCATATGTTAGCGCTGTGTGTTCGTTTTAGATCCTTGATGATATGGCCTACGTGATTTAATTTAAGTTTAAAGTTTTCATTAGTCATTTCATTTTGCCGTTTTTGTCTTTGAAAAGACTGTATTAAAATGCATTTCGTGACATTAGCTTGGCGCTAGCGTTAGCTCGGCGCTTGTGTTAGCTCACTTGTTAACATCCATATGAAATCGTTGTTCTGCAGGTTCTATCAAACTAAAAAAATGGCCGAACAGGGTGGAGTTGAACAGAGTGTCACCTCTGCAACCTGGAGAGGGGGCGGGGTAAGAAGTGTCTCATTTGCATTTAAAGAGACCGCACCAAAACGAGTTGCTCTCAGAAGCACATCAGAAAAGGGGTAGAAAAGGGGCCTGTGGAGCTATAATAATGAGGAATTGCAGCATTGCAGTTCCAAGCATTGCAGTTCCGCTTTATATAGACCACAACTGTATGATTTACATGTGAAAAGGAAGGATTTAAAGGTATGATATGTCTCCTTTAAACCAAAACAGAAATTCAGAAAACAGAAAAGCGGCATTTTTCTGTTTTAAACCTAAAATATTAATAGCAAAATATTGTTCCATTTATTTGGATATTTACGGGGAAATTAGAGCGAGAGCTTAAGGTCACATTCTGTCAGAGCAAACAAACACAAATAAACTGGTGACTGACTAACGACGGTAAGGAGCAATAGGTGTTAGAACTTCTACGATTTGACACTTTTGCAAAAACAATTACTGTAAAAATATTTATTTTGCACATTATAATACCGCTAGCCACTAACAGAGGCCGTCAACACACACGAAAGTTGAGCACAAGAAACGAGGAGCACCAGTAGATTCATAAAACCACCTCTGGTTCTTTTAATCAAAAATTACGTGAGTGCTTTTCGTAACATCCGTTTTTTGTTTTCATTTATTTATGTAATAATAACGTTTCTTTTCACCAGTTCATCAGTAATGTGACTTGTTATGTGTTGCTCCTTTTTTATCCGGTAGTAAAAGCCCCCCAGTCTGTGGGTTTGTGGTGAGATTAAAACATGAAGCTCTCGTCTAAGTTTCCGTTAAATATCCAAATATCAAACAGAGCAAAATTTTATTTTAAAACAGCAAAACGCTGCTTATCTGGTTTTTTGATTTTTCTTTATTACAGTTTAGGTTTTAAGTCAGTAAAACAAATAAACCACACAGTTTATTTGTTATTTTGATTTGGTTTTGAAACAAAATAACCAAAGAACGAAGGGTACACGGATTACTCTATCATAATTTTAACTCTTTCTTTAGTGAAGCATTATATTTTCAGCACATGCTTAGAGCTTACCTAGCCCACCAGGTGCCGCTAAGAGGAACTCCTCTCGGCTGATTCTCTTTACTATGGGGGTCCTCTCCTCACTGTTGTAAGGGAACAGGTCTTGTGAGGCCCCAGTGTTGTAGTTCAGGATCATGTACTGCGTGGAGAGTGCCAGACACAGGAAGTAGCCATCCAGGCTGACGGCACACGGCTGCTCTGGGGTGTTCACCTCTTTGACCAGCTGCACTCTGTCCTTGTTCACCGTGTAAATTTGTACTGTCCGCCGCTTGGATGAAAGCACAGCCATCTCCACGCAGAATGGGTCACCATCCACAGGATTCTCGTTGACGCAAAACGCCGTCACGCCTCTGATCTTAGCGCCGCCCCCTGATGGCACAGTCTCCAATGACACCATGTCGACCAAGAACAAGATGCCATCGCAAAGCATGATCAGACGCTGCAAAGCGGAGGCAGCCCGTAGCTCGCTGACGGGCTTCTTGAGGCCCAGGTATTTGTGCAACAGTTTCTGAGCGAAGTAAGTTAGTTTCCCTTTAGAGGAAGTGACTTCGTCCAGCAGGAAGTGGTGGATGAAGCAGTCATTGGTGCCTACGTACAGTTGCTTTCCGCAGCATTCGATACACTCGATGTTGATGCGAGCTTTGTCTCCCATGAGGAGGTCTCGCTCCACAGCGGGGACCAGCTCGAAAGCCTTCACACTCATCTTGGCCGAGGCATCTAGACTGAATGATAGAAAAAACAGGCATCAACAGAGCTGAAATGCATGAATGAGCCAAATCTACTCATTTTCAACCTCCTTTCACATGTCAGTAAATGCTGACACTGTGGGATGAATAAAGAATACTCTACTCATGCCTCACTTGAGTTGTTACATGTTGTCAATTAAAATTATTAATGCTACAAAACATTATCCATTCTTGCTCATCAGCTTCACAAATTAATGGATTCCAGCAGGGCCGAACCAATGAAGCTTGAGGAAGTGTTGCATATAAATTTGCTGTCATCGCTTTATATCCCTCAGCCACCAACTTACTTAAAAAAAAAAAAACAGTTTTGTTTAAAAAAAAAGTTCAAAGACAAAGATGGGAACTATAAAGCCTCCTCCAAGGCTATTAATGCAGCACTAATGACATATACATCATCTCATAGGGGAAATGTCAAGGATGTGCGGTCAACCTTTTTTGGAGCCAAAATGTCGAGATCAAGTGTAAAAAAAAAAAAAAAAAAAATTTCAAAATCAACAAATATTTATCGTACAACTTCGATGCTTACATTTATGAAAAGCTCATCTCAAGTGGAGTATTTTATTTAATTGGACCGAAGCTGTACGACCTACCAGTAAAATGATCAGTAGGGGTCAAAGTTCATGAGTTCATAATACCAATAACTTGGCCACTGGTACCATTTAACACTTCCTTTCAATGTGTGACCTTGAGCAAAGGTCAAGGTCATATTTAAGGACAAAAACTCATCAAAAAAGTGAACCTAATGAGACCTCCACGCTCTCAGTACGACGAAGCTCAGCCAAAACAAAAAATACTTGTTTCGTTATAACTCGGCCACAAATTGAGATACAGTGCTCAGACTGGTACCATTGAACAGTTCCTTTCAATGTGTGATCGTGACCTTTGCTTAAGGCCATATTTAAGGTCGAGGTCAGTCTTCTTTCAATTTCATTAGTAAAAACAACTAACTTGTCAACAAATCCAGAGACAGGTTGTCATTTTTGTCAATTTTCAATTGCCAAATACGTATGTGCCTTGCGAATACAAGTCTTGCCCAGTTTTCTTTGTTTTGATTGTCAATGTAAAGCGTCTTTGGATCATTTCAAAGTGCCTACAAGATAAATGTATTATTATGTTAAGTGAATATGTCTGCCAGTTAAATCAATCTAGTAGACAGAGTTTGCACAATTGTAACTGTTGCATGTTCAATTATTCACCATGTTTAAACAATTGACCAAGTATAAGGAAGCCTATTATTTGTGTACATACTACAAAAGGATGGTTAGTGTGGGGTGCTGGGCAGGATGGTTTTTTTTATCAATCTTTGTGTTGCGTTCCAAACTGGGACATCCTGGTTTATTTTCTGATTGTGACAAAAAAAGGATTTTTAGCCTGCATTAAAAAAATGAATGGTCTAGTGTTGTCATTGTTGTAAGTATTGTAATTCATTTCACCAAGAATCTGCAAATCTAGTGTGCGTTGTGAATGTGGGACACGCCCATTGTATCTTGTGGTAACGGTAAATTATTAATGCCTCACAGAATGCAGTCATTTTATCTTGTGTAATGAATAATAACTATAAAACATTTTATTTAAAAGCACTTTAAAGACACTCCAAGACACAATGAATGACGACAAAAAATAAGAATAATAAGAACTACTACATGAACAGTATATTAGGCAATTTTGAATTGCCAAATACAAGAAGAACACCCGGAGAGGGAAACCCTCTGCAAAGTGCCAAGAATCCACTTTGCCGGTTATTGGCAGTTACCTGGATCAGTGATCATGATACCATCATCATTCACACTTTAAAGGCTGGGAAGAAATTTCTATCATCATTAGTAACTATATAGTAGTTGCAAATGTATGGACACTCCCATTTTTTTCAAACTATAACGATGAAATGCACAAACTGGATCAGATCCAGATGAAACTCAGTAAGTTATCGAGGACACAACCCAGCATAAATTATCCAATTTTCATATAGGCCCGTCATTTATGAACACATATTTTGCATATAAATGATAACAGTTATGGATTTTTCCATTTTGGAAACTGATCAAGATTCCCTCCAAAATGTAATGGATACTTACTTTACTTACGTGAAGTTTATCTTTTGTTAAAGTTTTATCAAAATAAATCAAGTATTTTTTTAAGTATGCCTGCTAACAGTCACAAACAAAACAAAACAAACAAACGCTGGTTATGTGATTACCTCCTGGGCAAACATAACAAGCTACAACAAGTGTTGGAGACAAAGGGACAGGTGGCAGGAGTCATAATATATAAGGTTGACTGAGGCTTGGTACTAAACTTAAAACAAGTAAAGCAAAAATAAGTCTTCAGCCACCTCTGACTATGGAACTAAGTTCAATTACAAAACATGTTTTGTTTTTTGTTTTAAGTTGCAGGAGACCACAGTACCAAGGATGCATCGTGAACGCTCAGGAAGAGCACACTGTGATGTGACACCCTGAACAATAAATATCTGTAGTTTTGCATGACTGAATTTCCAGCCTTCATGTTGTTGAGTAACAGACAACTCATCTGGGCTGCTGACTCTTGATAAGGGCGTGGTTTTAAAAGAAAACCAGAGAATGGGGACAAACTCAGCCATGTGCTTTTAAATCTAGGCTGTTTTCAGTTTTCTAAATGTTAGCATCACCAGCTTTAATTTGGTATTGATAAGCAAGTATTATTATAATCTGATCAAGTTATTACTTTATATTATTATATTAGTGTGTCCTGATTTACCTCCTCAGTAGACTTCTTTAATCTACCAGAGGTTACTGTACCTAACACATCAATCCTCTATTTGTGTCAAGCTTGTGTTGCTTTTTGTTTTTTAATTATTTTAATAAACACTTATTCTATGTCAAACAGTGACAGCTAGTGTTAGCCAAGGCGACTTCCCAAAAAACAAAGTCAAACTACTGTAATTAAGGCAGTTTAACATCAAATACAAACTATGTTAAAGACACAACATTAGTTTGTCTGATTGTCTAAATTAAGTGAAAAACACAATCATCAATTTCCATTGATTTTCTGGGCGAGTTAGCCTAGCTAACATTAGCCTAACTGACTTCACTCCAAGTATGCTAATGCTAAAAAGCTAACCAAAGGAAACACTGGAGAGACCAACAATAAAAACGTGTTGTTTCAACTATGTGATGATAAAGTGTGTGTTTTCACTCTACTTATCCCCTGTTATACGGACAGACAACACACAGCTCACCGTCAGTCCACCGGTGGAGTACAGCGGCGTTAGCCAGCGTACCTACCGCTGGACGGAGCGCTGAGGACGGCAGACCGAAAACAGCAGACACCCGGAGCTTCAGAGCTCCATCCTCTGCAGCCACAACACCCACGGACCGGTTAGTTCTGAAACAGACATATTGTCCGACCGAGTGAAGGGTGATATAGTCTAAACTGGATCCGTTGTTGGTTGGTTTTCCTTCTTAACATCGCTGATTAACATTAGACTCCTACTGGATGCAGGTGAAACAAGGCTGCGTTCAATGATCGCAGGGTGTGTACAGACAACCTAAACTGTACAAAACTAAACTATGTGTTGATGTAATTTAATGTCTATTCAAGTTCTTTATAGACAAAACTGAATAAAGAATAAATGCTTCCAAAAAGGGAATTTTAAATTTTTTGACAATTATTTTGAACTTATATATATATATATATATATATATATATATATATTATAACTCGAAATTGCTAACGACTTTCAACCCTTGTAAATGACAACCGCATTTATCTCATAATATATGACGTGGTATTTCATAATTTTGAATTCAGATTTTTATTAATATTTAACTTCTCCTACTTTTGTTTAGTTTTTTTTACTAGCAAGATGTGTGTTTTTGTTTTGTTTGTTTGTTTGTTTGTTTTACTGGTGAGAATATTTACGCTACTTTAAAAAACACCATTGCAAGTCATAATTAGGAGTTAGTAAAATCAAAATTATGAGATAGAAAGTCATAATAATGAGATACAAACTGAGCATTTGCAGCAGTCTATCGACACTATTACCATTGTTATATACACTTTGAATAATAATTCATTAAAAAAACACATTTTGGCTGATTATTCAGTTCTTAGAATTCAATGCATGGTACATAGTGTAGAAAATAGTATACGTACATAAATAAGTATTTATTGCAAAATGATTCCGTCACATTTTTGTATGTTTCTTTGCAAATTTACATTGAAAATAATTTTCTTTGTCATAATTGTGAGTTTACTAACACATAATTATGACTCGACATAATGATTTTTATGTTTATTTTTTTGTGTCTGGAACGGGCTTCCATAGGGTGTGCAACTGTGCATTCATTTTCAGATTTTAGGTTTTTTGTTTAAGTTGTTTTATTTATTTTTACGAATGTGTAATTTCCCGGCTGTTTGTGAACGCACCTTCTATCACCCAGGATGCACCTGTCTTCCAGAACAGTTCAAGAAAAGCCATTTTGTTGTTTAAGCTAGCATTAATGCTAAAGGAATCCGCCTCCGATGCGGCTCAGTAAACGTTAATCATGCCGTTTTTATATGTATGTCCTGTGTCGTGCAGAGCTGCTGCTGACTGTGTTCAGTCTACACGTGGCCGACACTGACATGAATTATCGGGCGGAGCTGAGACGTTAAAGTTGGGGTAGAGCAGAGCGGAGGCTAACGAGTGCTGCCGCCTGAGAGAACACACTGTTAGCTTGCTGTTTGTTTACTCACGTCCCTGTTGTTGGGTCACTCTGTGTGAGTCAACATGTGTGAATGAGTGCATTTTAAATGAACTGTGAACATTGTAACAATACGTTACTCGTAAAGGCTGCTGCGCGTTCTTCCATCTGAAGCCAAAGCGCTAATCTGATAATGATGGCCGAAGACATCCGACAGGACAAGAGGGCCTGCTTCACTGTCGGAACCGAGCACGGAGCGAACGGGATGGCCAGGACGTCCGCGGTGGCTTCGGGAAAAACTGGTGCCTCCAAAAAACTAGTGATCAAAAACTTTAAAGGTAACCACATTGGCCACTGTGGACACATCGTCATCATTACACTACTACTACTGGAACCATGTTGTGAAGTTTCCTTCCACTTCCACTGCACTTCATACTTCACTGATCAGTGTCTGTGTGAGCGCTCACACGTCAGTATCTCTATGAGAAAGCCTACATTACACTATAATAGTGTTTGTTTTAAACAGATTTAGACCATCATACGTTGTCACCAAAAGAAAAATGACTAATACCCTGTAGTTATAACCAGTGGTCAGTAACTAAATGCATTTATTTAAGTAGTGTTTTCCTGTATATTTACTCTATTTTGATGTTATTTTGAGGATACTTCTTGTTCTTTCTTTCCTTTCACTCAATTTGAGAGACACATTTTGGACTATTTCTCCTGCCAGCTCATGTTTTGTCACTGGTTTAATTCCAGAGATGTAAAAGAATACCAATATATCCTACTCGAGTAGAAGTACTGTCTCTTTTTTTTTTTATTGTACTCAAGTACAAATAAGTCATGCATAAAATACTCGAGTACAAGTAAAAAGTAGCTCAATTAAATAGTACTCAAAGTAAAAGTCACTAGTTACTTTCACACCACCCATGTTTATCTTTGGTAATAAATCGTGCCACAGTTCACCTTGCATACATTTAAGTTAGTGGCTATCAGTACGTAAAACGTGCCAGTTGATTGGCAGTCTATCTGTAAGCAGCGCCCCTCATTTGGCCAGTTTAGGTCACGTGATAGATGCACCACGTGACTTAAAGTTCAGTCAGATTTATTTTAGGTCATATTTATTTTTAGCTACCCCGCTAACCCTTTTATTTCAGCCCTAACCCAGGAAATATCCTAAATGTATATTTTTTTTAGTATATGTATTTTTAAAGGTGGAATTTACTGTGTTAAATGTTAAAATGAAAAAATATATGTCAAAAGTGGGATTCAAACCCATGGCAGCGAAAGGAAGAATCCTTGAGTCAGGCGCCTGAGACTTGGCCATCTTGACACAGTGATAACAGGCACATTACGCTTATGTAGAAAAGGTCCGGAAATGTAGTCTATCGTACAGATAGACTGCTGGTATATAGATACATATTACGTACTTGGATACACTTCCTAGAATAAACATCTCATGTATAAATATGAAAAGGAAGAGAAGAAAAGGCATCTGTATAAAACAGACTATTCCTTAAAAAAATACAATAAATATCACCAATGAATTCAATTAAAAATACAAATAAATTCCAAGGCTCTGAGTATAGGTACATTTATGAACTCAAACTGAGAAAATAACCTCCATTCAATGCTGTTTTGGCATGGTGCATTTGCATTAAGTTTAATCTGGTTGTTGTCTGGTCATTTCATTTTTTCTCCCATTACTTTGGTGCTTTTTTTGTGTGTATATCAGACAGGCCAAAACTAGCAGAGAATTACACAGAGGACACGTGGCTGAAGCTGCGAGATGCAGTGGGAGCCATTCAGAACAGCACTTCCATTAAGTACAACCTGGAGGAGCTCTACCAGGTATGGTGTCTTTGGATATAATTTATAAGCAAAATTAACCAGAACAGAACCACAACAATCTGCTACTGTTTGAACTTTAGGAACTAATCACTCAGCTATTTTGACATCATACACATGGACGAGGGCTGGGCTGTATGACCTAAAATGGGCATCACGGTATTTTTTTTTTCCATGCATAATCTACTGCAGTATATTGACTTAGGATGGTCTATTTTACTGTCATGATGAATGAATATTGTAGAATAATTCCACACTAGTAGTAATACAAGTTTGCAACAGCAGCCCAATGGCTCTTTGCCATTCTAGCTTAGATTTAACGTTAGCTTGATTTCTAGCTTTAAATGCTGCATACTCAGTGGTTTCTTATGGTGAATAAGAGCTTGCAGCTCCACCAGGACTTAGTTTCGCATTATAGGAATTACAAATTGCAATACTTTGCTCTATTTTTGTGTATTACTGCCGACATGCTAAGCTAATCGTGCATCAGTGTGTGTTGTTCTCCTGTAGCAGAGGCATGCGCACGCAGGCACATGCTCACATGCAGCTTCAGAGCTTTCAATTGTGTCTTTCATCCATTTACATGTATGATTTACAGGGTAGCGTTCCGAAAATTGTGTAATCAAATAAACCGGTATAATAAAAAGTTATATCATAACGAAAATATATACCAGTATTTGTTATGAACCGGTATACCGCCCAGCCCTACCATGGACACTTATTACAGGCACAATATTGGTAAGTAACATTATTTGATGTCAACATCAACACTTGGATAGCTTTTGTTATGATGCTATAGATGTTTATTATAAGTTGTTCTTTATATTGTCATGTTTTAAGTTTTCATCCTTTGGTGTTCTTGTTTTTTGGGGGGTTTTCCCGGACCTAAGGCGGTAGAGAACCTGTGCTCATATAAAGTCTCCCCAACGTTGTACAAGCAGCTCCGACAAGTCTGTGAGGATCACGTTCAAGCTCAGATCCACCAGTTAAGAGAATATCCTTTTTTACAAGAATAACCATGTTCGGTCTGAAACAAAGTCCAAAGTTTAAAACTGTTGTAAACGATGCAGAAAAATGGTTAATATTTGATCTTTTGAGTCTATATTATGTTAAAGTACCATTGTAGTGGAATTAGATAGAGCTAAAGTTTGTTCGGTGGAAAAGTTCAAACTTTTCTAAACAGTTGCTGCAAACATTGAGATGTTTTGTCCTTGACATTAAACCCACAGAGTCATTAGATAACCTCTCTTTCTTGAAGCGAATGAATCGCTGTTGGCAGGATCACTGTAGACAAACTGTAAGTGCATTGTTTGATCCATGATCAAAGTCAGTGAACTTCATAGAGGTTTATTGGTCTGTACGTCTAATATTGAAGGGGTTTTTTTGTTCTTTGTTTTTTAAGATAATGATCCGAAGCATCTTTCTCTTTCTGGATCGCACGTACGTGCTCCAGAACTCCTTGCTTCCCTCTATCTGGTAAATAAGTGACACTAGATTCAAGTTTACCTGCTTGTTAGGACGTTTGTCACGGTGCTGATTCAGCAAATTTCCCGCAGGGACACAGGGCTGGAACTGTTTCGCACTCACATTGTGAGCGACAGCGGCGTTCAGAAGCGAACCGTGGAAGGCCTCCTGGAGCAGATCGAACTGGAGAGAAACGGAGAGACAATTGATCGCAGCCTCCTTCGAAGCCTGTTGGGCATGCTGTCTGATCTGCAGGTATCTAACTGGACTCCACTGATCAACACATGAGAAATATGGTTTCTAATATTACACCTTTGTCCAGGTTTACAAAGACTCCTTTGAGGAGAGGTTTTTGTGTGAGACCAATCGCCTCTATGCAGCAGAAGGACAGCGGCTGATGCAGGATAGAGACGTAAGTGTCTATCAATACATTTCTGACACACATCAGCGTCTTTGTGCCCAGGTGGACTGAATGTGTGTTTGTGTTCAGGTACCAGAGTACCTGCACCATGTGGCTCGTCGGTTGGAGGAGGAGAATGATCGTATTGTGAGCTACCTCGACCAGAGCACGCAGTAAGAATGGAATTACCTTTATGTATTTAAATGATTATTAATCACAGTTTTACTGTTAAGAAAACAACAATTATGCTTTTGATTTTTCCATGATTAAATTTGCCCAATTCCGTTTACCCATTTTAGTAGGTATGTAACGATTAATCGTAAGGCAGTTAAAAATCGATTCATAGGTATCACGGTTGATATCGATTTTCTGAAAATTGAATCGCAGTACTTTTAACAGCAGAGGGCGCTATATATTTATCCTTCTCTTGTCCAAATGCTGAGGCGGCAAGCGGAATCTGCTACTACTTTCTTTCTGGCCGCCTTCTACTTTTAAATATGTTCATAAATGATTCCTTACCCCTTTAGCACCGAAAGAATCTGTAATATTACGTGAATATCTGTAAAAGTAACGTTTTTCTATTAGCTCTGTCTGCTAGCAGAGCATCTCTTCTTCACTGCTATAATATCTGCATGGCAACCGACCACTGGGTTACCAGTGCCCTCTGCTGGTCCAAACAAATATCTGATGTAAATACAGTGCAATGACTTTTTTTTTGTTTTTTTTTTAATTCCAATTAAGGCACAAAATACCTTTTCAGTTGCACTTTTAAAAAGAAAAAGAACTATTATGCAGTTTTGCATTGTTTACTATAGAACCAGAATTTAAATTAATATTTGTATTATTCCTTTATTTCATTCGAGATTTATTTTTAGTTAAGTTGCATTGTTTTGAATAGTTTATCAAGGGATTCTTTTGACAATGAAAAATAAAAAGGAAAATAGTACAGTAGCAGAATATTTTTCAATCATCATTTGTCTACAGTCCCATTTTGTAAAATGAATCGTGAGAGAATCGTATCGGGAGTTAGATCCCTACATTTTAGTGTAAGTTCTGCGTTAGTTTACTCATTTTTGTTTTATTGGGTTTCCCTAATTATGTCACTACTGGCTAATAAACTTCCCATAATCTTGCCAAACGTAGTTAATACTGTTAATCGAGTTAATAGTTATTGATTTCATATTTCTATGCTGCAGTCTGCCAAAAACACAAGATTCCATAGCACAAAATCTCGTGCAAGATTTGTCGTCCATCAGTTTTTGCTAGACATTCAGCCACCCATTTACTCCGAAAATTATCCTGGAAATGTGTGATATATTCCCAAAACATATAGGTGAGGTTAAAGTCCATGTGATATTGCAATTACAGCTTAACTTTGTTTAAATAAATTAAAAAAACAATATTGCCATTTCTGTTTCAGGAAGTGAATTCTGTAATGTCTTTGTTTTCCACAATTACGGAAAAATGGGAGCCTTATTTAAGCATCATAATTGCATTTTTTAAAATGTTTTTATTTGAGCTTTTTGACAATTTCTGACTACAAATCATGTATAAATCAAATATTTCTGATACTGTTAATTACAGCAGACAAGAAAAGGCATGTCTTTCCATGTTTTCCTTCAAATTTTATTTTAATTTTTTTTTAGCAAATTTTGTTCCAAAATAGTTAGTGAAGTTAATACAGTTTGACTTTGAGTTCATGTATAATAATTTTATGCTGTTTGAATGTGAAGCTGAAAGTAAACTTAAAAATGCTGTTAAACAAGTTGAAGCAGTTCAGTGATGGCATGGTTACCTAACTCATGTCAAATCAATGACCAATACATTTCTATTTGCATCTTCTGCTTTTTTCCCAATTTAAGTAATGTAAAAAATATATATATATATTCAAAATATGTATAAACATGGTCAGCTGGAATAATCAGAGGGTTGTCCAAATTTTAACTTTTGTATTCACAAAAAGCAACAAATCTAATGAGGAATGAAGGCATTTGTGTATTGAATGTGCTCCCAGAAAACATTCACTGGGTTGTCAGTTTAGTTTCCCTCTTTGTTTGACAGAAAACCACTCATCTGTTGTGTGGAGAAGCAACTGCTAGGAGAACACTTGACAGCCATGCTTCAAAAGGGTGAGTGTTTGGGCTTTCTTGGATTATAGTGTTTAGTGTTGATTAAACATCTGAGGCAGCCAATGTACAATCTGATCTTTGAGTTAAAGAAAACAAGCAAGGTTATCCTTTTTCGACTTCTGAGAATAAATGTGACTTGCAGGTCTGAGCACTCTGCTTGATGAGTACCGTGTGACTGAGTTGGCCCTCCTCTACCAGCTCTTCAGCAAAGTCAAAGGAGGACTTCCTACGCTGTTGCAGTTCTGGAGAGATTACATCAAGGTAAACTGCCTGAAGAGTTGTTGCTGAAATGACAAGTGAATCAATCAGGACTGAGACACACACACGCTCTCTTTGTCGTTCCTCTAACACATTGTTTGCAGTCATTTGGTGGAGAGATTGTCTGCACCCCTGAGAAAGACAAAGACATGGTACAAGAGTTGCTAGATTTTAAGGACAAAATGGACAACGTGGTGCAGAGCTGCTTTGCACGAAATGAGAGTTTCATCAATGCCATGAAAGAGGCCTTTGAAACTTTTATCAACAAGAGACCCAACAAACCTGCTGAACTCATCGGTGCGTTTTAGCAATAGTCACAATCTCACATGGCATGTTTACTTGTCTTCCTTTGAATCCAGCTTAGAATACCAGTTTTCTTTGTTTCTGCTTCCCATTCAGCTAAATATGTGGATTCTAAGCTAAGAGCAGGAAACAAGGAAGCCACAGAGGAAGAGCTGGAAAGGATCCTGGACAAGATCATGATCATCTTTCGCTTCATACATGGTCAGTCACGTTTTGTTCTGCCTGCTTCTCTAATGAAGGCATTTCTTGGTCTGCTTTTCTCTTAAAGTCATCAATTTCTTTGAGTCTGGTTTAGCATTTCGATGTTTTTGTTTTTGCAGGAAAAGATGTTTTTGAAGCCTTTTATAAGAAAGACTTGGCTAAGCGGCTGCTCGTGGGCAAGAGTGCGTCTGTTGATGCTGAGAAGTCCATGCTCTCTAAACTCAAACATGGTGAATATTAAACAATTACATATGGTCAGGAGCAATAAAATGACTTGGTTTTAAATGTTACAACCACAAATGGTCTGTATTTAAGCAAAAATACTGGAATTATTTTTAGAGAATGGGGCATTAACTCACTCTGGTCTATCTCTGGATTCTAACGATTGGAATGTGTTGATAAAAAGTATTGTTATTGGAATTAAATTAACGATTTACATTTTATTACCATGCAACAAGGGAAACGATTGCCTACTTGAAAAAATATAAACAAAGAACTTCAATAAAAACGTAATTGAGTTCTTCCAATGATTGTAATGAGGAATAGCCTAATTTTGTAACACAAGTTTATCTGTCCAAGTTCCCCAAAAACTGTTTTTCCAGTTAATAAGCCTACAAAAAGAATAAGAATAAAGATTCAAGGAGTTTGAGATTTACAGTAAAAAAAAAAAAAAAAACACGTTTCCATGTCCTTTAAATCAGCTGCTGCTTTAAAACATTTCAATTCTAACAAAGAAATATTTAGCCAAACCCTTTTTTTTTTGGGAGACTTTTGTCCTTTTGAATTAAGTCATTGTGCCACTGTCGTTAGTGTGTGACAGCATCTTATTTGTGTTCACATAATAACTGGGATTCCCGCTAAAGATTAGACAATGTCAAGCCTATGAACTAATAAGCTCTGGTGCACATTGCAGCTCTTTACTAACACTAATGTCTGTATTAGTTTATGTGCACAAAGCTAATGCAGGTACTGAAGTCCAATAGTTTGTTGTGGACAATGATAAAAAAAAGTCATGTGAGCTTTCTGTGGTTCTGACTTCCTGCAGAATGTGGAGCAGCATTTACCAGTAAGCTAGAGGGAATGTTTAAGGACATGGAACTATCAAAAGACATCATGATCCAGTACAAGCAGGTACTCAGAGGCTCTATCTAAAGGAAACTATGCTGCCATGTTTACATTATTGGTGGACCAGATGTGAAATAACTGTTATTTACACTCAGTACATGCAGAACCAGAGCGAGCCAAGCAACATAGAGCTTACCGTCAACATACTGACAATGGGCTACTGGCCTTCATACACACCTATGGAGGTCCACCTGCCATCAGAGGTATGGATTCTTCTTTGGGTGGCATTTGTAACCAAGTCTTTCACATAAGATGTTGGTACAATTAGAGGATGTTCTTTAGATCAATAATGTGAATATATTAATGATAATCATTGGTTATTAAGAGGAGGCACTGGGAAAAGGTTGCCCCTTCAAGATACTAAGAATATTTTCTAGACAATTTGTGCCCTTTTTTGCTTATTTTTACCCTTTTGCTGCAACTACACCAAACTTGCCATATTATAATCTATTTTCATCACTTTTTCTTGCCATATTTTTGCTCCTTTTAAGTAATGTTTGCGACATTACTCCCATTCCTGCCACTTCTTCATTCAATTTCTTTTTCTTCTTCCACTTTTACCACCTAGTGTCACATGTTGACCCATTATCATCACTTTTAGCCTCTTTTCACCATAGTTAATGCTTATTTTTGCCAATTTAACCAAATTCACAATTCACTAATTGTCCCTACTTTTTTCTGCTACATTTAAGCCAATATTGACACTTTGAACTCATGTTTACCACTTTCTGTCCATTTTTGGCCACCCAAATTTGCAACTTTCAACCAATTTCTGTGGTTTTTAAAATCCTATTTCACCACCTTTTCCACCATTTGTGGTTACTTAACCCATTTTATTTCTGATTAAAACAGGGATTTACATCTTTAAGATGACCATATACAATGGTGCAAATAATAATAAACTTTGTGTATAACAGTGGACATTATTAAGATCAATAAACTAGAACAATAGACCATCATTTTGCTGACTTTTCAGTGGGGGTCCCCGGTCTCTGGCTCCTTTATTTTGGAGGTCGCGGGCTGAAAAGGTTGAGAACCACTGATTTTGAGCATGTGTTCTTGTTGTAGATGGTGAAGCTGCAGGAGGTGTTTAAGCTGTTCTACCTGGGTAAGCACAGTGGGAGGAAGCTGCAGTGGCAGCCCACACTGGGCCATGCTGTACTGAAGGCCGAGTTTAAAGAGGTAGAGACTTTCTATGACTCTCCAAATGAACAGAACAGATGGACAAAGATCTGGACTGTATGGACAGTGACTGATTTGTCCTACAGGGTAAGAAGGAGCTTCAGGTTTCGCTCTTCCAGACGTTGGTGGTCCTAATGTTTAACGAGGGTGAGGACTTCAGCATGGAGGAGATTCGGACGGCCACGGGCATTGGTAAGGCACTCTAAATACAGTTTACACACTGGATACAGTGTACATCACTGTTTTTTTTACTTGGTATGCACACAGAGGAAGGAGAGCTGAAGAGGACACTGCAGTCACTTGCGTGTGGAAAGGCACGCGTCCTCAACAAGAACCCTCGAGGGAAAGATGTGGAGGATGGAGACCGCTTCAATTTCAACAATGACTTCAAACACAAACTGTTTCGCATCAAGATCAATCAGATTCAAATGAAAGAAACGGTAAAAGAGACACAAGTACATTTCATTCTTCTTTCCAGCTTCAATTTTCTTTCACTTAATAATTCCACAAAATGGATTTGTTTTTTATTGAGTGGCCTTCAATCTCAATTTCTCCTGAGATATTTTACCTCTAACAATGGCTCATTAAACTACCAGGTAGGCTATGTGCAAGCAGCAGACACATTGAAGGAACATTTCCTTAAAAACAATGATTGGAGAAGTAAATATCTGTTAGGTTGCAAAGCTACGGAAGCGTATTGCATTCACTTGGGGAAAAAAAATAAATTCAGAAATTTTTTTTTGTCATGCAATTTTTTTGGGGGTTTTCGGTCAAATTTTAGATTTTTGTTTTTCCTGTGCTTATAGGTCAATTGAAAAAACAGATGCATTTATTTCTTGAGAGCAAATATGGCCGGCTTGTTTAATTTGATAAAAAAATTTACTTACAACTTGGTTTAAGACACAGATCTCTAAGCCTTATTGATGGCACTACAATTAGTCCATCGACTTTACGCAGGCACCTGAGGACAGTGCAGGTTGTTCAGAAGGAAAGTCCATTCACATCTGTGTCACATGGCAACATTTTTCCAGGATCAGTTGGACAGATATGGCATGTTCCATGGATATAAAATGATGCATTTGAAGTGCATTCAGACTCGCTACATAATCACTCAAGATATGATCAGGAGACCGCTAAAAATACCCAGAATGGGTAGAGAGTTGAAACGTGCAGCAATTAGTCACCAAAGGTATCTCGATAATTCAGAAAAACAATTAGCATGAAAAACAGAAAACTTAATTAGTCTGAAAAACAAACCAAAAAAATAAATTATTCAGAAAAACCTAATTTAAAAAAAAAAAAATTCAACTGAATGCAATAAGCTTACTTACAAAGCTAATACGTTTTTGTGGTGAAAGAGTCCTTGGGGCGTTTTAAGTAGCAGCAGTGTTATAAACCCATGACTGGTGGATTATCATGTTTCTGCTGAATAGTTACTTATTTTTTTCATTCACACACACACACAGGTGGAGGAGCAGGTGAGCACCACAGAGCGTGTGTTTCAAGACCGGCAGTATCAGATCGATGCAGCTGTGGTGCGTATCATGAAGATGAGGAAGACGCTGAGTCACAATCTGCTGGTGTCGGAGCTCTACAACCAACTCAAGTTCCCTGTCAAAGTAAGACATCACAGGCCCCTCCCTTTTCTTTCTACTTCTGTCTCCTCATGCTCAACCAACCATGCCTCTCCTCTCTCTTCTCCACAGCCGGGCGACCTGAAGAAGCGCATCGAGTCACTGATAGACAGAGAATACATGGAACGGGACAAGGAGACTCCAAACCAGTATCATTATGTGGCCTGAGAGGCAACTGCTGTCACCACTGTGCTTTTCTCGCCAGCGTACTGCTAGCCCTCCGATCCAAATGCGGACAGCAGCCTCTCAGCCACTTGTCTCTCCTCAGGTGCCCATCTTTCCCATCATCTGAAGTTCTGGATGCTGCATTTGGACAATCCAGAGCGACTAGACCCGGTTGTGCTGTTCGGACTCTGTGCTACCTTTAGCTTGGAGGAGTGGTCTGGATTGTTTGATGTTTGGTTTTTGTGATTTATAAAGTCTGCTAATGCAGACCACAACTGAAACGAGCACTTTCCTGTTTGTTTTTTTGTATTTTGTCCTGGTTTCTGTTTTCCCTCCTTATACCACCCTGACATCATTTATCTAACTTAGTCGATTTGTCTGGAGTTAAATTTTGCTGTGTAAAACTGAATGTTTGGTTGTGTGATTTGTTCAAAGCCCGTTGTCAAAAAGAGCACGCACGCTGAGAGAAGATGGAGTATGCCGTAGGGGAGACGTAACACACGTTGGTAACAAAGAGACTGGATGACAGGCTGATGAGCCAGTCCAACTTTTGGTATATTTGACCAAAGTGTTCAATGTTATGTCTTTTTTTTTTTTCTTTGTCTCTTTGTAGCTCAGATTTTTATTCTATGAATGGGTGCAAAAAGTGAACATGAATAAATGGATATTTAATGAATCAAAGAATTATTGTTTGGATAAACCTTTGAAAAGCATGTGATACATGAATGTGCCTTGGTTATTTAGTTTAGATGACAGTCTGATTTTTATAAAATTCAACATTAGAAGGGATAAAGGAGCACTTTAGTTAAACAAACTAAGCTGTTCCTTCACTACTCATGGTATTCACTCCTTAGGTTTTGAATATGTAGGCCAATCTGATTTGTAAAGAAAATTTACTCTTTTACAAGGGCAAGTATTCAAAAAATACATTTTGGGAAAGTTAGTTTTATTGGGACATGAGGAAACCCACATGGGTTTTGATAACTTATCATTGGAGTCTTGTGTTTTAAACTGAATAACGTGTACTACTATGTGCAGGAATGTAACAGGTTCCCGGTGAGACTCAAAGAGCAGCATTAAGGCTGCCTCGGCGTTCCTCCGAGGGTTTTGCACACACTCGTGAATTGACGAAGGCGTCAGCTGACTAACCCACGACAAGCGATTTGTGGTTTGCGCTGCGCTGTGTTGTGTGGATGCTCACATGCTTCCTCTGTGCAACAAATGCGCACTCCAGATCATACACTTCAATATCATTTTGAATAAATACTATGAAGCCAAATTATTTTTGGCATCTATTGGCACGTTCAAAATGTAACACATGATGAATTTAACAGGGGTTTTAACAGCTATATAGATAAAAAATGAAGTATAATGCCTTAATTGGGTACAATAGGACAGATTAATCCCTCATTGATGCTTCCTGATGTTTGTCCCTGATGCCATTGTGACTCTTTACAGCACTGTGTGGGTGTTGGTGGAAGGATTTACAGGCTGTTTAGCGACTGTGAATTCACAGTTTTCAGTGTATTGTCATTCATCTGTAAGGTTACGTGTCTCCTTGTGCTTCTTTGTGTCCCTGTATGAAGGCTTAATCATTACCATTGTATCATTTCTCACTGGGTTTATTGGGACTTTAATCATTTTACAGTGTTGCATGTGCTCCATTGTGTGCTTAAAAGGTCATTACTTCTGCCAAGGATATAATATTTTCACAAGGGTTCATTTGTTTGTTAGCAGGATTACGTCAAACGACTTAACAGATTTTGAAAAATATTTTAATCAAAGATAGAACCTTAAACCACGGAAGATTCCATCACATTTTGGAAGGGATTTGAATCAGTCTCAAAATGTAAAAAAAAAAATCTCATTGGCAAAATTAAAAAAAAAAAAAAAAAAATACTAGGCTTGTAATTGACCGATATTTATGAAATTGGACTCAGTCAGGTTGGTTTTGTTTGTTTAAATGGGGGTGCCTATATAATGGGACCTACCGTGTTATTATTGGGGATAGCATTTAAAGAGTTGTCAGATATTGCCAGTTATCTGGATCAGTGATCCTGCTCATTCAAAGAGGATATTTGGCACTTTGCGGAGGTTTACGCTCTTCGAGTGCGCTGGTTTTTGCGTGTGGTCGCAGGTTGTTGATTTTGGAATTGTAGCATATTTGTGTGGTCATTTTTATTTCAATACAGTCATTTAAGGGTGCTTTCACTTGCCCTTGCATTTTTTCAGAATGTCTCTTTTGCATAATTTCCTATTGTATGGTACTTTTTAAAATGTATCTAGATTTCTGCTACTCACATCACTTTGTGTCTGTTAATTATTTTACATTTTTTGTTTAATTTTGAAACTTCATTTCTAGGGCTTTGCTTTTGCTTTAAACATAATATAAAGGCGCTCTATAATTTCAATTCATTATCAGGGTGTATTTACTGGATCTTTAAATATGGGTCTTATGTGTAATCATCTTTTTTGGTCAGTTTGGTTTGGTTTGTAGCCAATCGTTGAGGCCTTTGTACCAAACGGAGTCTTAGCTTTTGCCTCATAGGTTTGTTCAGAAATGGCACTTGTGTGAGAAGTATTATTCATTGTCACAATATTTTTGGAAGCACACTATTTTTCTCATTAGGTGTCTCTTGCCACACTGTTGTTAGCTCCTGACCTACATCCTTTGATTATGCAAGTCTGTTATTTAATAGAGCATTTCCTTCGACATAAAGACGCTGTGGTATATAATGTATTCAATAATTATTACCTGACAACCTGGCGCTGGATAGGGTCTGATTTAATTGCAGAAAAGTAGTTTTTGCTGTGTATAAGACATAAGACAATGTACCAGGATTCAAACTCAGCAAACAAAAAAGGAGCACCTGGTCTGATGATTTAAATTTCCCTTTGCATCACATGACAATGAGGTAGGTGTGAATCACTTACCTGAAGAAGTAAAGACGTGGCACCAGAAGCATTGGAAAGAGGAAGGTAAGTCAGTGGAAGGAGGAGCTCTCCAAGATACTTCTAGGAAATCACCATCACTGTTGTTCCACACCATCATGGTCCCCCTTTCAAATAAACAGTATTCCAAGCAGCATTAACTTTCTTCAACTACATTTTTTTTTTTTAGAGTGGCATCAACTGATTAATTAAATATATATATATACATCTGAACAAAAACTATGTCAAAATATATGGGACTAGTCCAATCAGAAGTCATGTGAACATGTGGTCTGTCTGTGTGTATTTACAAACATTAATACCATCCAATAACTGGTCGATAAATAGTAATTTAATGTTTTGTTTTTTGTATGCATAAACTATACCTTAACTGAAAAAGTCCTGATCACTAAATTTGGATTAAAAGACCATGACTGAAACTAAATCAGAATGTATTAGATACTATTAGCTAATTATATTGTGCTCTGTCTAAAAGAATGAAAACGTTGTTTGAGGTTGAGGTAGTAACTTGAACTTCAGTTTCCAAGATCACAATTACCAAGCATTTTTTTTTTACAGGAAGTTAAGTTCAAATTTAGCAACTATCTTGGTACAAGATGACACAGCACTAAGGCAAACCATGAGAGCATACATTCAATATCAGTGATATCAATTGTAGTTAAGCTGGACTATTCTTCAAATTTTGTACATTACATGTACAAAGTGTACTAGTGCCTGAGTACACTTTACGAGTTTAAAAAAAAATAATCACAGTAGAAGATTTTGTGTTATTAGCAGTACTGGCAAAGCTCTCAGTTTTTACTAGTAAAAGTCTTTAAGTCTTTGTTTCAAATGTATCTTTTAAAATACATTATGAGTCAAAACTCAAAGCTTTATTATACAACTACTAGTACCTCAAAGTTGTGGGTTGTGCTTTACTAGTCAGGTCTACTCACACACACGTTAACCAAACAATCTTTACTAGTCGAACAAAAATGTTGTTTACTAATACTATGAGTACACTCAGATCTCACTAGTAATACTAGTAAAGCCTATGGAAAGCCATTTGAGCATATGTTTGATATCAGACATGTCAAATTATTACGCTCTACTAGTGCTCAATTTTATAGTACATGTACTCAATTTTGATATACAATTGCGCGAGTAGACTTGACTAGTAGTGAAGCAAAAAGTGTCACTAGTAGGCATTAAATGCTAATAAGGGGGCGGGGAAAGAAAATTTATGCTAGACATTGGTTTTCGAAAGTATTCCAACCAATCAGGGAGCTGGATTATGCTCTACTCCCTCCTACTTCATTTGCATTAGATCTACTAGTACAGTGGTTCCCAAACTTTTTAAAGTCCCATTCCCCTTCAGACAATTAACCTGAAGCCATGGACCCCCTACTCCTGCAAACTTAAAAAACATAATGATGTAATGTCATAAACATGAATTTTACCTATCCTAATGAGGAATAATGTATAATAATAATAACTAGAATATTTGTATTTCCTGAAGAAAACACAAATAAGCATGCGGATGCTGGACCGTGTCACACTGCATTAGCTTAGCATAAGCTAGCATTAATGTTAACTAGCATTAGCCTAGCAATAACCTAGCGTCATCATTAATATTAGCATAGCAATAACATTAACCTAGCATTATCCTAGCATTAATATTGACTTAGAATTAGCTTTAACCTAACATTATCATTAGCCCAGGAATAGCATTAACCTAGCATTTCCATCAACCTAAAATAAGCAGTAATCTAGCATTAGTTAGCAATAGCCATAACCTGACATTAGCGTTAACTGCTCTATTTTCTAGTTTCCCATGTTGTCAGTGTTTTCAATTTTTATTCACGTACCCCCTATGATAATTTGCGTACCCCTGGGGGTACCCGTACCCCTACTACTAGTGATTACTTTGGCTTTATTCGTACTACTAGTAGACTAAAATTCTCCTACTTGTACTACTAGTGAGAGATATTTTAGATGTTTTTGTCGCACTAGTGTGCGAGAAGACTTTATTTAAATCAAAATCATCAACTCGTAAACAATTTTGTGTTACGAGTAGAGTGACTTAAAATACGTTACTAGTAAAATTTCAAAGCTTTCATAACCAAATCCAGCACCCTGATTGGTTGTAATATTTTCATACACCAATGGCCAGCTTGCATTTGCCTGCCCCTTATTAGCATAAAAGTCTTACTAGTGACACTTTTTCCTTTACTTGTAAAATCTACTCGTGGTGTACTAGTAAACCTAAATTGAATACATGTTCTCCAAATGTGTGCGTACGTAAAGCTCAACTATGGTTGATATCGCCGATATCAAATGTTCTAATCCAGTGGTTCTCAAACTTTTTTGGCAATGGCTATCCGTATGATTGCCATATCAATATACCGACATTCTATCCGTACGCAGCGCCCCTATTTGGCCAGTTTAGGTCATGTGATAGGTCAGTCATTGGCCAATTTAGGTCGTGTGAGTAAGACTAAACTTTGCCCGAACCCTAAAAAAATTTTGCGAACTTGCAATATTGGGTTATAATAACCTAACCCTAACCCTAAGGGTTACTTAGGGTTAGGGTTATCGTTACCATTGGTAACCATACCAATAGCACCGGGGGTTGTCTGTACAATTAGACACTTTCAACTTTTTTGGCTGAAGTACCACCTTTCTCTTATTTCTGAATCCAAGTACCCCCTTAGTCCAACTACAACATTTGGCTTAGAAAACTTTAAAAACAACTATAGAGCATAATGATGCAATGAACTCGTGATAACACACATTTTAAAGAATCTCATTTTGTAAATAAGTGAAAAGAAACAATATTTAGTGCAGTGATCCCTGACCTTTTTTGGATTGTAACCCCATTCTGATATCAAGAATTTCTGGCGACCACAAAGACAATTTCAAAAATCTATTTTAATTTCTTTATTTAATGGCTCAATAGATTTATTTCTATAGTTTTTATCATTTCTGGTCATAACACGTCTGGGGTGGAACCAATACTGATACTTTATCTCTCTCTCTGAACACGTTTGCGTTGTCAAAGCAAGTGTGACACAACAATGTACACACAAACAGAATAAATAGTAAGAATAGCAACATTTGTCTTGTTCACAACAATAAAATAGAATAAAAACAAAAATAGTGTTTCACTATATGTAAAAAAAAATGTACAATTAGGTTATGGGTGTTAAAAAAAGGGAAAAGGTCTCTCACACACACACAAGTTTGCATTGCCAAAGCAAGTGACATAGAACAATGTAGACACTAGAGGTGTCCCTATCCAATATTGATATTAGATATTGATCCGATATCAGCCAGAAAACTAATATCGCATTTTATCGGATTGCATCTAAAATCTCCAATATGTATTATATTTATTAAATTGTAGAATACTGTAGATATTATGTTGAGGGTTAAAATGTATGTAACCAATTGGTTAATAATAAATGGGTCAGTTTTTCTCATACCTACTGTTGCTGACTATTGTTCTCTGTTTGAGTAACATCACTTGATCAAGCCTTTTGTAACATTCCACACTACAAAATAATTAATAAAAGTATGTATGATTTGTGCTGACATTGTATCGGGTCGATACCGGCATCGGCCAATACGTAAAGCTGCAATATAGGTATCGTATCGGAAGTGAAAAGGTTGTATCGGGACAGCCCGAGTACACACAAAAAGAACAAATATTAAAACTGAACCTGCGCTTGTTTAGCGCAGACCTTTCGAAAACGGCCGATCGGATGCGTACGTCTCCACGGAGACACAGTTCCAAAACAAAAATGGTGTTCGAAAGTATGTTGGTCAGTTTGTTTGTGTACACGATCGTACACTGATGATATCACTGAAGATGACATCATCAGTGTTCTAAAACAATGTTTAACAGGAGTTCCACAGTGTGGATGGGAACATGAATAGATATATAGCCATTTATTTTCTTTTGGTATCCAGAACATCACCGAAATTTAATCAGCTGTTCCTTGACCTATTATCAACATTTTGTGAAAATTTCGTTAAAATTCATTCTTAACTTTTTAAGTTATCGTGTACACAAACAAACACACACACACACGCAAACAAACTGACCAACATACTTCCGAAAATCGTTTTTGTAAGTAATAAAAAAATAGAGTTTCACTATATATGTAGAATAAAATGTACAATTACAATTGTATTAACAAATACAATTATCTCTTTTTCTTTTTCTCTAGTACCCCCTGTAGTGCCATCGCGTACCTACACGTACCTCATTTTGAGAAACACTGTTTTAATCAAATAAATAAGTGCCAGTGGAGCGTTTTTGGCTGGCTTGGTGGATAAACTGGGCTCTAACCATCATGGAGGAAGTGGTCATAATGTTCTGGCCATTCATTGTAAAGTCATTGCTGTGTCTGTTATTCACGGGGGGGAGGGGGGAGGGGGGAGGGGGGAGCGCTCTCACGTGACTGAGCTGCTCTAAATGCGAGCATTCGGTTCCTACAGATGGTTCTTCACAGTCTGTGTCTGTGCGACTGACAACGACAACTAACCGCGTTAAACGCTCATTTTCAACCGGAGCGACACGTCTGGTGTGAAAGGCACACAGCTGTTTATCTAGCCGGCGTTAGCCACAACAAAACACTGACGGGAAGACAGCGTCTGTTTGCGGTCCGTTAAGTGAACCCACCTGCGTTTAGCAGCGGCGACCCCACCGCCACTTCACCGGGCTCCGAGCTGCTTTGACGCGGTTGAAAACCAACAACAAGCCGGTGGTGTCGGTTGGACCCGAGGATGAGGCTGCGTCACGTGGTGGTCGGGCTGTTCGGCGCCTGTTTGGTCGTGTTAGGTGAGTGTTTGTGTGGCTCAAAGACATTCCTTGTCCGACTCTTTGGACCTTAAAGATGTGACGTTGGTGAACATAACGGGCTGTGAGGTCACGGGAACTCACACTGTTGTTAATGTTAATGCAAAGTCATCGATTAGCAGGTGAAACTGGGTGCGTCGTGGCCACTCCAAAAAAAAAAGTCAATACATTGGATTATAGAGTACACAACGTTATTGTTATCATGCTGTAAGTAAAAAATGTTAGCAAAGCTATAAAGTAGCGGATATTGCAATCATTTCGTCATCTAGAGCAGTGTTTCTCAAATAGGGGTACGTGTTCCCCTAGGGGTACGCGATGGCACTACAGGGGGTACTTGAGAGTTGAAATTTTACAAATGAAAACAAAAAAATATGGGGTTTTGTAATGTTTATTTTTTTTACTATCTAAAATTGATAATCATAGTAATAATGGACATTATCTTGATTAGGAAATGAGCTGAAAAAACGTGGGGTGTGGTGGGAGATGACGGGAAATTATTAAAACTTTAGGAACAATTAATTCATGAAGTCCTAAATACTGATTCATTCCACTTATTTACAAAATGAGATTGTTTCAAAAGTGTTTTATCACAAATATTACTGTTATTAGAATTAAGAGAAAGGTTGTATTTAAGCCAAAAGAGTTAGAGAATTACTGATCTAGAGCAGTGTTTCTCAAATGGGGGTACATGTACCCCTAGATGTACGCGATGGCATGACAGGGTACTAAAAAGAGAGTGGAAAGTTCCCAAATAAAATGTCGGTGTTGGTCCTTCCCCAGGCGTGATAAAGCCTTACTATGTGCAATATTACTCAGTACTCATCGTGAAACCCCACTTATTTATACAATTTTTTTTCTGTACTGTTATTTTTTTTTTAATTTGTTTTATTTTGATTGTATATTTTATTTTTGCCTTACATTTTCCTTTCTGTATTTGTATTTTGCTTTCTTGTGTCTTTGGCTGCTGTTGCGTGTGAATTTCCCTACTATGGGATAAAATAAAGAATAATCAAATCTAATATTAGGGCTGAGCGATATATCGAGATTCAACATAAATTGAGTTTTCTATTTCAGCGATATAGAAAATTACAATATTGCCGATATTGTTACATATATTTTCTATAGCATATTTTGTGTTAAAATACATGTTTTAGGAGTCACTGCTTTTTCAAGCACAGATGGATAAATTGGTGAGTGCGTCCAAACCAAGATCTAGCACTAAACAACTCACTCACACATGCTGTCCCTTATTGGAGGAAAAGCCAATAAGGCACATATTGTTCAGCAGTTTAGTAAATGTGCCTGTGTGGCATTTTACATAAGCAAGTTTGACCCTGAATTGTCTTTATGGTCAGGCTTCATTTGAATTAAAATGATCAAGATTTAAATTGTATTATATTTTGAGTAAAAATATCGAGATGAGTTTTGGCCCATATTGCCCAGCCCCACCTAACAGTATATATATATATATAATTCAAAGAGAATTAACATTTGGCTAACACTGTGCTTTGATGCAAAGCTTACCTGATAGTCTGCATGCTGTCGACAGAATCCATGTTTGTTTTTTTTTGCCGCTGGTTATACAGCATGTCCCCATGTGACATTATTTAGGAAAAAACAGAAAGCTTCATCTTCCCGCATTCTCTCATTCAGTAGCTACGAGCCTCTCTCTTCGTAGGGCCGTCAAATTTAGCTCTGCTCCGTCTCCAAACACAGCCTCGTGCTCATACGCTGTGTGAACAGGGACCTGAAGTTCCAAAGTGCACCAAGCTGCTCCTCGTTTGTTAAATTACCCATCATCATCATCACCATCACCACCCCGCTGACTGACCACAAGCAGGGCTTCCACAGCTGCTCGGTTTGGAAGCTCGTTTCTGTCAGTTAAAAAACAACAACCTAGGAGTAGTAAACTAATAATAAAAAATCTGTCATATTTATGAGCAATCCCATTCTCACTATAAGAATTTATAATTATTTTACCCTTTTTCAACCACTACACCAAACTGGCCACATTTTAACCTATTTTCATCACTTTTTCTTGCCATATTTTGGCTCCTTTTAATGCGTTTATGCTACCTTACTCCCATTCCAGCCACTTCATCAAATTTCAATGTCTTTTCTGCACATGTTTTCCACTTTAGACATTTTTGGCACTTTTTTCACCTAATGTTACATGTGTTGACCCATCACTGTCACTTTTTTAAGCTCTTTTCACCATATTTCATGCTAATTTTTGCCAATTTAATCACATTCACAATTTTACACTTCAGTTTTTGCCCACTGTAATTTGAACATTTTTGGCCAATTTATGTAGTTTTTAAAATCCCATTTCACCACTTTTTTCACCATTTTTGGGAATTTTTGGTAACTATTTTTATTTATGACTAAAACAAGGATTTTAATCTTTAAGATGATTATATACTATGGCACAAATAATAATAAACTTCCTTGAAAACAGTGGATATTATTTTTAAGTGCCTTCAAGCAACAACAAAAACTACATTAACAATGGATTGTTGTTAAAAAAAAAAAAAAAAGAAATCAACAAAGAAAAGAGCCAATGTTGGAAAATAATTTCTAGAAGTGACCTAACAGAGCTCAATGATTTTCAAGTATCGGCTCTAAAGGTGTAAAAAAAAAAAAATTAACCTGAGAGTCTGACTCCGTTAAGCCATGTTCTAACTGGAACGGCCGTCTCATTAAAGAGAAAACACCTTAGTTACCATAGTAACACAGTATGTGGCGCAAACCTGCTCCCGACCAGGTTTAAGCAGCAGCCTTAGTTTAAGCTGCAGACGCACATCATCATTTTGAAAGAAGTCATTTAGTAATGCTTTAAAACACTCAACAAAGATCTACAAAAGGAATAAAGAAGTCAAAAACACTTGTTAAACTTGTTTTTTTAAAATACCGCTTTAATACAGTATTTTAAAAGAAAATTAAACAGAATATAATAGTAAATGTTTTATTAGGATTTCAATCGATAGAAATGGCGATATAATCATTATCTTACTATGTGTTTAATGTGTTCCATACTTTTTGATGAGATGATCACAGTCTTCATGTGTTTAAACCATCAGTAATAATATATTTATATAAGGATACATGTGTATCCATCACCTCCGTTTACCACACGGTATAAATGTCTATTCATTGATCAGAGATTATTAATGAGAAAGCTGTGAATAAACAGAGAGGGAGGGGCTGTTCAGGGACAGTCACAGGGCAGAACAAAGGCTTCCCAATGACAAGAATCGTTTTTATCGCGCGCAATGCGCTTTGTTCACCGGCACGAGAGCGTTTGCAGTGTTGGACGTGACATGAAGCAGCGCACACAGCACCGCTGCTCCCTCCGTTCATTTGAATTTAATGTTTAATGCTGAGTTTAACAAACTATTCATCAACCACGCACAAGTCTAAAAACAGGTGTTACAAAAAAACTCACATGATCAGTGTGTGATCGTGAATGCTTCAGTTGTTTTTTATGATACATTGACTAAATAACACCAACTTTAACTCTTTACTACTTATAAAATGTTCAAACCACAGAAGCTTCTTAAACGTGTCCTTTATTCTCACTGCTCAGTAACAGATGATGTCACGTCCTGTTAGTTTCTCAGCATTGGTTTCTATTGGCTGTCTAATCAGAGTAAAAGCTGCAGCGCATTAATCTAATCATTAAATCTGTGATCGATCTCGTGGGTCTTATGAAGTCAAGTGTTTAAGCTAAACACTGTCAGCTGGCTTGGCTCAGCTGGGGAGCTCCAAGCTGAGAAGAGTTTGTTGGAATGGGAAAAGCCTGCATGGTCTCGGACGGTTTGGCTAACGTAAACAGGATGGTTACACTAAGATCACACAAGATTACGTAGCTAGAGCTATGTTAGTCACACTGCTCGACCCTCAGCCATCAGTTTAACAGAAAAAAGAAATATGGAAATGTGTGAAATAATCCCAAAACATTGTGAAACCTTTAATTACTGCCAACCAGTGAATAGCGTTGACGTTTTGCACGAAACCCAGCATAGCCATTGGATTGTAGATGTGTCTGCTATGACGTGTCACCAGTTACGTTAAACTTATCACCAGTTCAGCTAATCCACCCAGAGCTAAACCAGTCTTTATACCAGTGCCTTTCAGATCTGAATGATAATAATCTCAACCAAAAGTTGATCACAAAACATAAAAACACACTTCAGATGAAGCTCGGCATTCATTTTCAATCACACGGTAACACAATTCACTCTGGGTTCTATTCTCCCATGCGCGTAAGTCCAAAAAGCCGCGCAGTGGCGCTGTTTTTGGCTGTGTGCTATTCTCCCCCTGTACTTAAGTTAGTCGCTGCGCGCCTTCATCCCAGTTACGCACTGTGGGCTGAGCGTCCCTGAAATGTCTACCTTACATGTGGTGGGCGTGTCAGTCAGTAGCCTGGACCAGAGAATACGCGTTGGAGAGAAGTGCGTAACTGCAGGCGTGCAAAAAAGTGCTTAAGTCCAGATGGGAGAATAGACCCCTAGTGGATTATTGGACACCATGGACAAGACACAAGTTCATTAAAAGAGACGAGAAAAATCACATCGTATTTGGTTTTTGATGTACACTTCCAGTTTTTACTAGTGACTGATTAACAGGTTCTCTGCAGATCAGAGCCTGAGGATGACATCCAGGTAAACAGAAGCAGGCTGTGCATCCTTCAACACTCCTTCTACTGAAACGTCTCGTCCTGCTCTCAGGAGCCACACAATCTACCTCAAGATCAGATGACTCTCTCTCTCTGTGTGTGTGTGTGTGTGTGTGCGCGCGCGCGTCAGACGCTGGGTCAAGTGTCTCTAAAGGCATTAGGATAGCAGTGTGTGATTGACTCTAATGGGACGGTAGAAAAGGAGTGAAAGCAGGAGGGAAAAAGGGAAGGAGTGCGTCAAGTTAGTAAAGAAATCTTCACTCTTTTGTTGGAACTTTAACCACTTTCATGTAAATTTGAAGAATGTGGAAACTACAATTACACAACAGTTACATTAAAGCCACACCAGGTCACATCTTCAGTCTCAGTATTAATGGTAAAACCCCTGTATTGTGTCATCTTGTTGTTGACCAATGACAATCTTTCATTTTTGAGGATGTGGGCGTAAGAAACCAACTAGAAGTGAGACTAGAGATGAGCAATTTAGGAAAAAACCCATATGAGTATCAATACAGGAAAGAACAAAGGGCTTGTGTTTTTTTTCTGCTATTCTGTGTTTATCAGTTTGTTTGTTTTTTGTTATTTTTTATATTTTTCTGTTATTTGTGTATTTTTGTTGGTATCTTGTGTTTTTAGAGTTTTTGTGTTTTCCTTTTGAGTATTTTGGTCATTCATTTTGTGTGTTTTTTTTTTTTAAATAATATTGTGCATTTACTTTGGAAACCACACAAAATTAAACCAAGGGCCACATTAGGGCTGGGCGATATATCGAATATACTTGATATATCGCAGCTTGTAGTCTGTGCGGTGTTGAAAATGACCATACCGTTAAACTCGGACTTTTTTTTTTTTGAAATGTCATCTTAATGACAACATGCACAAAAGGGCACTATTTGTTTTAAAATATTGTAGTGGCATTATGTACAAAAAGTGCACTTTAATTTTGTGTTTTGAAATGCCATGTGAGTTGCATCCTGCACTAATGTCTTGTTTTGAAATGTCTCTGTGACAATTTTGCACAGAACGTGCACTTTCTGTTGACAATTTTATGTTTGAGCCACTCACTGTTTAATAAATACAGTTATGTCAACTTTGACTTAGTTGTGATATCCCCTTTTTTGCATGAAAGTTTAAAATTGGCATATATTAATGCAGTATGATCAAGAATGTTTTAATGTAGACATATAGAATCATCATACTGGTGTGATTTTGTGCATCAAAGTGTTAATTCAAGGGTAATGCAAAATATCGAGATATGTATCGTGACATGGCCTAAAAATATCGCGGTATTTATAAAAGGCCATATCGCCCAGCCCTAGGCCACATGTGGCCCCTGGGCCAGCATTTGTCCATGTATGAGTTTGGACAAATACATTTTGAGCTTTATACAGTGCTGCCAGGAAAGTTGCCATGTTGGATCATTTCATGTGTTTTTCCTGAAGCAGAGTTGCTGCACTTCTTAACATCTAAAGAATGAGGTTGTTCTTTTTATTTTATTTATTTTTTTAGTTTTATACAGTAACTTGAATGAACCCAAATCTCCAACAAGATGGACAAATGAACCTCAAAGCTATGTTGAGCTGTTTGGAGACCTCTGGTGGTTTATTACAGGAACTGCTGTACTCAGTATGTGAGCAACAGTGTTGCTGATAGCGTCCCTGCTGCTGAGCTGAAAATTGATACATCAATCATATTTAATGGCATTTTAAACGCATCTGTAATGCATTTCATACTGCAGCAACTTTTCTTGGTTGCCTTCATCACAGCTGCTGTTGAACTTTGACTTAAATGTGCCGAGCAGCACAAAAGTAACTTTTTAATATATGTAGTATTTACAACATCAATTAATCGTTCCATTTAGAGAAGACTTGTATCATCCATGCTTAGGATTGTGGGTGTAAACTGAAGTGCCACAGATATGAGCAGAAATGTCTAGATTAGTCCAGGGTTGGGGTCAATTACATGTTTTAATTACAATTACGTATTTTATTGTCCGTGTTCAACTACAAACCAATTAACCTCACCTTGTGTTAGCTTTCTGTTAGCATCTTTTATGATAATGGATCAGTTTTGTCTTAAGTCAGCTGTATAATACACCAAATATGTTCTATATCATGCAATTTGTTTTTTATTTCTTGGTTACTTTGTTAGGCTTCCTTATCCATGAAAATATTGGTATTCATGTTTTCTGGTATGGGCGTCTGAGCCTTTTTTCTGTTAGTAAACCCCTCAATTTATTTCTTTTTTTGAACTGATAAAATGATCCTGGAGAGAAGTGACAGGTCGTGGGGAAAGTTGATATGAAACAGTAACACAGACACCACTGTTGGTGTCAGACTGAAAGTCAGTCAGTGACACAGGAAGATGCATCAGTCTGTCAATCACATACTGTACCAGTCCAGAGTTTGGATCCACTCACATCAGCTCTGATCCCAGTCCAACATGAAGATGTGCTCAGTTAGCCTCCACACATGGAGCTCTCCTACAAAAGAGCTTAATCAGGTTCACCTGCTGTTCACATAAACCACGCCCACCACCAGGGCCCACCTTCTGACACATATTTTCATAACCATTAACTACATATGTGTTGGCCATAGAACTATAACATGGTTCCACAGTTTTGTGTTTAATCAAATTACAATTAAAATATATATTTTAACGCTATTGCCTGAATCTACTTTGGGTTTCTGTTCATTACAGGACTTGTTTGTCTAAAAATCTGAAAACAAAATCACAAAAATAGATGATTTAGAACAAAAAAAAATCACGTTCATAACAAAGTTACTCAGCAATGTTTATTTCCCTGTGTTTCTCCATAGTCTTATGTATTTTTTCTTGGTATTTCTGTCTCCAGGTTGTGTTCAGGCTGTCACTCTAGAAGTAAAGGATGGGAACTCAACGTGTATTAAGGCGGAGCTCTCTGCATCCATGTCCATCACATACAACAGCTCCAGCAGCACAGTACGTGCACTGACTGACTGTCCTTTGGACCTCACACACGACCTCTGCTCACAGTCATTCATCTTTGCTGTTTGTTCTCTCTCTCTTCTATTCAGGAAACAGCAGTGGTGCCTCTGCCTGACTCCGCCTCCGTGGATGCAGGAAGCAGCTCCTGTGGCACAGACCGTAACCTGCCGTGGCTGGTGGCCGTGTTTGGGTCGGGCCATGCTCTCGGCCTCAGCTTTTCCACGAATGGAAGCTTGTACAGTGTGGCTAACCTGACTCTGCAATACAACCTGAGCGATACATCAGTGTTCCCTGGTTCCAACAGCTCGGGTGAGGAAAATAAACCCAACATTGTACAGACACTAAAACACAATTTAGTGGTCACCCATTTTCATCAAACTTATTTAAAGCTGCTGGAGACAAACATTTTCAATAAATGAAAGATAATTTGCTTGTAAAATTTTGTTTTCTGGCTTGTTTTGTTTACATTGTTGCAAAAGTTTCTCGTGTTGCATTGTGGGATGTGGAGTCGCTTAAACGGATACATAGGAGTGTTTTTCCTTCATTCCTACTGGGATTTCTTTTGTTTCTTCATCAGACAAAGAGCACAACAATTCACCCAAATCCATTTTTGTTGTAGTTTGTTCCCAGTATTCCCTGTGGTTTCACCTCAATCTGGGAGACATTCAGTTTTGGCCAATAATGTATCTGTCCATGTAAGCTTCAGAATAAACATCTACAACTTTCTCGTCCGTGAAAACACCAGAAATGGCAGTTTTTGGTTAAACACAAAAAATCATGGTGAGAAGGAACTAAAAACATCCCACAATGCAATACGCAAAACCTTTCTGATAATGTCAACAGGAGAGTGTTTACAGTGGGGGTGAAAACTCATTTTTCAAGTGACAATTTCAACCATTTACCTCTTTTTTTTTTTTTTTTGTTGAGCAAATTATTCAATTCAACTTAATTTATATAGCGCAAATTACAACAAAGTCATCTCAAAGCACTATCAAAATATAAAATTAATAATATGAAGGAAAAAACCCAACAAGATCCACATGAACAAGCTTTTAGCGACAGTGGGAAATGATTGATTTATTAATTTGAGTCCTGCCTTTATCCGATTAATGTATTTTTTTTTGTATCATCAGCTTTGAGAGAATATTCCTCTTACATAATGCATGGTTTTCACTTTAATCTCCCATCTAAATTGTTGCTTATTTGTGTTCCAGTTGTGGTTACCGTGGTGACTGCTTCCGTTGGGATCTGGGCAGCAGTTAACACCACATACAGATGTGTGAGTCCCACCATGGTTGCTGTCGGTGGGCAGAGCGTCACGTTCTCTGACATGCGACTGGAGGCGTACATGCAAGGAAATGAGCTGAGTCCTGCAGGTACAGTAACGGCAACTATAACACTCATCTAAAATGGATTTTCAACCTTAGGGTCACTAGACACTGGGAGGGGGTCGCCTGATCCCTTAAAGAAACAAAGAATATTTTCGGAACAATTGGAGCCCATTTTTGCTTATTTTTATCATTTTTCTGCAACGACACTAAACTTGCCATATTATAACCCATTTTCGTCACTTTTTCTTGCCATATTTTTATTGTCTTTTATTGTGTTTTTGCTACATTACTCCCATTTCTCCCAGTTCATCAAGTTCAAATGCCTTTTCAGGACATTTTTTCCATTTTCAAGATATTTTCGTCACTTAAAAACCCTTTTTATCACTTTTCCCACCTGATGTCGCAAATGTTGACCCATTATTGTCCCTTTTAACCTCTTTTCACCACATTTTTGCATATTTAACCACATTCACGATTTGTAATGCCTATTATTTGCCAGTTTCAACTAATTTTCCCTACATTTTTCAATTTCATTCTGCACAATTTGCTACTTTTAACCAACTTATGTGGTTTTTAAAATCCCATTTCACCATCTTTTCCACCGTTTTTGGTCACTTTTAACTAAATTAATTTTTTTTTAAACAAGGATTTATTTTAAGATTACTATACACTTTGGTGCAAATAATAAACTTCCTGGATAACAGTGGATATTATATAGATAAATGTGGTTATCACAGATTTAGATAACAGTGGACCATCATTTTGCTGACTTTATAGATGGCCCTGTCTCCACATGACTGTACTGGAATGTTCAACTCATTTAAAGAAGCAGCGAAATATTTCAATGGAGAAAAAACATTTACTTGTTAATGTTCATTTTTTTAATACTGCATGTGTTCTTCAATCCATTCTCTATATAGAAAGTGTGTGTATAGCTGATCAATCAATCACAACAGCTCCACCCGCCACTACCAGCACAACGAGCGCTCCAACAACAGCACATCCATCACCAACTCCTCCAGGAACGCCGGAGCGTGGCACCTACTATGTGTACAACAGCAACGGCACCGTGTGTCTACTGGCACAAGTGGGACTTCAGCTCAACGTCTCCTACCTGTCCCAGTCACAGAACAAGGTAGCCCAGTGCGCTACATGTCCCAAAGACAAAGAGCCTTATTAACACAGGCTGTTCTTTTGTCCTCCCAGACTGTCCAGGAGATGATCAACCTCGCTCCCAATCTGAACGCATCAGGCTCATGTGAAGCTAGCAGCGCTACATTGGTTCTGACGCAGGCGGAGAGCATCGCACTCAGCTTTACTTTCAGTCTGGTAATTTTTTTCTCAATCTAATCTCACTCATTATTTCTCAACTGATTTGGGTTTAGTAAAATGAGTGTAGTGAAATGATGAGAACTAACACGGCACAAGAAAAATTCCTTTTCATCCAGAAACTCAGAAGAACTTCCTAAAAAGTGCAGTCCAACTAGAAATGGAATCTTATCAGTTGGTTATAACTGGGGATGAGACTTTAACGCGTTAACTGCAATTAAATAATTACAGACGCAGTAATTGTTTGTTTTGCACTCCAAACAGCGCAAAAATACAAGAAAGGGAGGAGAAGTCGTGGCTGTGCTTTGTGGGCATTCATTTTAGTTTAAATAATAACACTGGATGGAAAACAAAAGTCCAGTTGTGTGCAAATTGTGCAAGAAAGAGTTTTGCTGATCATCGGAACTCTTCTAGCCTCCGCTACCACCTCAATGCTAAACACAGAACTTCTATTGCTGCCTGCGGCTTACTTATTAGTCCCGGCCCGCCAGTTGAGAACCTTTGATCCAGGTGAAGCTACGCAATTAGTTTTTCTGTGTACGTTAACGTCTCTGCATCTGTTCTTTTTTTTTTATTACAGAACTCAACATCCAACAAGTATCACCTGAGTGGGATTACCCTACGAGCTAATTTCTCCGACATGTCAGGTGCGTCTCTCGTGTGTTCTGTAACCACTAACCCATAGCTGACTCTGCGCTTTATCATTTTTCAGCTCCCTTCGTTGCCAGTAACACCAGTTTGAGCTACCTGTGGAGCACACTGGGCCACTCCTACATGTGCAACGCAGAGCAGACTCTGGCTGTGGAGCGGGACTTTTCTCTCAACACGTTTAAACTGCAGATCCAACCCTTCGGTGTCACCACTCATCAGTTCGCCACAGGTGGGGCTATTTATTGATTTAATATTTGTAGCTGCCAATTAGATTTGATAACAGTCATGAACTAGAATATTTGGATGCAGGTGCTGGCCTGTGTCACACTGCATTAGCACTAACCTAGCATCAGCCTATCATTAGCATTTACCTAGCAATAGCGTTAGCCTATCATTGGCATTAACCTAGCTTTAGCTAAGCATTAACTCATTCACTGCCTGCCATTTTCAGAACAGCTACCCCCTCACTGCCTGCTGTTTCAGAGCATTTTGACTGATTTGATTTTAAAGACCCACAGAATATTTTGTACTTGGACAATCTGAAGTTTCTACTTTCATCAGAATTTGTTTGTTTGTTTTTAGCTTGTTTTGTTCTTCTGTAATCAGCAGTTGTATAGAGGCAAGTTTCACACAAATTGCCAGTTTCTGACAGAAAGCTGAAAAAAAGCCTTTTTCTGAAAAATCCTGTCAGTGACTTTAAAACCTTTTTTTTTGGCTTTAGTGACACCTTACTACTGGTTTCCTTTTATAAAAACAACACTGAGATCAGGCTTTTGATGGTTAAATTATTATTATTTTGCTATCTAGGTCAGAGTTGTGTGGTTTTCTTACTGTATTTTGACGGGGGAAGAGTCTTGGATGAAGGCCAGTCTCCACTCTCAATAGTCCAGTTAAGCTCCTCCCTCCCCATCGATGGTGTTAATCATGGCTGATCTGTCATCCAAAGGTGCGCTTCTGCCACCTACATGCCTCCAGTCGGTCACTACATCACACTACAGCTTCAGTATTCATGAGGGACCTCCGCCAGAGTGTTTCCTAGCAACAAGCGTTACTGACGTTTTATGTCAATGGCAGTGAGTGAGTTGACCTAGCAACAGCTGAACATTCGCAATAAGGTTGAAATGGGTTGAGCATTTTTAAAAAGCTGAAATGGATTTAAAAGATTGAAAAAAGTGGAAATTTCCTATAGAAATTAATGGGAAAGAAAAAGTGTAATTAGTTACAATTTAAAAGTTACAAATTTTAAAAGTATAATCATGAATCTAGCAAATTTTCTGAATATTTTGATAGCTTATTTGTCAAAATCGGACAAAACGGTGTGGGGAGAGTTAACGATGGGAAGAAAAAACGGATAACAATAGTGAGGGATGTGTCCCGCTTCTTCACTAATTATACATGACGTGGCATATCTAACATCATGGAAATATACTTGGTCTAATTTATTGTCCTCGTATGTTTTGTGTGTCCAGCGGAGGAGTGCCAGATGGACCAGGACGAGATGTTGATCCCCATCATCGTTGGTGCGGCCCTGGCCGGTCTGGTGTTAATCGTCCTCATTGCGTATTTAATAGGCAGGAAGAGGAGCCACGCTGGTTATCAGACCATCTAAATGGACCTTTGATGGGATTTTATCCTGACATACTGAGTGATGCAGAAGTTAACTGTGTGTGTGTGTGTGCATGTGATGCTGTGAATGTGTGTATTTTCAGTTTATTTTTTATCTCTCTGTGATGAGTGAGTACTGTGTGTGATTTCTGGACCTTTCATTTCAGTCTTAGAATGTTGTCCACATGTATCAAGGTGTTTCTAAAAACTGAGGTTCTTTTTTTTTTTTTTAATTCATTGAGGTCAAGATATATACATATATATATATACTTTTTTTTTTTCTTCTATGTTTTCAGAAGAAATGCTAAGCAGTGTTTTACATGAAGTATTTAAAAGGAGCATGGTGTGATATTTACCATCACTACTAACAACTAGTCAGTGGACAGTTATTGAGACTCATTAAAAGTGAGATTACATAATCTAATAGTGATGGAAGGGCTTTAAAACTATTTTTGTCACAGCAGCATCGCCGTTAACAACAAGTCAAATGAGGATTTTTTTCGTGTGGACCAGCATCCATTTCATCTTAAACGCTCACATCCTCAGTTTTTATATATATATGGATACATGTGGACAAGGCCCAGAGTTTCTGCTCACTTTATCTCGTGGGGACGATGGAAGCTGCAGACACAAGTTTGAGCTGGAAGATATTTTGACAATTTGTCATGTTTGAGGTTTTTTTCTTTGGCTGCTTTTTTCTTAACCTATGTATGCTAATGGTTTGATATTTCATTAGTTAAGATTTTAAATTGCCGTTTCTGTGCTTTTCAGTAAATTAAAGTCTTTTTCCACATTCAGCCTTTCCCATCATGCTTTTTCATTAATTAGTGAGGATTTGCTGTGTTGAACAGATTTTTCCCATTCTTGCTTCTCAGCTCCCTCCCAGAAATGTAGTGATGTCATCTTCATTTTGATAGTTAATAGTTTGATTTTGTTTTCTATTGTGTATCTAATTGCAAGAGAATAAAACTACCCTAACGTCTGGATTTGTTTTCCTTTGTCAACAGTCAAATAATTTATTTCACTCATACATTAATGAACAAAACGATCCAAGTTTTGTCTAAAATTTAAATGTCAAACCTGAGGCTGGGGGGCCAAATCCGGCCCTTTAAAACATGCAAACCGGCCCACAGCGAAATGGAAAAATGACTGAGAAACACATGAATTGTGTAAATCAAATAATTTACATGTGGATATCTCAGTAGGGTTGCAAAAGGGGCATAAAATATCTGGCAAATTCCCATGGAAAATCAGAAATTTAGACAATATTTTTTTAAAAACAAACATGAGAATTATTTATTGAAATGAAGCAGAAATTGAGAGCAATTTATAATCACTATCATATCTAAACAAATATAAACTATGCAAAATAATACACTACAAGATTTTTTTGTCAGATAGTTTAAAACAGCACAAGAAATTTTACTTGGCAGTTGGTGCAAAAAACATGCGCACCAACACACCAACGCAACCATCATGTTTAGATGAAAAACTGAAGGAAAGGAGAGGGGGAAAAAGGCAGGTTCTCAACTATGTATCTGTATTTGGCGGCTGAACTCAAATGATTTCAACACCCCTGGTATAAAAGATATGAGTGAAGTATGAAAGAGGCACACAAAGAGCAGCTCTTTAAGTTTTTATTTGCAAACGATATGAACAACGACAGGCGTGTTGCTTCACCTACATTAGTACAGCCTTTAGGGCGTTTTTTTTTTCTTCAGTCTGTTTATTTACTCCCAACACTTCATTGGTCTGAACAACTTCATAAGACACTTGGCTGTATTTACATTGTGTAACATTTTCTATCTAATGCTGAATATAATCCATTATTCAGTCGTTCCACTTAAGACGAGTTTGTTCCACCCTGGAATCACACGCAAACATTACTTCAGCGTATTTTTCCATGATTATTATTGTGCATGTAGCCACTGGAATGTGTTCAGTCAGCAACAAGAAATAAAGTCACAGTCTGGAATCCTCTGCAATGATTCGGGATCGACACGTCATTCGAAGCTTAGTCAAGGTTGCCATAGAGAGACTTCCTGGTTCAGTGAAGATTTTCTGAAATAAAAAGAGAAACATGAGGTTAATGACAAAAAGAGGAGGACTTTTTCTCTCCAACCAAATAGACGTAATAGACCAGGGCAGAATGTCAAACTCATTTTAGTTCAGGGGCCAAATATGGATCATTTGTCTCAAGTGGGAAAATGAGCAAATTCAACATTAATGTGCTATAGTTTGCACTTCTACGTATACATAAAATACTAAATATGTAAGAAAAAGACAATATCCAAACAATAAGTGATAGATATCAGTTCCAACAAGATGTTCACTTTAAATTTCCTACATTTTGTGACCAATTTCTCTTCAATTAAGTGAAATACTATGTAATAATTGGAGGAAAATTGAAGGATTTTCTAAGAATTGAGTTTTTTTTCAACAGTTTAACATTAAAAATGACTGCAATCATGCGATAAAAGCACTGGGAAAACTGTGAGCCCCTTCAAATATTGTTGAGTTTCATTTACACAATGATTCTTGTTTTCTCTGTCATTTTTTACTTTCTCCTGTGGGTCGGATTTGGCCCCCGGGCCATGAGTTGGAAAAGATCCTCTGATTTGTACCTGCATAAAAGCATGGCACTGATCGACAAAGGGCCCGTAGGTGATCTGTTTGAAGGCCTGGCAGACGTCAGGTAGGGACTGGGCCTTAGTGATCACAGCCTGGTTGTGGTGGATCAGCGTCAGGGCAACGCGGAACAGGATTTTCGAGCCCTCGTAGAAGAGACAGTCCCAAATCCTCAAAACTGTCTGCGTGGTGGAAAAACACAGCAGCGATGTGAACAACATCCAAACTTATAAAACCTTTTGTCCACTTTTAACAAAAAGTTACTAAAATGTTCAAAACCAAAGAAGAAAAACAAGTAGTTAGTTACTAAAACTGGTGCAAAAATCTATTTTACCATTAACTGCCTATGGTACGAGTGACTTACTGAGAAAATGAGCATACAAACACTTCATCTATTTACCATTCAAACAACAACTCAACTATATATTATATATACTACCTCAACAATATATTAAAGTGATCTCTTTAAGGTGCTTTCATTCACATCAAGAATAACATATGAAAAAAAACCTTAAGTTACTCTATATAAAACAAGTGTTGACGACTTAAAAGGAGAGAAAACGACTTAAAATTAATGGTTCCAGTTTGATCATCTGAAAAATGTCCTCCAATGAGTAAATAACTAATGGATGTAGAATAATGTGTAACTCATGTATGCAATTCATTTGAAAACTGTTTTTCTTTTACTGTTGTAATGTTTGTAACTCTTTGTTATTTCTTCTATTGTTTTTATCATTTTTCTACGAATTAGCACGTGTGCTAAACACTCATTCTGGTTTGTAATTGCGATGCCACATCAAATAAACAATAAATAGATCAAATATGTCTAACAAGCAGAACATTATATCTACTGAAAGCTTGGAGAATAAAGTCAATAAAAGGCAAAGGGTGCACACACTAACACACACACACACAATAACACACACAAACACGCACCTTTTTTGCCTCGTGAGCTACTTCTACCATGGACAGCTTTTCATCTACTGTGTTGGATGGTGGTTATAATTATAAATAATTAGATTTTAATATGTACACTACTACTATTATTAATCTTACTATTATAATTATGTAATATTTGTATAATATTAATGCAAGGCAAATGTATTTGTATAGCGCATTTCATACAATGTGCTTTACATGATTAAAAAGTGCAACAGAAAACATTTAACAGTTTAGAAATCAATAAGAACATTAAATAAGTAGCAAAACAATTTAAAATCTCCCTCTCAGTCTTACGCAACAGAGAAATAGAGCCTTTAACTTGCTTTGTTCCACTTCTTTCTATTAAAATACAAAAACAATAATGAAACAATAACACTTGAAACCTGAGTTTAATTAAAATGAGTGATGAACCGATATTATTGCGGTTTTTACGTGCATTGGCCGATGTGGGCTGCTGCGTTCGCCTATCCTCATTATTTACAGAAAGCAGAAATATTTTTTACTAGTTCTTGTTCTACATCACCTGTTTTTAATATTTGTTAAATATTTTTTACTTGTCGTTCTGCATTGCCTTTGTTAATTTCAATAAATGTTCCTTTTTAAAAATTTGAGACTGATGTAAATTGAGGGAGCAAAAGTAGTATCGGCTCCAAGTATTGGCAGTCTGTATCGGTCATCAGCGAAGGCTGATGGAAAAATAAATCGGTATTGGCACTAAAAAAACCCATATCGGTCTATTCCTAATTAAATAATACTAATATTCAAATAAAATACAATGAAGAAAAATGTTTGGAAAATGCAAAACACCAAACCCAGCAGCTCATTTCATCAAAGACCCACAATAAAAAGCAGAGTTAGCCGTGGCAGTCAGTAGCACACGGAGCGTTTCAGTATTTGTAGCTCACTTTGTTCTCTAGAAGAACTTCAATAGCTTCCACACACGTACAGTAGATGCTGATAATAAATGTACCTGATGGGGTCGGTCAGAGGTTGTTCTTCTACCTATTATTTAAGGTTGTAAATGAACACAGTGCACTAGCGCCCCTTCAAACTGAGGTCAAAAGCTGAATTGTTAGGTTTCACTTCTGGTAGGGCTGGGCGATATGGCCTTTTATAAATACCGCGATATTTTTAGGCCATGTCACGATACACGATATATATCTCGATATTTTGCATTACCCTTGAATTAACACTTTGATGCACAAAATCACACCAGTATGATGATTCTATATGTCTACATTAAAACATTCTTGATCATACTGCATTAATATATGCCAATTTTAAACTTTCATGCAAAAAAGGGGATATCACAACTAAGTCAAAGTTGACATAACTGTATTTATTAAACAGTGAGTGGCTCAAACATAAAATTGCCAACATAAAGTGCACGTTCTGTGCAAAATTGTCACAGAGACATTTCAAAACAAGACATTAGTGCAGGATGCAACTCACATGGCATTTCAAAACACAAAATTAAAGTGCACTTTTTGTACATAATGCCACTACAATATTTTAAAACAAATAGTGCCCTTTTGTGCATGTTGTCATTAAGATGACATTTCAAAAAAAAAAAAAAAAAAAAAAAAAAAAAGTCCGCGAGTTTAACGGTATGGTCATTTTCAACACCGCACAGACTACAAGCTGCGATATATCGAGTATATTCGATATATCGCCCAGCCCTAACTTCTGGTAAACGTGACTGTGTCGTTCTCTTATGAGGTCATGCGGCCCACGTGCGCAATCGATACAAAATACCTCAGCAATCGACCGGTAGATTGCGATCACATGATAGACAAATGTGAGCTTAGCGGTATTTCTAATAAGACTTTCTAATGATAAGAACTAGATAAAGGCTTTAACAGAACAATTGCAGTGATGTTCGATATGACAATTTGCCCTTTTCGCCAAGATACTCAACCAAAAAGAAAAGAGAAGGATTCCATGTGTTCACCTCCACTGGCAGGACGTCTATGTAGAGACAGATGAACCATCGAGAGACCACCAGGGTCCACATGACGCTGTGGTCCCTCATAATCTGCCAGACTTCAGGGATTTTGGTCCGCACCAGTTCACCCAAAACCTCTTGGTCTGTCTTCAGGCCCAGCATGGCGGGGCTGTAGTAGTCTGGGGATAATGAACGGGAGGTGGACATATAGATAAATCATCAGAAAGAGACTGAGTTCAGCTTCTACTAAACCTAATACTCTACTTAATGATGGACCTGTTAGAGCAGCTACCAAGTTAGCTTCAATAAAGTGAGCGCGAGCAAACAAACCTGGTAGAATTCGACCAATGAGAGCGTCCATCAACCAGAAAGACTTCTCTTCATCTTTTGTGATGATCAGGAGATACCCAGCAATAAAGTTCATCCCCTGTGGACAAAGTAAAAACCAAACCTGAGAACTGCAGTAGTCGTAGTACTGACCCTGCGTGGTTATGATCATACAGTCAAAATCTTATTTAAAGTTAAAACATTTAAAAATAGAGAGCCTCAAGTGGAAATATCAGAGGAGTGAAAAACAAACACTAGCGTAGCATCAACACAGCCATGTTTGGAATATAAACAAAGCCGATTTGACTATTCTATCCAAGTGTTTTGCCTTTCAAATGTTGGTTACCATAGTGATCTGTTCAGTAGGCAATAATAGACATTGTAGAACCAATAATTCAGAAATAAATCATTAATGGACAACTTCCTTTGGCAAATGTATTTGTATAGTGCATTTCATATAAAAGTCCACTTAATGTGCTTTACATGATTAAAAATTGCAAAAGAAAACATTTAACAGTTTAAAAATCAACAAAAACAGCAATAAAACATTTAAAATATCTGCAATAAAAACTTTAAATCAACAATAATAATAATTTGATAAAACATCTCTCTCAGTTATACGCAGTAGAGACAAAGAGTGTCTTTAACTTGGATATTAAAATGTTCACATTGGATACTTGGTAGTTTTTAGTTCAGGTTTATTACTCCAAAGGAGTCGATAATATTTGCATTATTTGTTGTTACCACGACAAAATTTCATTTTTTAAACTAGACAAACTGCATTACCAAAGAAAATGCAAGTGATTCCCCTCAATATTACCCCTTGGAGTCAGTATAAAGGGCAACATTCAAACACCAATTAATCAACAAACGTTGGTTGGTAATATTGAACTATGTGTTGAGTTATCCACAAAAAAATGTTTGGAATAATAACACTAAAGTATTAGGAAAACAATTGTGAGTGCTACACATTCATTCCTCACTAATAATAATAATAATAAAGTTTCGTTGATTTCACGCAAGCAACTTGTATTAAAGTGCGTTTCCTTTTACAACTAAACAAACTCCTTGATTAAATAAAGTCATGAAAAATAAATGAATATAATGCGTAGACTTGCCTGGCAGTAGCCCACAGTGGGATTGTGGTGCCCATAAGCCAGCAGCACGTTGTACAGAGCTCTCAGCAGACCAGGGCTGGAGGACTTACGGAAATGGATGTTGTCTGGAAATGTTCTGTTCAGGTCTGGGAGAAAAACGACCAAACAAGATCTCAAAATACATCTTTATGCATTAGGATTTATAGGGCTGGGCGATGTATCGGGATTCAAGATATATCAAGTTTTCTATTTTGTTTTTCTTCTGTCCTTTAGAGGAGAAAAAGCCAAAAGTGGAACATATTGTGTAAATGTTTGTTAATAAATGTGCCTGTGTGGCATTTTATATCACCAAATTTAACCCTAAATTGTCTTTCTGTTAAGACTTAATTTTGATTAAAATGATCAAGATTTATATCACATATCGCCATTTTGGGGGAAAAAAAAACCAGTATACCACTAGATTTATATATTTTTTTTTAAATGGTAAAATGATCCTCAAGAGAAGTGACAGGTAGTGGGAAAAATTGATATGAAACATATTTTAATAATTATTAACTACATGTGTAAGATACAGAACTGTAACATGGCTTGTGTTTGATTAAATTATAATACAGTTTTTATATCATTTCCGTGACAATTACAAAATCAATTATCTGAACTCAATTACAATTAGAATTAAGACATAACTGTAATTATCAAATATGCGATTACAGTTATACTTCACCCAACCCTGATCCTACCTGTGCGGATGGACTCCATCAGTTTGACATCGTGTTGTGCTCCCAGTAGGGACTGGTAATACCCCGGGTTCTTCTCCAGCTGGTTCTGAGCCCCACTGGCTTCCATCCAGATCAGAGTCCGGTGCTCGTTGGGAATCCCTTTACGTACGTAACGCTTTACTGAAAGAACCAAAAGTGTGTCATCTTCAAACATCCTGTGGTGAGAATCCTGCCTCGGTCAGCTTTCACACTTACGCTTCACATTTTTCTGCACTCTGCCTTTGCCTTTGAGCAATTTGGACCACTTGATGGCACGTCGGGTGAGCACAGCCAAGTAGTCCGACATCAGCTCCTCGTATGAGTCGTAGTCAAAGTCGTCTGACCGCACGAAGCCATAGGGATCCACCCTGTAGCAGGAATGACAAAAATAAGTGTTTTTTATATTGCACTATTAACTCTGGAAATACTTACGTTGGGTGTGAACTTTTCAACTTAAAATTAATTTGAAAAATAAAAACAAACCCCAACAATCTGGTGTGTAGTAGATCGTGTGGATTTATTTTTTAATTTGACCCCTGCTCACAATACCATTTGTACCCTTGACAATACATCTTGTAACATTTTAATATAGTGTCCACACATTTATTTATTACCTCCCATTTTATAGCTAAATGAGTTAAATCTGAGATTAGGGCTGGGAAAAATAGATTTAATCGATTAATCAAGTTTGTAGATAAAATAAAAATTTTATTTAGCAAATTTGAGTTTGTTTTTTTTTTTCTTTTGACAGTTTTTTTTGGACTTTTTTCGCGTTCCGTCTTTGTGGGTTACCATTGCGCAATGTGAGCCAGCCCCCTCTTTGTTTACATGTGTTTACCCTTTGAGTAGGCTATACTGTATGTGTGCCGCAGGCTTGTTAAATTTTGTATTCGCACTATGCTGAGATGCTAAGGGAAGAGTTTATTTTTTTAATTGTAATATATGTTACAAAATATGTAGTTATGATTTCTTAATCAGAAAATTTTAAGCTACTGTGAAGGTGTTGTTGCACTTTTGCTTAAACCTTTGTTAAAGCTTGAAATTGTTGAATGACAGAGCCTCATTTACTTTTTATTTTGGGATTGTTCTATGCATGTTCACTCTTGAGGACAATCACAGCAATAAATCTGCACTTTTGACAAAATCAAAAGTCGAATGGAAACTCAATTTTTTCTTCAAGGATCAAGGCCTGACTGATTTCAGGAGATTCTGACTAAAAGCAACTAATACAACTGACACCCTGAAGAAAAAGCAGCCAGAGGGCTTCACTGATAGTAGTAGTGGTGCTACTTTGAGGTTCTCTTTAGCACAAGTACCTCCCTTTACTTAAATATCTGTGGTTCTTTAAAAGTTTTTCAAAGATGAGAAAAATAGGTTTATCCAGCCTGGATCAGGGACCTCAAGATTAAGGTTGAATGATTAATTGCATTTGTGATTATATCGCGATATCATAAAAAGCAATTTTCTAATCGCAAAGGCTGCAATTTTTTTTTTTTTGTAATAATGTATTTTAAGTTTGTTGGGTGTTTGATTTACCTAAAAAACGACCTATTAGTTAAAGCAGACATTGGTTATCTTTACTTTTCCTGCACTTTAGTATGTGTGATGTTATGTTTTTTTTATAAAAAATCTGTTTATTTTATTTATTTATAGACTGTCCTGTTAAGTTCAGAGAGTGTTTAAGAAGTGCAGTCCACATGTTTACATGTTTCATGAAACGTGAAGTTAGGTAAATATGTTGAAGAGGTAAAGCCACAGATTTGTTTGTTTTATTGTTGTAATCTGTGCTTTAAAATGTATATTTTACATTTATTTAAAGTAAATCTGAAATTGTTTATTATGAAACAGATTGATTTATTTCTTGTGTTCATTGAAAATAAATCGCATATTAAATCGCAATCGCAATATTGAGGGGGAAAAAAAATTGCAATTGCATTATTTTCCAAAATCGTTCAGCCCTACTCAGGATAAAGAAGTGAGGATGAAACGCTCACCATAAAAAGCCGACCGAAACAGGATGTTGTAAAGACGCGAGCAAACAGCGGGGTCAAAGATCAATACTTTGGCTGACATTAAACCAGAGCGCACAATAAATTATACACAGTGTAATGAAATCACACAGAGACACAAGTGTGTGCATCTTGGAGATGAGAGAACATATTTATATAGACTCTCGTTCAATAGCTGTTACATTATTATCTAATGCATGAGTGGGATCAAGTTAAACATTTTATTTTATATTGTGCATTGTTGGAATGTCAGTGTTAAATAAATATTTTCATACTTTCAATTGATTTTTTTTTTTTTAAGCATTGTTTTAATTCACAAAATTGAAATGTTTTAATTTTAGTTAAGTTAGAATACATTTTTTATGAATAAATGCAATGGGAACAAGAAGACATAGTTATCAACATCCCCCACCAGACTGGTTCTCATTATAACTCACAACCTTTTCCTAAATGTCCTAAATCTAAGAATTTAGATGTATACATAAAAAAGATATAATCACATCAGAATATAAAATTACTAACTATTTTAAACAGTTTCTAAGAAAAGCTGCCCCCTTTGAAGATGCCTTGAATAGAGTAAAAAAAAAAATGGAAAAAGGGCATTAACTCGGGAAAAAAATAATTGTGCGCTTCTCATTTTCGAACTCCATCAAGGTATTGTTACCCTAAAGCCACACACCAAATTTGATTATCGTATCTTAAACGGTTTCTGAGAAAAGCTGTCCCCTTTGAAGATGCCTCGAATAAAGTAAAAAAACAGAAAAAGGGCAATAACTCGGGAAAAAATAATTGCGCGCTTCTCATTTTAAAACTCCATCAAGGTATTGATACCCTGAAGCCACACATCAAATTTGGTTATCGTATCTTAAACGGTTTCTGAGAAAAGCTGTCCCCTTTGAAGATGCCTCGAACAGAGTAAAAAATAAATAAACAGAAAAAGGGTAATATTGTTGCATCTTAGCTTCTGTTGTATGGAAAGTCATTCTATCCCTAAGAAGCAAAGAGTCAACACAGCAGTGTCACCCTGCAGCACCAAATAAAACACGCCTTTTACTGTTGTGTACACAGTACAGTACACACAACAAACACACACTGGAGCACAAAACAGAAGCTAAAGTAAACAACTGAGATATCAGAGGCGAGAAGAGTTTGTCACCGTAGCAACCGCTTTCAGGTGTTCACGTTATCACTGTGTGAACTCAGACTTATAAACAAATGCCCACAGGGAAAAGATTCATATGCAACACATGTTGGTAGAAAACCGATCTGAACCAACACACACACTGTTGTTATTTCTTGTTGTGACTATTAGAACTGCCACAGAAAGTTTGTGAGCACATTTTAAAAGTGATCTGATAAAGCCAGAGGTTGTAGCAGTCAATGTAGGTTCTGAATAATTATGTCTTTATAGTATATACTGTTTTAGTTTGAATAAATGCAATAATACAAGAAACATACAATATTACAAACAATAAACAACTGATGCAGATGGTTTCTCTCCAGTAAAAAAAAAACTAAAACCTAATTTTTAGATTTTAATGAGGCTTTTTAGTAAAACTATATAAACTTGCGAAAGGTGCCTGTCCTTTAAAGGACGAAACAAAAAAAACAAAATTTAAAGACGAAACAAAAGATGTATTTTCTTTATTTAATTTCTCTATTTGCATTTGTAACTTGTAGTTTTTTTTTTTGTGTTCTCTTAAAAGCAAAACAAAAAATATAGAAAGGATTATTTCAAAAAGAATTAATAAGATTGCAAATTGTATTATTAATAATAATAATAATAATATTTTATTAACTCATTTAAATGTGTTGAAAATGAAAAATGTAATTACTAATCCAAATAAATAGAAACTGCACCTTTTTTTTTTTTACAATTCTATTTATTTATTTATTGCAGATATTGCACCAATATAAACATAAACAAAACTTGAGTTTAATGTGTTAAAATTTAAGAAAAAGAGTGATGCAAATTAAACACTGACTATAGTAGGGCTGGGCAAAAAGTAAATAAATGCAAAAATGAAATATCAATTTAATCGATTTATCAAATTTGTAGATAAAAACCATTTTTATTTTGCAAATTTGAGTTTAAAAAAATAATAATAATAATTTGTAATGTTAAAGAAAATTTAAGCTACTGTGAAGTTGCTGTTGCACTTTTGCTTCAACCTGGGTTAAAGCTTGAAATTGTTGAATGACAGAGACTCATTGACTTTCAATTTGGGATTGTTTTATGCATTTTAACTCATGAGGACAATCGCAGCAATAAAGTTGCACTTCGGACAATATATCTGATGTCTGCAGTCAAAAATATATATAAATAAATTTAAAAATTTTTTTTAAAAAAAATCGAATCGAAACTCAGTTTTTGTTTTGTTTTTTTAGGCAAAATCGCCCCGCCCTACACTATAACTATTATTTACTTCCATCAAATTTGATAATATAATGGCGTGGTGGTTTACAATTTCAACTGCTTTGTTTCTCCACAAATTTAAATGAACACAACATTCTGACCTGCACATGTCTACTCCTACCCTTGACTTTATATTTACCTGTCCAGTCGGTCCTTTGCTGTTCCACCTGAGCTCTTCATAATCTCCATGTTTCCTCTCAGCTCTATAGTCCCATCACGAGTCCACAAAAGCTGTTTTTAATCGAACTAAGTTGAAAGTTTACGGACAACGTAGACGTGTCTCCGCCCGTCCGTCCATGTTGTAGGGATTATGGAGCTATTCCTGAAACCACGGCGTTAGTAATCCGGTCACAGCGTCTACTTTGTGCGGTAGTAGCTCCCTCTCTTTCTGTTTGTTTGTTTTCTAACCGACGGCTTTTATCGCCATCCACATGCACCTGCTGCCCCGGGGCCAGGAAAGTCCTCACAGCCCTAACTTCACCCGCATCTTAAAAAAGAGCACGGTGAAGTAAAAAACATGACATTAGACACATTAATCCCAGACTACAGGCCCAGCTCGGGTCTCTCTGTCTCTGTCTCTACACCGTCACGGAGGATTAGCAGCTCGTGTGACTCGCTTTGCTTCGGGACACGAGCTATAGGACGGAGCGGATGATGCTTTCACGTGACTCCCGTAAGATCCAGCTTCACGGCTCTCACGAGACGTCCCGAGTGAGATTTGAGGTGTGTTCAGGACAGTTTGGAGACCGCGACCCACTCACTTTTATCTGAAGTGGGCCGCAGATGTAGGTGGGGGGGGGAAAAAAAGCATTATTGTGCCCTAGTTTACACTAACATGTAAATGATTAGCGGTGGGACGATACACTGAGTTCACGATATGATAGGCTCACGATAACAATACACTATTTTTGGAAAAGAAAAAATACACCCCCCCCAACCAAAAAAAAATGCTTTTATTTGACGTAAACTCTGGACAATACTTGGGTCAATCATATATAAGGACTTCCACTACGTGATTTCTCATAAAATGTAATCATGATTGGACAAAGTTTGCATGAATATTATTCTAGAAATAAAATGGAAATATTTTGACATTATAAACAACACTTAAAACACGTGGGAAAAGTAGCGCAAAATAGGGTTTCTGAATAAAAATGTTGTCTAGAGGATTTATTATTATTATTCCTTTTTGAAATAATTTTTAGTATCATTGAAAACACAACTATGCAGTGTCCTAACCACGGGTTTGTGTTGCAATGGGATTGTGTTGTGTTAGTAAAACAGTATAAAATTGCAAAATGTGGCTGTACTTTAAAAAATGAAACAACATTTTTGCGTTTTTTCTCATTTGTATATTTGTATTTTTTTTAATTATTATTTTTTTTTTTAGTCTTTTAAAAGTTATTTTAATAAAAACAAAACCAACAAAAAATTATCCAAGAAAAAAGGAGTATTCCGAAAATAATTGATAGCAAATTCTATTGACAACAGTAATTAAATACTTTTGAAAAATGTGCTACCATATCACATAAATGGTGTTAATTATGAAAAATATAGTTATGAATCTCATAGATAAATCGAAACTGCACTTGTACATTTCTAGTGGATTACTCAACATGTCATTACAATTATAACTGCATTCTTTTAAGATGACTTATCTTTACCTGAGACACGTGAAGGCAGCACGGTGTGTGCTGGCCACGCCCTCTCCACAGTGTGGCACGTGGCAGGTAAAAACAAGACTCGCCCTTTACATCTAATAATATAATAAGTACACTTTATTGATTTAAACTTATGCATCCAACGTGGGTTTGTTCATGCCTACATCACATTCAGTCCAGCTGCTGAAATTTCTATTTCAAGATTGTTAAATGGCAAAAAAAAAAAAAAAAAAAACAAAAAAAAACAATATTCTTTTGCAATAACTTACAAATGATTAAAAAGGAAAACATTATTTTTTTAAAATCTGGTGACATAATAATTAACCTCAGATAACCTATAATGATAACCTCTATTCTTGTTTATTAGCCCATTCCTTATATTCTAGGATTAAATGTAATTTAAACTATGTTGAGCTTTAAACAATAAAAAATAAAAATAAATAACCACAAGTTACACCACACTCACACACCACTGGGGGGAGCAGTCGTGCAAAATCTTTTGTAATTTTGAGGTTTAGGGATTTGCCAAAGGACACATGATAGAATGGAATAGAATAGAATAGAAAATGGCTCTGGTGTTATTTGGGTAGTTATAATAGTTGGTAGAAAGTTGGGATTTGTTTTATTTCACATGGAAATAAGAGATTAAAAAAAAAAAAAAAACAGCTGCTTTTATTCAGTAATAAAACATTTGATGAATGAATTTATCAACCCACACTGACCACAAACAATATCAACAAAGGATTGAATTTGCACATGCATCCCATATATGGTCTATGCAGAACCACAGAGTCAAACCCTAACACCACTGTTACCATCCAAACTGCTGGGATTAGTCATTGGATGATGGTCATGCATGGCCTCCATCCCTGCACGTCTGCAGTGCAGTGATCCTGTCAGTGGATGGGCTCGTCCAATCATTTTCACACAGAAGCGTTCACCTGCTGTCGTGTTTGTTTTCACCGTCTGTAAAACCATCATTTTCTCAGTACCAGCATCATTTCTAGCGTTTAGACAAAAGCCTAATTTTTTTGCAGGTGTGTGGGATTTGTGGTTAGAACACATACAGCTGAAAGCAACTGCTGCTTCTTAATCCGTTGCTGGATAATCCTCTATCAAGTATAACGAATCAGATGAGAAATATACGTAATACCAAATGTTTGCCATTATTTTTAATGTTTTTCGCAATATATGAAATGAGGGGTTCTGGAATTATTATTTACTTCAACTACAACTTTCATAGATTTTTCTAAAAAAAAAAAAAAAGAAATAAAATAAACTCAGGTTAATCTACTTTGGAGAACACACGTTTGTATTGTATGAAAAGTAATTGTAAAAATGGAAGTTTTATCGGTACTAAAAGTACGACCACAGACTATAGAAAGTCTTGTTCAAAACCTCAAATGTGTGTTTGGGCGCCCATGGCTCAGTGATAGACGTCATCCAATAACCAAAGGGTTGGGGGTTTGAATCCTGCTCTGTCCAAGTCATTGTCGTTGTGTCCTTGGGCAAGGCACGTTACCCACATTGACTCGTATGAATTGTGATGGCGGTCAGATATAGGTGCAAAATGGTAGCTACTCTTCTGTCAGTGTGCCCAATGGTAGCTGTTGGTACAATGTAGCTTACCACCACCAGTATGACTGATGTTAGTGACTGGTGTGATTATATGAGTGTCCTCGAAAAAAGCCGTATAAATCCAAGCCATTATTATTATTATTATTATTATTAGAATCAGAAGGTAAAAGTATCCGTAAACTTTATGGTTTTAGGTTTGTAAATTTGCCGAACTGAAGGATCTGCGTAGTTGATTGTTGTATACTTTGGTTTCATCTCGTTTATCTTGGCTTGAATCACAGTAAAATTGTTGCCATCTTCATTCGCAGTGACCGCAGGAATCCCAACATGGTCTTGCCAACACGCATTATTTTTGTGTAATAATTTCTCTCCTTCTCTGTCCTCTTTGTCTTTGGTTTCGGGCAGTTTGCCCTCGGTTGGCATCTTTCTCGTAGTTGCGTAAAGACTGAAGTCCTTCAGAGGACTGAGAGTATCTTGAACAGATTCCTTTGATTTCCCCGTATCGTGAGCGTTCAAGAAGCGTTTAGACTGTGCTGAACTCTCATCAGTTAGAGAGCAGCATTCAACTGGATCAGGACCTTCCTGGTGAGGGAAAGCATGTGGAATAACATAAATGGGTTTTCTTTTCAGTGAACTGATAGGTCTTTGGAGAATTTGGTCGTCTTGTTTTTCCAAATGTTGATAACTATCTATAGAAGGTTCTTCAATGCCATGCATTGTGTCTTCAATCATCAAAATTAAGGAATCGCTCGGAGCTTGTTGACAGCAAGTGGATCTTTTCGTATTCGACCCACGTGTTTTCTCTTGCATGTCATTCCGGTATTGCATTTCTATGGTCTCAGGTTTCGTACATGGTTCAGTAGAGATGTTGATACATTTGGTCCACACAGAGGCGCAGCCTGTGATTGTTGCCATTTGCAGGCTCAGTGGAATCTGAATCAGCGGAGACAATCTGCAGGGGTGTGGGAGTGACCACTTCATCAAAGGATAGAAAGAAAGCACCTCTACGTGTCCAAACTTCAACTTTTTGGCAAGTCCTTGACTATTTTGAATTGTATTCTCATTGTCATATTCTTGAGTTCTGTGATCTTTAATGTTTGTATCCATAACTTCAGTCGCCATGTGTTTTATTAAAGAAGTCATCTTTTGGTCGGAGGGCTGGTTTTTGAGTTGTTTTGCTTTTGTTTGTGGATTCCTTTGCTCTGGCTTGGTTGCAAGTTGATCTCCTTTAGCCTGCTTTCTCACAGGTTTCCTATTCATCTGCTTTACACACTTTTGTCCATCTCCCTTTTGTTGCTGTCCCATTGTAAGACAAGCCACACTTGTTGTTTTGTTTGTGGCCACCTTTACCTCTGCTGAAGGTCTTTTGTGTAAACTTTTGAAGTCCTTCACTTTACTAAAAGTGCTCATGGTCTCAACCTTCTCCACTAAGGAAGAGACGAGGATCCCTTTTCCAATGAGACGTGGTTTAAGTGGCTGCTTTCTCAGTGTATCCTGTCCTTGTTGCCTCTGCTCGGCCATTGCAAACTTAGCCACTATATCTTTCACAGTGCTGCCTTTTTTTAGTCTTTGTTGCTTTGTTGGTTGATTCCACCTCTGTGTGTTGACTTCATTATTCTGCTTGTGGTTTGTATTACCTAGCTGTCTCCTAGAGAGAGTTCCTACCTCCTTTTGGTGTGCAACGTGAGGTTTAGGTGTGGACCTGGTAAATTTGGATTGGACGAGATGAAACGAAGTGAGACGTTGGGGTGTTTGGTCTTTTTTACACCCGATTGGCAGCCTTTTGTCCTTTGAGTTTGAAACGCACTTTTGTTGAATGTTGGGATGGCTCTGCACAGAAGCTTTCGGGATTATTTTCTCCACATTCAGTTTCAATGAAGTCTCGTTTTGCAGACAACTTGTATATCCAAGGTTGTCTTTGAATGTCTCAAACTTTTGCTTCACTGGGGGTACATTTGTTTCCCCACGGTTGGGCAAGTCATGTGTTAAATAGTGCAAGAGAGTCTCAAAAATCCCTCGTAGAGTCGGGCAGCATTTGGGGTCACGAAGCATCTTCTTCAAACGACTTGCATCATTGCCGATCCTGGTTTTCAAAGAACGTGGTCTACATAGAGAAGAGGATGAGCAAATCGTAATCCCAGCAATAAAACTGAAAGCACCATCGTGACAAGGTTGCTTAAAGAATAACTAAACCCCTGCTTTCTGCTGACCTGCCACTCGGAGGGAAATTCAAAAAAATGCCTTGATTATGGGCGTTACTGCTGTAGCAGTAAGACACACCCACTCTGTCAGCCCATACCGCTGTTCGCAGAGACAGACAGCAATACACACAATGATGTGTCTGTACACACACACATAGCGAGTTCATATACTTTAATACTGTACGTCACTACTACCACAGGCACACACAATCACAACGTGAACCTCAGGGGCAAATAACCCTGCTTTGCCGCATATAGCGATAAGACGGACACACACGTCTGCGCGCACGCAAGACAGACGGGAATACACTCATAGCATAGATGTGTCTGTAAATACACACATAGCTTGGTGAACCCTCAGATTAGCGCAGAATCTGCTCTTTGTAGAAGCACAAAGTCAAAAACATGACTTCCTTATTACCTGTCAATCAATGCTCACGGAGGGCTGTGATTGGAGGAAACCCTCTCCCTTCTCTCAGGTTTTATAGGAGAGGCGGGGCCAACAGTGAAAGTTGATGACGCGGGGGTATCTTAAAGAATCCATTTCAGCCAATAGTAAAATTCAGTTGTAATAGCCAGCATTCAACCCTGAGATATAGTACATTTTACAGCTAAAGACGTAAAATTAAATACTTTCACTAAAATGTGAAGAGTGGGACTAGGATCAATCAACGGCACTATTAACACCCAAATACATATGTATTCAGCAGAAAAAAGTGGGTTTGGGGTTTAGTTACTCTTTAAATAACTGGAATATGTGTCAGATCAGTTAATTTAGCAAACTAAAGTAGCATCTTAGAGGCATTTCAAAGCAGGAAATAAAATTGGAAAAAATGACTTTAACTTTCAGATCTCTCAATCTGTTGGTTTGCTTGAAATGAATATTTTAGTTGTCAATTTCCCCTCATCATGATTCAAATGTTAGACTTCAGGTGAAATAGTGTTAGCGTGTTATACATGGTTAGTTCATATAAAACACCAATAAGGGGTTTTAGAAGCAAGTGAAAATTCCAAAACGAGAAATAAAGACGGGCACTTAATGCATGTTACATATTGGTGTTTGTTTAATTGTTACCACATTATTGTAATTCTTATATTGTAGTATTTTTGGACAGTAGAGTATAATAAATTATCACAAAGCAAGAGAAAACCTTATACAGAAAAATAAAACAATGACTATTCCAAAGAGCTTAATTTACTTTCCAGCACATCTCCTCTGTGCACTGATGAAAGAAAAAAGGAAAGAACATTGACAGCATGTTGGCGAGCATGGTTTAAAACTCATTTATTAGAATTTAGTGTTATGGGACGATTTGTGACATTTTTTTGGTGAGGGTTGTTTATAATCCAAGTAGACAGTGTTAGCACTTGCTACTATCATGCACGCCGGAAATAAAGGTTTGTCAAATGGTTTTTTAAAACACACAACAAACAGGACTAAGTTTAGCCTTAGCACATGACTTGCTAATAATAATAATAATAATAATAATAATAATAATAATAATAATACATCAGTTTTATATAGCGCTTTTTTGGACACTCAAAGTTACTTTACAGAATTGAGAGATTATTCTTTCACTCCACACTTAGTGGTGGTAAACTACTACTGTAGCCACAGATGCCCTGGGGCAGACTGACGGAAGCGAGACTGCCATATGGTATATTCTTAAAATTATCATATTTTCAGGTTGTTGCTGGTGTTTTTGTTGTAGTTTTTTTTTTTTAAATCAGCAGTATTAAAATTAAGCACATGTCACAATTTGGTCTAATTTATTCATTTTTTCCAGTTATACTAATGGGCTAATGGCATGAAATCCTCTTTAAACCCAACTGTCTCCGCTTTCATTGTTTTTATTCATTTTTATTTGATTTCATTGTTTTATTGTGTTTGTGTCACAATATGCTAACTTAGATAGGAACTGATCATAGCGAGCATTCTCAGGGAAAAGCTCTCATCAAATCATACTGTCGTCTGTATCAATGCACTGCACTCACCTATACTTGGTATTTATTGCACTTAACTGGTTAATACTGGTTAGCTTTCAGCAAAGCTTAAATACCGAGCTGATTAAATACATAGAGTAGAATGATCTCTAAGATTATCAAATGTTACAAGAGCAACCACCACAGTTATATACTATTAGGAATTTAAAGGGTATCATTTGTTAGAACTAGGGTTCAGTTTTAAAATGTGAAGAACAAGATCACCCAAAAATGAAAGGTGAGTTTAGGGGTTTATTTTGTGACAGATCTGTGGATGGTTGAGAAGAAACAGGTGAGGAGATTAAAGGGTGGAATTGAGGGCCCAGTGAGTCAGTTTCATGTGTATTTCCACTGTCAGACAGTAGAGTTCAGGCCAATGAGGTTCACGATTACTTGTCGATGCATTTCTCTGACAACGCTGCCTTGAACAGGGCCTCTCCCAGCTCCTCCAAACGTTCTCTCTTTTCTAGGTCCAGGTAAAGGTTTGTGGGGACCTGGTTCGCGCCGTGTGTGAGTCCAAAGAGACACCCTGCGATCAGGCCCGTTGCTTCACTTTCGCCTACAGAGGAGGGACGTTTTGCAGAGTCATAATAAGGTTCAAGGGTCATGTTTTCAGTTTGAAATGCTCACGCTCTCACCTCCATGAAACATGGCTCGTTTACACAGTTCTCCCCAGTCGCTCCCTGCAGCGAGCAGAGCGTCGTAGGCTATCATTGGAGCATCGTGACCCCTGCGGCCCGCCCGGCCCTCTGAGCTCCAACGCTTATATATCTAAATAGACAGAAACATTGTGCTGGCCTTGAGTTGTCATCGTGAAACTTTAAAAATGATCAGCCTCACGGGACTTACTTTGTCCGTCTCCTCAGCATCGTAGCGATCGGGGAACACAGGCTTATTTTGTCCATCGTTTATTATCTCTCGCTCTTCCAGGTAAAACTGCCACTTGGCTTCAAAGTAGAACCAGTTTTCCTGATATTCTGCATCAGATCACACAACCATACAATGAGGCTGCTTCCTTTAGATAATAAAGATTGACTGGCCAGTGTTACAGTTTTCTCTTTTTAATTTCTGCAAAAATAATGAAATAACTACGATGGCTGGGAAGCGCAAAAACACTTTTACAAATGCCACAACAAATGTACTATTTTGAGAACAAATTTACATAATTAGCTGAAAGAAATTACAAATAGCAAAACACTTTTACAAACGTTGAAACAGATTGTATTTTATATACTGCCCTTGGTGGCGTCCACCGAACGAGCAAAACATTCTTTATATCAGAAACGTGGTCAAAACTTTCCGAGTAAATAAGAAAAGCAGTGCAACTTCACAGTTTGCCATACCTACTACTGGCGTCTGGGACCCTCCCTTTTTGTATGACTTCACGCAACAAATTAACAAATGACTTTTGCAACACTTTTACAAAAGGTCAAAACAATTATGGAAAGACTTTTACACTTAACGTACGATGCGCCATTGCAAATTATCCGTTTCAATATTTGCATTGGTTTTTGTTAGCTAATTATGTCCATTTGTTTTCAGAATTTGTTGTGTTTTGCTCAAAAATGCACATTTGTTGTGGTATTTGTGGTATGAATGTGTTCTATACTTCTCAGCCACAGTAAACAACTGACACATATTAGCATTATCTCCTGATTCCGTGGCTGACCTGATAAATGGCGTATTGTCTTCCTGCAGTATTCTTCAGCTTGTGGGAGGAGTTTCATCATCTCACGGCCCCAAGTCACGATGGGCTTCCCCTGAATCGCATACGATGCGAACAACGCTGTTGTCAAGGAGCCGAGGAAGCCTGAAATGAAACAAAGTGACATCGCAAGATATTTTAAATGCCCTGTAATGTGACCTCAGGTCAGTTCGGTTAATTTTATAGATGTAGTTTAGCAAAAAACAATCGTATTTACCTGTGGGGTGGTTGTGTGTCATTCTGCCAATTTCTATGCTGACCTCAATAAGGTTCTCCAGTCTTTCTTGCTGCCAGTATCTCATACCAATACACATAGCTTTGGCAGCTGCCCCAAACCCAGAGCCTACACACAAACAAAGGTACAATGCAATGATCTACTTGCTTTAAGATGATTCACAGTAAAAATCTCTGCCAGTGCAGTAAGATATTTATACTTAGTAAAATTTCTGAAATAATAAAAAATATCTTGGCTTTAGAAAATAAAGAATTCCTTAAAACAAGTGGTGAAACACTCATTCCAAGCAATATGTTAAGAAGCAACTAAACTGAAACCTTTTTTTGGCTGAAAAACAAATATATTTAAGTAGTGTTGTTGATTGATCCTAGTCTTGACATTTTAGTCAACATATTTAAATGTGGCACATTTTGTTGTAAGACTGTATGAGTGACTGCCCTCTATGAGTTGGAACCCTTTGGTGGCTTCTACGTAACAAACCACCACTGTTGGCCCCGCCCCCTTTCATAAAATGTAGCGCCTGTCGACTCTGTGGCGAGTAAGTTGAAACAAGATTCATTATGAATAGAGAGGTATAATGAGTTTGAGTAGGTAGATAGCATAACATATATTGTTTTTGATGATTGTGATTTTATAGTATTGACTGGGAGTGGCTTAACTACTCCAGGAGCCCCGCCCATAATTAAGGCATTTCTTAATATTTCCAGCCTAGATGCATGTCAGCCAAAAACTCTGGGTTTAGTTACTTTTTAAGTAAAATAAGCTCAAAACTAGTTCATAAATGCTTGTTTGACTGTTATTTCTTAATCAGTTTGAGTGAAAAGACCTTAAAGAGAGAACCTAAGCAGCAAGATGATTATTCTTCATTCAAGACTTTTGTGACTCAAAACAAGACAAAGCATTTAGGCTACACTAAGTCTAAGCACAGGACATTAGAGTGAGACAACAAAACGATTCGCTTCCTTTAAAATTCAAAGCCCATAAACACCTTTTTCATTGAAAGGTGTGTGCCAAGCCAGCAGGTAGTTGTGAGGTTTGAGGTGAACACAGCCCTCCACAGTGGTGGGATCAGGAACTCTGCCCTGTAGGGACACCATGGAGTTTACATAAAGACGTACCATCTCCCGGTACAGGTCCTCCAGACACCAGTAATCTGCACACACACACACACACACACACACAGAGTTGTACGAAGGCATGAAACATGAGACGAGTGATGCTGCGATGGCTAAATTTAGCTGCAGTCTGCCATGCCATATAGATTAGGAGCAGAATGCCTGCTGCAGAGAGAGTGGACTCCCTTCAACACATCGAAGGGTCAACTGCTATCCATGAGTACATTGAATGCTACGTGCTTAGGTGGGATGTGTATGTCTGAAGCAGAGTCTGTGTTGACGAAGAAAAATCTCTCATATCTGCCTGAAGAGTGTCCTCCTCTAACATCATGGCTGTGATACAAAGATATCAGAGAAAAAACCTATCCACCAACAGTAACACTACTTAGAAAAATACATTAAAAATCCATATTGCATGAGTTACTAATACTCTGTTCCTTGGTTATTATCTATGTATTTCTATTTTGGTAACCTTCGTGATTCTGTGTGTTTCCAAAGGGATTAGCAGAGCTAGCCGCTAACATAACTTTCATGGTTGCACGCCACACATTGTTCTCTCATTAGTGAGTGTGCTGCTAAATAGAGCTTCCTAATCTCAAATGTTGTCATCGCCATTTTTTCTTCTTCTTGGGACTCCTGCCATTGGCTGAAATCTACATATGCACCTTCACATGATACAGACAGATTAGGGGGAGCGTGGTCTGCTATTGTTCACCCAAAGACATCTGAGGATCATCCTTTCCAAATACTCTATTTTGGGCTTTTCCATCCTCTTAAAATGCAGATTCATGACACAGGGGGTTTGATAGAGGTCAATGGTGATTTCAAGACGTCTGTATTCGGTTTACCATCACAGGTTTGAAGGAAACTCCACACTGTCAATTTGGATCACTGCATTGACTGCATAGAAGAGGATAAACTTTTCTAGTCCAGCTGAATACTCATAGAGATAAAGTCTCAGCCCTCGTTTGTTTCATCTCTACTTTAAGCATCACAAAAAAAAGTATCAAACATTTCAAAGGAATAAAATCAAGAGTAACTCAGCCTCTTTCCTTACTGTCCAGAATAACGTACCTGTGATGAGTGCTTCTGCTGTGGTCATGTGCATCAGCGCTGCATCACTCAGAGGCCAGTTATCAGGGTCCAGCTTCAAAGTGGCCAGTTCTCCCAGTGAGGCCAGCTCTTCTTGGATCTTCTTCCCAGAAACACAGCTTTCCCATCGACCTTTTCTGTATCCCAAAGCATTGCCGACACCTCCCAGAACCATACCGGCCTTAAACTTCTCCATGATGCCGAGAAGAGTTAATCCTCGGCAGAATAATGAAACCTAATCTCTGGGATTAGTATGAAACTAAACTTAAAGGACAGTTTAGGTGGATCATAAAAGACCTCGTCTACGCTTCATCATCAGCACTCAATTCTAATCAGAAAGTGCCAATGGGGGGCAGGCGTGCACATCAGCCACAGCTCCTTTGTATTGGATGGCGGTGGAGGGAAGTTCAGCTGCCATCAGGTGTCTCCTAAAAAGGCAATCCCCACGGTCCCAGCACCTAATAGATATAGTCTGGCTGGGAGCGGAGCAGTAATGAGGGGTAGACACACAAGTGGAGATGCTAATGTGCAGCTGACATCCCACTTTCCTCATGGGGTGAAGGTTCTATCATCAGATGATGAACCTCCTACTTCATGAGCGTTCCTTGGCCTGTAATAAATCCACGGCTCTAATCCTCAACTTCACCATTTAAACTTCTTTATTAATCATCTCAACTGACACTTTTTAATCATGTAAAGCCCATTGAATACCCTTATGTTTGAAATGCGCTATACAAATACATTTGCCTTGTAACGATTATCGTATCTATCTGAAAATAAAGTTCAAATCGATTTTTTTTAATCTGGGTTTTAACAAAAACATTAGTTAATTGTCCTAATATATGCATAGAACGTAAACGACCGTTCACTAGATGTCAGTGAACCACATTAGACTTTGTTAAACTACCTCACTGCTCATGGAAGTTGATTGCACTTCATATTCGTAACACATAATGGACACTTTATAGATGTACTGCATGTGGTTACTTTTACTTTTTTATTAAGAATTTAAGAACTTAAGAGAATCGGAACCTTTCAAAAAAGTTGACAGTTTGATGAAGTGATATTGGTACTTGAATTACAGTTAGTTACCATTTATTTGTTCTCGTAAGTTTAAAAAAAAATTGTATAACTTGCATTTCGTACCTTGTACTTGTAAAGGTAAACTTTGTATTTAATGAAATTTTGATATATTGTGATGTATATCGTATTGTTTGGTATCGGGATATATCGTATCGTGACAAGCAAATCTTATTGTATTGTCACATTCTTGGCAATGCCTAAAAAGTCAAAATTTTTACAATTTATTGCAAAAACTGTCAACCAACAAAATGCTACATATCCATAACATGAAAAAATTGACTCCAACGATCAAATGTTCATACAGTATACGTGTTTTTGGTATGTACTTGGGAGAACATGCAAACAGAGCTGAGAAATGGGTTTGAATGAGCATTTTAAAATGTCTTTTTAAAGAATGTTTGCCTGTATTTAATTTCTATCTTTGATTTAGTTTGAAAACTAAATAATACATCTATTTTGCGACCCGCTTGCTCCTTTTCAGGGTCGTGGGGTATTTTTTGTACATACAACACAAAAAGAAATCAACAATAATGGAAAGACATAAGTGGGAGGAGTTAGTTTGAGGATAAATCAATAATCCTCTGATTACATTTGCACTACAATTTCTCCTTGCAAAAAAATACTTGTGTTAAAAATAGTCACTTTGAATTTCTATGCCCCCTTCAATCCACGTTTATCTCCATTTCTAAACATACACCCAGCAACAGTAGACAAAGCACTGGAAGCAGAGCCAGAGATGATTCAAAAACAGTGCAGGAATGCAACCTGATAAGGGACAACTGTTACCCTGTTAAAGTAGACTCAGAAATCCTCTGCAGGACAGCTGCTTCACTGTAGCAATGCATTGTGTTCACTGGCATCTTTGATTGGACAGCCATGGTGGCAGAGTACAATAGTACAATCTATTGACTGAATTCAGTTTTATTCATTATTATTACTAGAATTATGTATATATATATATATATTTTTTTTTTTGACGTTTCTGGTTTTCAACATTGGGACGTGTGGGTTACAGTCATCAAGTTTTGGTTAAAAAAGAAAAATCACACACATGGGTTCATTGTGTTTGCTAAATCAGCATTTCTCAACCAATGGGTTTGGGTCAACTAAGACATCAGACATGTTATATATATATATATATATATATATATATATATATATATATATATGTCATATTTTTCATCACAGACATCTCCAGGCAGTTGAGCAGACGTGTGGCTGCTTTGTGCTCAGTCCTTTCAATTACTCACTATAAGCCAGGGAAGTGCTGTTAATGTTAATTAGAGGGTAAGATAATAAGGAAGGCGAGCAGTAACTTAAAAAGGTAGAACATGTTTAAGTTTCAACGTGAACCTTTTAATTTCTCCTAATTTATGAAATTGTTTCATTTTTATTACATTTCATAGGTAATTATCACCTTCCTATTTTACTAGCTGCTAACAAACAACTTTTAACGAATTGCATAACATGTAACATTTGTAAAATGTAACAATTATGTCATACTTTATGAAAATCCGCCTTGTGTTTTTAAAAATATATTTAATATAACATACCACTGACCTTACACTAAATCTGCAACACTACAAAGTTTTAGTAAAATTAAACATTTACGTAAAGATGCTGTTGATTTTAGATGGAGCTCATTGGTGACTAGAGCTCTTATTTGCATTATTTGTTTTGTGTGTTTTTGAATTTATTTTGTGTACATTTGTATATTTTTTCCCATCAAATATCATTTGGTGGTTGTTTAGTGTGATTTTGTTCATTTTTCTGTTATTTTTGTTGTCATGTTGTGTGTTTTCAGAATTCCTTTTCTTTTCTCACTTTGTAGGCCACAAAAAATTATACCGAGGGCCGTGTGTGGCCCCTGAGCCACCAGTTGCCCATACCTGCTATAAGTAATCTGAGTAAAGTACAGTATATTGCAACAATGAGCAGATTCTGATCCATCAAGCTTCACCTACCCAAACATTCCCTGTCAGAGAGAAGCTGTCCTACGAAGGTCGATAACAACACGCTGAGTTAAGCGTGTTGATTTCAGTCTAGTTAACCGGCGCCCTCTAGTGAAGGAAGTGGATATTACAGTGTCTGACCAATCACACGGATGAACTGTAGAACGTCACAAATGAAGAATAATTCTTTAAAAATATGAAGAATCAAAATACATAATTCAGAACAAAAACAACACTGTTGCTGCAGAAAAAGCAGAAAGTAATTAATGCAGGAAATGGTGTTAATATTTAAATTAGTCAGATTATAAATAGATTCTCTCTCGCTCGTCAGCGGTCATATTTTATGGACAGCTCATTTTCAAAGAGATCTGATTGGTCAGGAGGCGAGACTTAGCACTCAGTCATATCCTAGCCAGAGAAAAACCTGCTCGCGAGCAGGCTAGTCGTTCAGCATAAGTTTCCATGGTATATTTAGCGCCGTAAGACGTTAGCGAGCTTCGTAGTCCAGCACACACTGATTTAATCCTAGAAGTTTGTGCGATAAGAGGTCATCTAGATTCGTAACATACCCCCTTGAAGTCTGAGACACATCACATATGAACTTGAGTTCTCACACAGTGTAAACGACATGCTTTATTGACGTTTTTCTGAAAACAAACAGTAGGCTTTTGTGACAAAACGTTAACTTTTGACATTGTGGTTTAGTCGTAAAGGCTTTTAACATCCGGTAAAATTGACGACGGCCAAAAAAAAAAAAAAAAAAAAAGAAAAAAACAACACAATAAATACAAACAAGATGGCAGCCCACACATTACAAGACAAAATTCTTACCGACTGCATTGTAACATTAGAATACTGAAGGATTGTTTTGCTGCTCTTTGAATCATGTTGAGTTTGACATCTTACCCAGTTTCTCCACCGAAATATAGTTTTCCTCATATCTAAAACTCATACTTTACATTCATGCATCATTACGACTCTCTCTCTACATAGAGGTGATAATTTCCACTTAGTGGCCATGATTTCATATTTTCGATTCGTCTCCTTTTTATTCTTCTCCTTATTATTGAATAACTATCGGTTTATGAGTCCCACTGTAAATACGTACAAGTACTTTTTTTAAAACCCAAAAGAAAGATAAAACCGGCTTGTGGAAATTGAGAACCACACGCATACACTGATGTGCACGAGACATGGACACTGTGCAAGTACCTGAGTGCTTGGCCGTGTGGTTCAATAATAATTAAATTAAATTAAAAAAAATTAAAAAAAAACACACAAACAGCAAACATAACATTTCGCACCCTTTCTCACTAAACCTGACAAATATTTTCAAGATTTACCTCTAGATGGCAGCACAAACAGCAGCATGCTTCCATTTCTGACCTTTTCTTTTACCTCAATCGGAGCATAAAACAGTGTAAACAAACTAATTTCCAGAGTGTGATATTAGTGAATCCTACAGCTCTGTAACAGCGTACAGTGTTGCCTGATAAAATCATAAAGTGGTACAACAGGAAAAGTGTGAATCAGTGCAGTTTGCAGGGGGTGACATGATGTCATCACCTGGTTCAGAGAGGAAACAGTCAATGTCCCAGTTTGTTTGTCTTCACACACTGCAGAGTTTAAACTAAATAAAAAAGTGTTTTTTTTTTCAAGTGCTTCATCAGCTATAATAACCTGGCTGTCTGCTACCATCTTTTTTTCCCAACACTGTAAATCTGCTGGTGTTGCGTAAAAAAAAAAGTTGATGTTTGACTATTGTTCAGTTATGTTGTCACTTAAAAGACGTAACACAGAGGAGACGATGTGTCCAAGCTCCACTTCACACACACAAAAACAACAACGTTCAAACGCACAACACACACGCTCTCCCGCCTTCTGATTGTCGGAGAGCAACACATTCGCCATCTCGGTGAAAACAATGAACCACGCTCGTTTCTCGTCTGTGGCCCTGCTTCACACATGCACGTCTCAAACCTCCTCTTTATGGGCTGAAACACACGGACTTCCACTGCGCTCGGTGCGTTTGTGGCTTTGTCGACAGTTCAAAGCTTCACCCACAGCCACAGGCGATCGGAGCCACAGACTGCAGCACGTCGTCCACCTTTCTCTACAATGGAGTTTCAAAGTCAAAGGTGGACGTTTGCATCCAAAAGACTTCCTTTCTGCTCCTTTTCTAAGTTGATCCCTGTCTTGTGTTGTCTTAGGCGTTCGGCAGAACAATCTTATTGAAAAGCTGCAGACAGGCTTAGAGAGAATTCATCTCTTTTGGCTCATTTCTATCAAAACCTCATTCAAAAAACAGAAACAAAAAAACTACAAACTCTTGTCCTCTGATTGAAGTTGACAAGAACATTATGTCACGTTGCGTTTACTTCCCATCACTATTGGCCGAGCGAACTCCACAAAGTCATCTATGAGGACAGGCCACGCCCCTGGACGGAGAGAAAAGACCAAACTTATCAACATCATATTATAAAGGGTGGGCAATATGGAGAAAAAAATCATATCATGATTTTTTCTTTGTAGAATCACAATTTTTTTTCATTCAGATCATTATTTACCGATGAAACAAACCAATTCACCTACTTAAAATCATCGCCCTAAATGGAAAAAAAGGATAACAGATCATTTAATCAGGGTAATTTTCAAACATTTAAAATTTATCAAACTGGTTCCAGGTACAATTAACATCAAACAAAAAAGGCTGACATGCAAAACTTCCAAGTTCAGGTCACACACAGTCTTTTTACTTTGTTTAAATAAAGTGGTGTAGCATTAGCAACACGTGCTACATAATAAGGCAGCAGATCAGTCAAGTGATTTCCCTTAACACTCATGTTAATAAAATACTTTTTGAACACCTCATTTCCCACAGTTTGACCAATCATTTGCTTGTCTTTTGATGTTAATGTTGTTTTTTCTTTTTCCTGTATTCTGCTGTTTCAAATCTTTTGCTGTCTTGAAGTTCCTTTATTTTTTCTTTATTTATATGTTTTTTTTCTCTTTAGTTGATATTATTATGATTCTTTGTATTTTAAACTGTGCCAAATAATAATAATAATTAAAAAAAATTATAGCTGGTAAGCTGGACATTTGATAAGAAAATAGATCAATAGAACCTGTATGTTCCACATACTTATTTTATGTTTGAACTTATGTGCACCCACTGAAAACAGAAAAAGAATAAATGCAAAAATTGACCCACAAAAAATAAAATATAAATACATTAAATGTAACATTACAGCTGTGTACGCAGAATTGTTAATGTTAAAAGCTGATTAAATCCAGAAACGTACGCGCCGTTGAAAAGCTACACTTGCCAAAAAAAGCAGATTACAAAAAAATGCAAATAAGTAATAAATAAAATACTTCAGAAAAAGAAACTACACAACAAATATCAAAACCATGACAATTCCTAGAATGTAGAACCGCTGATAGAAACGTGGATCACATGCTTTTCAAAACGCTGCCTTCTTGCACTACGTGATCTGCTTCTAATACTGAAATGTTTTAGAACACGTCCAGACATCCATCCAAAAACCTTTGTGATTCTGATCCTGTGCTCACCTTCCTCGTCGTAGTTGGACATGTCGTCTGCGATCATGTTTCCAAAGTCCAGGAGGAGGTTCCACGTGTCCTTTGGGATCGAACGCTTGTGATGCTCCTGAATGCAACACGGAAACAATGAATGAGTGAAAATGACACTGGAATCAACACAGTCACTGTGTCATTTCACCTCAATAAACACTCAGAGTCTGTTTGATTAGGAGCTGCTTGATAGAACGCCATGCCTTGACCCTTTTAAAAGCAGAATTTAAATCATTCCAGCAAGTTGTCTTCTTTTTTTAAAATAATATGTTAAGGTTTACTTTATTCAGACAACTTTTTTCAGGAAATGTACTTTCACTTACACATGAAAGTGATCAGTAGATGCCTCTAAGGAAGACTGACAGTTGGCAGGTGAAACATGTCAGGAGATCAAAGTAAATGTAAAAGCAAATTTCCTGTAAAAAGTTGTCTGAATAAAGGAATTTAAAGTAACCATGGTGAACAAATGCTATATGATCCCAGACTTAGACAGACTGCCTGTCCTCGGTAAAATATGTATTATATTTAACATTAAAAAAACAACAACAAACTAACAAAAGGTCTCACTTACCACCAAGAAACGGTTCCACAAATCCAAGAACTTAAAGCGACCAGTGAGAACAAGATTCCAATAGGCCACAGCCATCTCAAGGTCTTTAAAGTAGAACATGGGTTTTTTTTTATAAGAATCAGGCTTTTTAATGATTTCAGATGTTCTTGTCTTAAGTTCTTGATGCTGTGCTTACCCAAACCTTTCTGTCCAGGATTCTTGGCAAAGTTAAAGGTAAACTGGTAAAAGTCTTTGAACTTCCCTGTGTCTTTCAGCTCCTGCTCCAGTCTGGGAAGGAGGGACTTGAGTTTTTCTGGGCTGTCACAGCTGAAATAAAACACAAAGACATTCAGAATCAGATGTGCCTCGACTTCCTGATGTGTAAGACACATCCAAGTTGAACCAAACATATAAGAAACCTAAAATATATATGAGATATCAAAATAGGAACAAAACATGGAAAAACCAAAAAAAAAAAAAAATCAACGTTCAATGCTATACAACACAAATGTAAATGTGCTTCTGTTTAAATTTTGTATTTCAAACTCTTGATGTTTTAAAGTGTTACTTTTTCCGCCTCAGTGGGTGAACATGGTGGAAGATGTTGGATCCTGTATTGAATCCTGAATTTCTGTCTGTGCTGCTGACCCGAGCTCCGCCATGCCATCCAGAAACTCCTTCCTGCTGAACTCGCACTGCGTCGCCGCTCTGAACTTCCACGCCACCACCAGTATGCTCACGCTCGTCGGGTCCAGGGTCAGGTCGTCGCAGAACTGCTGGATCCCGTCGATGCCGATCTTATTCTCATCCTGCGGATCTGCACAAACGCAGCAAAGAGAGGGAGAGAGGTAGGAAAATCACAACACACACCAGTTAGATCACAAGTGGGCTGCGGGTTTTAGGCGGGAAAACGAACAATTTCAACATTAATGTTAGGGATATCCCGATACAAGTTTTTCACCTCCAATACGATACCGATATTGGCCGATACCGATATTGATCCGATACAATATCAGCACAAATCATACATACTTTTATTACTTATTTTGTAATGTGGAATGTTAGAAAATGATGCTTGATCAAGTGATGTTACTCAAACAGAGAACAACAGTCAGCAACAGTAAGTATGACAAAAACTGACCCATTTATTATTAACCAATTGGTTACATAAATGTTAACCTTCACCATAATATCTACACTATTCTACAATTTAATAATATATATCGGAGATTTTAAATGCAGTCTGATAAAATCCGATATTCGTTATCTGGCTGATATCGGACCGATATCAATATCGGATCAGGACACCCCTACACAGGTTTGCACTTCCAGTTATAAATTAGAGAAAGTATGGAAGGCATCAACAATATCTAAGCAATAAGTGACAGATACTTAAATGTTCTTTGATTTATTTATTTTTTTAACAATTTTTATTCAATTTGCTAAGATTTTTTGCAATAATTTGAAAAACTTTTGGGAAAAAGTTTATTCAACAACAATTTGAACTGAATTGTTGGGTAATTTACACAATAATTCATGATTAATTTTCATTTTCTCAAGCAGGCCGAATCGGATACTCTGAAGGGCCGGATTTGGCCCCCGGGCCTTGAGTTTGACAAAAAAAATCACCTAAAAACCTACTTGTTTCAGAAAGCGTTTTAGTCCAACCTGACCTAGCCTTGTGTTTTGTTAGACTTTATATTATTTACTTGATTACATGCTTATCTATTCTACGACTGTGAAGCACTTTGACTATTGTCTGTGAGAAGCACTATACAAATAAATGTTACTTACTTACTATATGTGAGCTAAACTGATCTGACGTGTCCCGTTTAATCACCTTTATATCTGTTGTATAGCTGCTCCAGCTTCTTGCGGTCCACTGAGTTTTTCATGGATTCTTTGTAATAAAGATCCGGGTTCTGGAAGTAGTTGTCTGTGGCGACTTCTAGTTTCCAGTCATTCTGCGTCAGGCAGTACACGGCTGTTCTCTCCCCAGCTTGTGTAAAGGACATGAACTGCCGCACCTTGTCCCTCTGGGAAGACTTTAGCTTGTGCTGTGAAAGAATGGCACATGACGCACAGGTGAACGCAGGCTTCCTAAAACTAAAAGCATCATCCATAGAGTGCTGAGATTATTGTGGTCAACAAGAGGCCTTTAAACCACAGCTGGATTGGAAAGTGTCAAACTTGACTTTGAATTTTTTTTTTTTTTTTATAAATGAGTGAATGCGATGGTGTTTGAAGCCTGTACCTGTTACTGTGAAGTGGTTTCACACTCGCTTGGATACTGTAATTTAAGGTAAAATTTGGGAATATTCAAAAAATTGAAACTTAACTAGAAATGGTGAGTAATTGTAAATAACTATCATATCAAATGTAAATGTTAGCATCATTCTATCCGTACGCAGCGCCCCTATTTGGCCAGTTTAGGTCACGTGACTAAAACTAAACCTTACTCTAAACCTAACCCTAATTTTTTTTGCGATATTGGGTTATAATCTAACCCCAAACCTAACCCGCTACATACTTATGTAACTGTACCAATAGCACCGGGGGTTGTCCGTACGGCAACCGCACAAATAGAAATTTTCAATTGTTAAAGTTGGACACTTTTCAGAGGATTTAACACATTGTCTAAAATATCAGCATCACTTATTTACATGAATGTGAATTTATTTGAGGAAATGCTTCAAGAAAGCCTCATCGAGAATTTAAACCAGCTTCTTGTGCATTTAACCATAAGCTTAACTTGAGTAGCCGGAAGCATTTATACCCACTGAAAGAAAACAAGAAGCACTTTTATTTTGTGATAAAAGCTTTAAAGGGCATTAATGACATTAGTTCGGCTGATAATTGGGGCTAATTCAGGTCATCACCAATTAATGGACATGGGCCAATAGCCCAGCCCATTAATCTGTTGGTCTAATATGTAACACTGATGTATGAACTTTTTTGCTGCATGGAGATTCTGTGTTTAAGTGCTGTGCTTTCTGCATTATAACCTGACAAGTATAATAATTACTAAATTACAACACTGGAAGAAGTACAATAGTTAATTGTTTACAGTTACATTTTGCCTTTTATTTATTTATTTATCCACATATTCCATTTTTATATATATATATATTTCTTTATTTCAATGTACTCCATAAATAGTTTGTAGTACATTAAATATTTTCTTATTTATGAGGGGCTTTACAGTTGACAGCATCTATTAACAACCAATCCGAGCTTTAACACAGTCAACAACAGTTTGTGTGTTTTATTTGCGTTTGTTCTTATTTTGTAGCAATGTGTGTTGTATTTGTAATTTTGTCTTTCTTGAATCATATTTTACATATTATAAGAATGTGTTTTCAAGTACAGTATTTATCCTATGTACATCAATGCTATCATTTCATATATTGGCCGATATATTGGCTATCGACCAATACATTGGATATCAGTTTTGTTTTGTTTATTTTTTTAATCCCAATATCTGTATCAGCCAAAAACATCCAATAATGGTCTGGCTTAGGACTGGGCAATTTATCATGATTCAAGATATGTTTTCTATTTTGGCAGTATAGAAAATGACAATATCGCCTAGATCGAGATATATGTATATATACAATCACAGTACATATCACATCATACGAGTATTTCAAATTATTCAGAGTACAGTCAAACAGTATCCTTTAAAATGTTTCGGAGATATATATATATATATATATATATTATAGCTTATTTTTTTTAATTAAAATACTCATTTTAGGAGTTACTGCTTTCACTACTTCTTAGAACAGAATGAAAAACACAGTTAGATGGATTTCTGAATGCGTTCTAACCCAGACCTTCCCCTAAACAAGCCACACTACAGACATCACTCACATGTACTGCCCTTTACAGGAGAAAAACACAAAAAGTGGAACATATTGTGCAGCTGTTTGTTAAGAAATGTGCCTGTGTCAGCAAATTTAACCCAGAATTGTCTTTCTGGTCAGACTTTATTGAGATGAAAATACAGATTTATATTGTATATCGCCATTTTGAGAAAATATATCGATATGGTCCACATCGCCCAGCTCTAGTCTGGTTGTATTTGAGATACTGTCCTTGGACACATTTATATGGGAGTTACACATGAGGTGGAGAGCTGAGTCCTCAACCAAAGCACCAACTGTTGTTCATGCACCAACTTAGAATTGCATGCATCCAAAAGATAATAATAAAAAATAATAGAAGAAAAAAACCCAATAATAATAATAAATCACCTCAAAGAGAGATAACTAAACTGTACTGTTGGGGTGTGAGGTATGTTAATGAGAATAATTTGATTTTACAATAAATTAAATGTTTAATAGTTTCATATCAAAGATGCATTTGGTTGACTTGATGATGAAATGAAGCATGATGCATAGATAACACTGTCCCTTTCAGGTGCACGCGGCTCCCGTAGTTTACAAACTAGCCCGTCTCTCTTCTAGTGGTTTTCACGACACTGCATCTAAATTGTTGCATGTCTGTGCAGGGGTTGGCAGACCGTGACCCACCCGACCACCACATAACAAACACACCACGACAGGCCAAGTGCAGGGCGACCCACTTTTTAACTGCAGGGGGGCAAAAAGGGCGGCGTTTGATCCGCACTAGGCTCTCCTCCTGAGCCGGACTATCCGCAGCAACAGCTCCCAAAAAGGGAAAGGTACGAGGTGCGTGAGCGGCAGTGATATCTGAAAATACCAAACATCTTGACCTTCTATTTCCCCTCATTACTCCGACACACATACACCTGACAATGCGACACTTGGACGAGGACAGCACGGAGTCCACACTGCACGTCAAAGACAACCTCAAGGGCCATTAAACGAGCACCGATACACTGTCCCCAGTCCACATCTTTCAGTCTTACCTACCATTTTTTCACCCGCTGTTTCAGGGAACTTGATATCCAAATTTCTCTTGTACGCATGCGCAGAGAAGAACTGCGCTACTGTTGTGGCCAAGAGGCTCATGGGATATGAAGTTTCGTAGCACTCGGCCAGAAATTGTGTTTTTCTTTTTAGTTTTGTTCCCCTCGATTACATTTTTGACAAAATACCACCCTTCGTAAATGTTTCCATAGCATTTCTGGAGAAAATATTTAAGTCTAGAGTGTTGTGAAGTTTAGCGCTGAAAACTTGATTACATCTACTTGAACAAGGTGGGTAAACCTAAAACTCAGGGTCAACAACATGTTTGGTCTGTGGTTAGTTAAAAAATACACTACACAACGGTAATCGCGATTATTCTGTGTCAAATCTAGTTGTACACACAAGTATTGTCAACGTTAAAGAACATAAGCTCCGAAAACTACAAATCCCAAACTCTGATCAGAGTTAATCTGAAGTTGTATAATTATCTTCTAGCAACAATAGACGGACACACTGTTATTTAGAATATATGCAAAATATCCGTAAAATCAAAGCGTTGTCTCTGAGCGCTAGTCTTACCAGAGTTACTGGCTGTTAACTTGTGTTTGTGTTCAGCTGGTCGGAACCACAGACTGTAAAAAGAACTGGTGTAACGTTTCAACTGGTGGCCATCTTGACTGATGACCTCCTGCGCTTGAGATTGCAGGTAGTAACATAAGAAGTTTATACAGGAAAGATAGGCATAGGCTTTCTTTGCTAAAAAATAAATAAATAAAATAAAAGTTTTATAATAGTTTAGCCATGTATTGCTGTCTGACAAACACCTTAAACTATTATTTTGGACAATCAACAGAATTATTACATTTAATCTGAAATAAAGACCCACCACTAATTTATGCATAAAATAAAAATATAAATAAATAATAATTTGCAGAATCTATACAATGTTAAAATATGAGTCAAATCCAGAACAGGATAGTCGCTTTTTACAATCCACTAAACGTGCTTTGAAAACACGTTTTATTACACACACACATATATACTGTATATATATAAAATTGGATATCTATGGTGTAATTCTACGTATGTGCACTGAAGCGAGGACATTTATTTTCGTTGTAAATGTTTTACAATGACACACGTATATTCTATATCTTTCATGACCAATGTGATCAAATCCATTTTAAATATTATTAGTTTTATGTGTGGGAAAAGTCGAGCTGGACTTCTGAAAAGTCTATAAATAACAGTAGATTTTCGATTTTTCAACAGCTGTCGTTACTACTGGTAACCTGTGACGCAGCCGGAAGTCGATCACCTGTAAGAATGGTCACCAGTTCTTGCATTACACTGTTCCGATAACTTAAGTAGCTTCTCGTTCAACATCGAGAATAGCGGAATACTTAACTTTAAAACTAGTTTTAAACAGCACAAAGTCAGTCGTCGGCTGCTTTTACACCGACCTACCTGCTCTAAATGTGGACTCCCGTCCCGCTGCTGTCACCACCAGGGCTTCAGAATGGAGTAAACATGAAGTAAATCGGTGAACGCATGCCGCACCGAGACTGGCTGCTCCGGCTATGTGGCAGAGGGAGAGGAGGGGTGGCGTGCGTGTGTTGGACAACAGCGTGATTGTTCCTTTGCTGTCCTTCCACTCATTACAGCTGAAAGCCAACGACGGAGCACATACTTCTCAGGTAATCTGGACATTTTTTTTTAATCTCTTCCTATTCATTTCTAAATCATTGTGGTATATTCAGATCGCTCTATTTCCTTGTGTGTGTGTGTGTGTCACATCATGGATGGATGACAGCGCTGTGTTTATACTTCTTTCTTTTAGACACACTTTTGGTGATGCCACCACATGTATCTATCTAGCTGTAGGATTACAACAAGCTTTAATCCAAGTTGAGTTTTATACGTCTCAATGTGCTTTTGCTGCTAAACAGTCAATACTAAACTGAGGGTAGCCAGTTGCCCAATACTTTGCTATGATTTCTACTACATCACTGAAGTCACATATTATATGTTGTAGAACTTGTTATGCACCATATTACTTAATTATCTATTAGAGTGTTAAAGCAGTTTAACTTCCATTCATTTGTTGCTCAATAGCAGGATGTATTGTCTCCTAAAACAGGCCACTCCTGGCCTGAAGTGTTATTTACATACTTCTGTGTGCGTATGTCTTGAACAATATTAAGGTAGATGACCTGAGGTTTCCTAGCTGAGGCTAAGTAACAAACTGCCTCTGCAGCCTCCTACATCCAAAAGTCATTTTGGTTCAATTTCTTCCAAATGTAAGCAATGCATGCAGAGTAGACCCACAAAAAGCAGCTTCTTCATTCAAGTTACTTCTGGGGTTCAGATCTGATCAACACGTGTCAACATTTTGATGACTATATGAGTAGGTCAGAGCATCTACAAAACTGCCGTTTTCATGAGGTCTGCTTGGCTCTGCAGTGGTGACCATCTATCACATGATGTGGCCCCAAAACAACCCAGTGCAGTTCATGACAATAACGATAAATGAGCTTCTGCAGCGTGAACTGACAAAAAAATTGCTGCTGATTCTGATAGAACGGTTGTTCTATACCCATGTATACCCATCTGCTGCGTTTTGGTGTTGAACACCATTTGACCATCATGCTGATTGATACCCACTTTCAAAACCTGGGCGGTGCACATGGCAATCAGAACTCCATCACTCAGCCTTCCTGTATATAATTCAAGTAAATGTTTAAAGAAAAAAATAGTTGCACAATGTGAACTTGACAGATGGGTATCTGTGTTGTGTACAGTGGGGAAAAAAACTATTTAGTCAGCCACCAATTGTGCAAGTATTCCCACTTAAAAAGATGAGGCCTGTAATTTTTTATCATAGGTATACCTCAACTATGAGAGACAAAATGAGAAAAAAAAATCCAGAAAATCACATTGTAGGATTTTTAATGAATTAATTGGTAAGTCCCTCGGTAAAATAACTATTTGGTCACCTACAAACAAGCAAGATTTCTGGCTCTCAGCAAGATCTCTCCCCGTGGGGTCAAAATGATCACAAGAACGGTGAGCAAAAATCCCAGAATCACAAAGGGGGACATAGTGAATGACCTTCAGAGAGCTAAGACCAAAGTAACAAAGGCTACCATCAGTAACACACTACACCGCCAGGGACTCAAATCCTGCAGTGCCAGACGTGTCCCCCTGCTTAAGCCAGTACATGTTCGGGCACATCTGAAGTTTTCTAGAGAGTATTTGGATGATCCAGAAGAGGATTGGGCAAATGTCATATGGTCAGATGAAACCAAAACAGAACTTTTTGATGAAAACTCAACTCGTCAAGTTGAGTTTTTACCAAAAAGTTCTGTCTTGTGTTTGGAGGAGAAAGAATGCTGAGTTGCATCCAAAGAACACCATACCTACTGTAAAGCATGGGGGTGGTAACATCACGCTTTGGGGCTGTGTCTCTGCAAAGGGACCAGAACGACTGATCCGTGTAAAGGAAAGAATGAATGGGGCCATGTATTGTGACATTTTGAGTGAAAACCTCCTTCCATCAACAAGGGCATTGAAGATGAAATGTGGCGGGGTCTTTCTGCACGACAATGATCCCAAACACACCGCCCGGGCAACAAAGGAGTGGCTTTGTAAGAAGCATTTCAAGATCCTGGAGTGGCCTAGCCAGTCTCCAGATCTCAAACCCACAGAAAATCTTTGGAGGGAGTTGAAAGTTTGTGTTGCCCAACGACAGCCCCAAAACATCACTGCTCTAGAGGAGATCTACATGGAGGAATGGGCCAAAATACCAGCAACAGTGTGTGAAAACCTTGTGAGGACTTACAGAAAATGTTTGACCTTACAAAGTATTGAGATTAACTTTTGTTATTGACCAAATACTTATTTTATGCCATAATTTGCAAATACATTCATGAAAAATCTTACAATGTGATTTTCTGGATTTTTTTTCTTCTCATTTTGTCTCTTGAGGTATACCTATAATGAAAATTACAGGCCTCATCTTTTTAAGTGGGAGAACTTGCACAACTGGTGGCTGAATAAATACTTTCTTGCCCCACTGTATAGGTATTGAGCCCTATGAGGAATTAACTTCTTAGATGTTTGCAGTTTTCTGGATCAGTAATCCTGATCATGGTACCATGACATTCACTCAGAAAGAAAATGACTCGGAAGAAATTTCTATCCATATTAATAATGATACAGCAGGCCCAAATGTATGGGCACCCCTATTTTATAAAAGAAATGCAATCAAATGCACAATCCGGTGGACTAATTGAGGAACCAACCAGGCATAACTTAGTCAAACCTCAAAGTTTGGTCAGTTACAAAGCCTGGTACATTTTTTGGGAATTTCGCTAATAATGAGAGATGGGGATTTTTCAATTTTTGAACCTGTTCCACAATTAGTATATTGATTTGGATCACCTCCAACATTTATTGAATCTTCCATTGCGTAAGATCTAACTTTGGTTAAACTTTTATTAAAATCTGTTAATTGCTTTTGACGCAATCCTGTTAAAAAATATACATAATGGTCGCCGGGGGCCCTTAGGCTGCCTGCTCTTGCTGCTGGCCTGACTGCTTCTTCGGGCCCGGGGGCGGCTCTTGGGTTTTGCAGTGGCGGTTCTTGGAAATACATTTGTCATGGATGCACTGGCCTTGGGCTGTGGGATAACACTCATACTGGGCTCAACCTTAGACACGTTGTTCCCAAATACCTGTTTTATGGAATTTCCACTCACCTCTTCCTCTGTTCACAGCCACCACCATTATTCCTAAACTGCACACTGGTCACCAAACTGGCTTGACAACACAACAATAAGCACAATATACACAACCACAATTTCACATCGCATCACTTAAAACCTAACAACTATTCCCCACCCATTCTATATCCTATCTTGTATCCCTCTTCCCTGTTAACTTCCCCACCCCCCTCCAACCCCTCACCTTGGTGTAACACTGCCCTCTCTCTTTTACATCCTCCCTTTAATAAAGTATTTCTTACCCTTCCCTAGGGAGGGCTGGTGACGGTCACAATTATGCAATGAAATAAATAAATTTATTTAATTGCAATAATAAAATATGCATTGCTGTTAAAAGATTGCACTTCTTGTAGTGTTAACCTTCGACAGCATGTGCAGACAAGGTAAAAAAAAAAAATAAAAAAAAATATATACATAATTACATTGTCAGAAATTACAACCAGTTTTTGAGCATATCTTTTTGTTCTTCAGTTAAACCGCAAAATATTTTCTACATTATGCAAAGTGCATGTTAAAGCACTGTACAGTCAATTACAAAATAAGTTTTCACAATAATAATAAGGATTCGTCTTTAAGGCATGCAAAGCCTTTTACTAGGGCTTTGTTGTACGGCAGTAAATTCAGATGCTACAGTTTGATTGTGCAGCTTTGTTTGATTGAATTAAGAACATAATTCAGCTCTCTATCATAAATCAAAGGTGAAAAAATAAGAGAATGTCTGGACATTTGCTGAAATTGTGCATAACATTTTTTGCACTTTGGAGTTCATTAACTTCTTGTGTTTTGTTGTAGCGCAGCAGCTGCTGTAATACAGGCAAAGGAAGAAGGACCAGGGAGGAGTTTGGAAAGGAAACATCACAGAGGCTGACTAATGTTCATAAAGGTGTGGACCTGCTTTTCTCACAGTACAGTAACATATTTAATTGAAAATATGCAATATGAATTGGATGTTAAAACCATGTGGAATTGTTTGTTGACATTTGTTTTACAATTGTCAATATGAAGGTAGCGTCGCATTAGGAGAGGAATGAAGTCTGAACAGCGTTGGTATTTAAACATTGAAAAAACCCTGTCAAGTGAAGATGTCATAATCATCGCCCTGTGCAACCTGTATGATGAGCCAGGGGCAAACCAAATGTTACAAGTAACCACACCCTGCTTGAAGCTCAAAGTACAATGATAGAAGTCTTGAGCAGATTCCAAGAGTAGTCATACTGTAAATCTAGTTTGTGGGTGAGACGATAAAAAAGTAATTTTGACTCACCCAGAATTATTTCAGTTTAAAATCACAGTTAGATGTTAAAATCAAAATTATGAAATGAATGGAGCATAGGGCAGGATCAAGAAATAAGACTCCATAGTGACATGACGGCCGTTGGTGTAAATGCAGTAATCAACCAAGCCGGCGGGGGGGGGGGGGCGCATGTGAATTTTAATGGCAGCCCAACTGGTGCCAGCCTTCATCTCTGTTTTTCCAGTCAGCTTTCAGTATTTTTCTTTAAGTTTAGATGTCTGTGTGACAGGCGATCTGGTGTGGATGCCTGATCACTGTGGTGTATGTGGATCCTGGTCTTTGTTTGTGTGTGTGTTTCCTTATCTGCCAACACTGCTGTCTGTGCACGTCTCCCTGTTGGTTTATGTCGCCCAGTCCGTTTATGGTCTGTGTGCCGCGCGTCTTTCTTTCCATCTCCATATGCGCAGTCCTGTCTCTTGTCTGTTCCCTGCATGTGTGGCTCTAGTGTGCGTGTATGTGTGCACCGGTGGCAGATCAGTGATTAGCCTTTATCTGTTCGCGACTGACCGGTGGAGGTGTTGATTAGTTTTCAGTGTTGCAGCCAGTTCATGGTCGGAAGTCAGTAGTCAGTTAGTCAGCTTTTTGGTTTAACCTGTTGTGTGTGTGGAGGAGTGCATACTTGCATCCACGATTTGATAAAGTCACAGGAGTAACGTCAGACAGACTGCTGCCGGCTTCCAAGCCTGTACGGGGCGATGCCCCCACGTCAGTGCATCGGGACCCTCAGCAGAAAGTCCTCTGCAGTACCATCCCTGCTTCATTTTTGTTATTAAACACTGCTCAATCTGAAAACTTTGTCTGCCTGAGTCCCTGCATCTGGGTCCAACTGCCTGTCTCTGCCTGGTCATGACACTGATACTGTGACATGAGTGTGGTTTTGACTTGTTGGCAGCAGATGCTAATTTATGTACATAAAGGTGAGTCTGTGTTTTCCAATTCAACTGAAGCTTATCTGAAGCTTAAATTGCTGTTGAAGTTAATGCTGCCCGATTGATTGTGGTTTGCTTAACATCAGGCTTCTCCTGTGGCGTAAAAATGTTTGCTTGCCTATTATGTTTGCTTTAATACTATAGCAAAGAGCATTATAATCACAACCATGATACTTAATACGTAAATATCTTAAACCGCATTTCCTGTCTTCATCCACCCACAGGCTTCATCAAACCCTGGACCCTGGTGAGGACACACCCTGTGGTTTGGATGCAGGTTGTGTGTCTGCTGTTGTGCCTCAGCCTGGCAGCAGCACTTCCTGTGCTGCAGAAGCAACCGGTGCCTCAACATGCCAACAAGCAGTTAAAGCACAATTTGCCCGCACAGGCAAACACATGGGGTGCCAACAACTGCAAACGGGTAATGCGTCTCCTGAATCACAAGAAGGTCATCGTCAAGAAACTGTCTGCTGCTGCTGTAGCTGTGATAAAAAACAAGAATCTGTCCGAGGACGAGAAACTTTTCCAGGTATCAGACCACGAAACAACTGCTGACTATGCAGCAGATGAGGATAGCTGTAAAATTTTTTGTAATAAAAACCATTAATTCTAGGCTAATATGAAGAAGATGTAATGACTGATCTTTGTCTCTGTGTCTGCTCTCAGGTTCACACTCTGGAGGTATTCCAGAAAGAGCTGAATGAGAGCGAAAGCCTGGTGTTCCAGGCGGTGCTCAGCCTGCAGAGGGCGCTGCAGGGAGACTACAAAGATGTGGTGAACATGAAGGAGAGCAGCAGGCAGAGGCTGGAATCACTCAGGGAAGCAGCCATAAAGGTGGGGTCACTGATGATGAGAACACAGCAGATGGTAATTGTTGGACAAATCTTTGCAGGACATCACTCGCCCAAAAGGGACAAAATCTGGAACCTTTGGCTGGGCAGCTGTAAACTCTTAGTTCAAATTGGAGTTTTTCATGCAAAGATAATATGACAGGGAATCTTTTTTAATAGTATGTTGAGGTTTCATTTATTCAGACAGCTGTTACTTAGGAAATCCACTTTGATCTCCTGACATTTTTCGAATGTCAACTGCCAGTCTTATGTCAGAGGCGTCTGCTGATTGCTTTGATGTTTCCTTTGAAGTTTCCTTGACTTCCGCATAGTCATTCCAGCAAGATTCGTCATCTTTTTGAATAGTATGTTAAGGTTTCATTTTTTCAGACAACACTTACTTAGAAAACTTCATGTTATTTAGCCAATGGATCCTGACCTTGAGTGTTTGTCTTGTGGACTCTGGTGACCCTTCAGGAAGAGCAGGAGTATCAGGAGCTGGTGGCTGCAGAGAAGCATCAGCAGGAGGCAGCTAAAAATGCTCTAGCCCAGAATAAAACCCTCTCTGTGCTGGATGAGATCTTAGAAGACATTAGGAAGGCGGCAGACCGACTTGAAGAGGAGATTGAGGATCATGCCTTTGACAACAACAAGGAGGTCAGCAAATACGTATATCTGTCACAGACTTTGTTTAGCTCTCTGGACACTGTTAGCAATGTAAGAACTGCTGTTTGACATTTTCTTCCCTTCCAGATGAATGGAGTAAATGTAGAGGCGGTACTGAGAGTGGATGAGGATGAGGAGAGTGGAGGGAAGAGGAAGAACAAGTCCAAACAGAAAGATGTAGAGGATGGCCTTGGACTCAGTCTGCTCATAGACTCACAGAACAATCAGTACGTTCTGACCAAACCCAGAGACTCAACAATGTCCAGAGCTGACCATCACTTCATCAAGGTCAGACATTCCTCTGTGTTTAATCATGCTTTCGCCCACTTGAACAAATCCTGATTCCTGTCTGGACTTGATTATAAACGCTAACTATGCTTTCCACGTTTGTGCAGGACTTGGTGTTTTTGGTGATGTTTTCTCTGCCCTGCGGTTGGGTCTGCACACTCATTGGCCTTCCTCCCATGTTTGGATACGTCATCTGTGGGGTCCTACTGGGGCCATCCGGCATCAACAGCATCAAGGTGTGTGTGACTGTGCATGTGAGAGGAAGAGTGCCAGCTTCTCATCCTCCATTTATGCCTTGCAGTCAATAGTTCAGGTGGAGACTCTGGGGGAGTTTGGTGTGTTCTTCACTCTCTTCATGGTTGGACTGGAATTCTCACCCGAACGCATTCAGAAGGTAAATTACATAAATTCTTTAACGCTATCTTCATAGCACTCAGCAGAAGCCACTTTTACAGTAAATGCAGGATTGTGCACACACTGATGTCCTGAGGCTAGATCAGGGGGTGACAAAGTAGGGCTTACACAGGCACGTGTTAAATTTAAACAAGGTGTTCCAACATACACTCACACAGTGGCTCTGTTAACTTCCATCAAAGTATAGATAGCACAATGAAAGTTAGACTTTACTGTATACCAGTAAAAGGTGATTTAGTTGCAACAACATCAATAATTTAAGCTACACTTACAGTGTCATCCGAATTTTTTTTCAAGAAATGATATACTTTCACATACTGTACATACACGACTCTTTTTTCTATTAATGATCTACAGATACTATAGCATATCCAGATTACATATACCATATTGTGATCATTTTATTGGAGTTAATTATTGGCTTCTCTTGTTCTAATTGCTGTTTCTTTTATTGTTTTATTTCAAGCTTGGTTTTTTCTAATCCTGAACATTTTATCACCGATAAGTGCATTTTATTTTATGTACAGCACAATGTGTTTTTGTTACAAAAGTGCTCTATAAGTAAATATTATAATTATTATTTTTACTGATGATCAGGCTGATTGGTCAGTTCAAAACCATGTCCCTCAAGCTAATAAATAAGTTTTTAGCTTTTTTAGCTTATGTTCAAACACTTCAAACAGTGATTTTGTCTAAAACCTTGTGTTGGTCTAGAAACAACATTTGTAAGCCTGGGGGTTTGTGATATTTGAAGAGGTTTGTTATAAATGTAACACACCTGTATTAATGCAAACAGGTTTTGTCAGAAGCAAAAGATATTTAGTCAAATATACATGGCATTTTTTTTTTTTTGTTAAACTCAAAATTGTAAAATGTGCAAAAACTTTGATTTGACTAATGTTGTTTTCCTAGATACAAAAAACAATCATTACTCAAAGACTTTTTCAAAAGAGTGTATGAGAGAAACCTGTCCTATCTGTAGGTGTGGAAGATGTCAGTGCAGAGCTCGTGCTACCTGAGCCTGCTGATGGTGGCAGCCGGTTTGTTGTGGGGACAAGTGCTAAAGATTCCACCGACCCAGACTGTCTTTGTTTCCACTTGTCTCTCACTGTCCAGCACTCCACTCGTGTCTCGCTTCCTGGCAGGGGTAAGCAGATCGGATAAAGAAGGTGTGTTGGTTTTTCTCCTGTTACATTTATGGAGTCTCAAAGCAATGCTATCGCTAAGTGTGTTTGTGTCTCTGGCTGTGTTCGAAATTGCATAATAACGTACTACTCATATTATGTCTGATGTTAAAATTAGTATGTAGTGCGTTCACGTTGGAGGTATGAAAATATTTTTTTAAGTGTGCACTGTGGGCACACTAGTCATATTCAACCGTCCCATGATGCATTGTAAGAGGAACATAAAATTGTCCTAAGAGCGGTGTCATGTACTGAGAGCGCATCGTACTGAGATTGTATATGCGCATATATGCGCACTGCCGGAAAATGAATTTTTGCTCAAAAATAATAATTCATTTGTTTATTTTTGTTTTCAAAGTGAATGGACACATTTTATTTGTTTATTGGATTATGTTAATGTTAGGTTATAATCTCAGTACGGAGGTAAACTCAAACTGAATCTTGGGAAACTGGAAGTATACTTAAGTGGGAACGGTCATCATCCTAATAATATATAGTTGACAGTTTATACTTGTGTAGTTTGTAGTACGTTAGTATGTGATTTTGAAAACTGTGTGTGTGTGTGTGTGTGTGTGTGTGTGTGTGTGTGTGTGTGTAGCAGGTGACCTGGACTATAGCAGTGTCCTCCTGGGAATGTTGGTCATGCAGGATGTGCAGCTTGGACTCTTCATCGCCATCATGCCAACTCTTATCCAGGCTCAAAGCGGAGAACTGGACAGGTCGGCCAGTGTCTGTGAATCACACACACAGACAGACACACACACGGCTATAGCGTTGTTTGGTCGTCGTATTTTTCAGCTTTTTATCCAACAGCCTCCATGTGATAAACCTCCTGAGCCAGGTGGTGGCGTCTCTGGCTGCGGTGTTGATGCTGTGTTTCGCCATACGCACGTTTCTAATTGGTCCTTTTTACAAGAAGCTTCACACAGAGAGCAAAGGCAAAAAAGAAATCCTGGTGCTCGGAGTGACAGCGTTTGCCTTCTTCATGCTAACGGTGAGCTCTTTGATGCCATGTTTTTCTTTCACTTTAACATGCGTTGTTGTCTCTCTGTGCTGATATGTTTTTGACCTGCTGCTGATGCAGGTCACTGACTTCCTGGATGTTTCCATGGAGCTCGGCTGCTTCATGGCTGGAGCTTTACTGTCCTCGCTGGGTCCGATGTGCACAGTGGAGGTCATGGGATGCATTGAGCCAATCAGAGACTTCCTCGCCATCATCTTCTTTGCATCCATTGGTCGGACACATTTTTGGCACTTAATTCCTTAAAGTCTGATTCGCAGTATAATGTTTTCTTTGTGTGGCTGCAGGCTTCCACGTGTTCCCAACATTTGTGCTTTACAAACTCACCATTCTGATGGTTCTCACGCTTACTCTCGTCATTATGAAGGTAAACGTGTGTTTTCTCAGGCTTGTTTTTATTTGGTCTTCCTCAGCTCTAAAGTAACCTGTCACTCCTGTGCTTTCTCCCAGTTTGTGCTGGCCGCCCTGGTGCTGAAAGCACTCCTTCCTCCGTGCTCTCAGGAAATGCGATGGATTATCTCAGCTGGTCTCGCCCAAGTCAGCGAGTTCTCCTTTGTGTTGGGCAGCCGTGCACGGCGAGCTGGCATCATCTCCAGAGAGGTCAGTGATGAGACAACAGAAGGTTGTTTTTATTACTTAAAAAAACAGGGATAAGGCTTTTAAGCTGAGCTGTTTATCATTCACAAATCTTTGTATAATCTCACAAGTTTAAGCATCAACAGTCATCAATTCTCTGCCAGTTTTCTTTTCTTCCTGATTTTGCTGCAGCAAAAGAGTTGTTTTTAGTCTGAATTATGGATTTTAATTCTTCATATTTTAAAAATATTATTCCTCAGTTGTGACGTAAGATGCTTTGCACATTTTCTGTGTTTGTGATTGGTCTGATGCTGCAATCTCCACCCCTTTCATGGGAGTGTGCACGTAGCCAGTAGGGCTGGGACAATACCTTTTTTTCCCGATTTTAATCCAGATTCTTGGGTACCGTTTCGATTTAAATTGTAATTCTGATTTTACAAGTATTGCGATTCTACAGTGAGGTTTATCACAATTTTTTACATATCCAAACACATAAGTTGAATCCTAAACTTCTAGAAATATGTCACAGTTCCAAAAAACAATGCATGTCACATCATATTCAGTCATTCACTGATTTATCATTATTTATTCAGTGATTTATTATTTAATCTAAAATAAATAAAATAAAACCTCCATCAGAAAGGAGGTAAACATGTACAAAAAACAAATTTGTACATAACTTTTTGAAGTTAGTCAACTGAAACTTTTAATGTTCATCAAGCTAGTGGTTGGGAGTGTCTAGGTTTTTGTGTAGTAACAGGAGCTGGTCAATATGCTGGTAGTTAGGCTTCTCCAAAAGAGAAGTCACAGGGCCTCATTTTTCTGTCCGAGCCACAGTTAAAATATCTCTTTTTCCCCACATAATAACAACAGAATAATGTTTGTGTGGAAAGCCTGATTTTATTAACTTCTTACATTCAAAAATGATCAGCACACATTAGTCATCATCATTATCATCATCATCATCTGTCATCAATGTTACACTTGTTATTTACTCTGTAGTGTGATCAAACTGTGACTCTATGTTGGACACGGTGTTAAAATAATTGACCAGCGTGGACATCATTCTGACATCTGTCAGTTTCATTTCACAAGCTGCAGCTGACGTGCGCTCCGTGACGCAGCAGCCACCATCCTTCCAAGAAAAGGAGTGGACAACAAGGATACAATATAATTAAATGTAACACATTTTGTCCCGTCTAAAACTGGTAAATTTGAACTTATTAAAAATGCTGATGGTCAATCTTTTGTGTAGCTTGGAGGAGCTATGCGTGTAGCGGAGCTATGATGGACAGGGTTGGATCTGCCTCATCTGACATAATGCACCTTGTCTGGCTTCATTACCTGGATAAGTTTATTCAATATCCCATTCAGAGTCTGTTGGTCTGCTGCCGGGTGTCTTATCTTGCTTTCTCTAGCTTTATGTTCGGATGGGCAGTAATGTTCGTTGTTACACAATGCGCTACTTGTCCGGAGCAGAGTTTAATACAGCTTTGGTCTAAATACGTTCGCCATTGAATCAAAAATCAATCAAAAGTATGTCCATACTTTTGATTTCAATCATATAGGTTTAATCACGGTTGTTGGTTTGTTTGCAAAAGGGAAATCCCACACTGCTGCGACTCTTCTTCGTGCTGCAAGTCTTCCTTGTGTTTGCACTCACTTGTTGGTGCATTACCGCCACCCAGTGGTCACCCACGAAAATGTGAAAAATACAATAAAAAAAAATAAATAGCAGCAGAATCGATTATTAAAATCAGCATCCAAAAAATTGCAGTAAAACATGCTTTTAATTTTTTTTCCCCGCCCTTAGTAGCTAGGTTGAAATCACCTGGGCTAAGTTAATAGTGTTTGATATCGTGCTTCATATTACAGCTGCTCTGCGACGGAGAATGTTTGATTAAGTTAAGCCCGCTAACGGAGAGATATCATGGATATATTAATTCACCTTCATAGTACAGGCCCCAGAGGTTATCACACTAATGAATAATTCAATTACTCATGTCTCAAACTCATAATATCTGCTTAGGCTATTATAAGCGCTTCAATTAGCTTCATTTCTAAAGACCTTTTTTTTTTTTTTGCTTTTGTCAAAATAACTATAAAACCATCCACAAACCAATCTGTCAACAGAGGAAAACAAAAAGCATGAATTTGCTTGGACGTGACATGTTTGTCACAGAGGAATGTGAGAACGTGATTTATTAAGAAAAAAAAAATCCAAAATTTGTTCCTATAATTACTGACTCAATCTTTGTGGATTGTGGTCAGCACTATGTTCTCAGACCCAGAAGGTCCTGGGTTTGAATCTTGTCATATTGTGATTAGGGCTGCAACTAACGACTATTTTAATAGTCGACTAGTCAACGATTATTGAAACAATTAAGCGACGAATCGGATGACAAATCGTACATATATTTGCTCTAAGTTGGGAAAACAATTCCCAACTTAGTGTAAACAGGCTCCTTACAAACACAAAAGAAATTGAATAAATCAACACTAGAATCTGCTTCAGTAATAGCATTTCACGGAGGAACTTAGACTGGTTCACTTTGTTGGGTGGGTGTCTGGTCTTAACCAAGTAGCGGTGCATGATGTGTCACTGCTCGTCACAGCTTCAGGTAGACTGTGACGAGCAGAGCTACGTGTGAGAGTGGCGCTGACAGCGCTGAGCTCTCGGTAACAGCAACATATACTTACCAGTGGGAATGTTTTTGATGATATATTAATCATGTCTGTAACGTGCATACAGCTCTGAGCACAGGTATATAGAAGGTGAGATGAGCCACTCCTCATGAAAAAACAATGTTCTGCTCCATCCACAGCTTGAAAAAGACGGCGATGACGTAACTGACAATTGTCGACAAATACGTGACTAATTCCGTTATCGATTTTTGTCGACAATGTCGACTAATCATTGCACCCTTAATTATGATAGAGAAAATTTTCAATTTAATCTCAATTAAAGGAAAATCATGTTCTTCAATCCAAGACCACTGGACATATCTGTCAAATGTGCCATAAGGACCTCAGTGATTGGCTCAATATAACTAATATAAAACCAAAAAACTGCCAGTTGGCGTTTTAATGATTCCAAATACATCATGGACATTATGCATGTCATACAGATGTTGTGTGTAGTGTTAATAATAGTGTCCCTTGCTGCTTTCAGGTGTACCTGCTGGTGCTCAGCGTCACCACACTCAGTCTGCTGCTCGCTCCGCTGCTGTGGAGAGTCACCACGCACATCTGGATTCACCGAATAGAACGCTTACGAGCAGTCACATGACTAGGCCGATTCCAGTGTCCAAAGTTTCCTGCAAATGTTAAAAACTTGTGACAACACTGCAGTGGCTCGATGCTTCAACCCTAATGGACCAAATGATGTGATTTTTCTTCGTTTACGACCAAGTTCGCTTCATTGTGACTTGGAAATCCTTTAAGTGTCTTTTCAGATTATTTTGTCGTTTATTTAAAGGACGGTCTGACGAAGTGGAACATAAATTCCTGAGTTTGCTACAATATGATGAAATTATTCCATAGAATTACAGCACTACTGAAACTTTAAACAAATGGTTTAAGTTTTATTCAAAATTATAACTTCTCTTATCTTTATTTATCTCTAAAGTATTCCAATTATCCATTCCACTCAGTGATGTGTCATATGCATAAAAAAAGTTTACCTTTTCATGGGAAAAAGTTTTTGTTAATCTATCACCTCTAAGTGACCTCTACTGTAAGTTATGATCTTCAGATTGAAAGGCCTTTCCTCTACTGTATTTATTGGTACGTTTGTTTCTTATTCCAGTTATTGCACTACTGCGACTTTAAGTGTGAAGATACACTGGTCTTAATGGAACATCTCTCCTGTCCATTTTTTTAAAGAAAGCTCTTCACTTTAAGTTGCACTTTGTAAGCACAATGATGAATCAGACAACTGGTCCTCAGTTTGTTTATTCTGCTGTTTGATACAAAGAGACGCCAGCACTCATTCTTCACTGAAATTGGGATATTTTTCCTGACATTGTGGGCGCAAGCATACAGGACAGAAGTGACCATTAAGTACAAATTAGCTTCTTATGTTTGATATGTCAGTACTGTAAAACATGTTATTTATTGAGAAAAGTAATTGTGTTTATTTGTATATTAAAATTCTTTATTTGGGGAAACTTGAGAAGTGACTGTGTCTAAGTGTTCATTACACACTCATTGTGGGTCGTTATAGGGTAGAAATAAAGTCATGCATGTAATATGTAACCTTTAGTGTCAGTGCATTGAAGCATGTCCCCTCTTGACCAAAAGGTGTGCAGGGTTATCCGACACCAGCAGATCCTTTTAAGTCCTAGCAATTCTAAAATATCTTTGGCCAGATCATCTGTGAGATGCTTGATTAGGTTAAAACCTAGCACATTCGGAGGTGATGATCACATGATCATTTGCAAAAACATGTCATACTGCTGGATTTCAGATTTCAGGTTTCCCAACAACAGAACGTTGCCTGAAGCATCACTGGCCTGCTTCCTTTCTATGATGCATCCTAGGGAGACAATGGAACAGTTTTCCCACGGTTCGGTATGCATCATGGTTTTTGGTCCACAAGTAACGGTACGGTAAGGGCATTTGCAAAATTGAAGGGAAAAAAATCGTAATTAGATTTTCCAAAATCGTTCAGCCCTAATACATATACACACACACAACACATACATTCACACACAAACCAGCATACACACATATACTTAAACATACATATATAATGCACACTGACGCGCGGGTCAGCGGGCTACCCGCTGGGTGGTGCGGGTGAAGGAATTATCAATTAATCTTGTTTCAGGCGGGTACTTTTTTGAACTGAAAGTATAGGTATCTGCTATTTTACAACTGTCCACTGTCTGTGTAGCGTGCACTGCACAACCAATCAGCGCTGGCTCAGGCTCAACTCACATCACACAGCATTAACTTTTTTTCTTTACACAAACTGAACTCTACGTTGAACGTAAAGCGTGGGTTGGGGCAGGTTCTGAAAATAGAAGCAGTAGTTCGGGGCGGGGGGTGCGGGTAAGATTTTGCCGTACATGCGGAGCCCCGCGGGTTGGAAAAATCCTGGCCCATGCATCACTAATGCACGCTCACAGTGTCCACACCCCAGCCTGTAGAGGCAGCTCTATAGACTGGCTCCAGTCTGACACACATGCAGCAAGATCCACGTCAGCTCCCAGGCTGGCTGCGGACTGTTGTCGGCACCTCTCCAGTCAAAAGGCACAAGAATGCTGGTGAAGCATGGACAGTTGGTGAGGAGTCGTACAAATACGCAGCAGAATATAGGTTAACAGGTTCCTCCGTGCCGCAAACACAATGTTCTGACAGCGGAGAAAGTTTCCCAGGAGGAAACAAGGAAATTCAGGGATGTTCTGATTGGCTGTGAAGGCAGGTAAGAGCAGTGCATGGCACTGAGCCTGAACAATGTGCTGCTCTCATGTCTCTATTCCAGAGAGGATCACACAGCATGCGCAGCTGCGCAAAGTTTTGAAAAAGTTTTGTGGTGGGTAAACATACCGAAAATACCGTTGTTTGCCGTTGTACATTGAACTGAACAGGGCGCATTGAACGGTTCAGTAAAATACCAAATATTGTTGGATCCTTAATGCATCCTGGTGAAATGTTCTCCATGCTGATACATGCAGGTAGTAAAGTCTTAACTCAGACCAGGTCTCTTTATTTTGGGCTCTAGGCTTCACTTTAGATGTTTTGTTGCCAAATATTGGTGATTTTTGGTTACAAACCTACAAATACTGCTACCTGGGATGCACCATTCCTGATCATTTCTAAGGCAATGTATATTAGGCCTGATCTATATGCAAAAACGCATTTGTCCTGCCTTTATGAACCATCTGCAAATGAATGGAGGGATTCATGACTAAAATACAGTCAAATACTTGTCTCTGAAAGCAAGTGTGTGTGTGTGTGTGTGTGTGTAAGCTGATAACCCACAACCTATGTAGTCAGCATTTATCAGAGAAACTGCTCCGCCCTCATCATCCTCTTAGCTTAAGCAGACAGTTGAGGGTTACTGTGAGCTCACTGCTACTATAAAGAAATTCTGTATATTACATCTAATGTCAGAAAGAACTACTACTAGTTTGGATTTCCGCACTGTGAAAATATGCACAGTAATGTCACTGATTGCGATAACCACCCATTACACCCCCTCACCCCCCTCTGTCTCTCTCTCCCTGCTTTCCTGTCATTAACAGCCCACTACATTTGTGCTATATTTATCTTTATCCTCTCAATGACACTCGTTTTCCAGCCTTTCCATGTTGTTCCTTATGTTGCTTTGGGTCATGTGACCACTAGATAAAGCCTGAGAGGAACCAAGATAAATCCCTTTTGAGGAGAACTGATGAGTCATGTAGATCTGCATGTACAGAGATCTGAGGTAAGTCATTGGGTTTCCAGTGAGTGTCTGCAGCAGGCAGACAGATGCTTGGATGTCCAACATGCTGATTCTTCATCACTAAAGGAGGAAGATTAAAAAAATACAGCAACTGGTAACTTACTTGGATTAACTTAATATAGCCTCTTCACTGGAGTTTTTGGCTTTGTTTTGGATGCCCCAAATGTCATCTTAGTTTCCCATCTCTTCTTTAGTCATTCCCTCTGGACCTTCTTTCTCTCCATACAGCTGTGCCATGATGGACATTGGTGGTCTGACGACAGCGGTGGCTAACTCTGCTTACATTTCAGCTCGTGGGAGCTCTAATGGCACAGCCAACCCTGCATCCCATCGAGACAAGAAGTACCACTCTCGCTTGGTGCTGCCTCACATCACTGTGTGCGAGGACCTTCGCGGTACAATAGACCTTGACTTCTACACTGTCTGCATGGAGCAGCCCATTGGGAAACATCTTTTCCAGGAGTTCTTAGACTCTGAATATGAGTACAAAGCCAGTTGCTGCCTGTGGAAGGATATCGAAGAGTACAACATGGCTGAGGAAGAAGACAGAGTCACCAAAGTAGGAAATATCTTGTCCCGATACATGGAGACTGGTAGCAAGTACTACTGTCCATTCCTACCACAGAATAGTATCACTAAAGTCAAGGACAAACACCAGGATGCTGGTGATAATCTTTTTTGTGAAATCATTGACACCTTAATGGATTTCCTGAAAGGAAAGCCCTTCACTTTCTTCTTAGAGAGTATGTATCTAAAGAGGTTCCTGCAGTGGAAGTGGCTGGAGATGCAACCTGTGGCAGAGGACTGGTTCTTGGATTTGCGTGTTTTGGGTAAAGGAGGATTTGGGGAAGTGTTTGCATGTCAGATGAGAGCCACCGGGAAGCTGTATGCCTGCAAAAAGCTGAACAAGAAAAGGTTGAAGAAGAGAAAAGGCTATGAGGTGACGTGTGACCCTCCCTCACTTTCCCCCCAGGGAAGAAAACTACCAGCAGATTCCAATAAAAGAGTCATGCTGCTGATGTTTAGGTCATTTTACATCCTTTAGATTGTTTAATCATAAAGTTTGTTCTTTGTTTTTGTTCACTTAGCCTTGTAAGTAGTACCTATGTAATCCTTCCTATTAAGTGGGTCCTTAAATACAGCCATGCAGACAGTGGCTTTAAGCACTTCAGCATTGGTACAGTTTGACCTCCTTAGAAAAGACAAGTATCCTTGTTTATAGAAAGCTGTTCATACTATAAAAAACCACAACAGCTGGTTTAGAACGCTGCAGCTCGTACAAAAGAAATCAGAGTCCAGGGTTCTTGCCGGCGCTGTTGAGCGTAAGGGCCCCCGATGTTGTAATTTTTCTCCCCTTCAGAGCAATAGGTCCCCTACCTTCAGTTTTCAGCAACGTAAGGGGGATTTTTTTAATCAGTCCGTCGTAATAATTGTTGCACACATGGACACAAAAAGGACTCCCAAGTGTGCATGGGTTATTTTAACTCTCTTTTTAATCTGAATAACCCAGAAATACATACATCAGCCGCACCTATTTAATACAGGCGATTGGCTTGGATGCAACCGTCTTTACCTACGGACCCCTGCAGCCCTTTAGCTGCCCCCGATGCTGCCTGTGTGCAATGCATCCTCTGCTTACGTAACTGTAATAACCGTCCACGTATTTAAGCTCTCAGGAGTGCGGACAGTCCGAAGTGGACTCCGCTGTGCGCGGAGGCTCAAACATACCATAGCCTGGAAGGGCCCAGCCGCGAAAGCACCGCCCCGCTCCCAACTCGCCGCTTATCAGGGCCGTGGACATGGTTACCTCACTGAGCCCTCTTTGATCTCCGGCGGGGAGAAAGCCCCCTCACCCCCGGCACGGACTGTCCTCAGTGCCCCGACAGGGGGACCGGACCACGACGTGCCAGGGGTTGGTGGCGACGTCGGCCACCCACCCAACCCAAACTGCCTAGAAACACAGGCCGCTGTGTAACTGCACAGCATAGCACACTGAATTGGAAGCATATTGACCACCAGCTTCTTTTCTTACAGCTGCACATTTGTCTCAGCACTTACAGGCCCTGGCATTATTATATAACATTGTTTTCTTTTATTCATCCACATTTTATTTAAAAACCCAAATTCCACAAGTGTTATTATAGAGCTGATATTGTAGGATTTATATGTTTTTAAAGCTGCTTTGATTGTGAACAGCAAAATGTTTAGTGTCTTGTGGGATTTATGCTGCTCGTTTAAGTTTCATTTGGAAGTCTATTTTTACTGAATAAGCTTTTGTGTTGGATCAGATTCAATTAGCTGAACAAGCTAATATTTTAGTTATTTATATATATATTTATTTATTTTGTAATATGATTACTGTTGGATTTGGTGATTTGATATAAATAAAGATAGTGATGATACATTTGTTTGGTTACTTTAATGAATGGACACATATACCTTGTTTAAAAGTATGAAATAGCCACAAAGTGAGGAAAAGAAAAAAAAGATGCATAAAATGTTGTGATAATCATTAATATCGTAATAATCATTGATTAATCGAATTGTAGCACCCTGAATTGAAATCGAATCGTGAGGTCTCTCAGATGCCACACCCCTAAAAGTAAGGCAGTAACAAAGATTAAAAAAACAACTTTAGCTTTACTTCACTAATTTTAGTCCTCAAAGAGTTATTAATTTCAAAATGTTCCGCGCCAACAACTCTTGCGCACACACCACACCCCCTATGCTGTGAAAAATTCCTGGTGAGAACCTTGGAGTCCATTATTTCAGTTTTTTTTCTTTACTTTGGCTCTCAGAATAGACTTTAACGTTCTGCTACTGGTGTATGAATCTGTGAATGGGTTTGGTCCAGAATCCATCGGTGAGATGTTAGCAAGGAATGAACCCAGCAGGTCTCTCAAATCTATTATGGACACAGGTCAGATAGTGGAGCCCAGAATTCACAGCAAACATGGTGAAGCTGTTTAGATGCAAAGAAGTGGAATAAACTGAAGTCAGCATTCAATGTGAACATTTTTTCAATCCAAGTTAAAGGCACTTTTTTCTCTACTGCTTATGACTGACAGGGAGATTTTGAATAATTTTATTGGCATTTCTACTCTCTCCAGTGGGACAAACTGGATGCGCCAAAGGGCCAGATTTAGCCCCGAAGCTTTAAGTTTGACACATGCCTGAGAAGAAAATTTTTTACATACAGTTTGTGTGTTGAGGGTAAATTTATAAATGATTCAACTACCAAAAGTTGTTTCTGCATGTTTACTATTCAGTCTATTTAGAAGAAAGGTGCTAATTGCAAATGTAACCCTTTCACCACGGCTCGCCAAACAGAACACACTTTATTCACCAGAATATTAGAGTATCTATCCCTTTAGAATCAGTAGCGTTCATTGTAAAAAACTGTCTAGGATTAAGTATGACTCTCACTCTCCTAAACATAGCATTTGAGGCTACCAGGTGAATTATAATATTAATATATTATATTTATATAATATTAACATACAATAATATACTATACCTTAATTGAAAATCAAAAATATGTCACTATAACTCTTTAAAGGGACAGTATTACGAAAAAAAAAGTCTTTATAATGCTTTTGCTATAGTGATATACATCCCTTTAGCCTCATTCAGAGGGCCAAAGTTGAAAAGGTTATGTTTCCTTCCTCCCTTGCTGTTCCACATTTTGTAAAATGTCAGCTCCAAACGGGCGAGTTGGATTTTTCTCGCGTTGTGACGTCACAGCGCAGAAACTCCTCCTCCTGACAATCCTGGCTCCTCCTACCCTACAGAAGAATGTGAGCTCCTCCCTCTCAAATTACCTCACAGGTAAAACAAACATAGCGAAGGCAGGTTGATATTACAGTTAAAGGGGCGATATTATGAAAAATCCACTTTTGCAGCTTTGTTGATCACATATGAGGTAACTGTGAAATAGTACTGGAAACTGTGTCATTTTTTTGTGGTCTTTGTAAGTCTTGCAACACAGAGAAAATTGCTCCGTTTCAAATTTTCCCGAATTGTGACGTCACAAGTCAAATCGGGAAATAAAATACCCTCCCCTCCACTGGTAACTCCACCCTCAACCTGATGAAAACTTTTGCTAGCAAAGGAGTGATGGCTACCAGTAAAACTAAATACAGAACTTTCCCGCTGCCGGTGCCGAGCCTCCACAGTGAACGTACACTGTAGGAGGTGCACTCTGCTCTTGTGATTTGTTGCATTGGCAAACCTGTTATATCGCCTCATATCGCTGATCTTACGTGTTTGTGACGCAAATCGACGCAGCGGTTGGAGAAAACAAATGATTATCACCTTAAATGCACTGTTCCTGTAGTTAGAAGAGCAATGGAGGGGGGAGAAAGTGATTTAGCAGATTAACACTGCGGTGAGAGTTTGAATGACTGCTGCTGCTGAGATGCTTGGACCCTAAAGCTCTGAGACGGACTCTTAATAACAACAGCCGCTTAAATATCCATGTGTTTAACTGTAATGTGCAGTTTTTTGGTTGAAAACCATAACAGTGTGTGGATACCAAAAATACAATCACTTTGGTGATCACTGATCACCCTGTAAAAGAGCGAGACATGAAGTGAATGAAGTTTAGACACGCCCACTCATGAATATGCAGTCTCCAAAACGGCCTGATTTCAGAACTGATCTGAAAAAAGTGACTTTTCAGAAGACTAAACCTCCAGAAAACAGGCGCAAGTTTGGGAAAATAAACCTCAAATACAACGTTGTCGGGGATCTTAGAACAAATGGAAATAGGGGAAATATAGCATAATACTGGACCTTTAAACATGCAGCAATAAATAACAACACAGTAGCTCAGTTTTACACGTGTATTAACAAACCCAAACTTGTGCCACATGACATTCTTGAAACTTATAAAACCACAAACACAAGATTGAGAAAAAATAACCCTCCCCACTGGATGCTCTGTATATATTTTTAATCTATTTAACCCGAGTGCAATCTTTACCGTTTGTTTTAGCAAGCTTGCATTTCGTTTCGTTGGCGCGATTTAAAGTTCGAGCTCATTGTGAAACCAGAAGGCTTTACCTCCCTTCAGCGGTATAGAGATGTCTCCTACCGGGCAGAAATCCCTCGTATATTCCTCTGTCTCAAACCAGCATGGCAGCGATGGACAGCCAGGAAACCACACACCCATCCAGAGGAAAGACGACGTCCATCTCCCACACCTTGACACGGCGGATGGATCAGCAGCCCTCGTTCCTCGTCTGATTTACTAATAGCGACGTAGCTATTCAAGCTAGCTGTCGCATCGGCTGAGAACTCAATCTCCGTCGGCCAAACCAGTCCCAAACGCCCGCGAATCCCAGCGTGGTAAACGGCAACAGTTTACATTCCTGCCTCGGAATGAAATTCAGGATAACTTAGGCAAAACTTGTGCAGTCTCTCACGAGCTTGTTGCAGCTCAGTCGCGTGCCGTTCTTCTTCGTTGGTTTCTTTCCGCAGTCTTCTTCTTCTTCTCCTACTTTCCTGTTGCTGTACGCGGGGTTACAACAAACAATGTAAATATAAAGCGTCCGGAGTATTTATTATTATTATTTCTTTTTTTAAACCATTCCAGAATTATTTAAACACACGAAATGTCCATATTTTAACTATATCTTATTAATGCAATTCAACGATATTATGTATCTTTAACTTTCTAAAGTTCCCATAGTTTTAAACATTTTAATATGACAGTGATATTATAATCTGGCATTTAATAAAAGATAACTCCAAACAAAGGAAAACAATAATACTGATATTAATCAGGTTATTACACAAAGAAATAGTGCCCCCCTCTGGATAGCTTTGGAACTTCTGAACTAATTTGTGGGGGTTTTCTTCTGTCTGCAGGGGGCCATGGTAGAGAAGAGGATCCTGGCTCGAGTTCACAGCAGGTTTATTGTGTCGCTTTCCTACGCCTTCCAGTCAAAAACTGAGTTGTGTCTGGTCATGACCATCATGAACGGAGGAGACCTGAGGTCAGATCTCATGCTGTTTTCACATCACACTGCCTAGATTGTTAATAGACTGAGTGAAGAGTTTTATTAAACTGACATTTGCCTGGCAAGGTTTCATGCCTGAAACATTCTAACAAGTCAAACCCAATAAAATAATAGGGTAACACTTTAAGTTTTATACATAAGATGACACCATAGCTATCATTAGCATGAATAAGGAGTCGTGAAGGCTGTTCCAGGGGCCCATGCCCTTAAAATTTCAATCCCTAACCCTAACCTCACCCTAACCTTACCTAACCCCACTAGATCCCTCCACCTAAATCAAAGAATGCCAACATAGCTCCAAAGGCGTCATTATTTAACAAAAAGTGTCATAATTTAGCGAACAACACTAAATGACAGCCTTATTAATGACTGCGTAATGTCAGCCTTATGTATAAAAGTTCAATAAAGTATTACCAATAATCGTTTATGTTGTCCAAGTGGAACTCAGAAAGTGGCAAGTGTGTTCACAAACTAAATAAAGATACTTGTTTCAGCATTTTCTAGTGTTGTTCCGATACCCTTTTTTTGTCTTGATGCCATTACCGATATCCAGTTGCATAGTGTCGACCAATACCTATACATGCCGATACTGCTGTGTTTTAAAAAAGATATGACCTGTTTTTTGAAGAAAAGGAAGATCTCAAAAATCGTCGACATTTTCTCTTGTCTGTAGGGACATTCCTATGTTTTTTGGTAATGTGAAAACGAGGCCCCGCGATTGGTTCGTGATTGGTTTCTGTGATCAGTGGTCAGGGCAGCAGTGAGAGTCGGGAGAGAGAAAAACACAAGACGTTGCGTTTAAAGAAGAGTTTGATGCTGGAAATGGCATCGCCATGTTATTATTTAGTAATTGTTGATACCGATTCTAGCCTTTCAGTGCCATATTGGGGCCACTCTCAATACTAGTATCAATATCGGCACAACACTAGTATTTTCCTGTACCACTTCTGTTTAAGGTATCACATTTACAATGTAGATGAGAACAACCCAGGCTTTGGAGAAGCACGGGCCTGCTACTACACGGCTCAGATCATCCAGGGTCTGGAGCACCTGCACCAGAACAGGATCCTCTACAGAGACCTCAAACCGGAGAACGTCTTACTGGATAGCCAGGGTCAGATACTCATGAACAAACTTTTATCTGTGAGCAGATCAATGCTTTGTACATCCTGTGTTTGCACTCACAGGTAATGTCCGCATCTCTGACCTTGGCCTGGCTGTAGAGCTTCCCAACCACCAGCAGAAAACCAAAGGCTATGCTGGGACACCAGGCACGATGGAAAGAAGCCTCACACTAACCATTGCAACTGATATCTCAACAGCAAGAAAAACCCCAAAACTGTTCTTCTGTCTCACCTGCAGGTTTCATGGCCCCCGAGCTGCTAAGAGGAGAGTGGTACGACTACTCAGTGGATTATTTTTCTCTAGGAGTCACTCTGTATGAGTTCATGGCTGCTATGGGACCTTTCAGGACCAGAGGGGAGAAGGTGGGAGATGATAAAACAGGCCTGGTCACTGATAGTTATAGAGACACAAAATGATATGAAGGGATATGTCATTTTATCCTCCGAGATGCCTTTTACATGCCCATGCACAGAGAACTTGTTCATGGTGGCCACATGTTGAAATATCTATCTGTGTGTCACATTCTCTCAGTTTTTGTCGACACTTCATGATCAGAGCTGATTATGAACCCCCCCGCTGCCTTCTCCGTCCTTTCAGCTCTTTGATTTTTATTTGTCCAGCCTCAGCGGCTCAAGGTTCGCCGCTGATACTGCTTTGAAATACTCGTCTGTCAGATTTTATGACATTGAGAGGTCACATGAGTGCTTCAGTGCTCTCAGTTATAGAGACAGATCACACACTGGCACAAATCTTGGACAAAGCTTGAATGTGTGCGCCTTCTTGGATGATAGCCTATGAATATAACACACAGTTAAACACATCACACATTTCATATTAGAGTTGAACATTATGGAGTTTAGGCAATGTATGGCAATGTGTGTGGCTGAGTTTGCCTTAAGAGGTATAAGGTATATTTAGTGATGTAGGCAGGCACCAGGTAGCAAGCATGGACCATGTGAGGTGCCCTCAGGGGCTCTAGTCACCAATGAGCTCCATCTAGAATCTGATTTACTTTCCAGGATTCAAACTCACAAAGATAAATACAGATGGCAGATTAAATTAAATACTTGTTGCATGTTACATATTGTACAACTATTAAAAGTTGTTTGTTTGTAGCCCATGAATTAGAAAGATGATAATTTTCTATGAAATGTAATGAAAATAAAACTATTGCACACATTAGAAGTAAATTGTTTGATGTTGAAACTTAAACATTTCCTACCTTTTTAAGTTACTGCTAGTATTCTTTATTGTATTATCCTATAGTTAAAGCAAGGCCATGAAAATGTATTATTCAAGAAGTGCTTTTCAAACTGGTAGCCTTTCAGAATATTCAGTACCTATGAAGTAGCTCACAGTTTCAGAAAGATTGGTGACTTCTGTTCTAGGGTTTTTTAAGCTTCTTCTAAATTGATAATTGTATAGAATGTGGATACATTGATAGATGTGTATCAAAGTTCTCAAAGAAATGGTTTCTTTTCTTGGTAAAGGTGGAGATCAAAGTTGTGAAGAAGAGGATCCTGAACGATCCCGTAATGTATCCAGAGAAGTTTAGCGAGAGCGCTCGCTCCATCTGTGAAGCTCTGTTGTGCAAAGAGGTTGACAAGAGGCTGGGCTTCAGAGATGGATCATGTGACGAGCTGAGGATGCATCCCTTTTTCTGTCACATCAACTGGAGGAAACTAAATGCAGGCCAGTGTGTGTGGGAGGGTTTTCCTGATTCAGTTATGATATTGTTTATCTAGATTAGCATTGCCATGTTAAGATTTGGGATAGTTACGTGTGTATAATCTGTCAACATAACTTCACTGAGTTGCAATTAACGCCCAACATGCATTATTCTCTTCAGGGATCCTCGATCCACCCTTTGTTCCAAATGCGAGGACAGTCTATGCCAAAGATCTGGACAATGTCGGGGCCTTTTCGACGGTTAAAGGTGTTCAGCTGGGAGACAAAGACGAGGACTTTTTTGATGAATTTGCATCAGGGAACATATCCATTCCCTGGCAGGAAGAGATGATAGAGACAGGGATCTATGAGGAGTTGACGCTCTGGGGTCCTGGTGGGACGCTGCCCAAAGACCTGCGAAGAGAGTCCATCTTAGAGCAATCGGCTAAATCCTCCACCTGCATCGTGTTGTAAGAGCTGCTGATTGGATAGCTCAAAAACGTTCATCATGTCTTCGTACTACTGTAGGTATTTTTTTGGTCTTTTTTCAGACATTGAGTGTAAGAGTAGATGTTACTCTTTACCTTTTTTTGCTTGACAGTTTCGGCGATGTCTCTTGCCTTCGTCAGAAGCATCTCACTGACAGCGTGTGACGTGTCAGCAGACAGATCTTGAGAGACATCGCCGAAACTGCCAAGCAAAAAATGTAAAGAGCAACATCTTACACTCAATGTCTGAAAAAAGAAACAAAAAAACATCTGCTGATTGGATGATGGGAATAACTATTATGTAAGGATGTGTTTTATCTAAAGCATCTTTATTATCAAGGATCAACACAGTTTGTGGTAGAATTGATTCATTTTTAATCTATTTTTTGAGGTTGTTGCAATCTCAGACATTCTGTCCAATTCACCAAGATGTAAAACCAAATATTTAACACTTTAAGATCTTGGATTGTTTCAATGTGGAGCTTTTTCTCTGTGCTTCTCAAGGATTTAACCAGGGAGCCTATTTTAGTTTAATAGCATCGACACCAAATGAGGTTAGCTCACATTTTACAGTGTTTAGCTATAGTAGATTAAACCTTTTAGAAAGTGGGCTTCCCTGTCTTTCAAAGACTTGTATCAAATAGGTACAGATAGGAAAGATCACCTATACTTTGTGAAAGTGAACAAACTATGAGTAAAAAGCACTGTTATTCAAACCCTTTGTGAGTTTTTTTTCAACCTCTAGCCAACAAAATGTTTTTCTTTCTGCATCATTGCTTACGCGGCTTCAGAAATGTAAGGAACTGTTTTTCATCTTCTGTAGAGCTGAATAAATCTGAACAAAGATTGCTTTTTTTTAAAAAATCCATTTTCAAGCAAATTTGTTCTTATTGCTTGAAGGTTTTGGCCCTGATGGTCTTGTCTGGTCTGTTGTGCATGAGTTTGAGTGTTCTTCATGAAAGAATGAGGATTGTTAGTCTGTGTGTGTGTTGGCCTCGTGTTAGACTGGCCTACTTGTGTAGTCTTCCACAGGTATGATGTAAAAGGACTTTATCATAGCCTTGAAGGAAGTTAGTGCTCATAGGTGGATGGATGATTGTTAGTTATGTTCTTTGAACCCTTTATTAGCTACAAAGTAAAACCCTGAGACACATCTAATCAATAATATCTCAAACAGATATGAAAGTGAACCACTTTTGTGTAAATCAGTTAGTTTCAACACTTTACATCAACTCATATATACTTATTTACAGGTTTACACATGAGCACATAGAAAGCACAATAAAATACAAGCACAGATACACACACACACACAGAAAAAAACATTTGCCACTAGGGTACTAAGGTTTGGACCATATATCGTGCGACAAGGCAAGGCACATTTCTTTGTATCGCGTATACACAAGGCAGTTCAATGTGCTTAAAAGTGCAACAGAAAACATTGAACTGAATTTAAAAATCAACAAGAACATTAAAACATTTGAGTTTAAAATCAACAATGAAAACATTAAATCGGCAAAAAAATAATCGAAAATCTACCTTCCAGTTATAGTAGAGAAAAGGAGCACCTTTAACTTGGATTTAAAATTGTTCACATTTAATACTTTTTTATTCTTTTTTCCCCCTTTTCCAAAATATCATATTGTGCGCCCTGTATCAAATATCGTATCATATAGTGAGCTTTAGTAGGTATATTGTTCCAGCTCTATTATATGCATACATTAAACATACCATCAATAATATACAGAGGTCTTGGAGTTATATATATTGTTTAAGGGTCACTTAACACTTGGTGAATAGAACCATTGCACTAAAGTAAAAAAAAATAAATATTCAAAATAAAACCATATCAATTAAAACATAACATGATAAAGCTTTTATTTAAATTCAGGATGGGAAAAATGAATGGATGGATGGATGGATGGATGGATGGATGGATGGATGGATGGATGGATGGATGGATGGATAGATAGATAGATAGATAGATAGATAGATAGATAGATAGATAGATAGATAGATAGATAGATGTTAAAAACAGTTCTCTCATAGTAAATCGCTAGAGGGCGCTGTAATCACATTTACACACGTGTTTTAGCAACTTCATTACTTTGCTATAACTTCAGCAGAATAATAATTTTAAAACTAAAATACACCACAAAGTTTATTTCATTTATCCATCCTGAAGAAGAAAAAGCCATATTGTGTAAAAGATATAAGCAAAACTTCAAAGTTGTATAAAATGTAAGGGAAACGTTTGAATAATTGATCACTGAGGCTGCTGATTGGTCAGTCTCTCTCTCTCTCTCTCTCTCTCTCTCTCTCTCTCTCTCTCTCTCTCTCTCTCTCTCTCTCTCTCAGGTGAGTCTGCTCCCACAGACTCAGCAGTGGATGAACATTTGATGTGTGAAGTTCAGACTGTGTGAAACCACAGTTTGTGGCTGCTGGGAGAACAACTGTTGTGTTAAAGCGTTTGGAGACTTTAGTTTATTTTCATTATGCAGCAGCATCAGCAGCAGCAGCAGCAGCAGGAGCAGCAACAGACTGAGAACCAGCACACAGCTACTGAAACAGTGGACCATGCAGGTATTACTACTATTACAAGATACCTATTCATTTAAATGTAAGCTTTTCTAAATGTCAGGGTTTTTTATGTGCCAGGAACATTTTTATGTACCATGAAATTAATTTATTATTCACATTTCATATAGAAAAGCATTTCAATTCCTCTGTCATGTGTAGCTTTGTTGTTTTACCTTTGTTCTAAAGGGACTATTAGCACAGTCTAACTTGGTCTTATTATTGATGATTATTATATATGTGTGTGTGTGTGTGTGTGTGTGTGTGTGTGTGTGTGTGTGTGTGTGTGTGTGTGTGTGCGTGTGTGTGTGTGTGTGTGTGTGTGTGTGTGTGTGTGTGTGTGAAAAGATATCATTTTAAATCTGCATGAATGAGCATCAAGGATGAAGTAAAAACTACAAAGCGTGCTACTGGTACCTAGAAAAACCTACTCATGCATTAAGTGCTTTAATATTCAACAAGTAACAAGACACGGGTGGTTTATAAATTAGGTTAATGTTTGTTTTAGTTAGGCCAAGTGCAATAGGTTTGTGCATAGCACATAAAATAAAAACAATCTAAGCATTTAATTGAACATACATATTGATTATTAGTGTTTTTATTATTATTATTATTATTATTAAATATTGTCTCACTGAAGGAAAAGCAACGTTCACATTTTTCACAAACAGAAACTGATAAAGAAAGAAAGAAAAAAAATAAAATACATTCAGGGTTCTTCTTTTGAAACTCTTTTCCCAATGGTAAATTTTAAAGAATCATTTTTGTGAATAATACATAGATCTAATAATTGGTCACAATTAAAATTGCGTCGTAAATTAATGTTCAGTGTGATTTCACGGTCATTATGACTTTAGTGCATGTGGAATAAAGATTACTCCATGTATGGACTTTATGATCTCGCTCTGGTTTGTTCAGCCTTGATAAATATGATAATATAAATCATCATGTCTCCCTGTTTCTTCTCCCATGCTCAGCTCAGTATGTGCGTCGCAGGAAAACAGCCATGTGGGTCACCGTGTCTCTACTGGCTCTGGCTCTCCTGGTTCTGACCATCGGTCTGATCTCAGCCACTCGTACCGACAACGTGCCCGTGGCTGGATATTATCCTGGCATCACCGTAAGTCCCAATTACAATGAAGAAGGGAAAGCACATCATACACAGCTCACTGTGTTTGCTCTACCTGAGCTCAGTCCTCAAACATCTCCTGTTGTTTTCTCTTCTTTTGGGTCTTTGTGCCTCCAGCTCAGTTTTGGTGCATTTCTGGGCATCGTTGGCCTTCATTTAGTGGAGAACCGCAGACCAATGGTGAGTTAATGCTGGGAATCCCATATCAATATGAGATAATAATAATAATATCAGTCTCTCCAACATTCCAGCCTTTTGCAGACTTCCATTTGTATTTAAAAACGGCCAATGTCTTGCTGTAGAACTCAAACATCTCAGAACTTGTTATACCTATACTGTCTTATGTTCCAGGAGTGATAGGGAGGATTAATATAATAATTTGGTACAGATAGCTAGCAATATATTAAAGCCTGACCAATATGGAATTTTTAGGGTCGACACGTCCGATATTTAAAAAAAAAAAAGCAGTGATTCTGTAAAATATATTCTGTATAATCATTACTCTCAGTTCAAAAGTGGCAGTTTATAAATCCTGAAAGCACAGCACAGGGTCACAGAATTTCCACGCATCAAAAAAGTGAATACATCAGTGACATTATATAGATTACATATGACATACAATTTAGTTACATAATGAGTTATGTCAGTGTCGGCGTCATGGGGGGGCGTTCGCGGGCCGTGCCCCCCCCTGCTGAGCTACTGTGCCCTCCCCACTCCACTCTTTCCACGCTACAGCGGGAGCTTTTTATTGCTCAAAATCAAGAGATCTGATTGGCTATCGCAAACTGACTACACACACTGACAGCGCGGACAGAGCCCGCCCTGTTGATTCACGTGACGTTGCTCACATTGCTGCATCGCGAGAGCCAGAGCCGTATAGAAATATAGATATAGAGCCCTAAATTCAGATGGAGGGCAGGAAGTGAAGTAGATTGAGAATCTGCCGTCTCAAATAACCAAAATGCCGATGTTTTCTGTAGTTTTACGGCTGCTCCAATCGTTCTAATTGAGAAAGGGAAAAGAGATTTTATAGTACCGAAGATTTTTGTTCACAAAGGTGAGAAATGTAAAAACAACATCGTAAAAAGTGGATTTTAAACCAACTTCTGCTATTGCGAGTCAGTGCGGAGCGTTCTTGTGCCCCCCCGCAGTTTTCTTAATGCCCCCCGTTTAATACTGGCTGGTGCCGACTCTGAGTGATGTCGATTATTCGGTAATAGCCAAAACGGGCCTGATTAATCAGTTTGGCTCCACAATATACTTTACATGGATAGTTTTCTCTTTGACACTTGATCAGTAATTGTAATCTTTGGTTGCCGAAAGAAAAGATAAAGAAAAACCAGAAGCTAGACCAGACTGATCTGCATTGTTAGAAAGAAACTGTCTTTGTGCACACTTTCTAAGAAGTGATTTTCTTTGGTTTCCTCTGATATAATTTAGTTGAGTCATCAATGTTTATTTCAGCTAAGTATCGAAATGTGTTTTTATTTTTCATTTATTTATTTATTCTTTTTTTGCCTGTACTTTTTCTTTTTTGACTTAGAAATTCTGGATAAATTTGCTTTTGGACCAAAAGGCACAGAATCATGCCACCCACTTTGTTGAAGCTTCTTCTCTGACTTTCCATAAAGTTGCTGGCAGCAGATTAAACTAACTGTGCATGTAGATCCTATGGACATTTTAGAGTGCAACAGCAAAATCAGGAATTTTAACGACTGGCAGATCTCATTCGAGCATCATTTAACTTTAAATAGAGAACATGTAGATGCGTGCAGCTGTGCAGTCTTTGGTCAAGGTGACTCGATGTCTAAAACGAGGCGTTGTTCCTGGAAAGCAGAGACACGCATATATCACAAATAATCAGATTATGTTACAGACTTTTACAAATTCACTAAACAGTTTTACAGGAAATTGTTCGGTTATGAGCAAGAAGGAAATCACATTACTCGATGTGTTCTGGGTCCTCGTTCCAGGTCAGCGCACAAAGAGAAACTGCATTAGTAATGATCAGGTATTGATGGTGCTCTTTTACACAGAGCCCGTTTCAGTCAAAAACAGTTTCACAAACATACGGTAGGGGATCAGATAATGTTGATCTACCTGTTTGTGTCTGACAATCATACTAGGGATTATAAACACATTAATTGTGGTTTCATTTATTCAGACGACAACTGCCAGTCTTCTTCAGAGGCGTCTGCTGATCGCTTTGATGTTTCCTTGATTACTGCGTAATATTTACAGCAAGTTCTTTTTGAATAACATTTTAAGGTTTAATTTATTCAGACAAGCGTTTTTCAGGAAATGTACAAAAAAGAACTTGTTGGATTAGATTAAAAAAAAAAAAAAAGTGACATAAGAAGATGTAAGACCTTACTTTATAAAGCAATGACACATCACACAATGACGGAAAAACAGGGAAATAAAAAGAATAAAACTACTACTAAATGATTTAAAAATGTAATTAAATTAAAGGTGCAGTCCGCAACTCTCAGATCCCTCTCTCCCCCTCCCTTCCCGCTGCTCTCTTGCCCTGGCTCCAAACATTCCAAAGTCCCTCCCTCAGAGGAGCTAACAAGCACCGCTTCTCTCTCTCTATGTGCACACACCTCAGCCGCAGCAGCAGCAGCAACAACTCAGTGTCACTTAGAGCAGTTCACACGGAGGCTGCTGTGCGCACATGAACAACACATGCACCACAGAGTTCTAGTGCAACAATTACAAATGAAACATAGCGTAAATCTAGCAGCAGTAATTACCTTTCAAGCAGAAAAGTTGCTAATTCCGTCTTCTACCATACACTGTAAAAAAGACGGCGCTACAGCCCCTGGAAAGGGGCGTGGACTGTGAGCAACTGCTGTCAGACAGCCCATCAAACACAATCCTGGCTCTGATTGGTTCTTTCTGCTCGGTCGCGGTGCATTCTGGCAATCTGCCAAAGGCTGCAGGAGCAGCAGGAGGGACTCAATGAGTCTTTTTTTTTTTTTCACACAAACTACTAGTTTGATGTAAAGCTGTCCTTACATAGTGACAGCTTTAGTAAATATGGCATAAAGTCACTTTTATAAGAGTTGCAGACTGCACCTTTAACAGAAGCTGAGCTACTGTCAGTATCACTTCACATGCTACCCTCACTGTGACTCAGTCTGAATCTGCACAATTATTTAATTTAATATCGGATTTTTTTTTTAAAAATTGCAACAGAGGATTTTACCTTTTTCATTTCTTCTGTGATATTTCTCTTTCTGCATCGTCTTACAGAAGCCTGGCGCTCTGTGTTATAAGTGTTACCCTCCTTAGAGGAGCAGGTCATTATCAGGCTCCTGCAGAGCTTCATAACAAACCAGGGGAGCCGTTAAGACGACTGCGGAAGCAGCTTTATGAACACGTTTATGGACAGTGCAGACGGAGATACGCCCATAAAATGTGAACCACGCACAACCTCAATCTGTCCATTCAAAACTATTGTAGCGATACAGCAGCTTTCGTCTGAAGCTTTGTAGTTAGAGATGTACAAAATATAAAGAAAACTGCAAAACTCTAAAAATATTGATGAGGACGACACAATATTTACATGTGTGTGAGAAATGTACACCTTCACACACTAATTTCGGTTTTCAGCACTTTTATATGTTGTTCAGGTGAGAAATGATGTCTGCATTCTTAGAGTTAGAAGATACTGTAAATGTTCTTGAGTGGGTCCTACATACAACTCACATTTGTGTTTAAATTTGAATTTAATAATTGTTTAAAAAGGGCAATGCTCATTAATAAACAGACATGATGTAAATTAGCCACAGTTAGCCAAAAGAGGCTAGTTTAAGTCCGTGTAAAGCAGAAATAAATTTGTATTATGAGTTTGTCACACCACAGAAACTCACTAAGTACATAAAATGAGGTCTCAAAATCATGGAAAAACAAGCACTTCTCTCTGTTCTGAGACGCTGAGGGTGTGTCAGTTAGAGGCGCTCAAACCACGCCCACGTGCGGGAAGGGCGCCGCTTTCCTTACTGTGTCTATGGGAGAGAGCAGTGTGAAAGCAGCTCCAGCTTCGATAGTGCTTCCAAAAGCGAGGTATCAGCGGAAAGGTTTGCTCCGAAAAACAAAATTGCGGCGTATAAATGTGCTCATTTCATGTAAAACGTGGCACCAGCGGATGCAATTTATTCCTCTGAGTCTGAATACGTGGTTTGTTTTCCGCGAGGGGCTGAATTGCGCCCACTGGAGGAAGTTTGGTGTGCTTCAGTTCAGCAGCAGGGTCGGGGTTTGTGCTAATGAAGGCTCCGTTACGTAACCCGGCCCTGATTTCTGACCCTTAAATCCTGAACGCAAAAATTGGAAACAGAGTTTTTGAATCCTAACTTCACAATTCAATTAGAAATGGTTGAATTGCTTTGTACATGTTTTAAAGAAGACATTTATGACTCATTTAATGTGTTGAGAGGAAAATGTCAGAATTTGCTTTACACAGTCCTTAAAAAACGACCTCAAATATAGAAGACATTAAAACACAGAAAGAATGCAACATGACAAAAACGTACAGGTGTCAAATAACAAAATTATTACTGCTAAAACTAAGCACAAAGCCTGGACTAAAACTCTCAGAATTGCCACACAGTAAATTACAACTGGAACACAGTTCAAACAAAATAGTTAATCCACACTTAACACAAGAGAAACAATGTACAAAAATCAAAATAGAATTAAATAAAAAGCTGTCAGTGTGAACATAATCGGTGGTCAAGAAGCCATATATCATTACCTATTAGTGATTATATGGTCATTCTAATAGATAATGACCACAGTTTAAGAGATAATCTGCTCTGATTATCTTCCTAACATGGCCCTTATTAAACTAAATAATCCTGATACTGATCATTTTTCTACTTCTTATGCACCAAATTTGAGGGCTAAAGGGGTGACTGTTGGGGGAACTTCTTCACATCCAGAGATTGGGAATTTGATCTGTTTGAAGTGTCCTTGAGCAAGACACTGAAGCCAAAGAATTAGCAGCACTGTCCCAATGATGTGTGAATGGGTGAATGTGACTGAATAAATATATCAAGCCCTCACCTGCATAGATTGAGTTTTAGTGTCAAATTGTTTTCGGGTTTTTATCATTGATTTTTAAACAGCTTTTCGTTGGTTATAATTATTAAAAGTCTGTGTATCATCCTAATGAATGTATTTAACCCTCATAAGATAAGTGGCATGAGATTGGAAATTGGAAAGACAAATACTTTGTTCCTATGAATTCATTTATTGTATTATTTGAAATAATAAGGTTAGATATTAAAAAAATAGACTTAACATAAAACTTAGTTGCTAACAGACACAATAGTGAAATTAAACATTTCCCTTGTTCATCTTCACAGCTGTAAATTGTTGCTGTTTTAGAAACGTAGGCCTACATAGGGAGCGTTGGACATATTTTGACAGATGATTGAAAACAGCTTTAATAGTGAACATGCTTTACTTTAAGTTAGGTAAAGAACAGATAAACGCTGTGTTTTGTGTGTCTATCTTTGTGCGTTTGGATCACACATGCGATCCGAGATACTTTCTGCGTGCGTTTGTGAATTTTTAATGTGACATCCAGGGTGTCGTGTGCCTCATCACCTGGTTTTACTTTACGTCACCAAATGTTTTGTTCTCTTCAGAGACGACTTTTCTGTTCACACATCGGAACAGCTTTAGTTATAATTATCATCTATGCACTGCAATGTTTTTTTTCACGTTGTGCTTTGAGTATTTTCCTCTCCTTGGAGGTGGTGTGTTCGGCTCTAAATGTGTGATGTCTCCAGCGTCATTCCCTCCTCGAGGGTTTAAACTTTAATGTCGTGATCACTGCCACATCAGTGCTGGTCTACAGTGTCTCTTACGAGGCCTGATGCTCACTTGCACACAGGTGTCCTCTTCCCTTCGCACTGTAACGTGAGATCTGACTGGCTCATTAAAATAACTAATGGTAAAAAGGACCGAGGAGTGGACTCTGGAGGTTCTTTCATTTCCTGAATAGGTTTTTTTCTGTGGTTTGATCCGTCACTGGTAGAAAAGTTAATCAGTGGCTGTCAGAATCCTTATTCTGCGAGAATAGTATTCCCAAAGGTCAACATTTAAACTGCACATGAGTCCAGTAGTATCAGATGTAGAACAAACTGTAATAAGTTCCTACATATGCTCAAAAACCCAAGTGGTTTAAATTAGGAGTGTGACGATATCTCGATAAGGCAATATGTCGCAATATTTTTTTGCACGATCGATTATCAATATGCTCGCGCTAAGTATCGAATTTTTTAATTTTTTTCCTAAACCTTTTATGCTTTTTCACTAAAATGTGCAGGTACGTCTTCACAGAAATGTTGTCATTGTTTGTTGAAGGAACCAATATATTGTTTAATGGAATATTTCACTATAATGGTGTCACTGGTAAGAAAGACCCTATTTTTTGTTTACAGAAAGTACTATTGGAGATACTTATTTATTTACATTGGTATGTTGGCACTTATTTACAGAAATGTTGCACTAAAATAGTGTCACTGTCCATAGGACACTTTTTCAATTTATTGTCTTTCAGAAAGAAATTGTATTTTTTCACTGAATCTATATATTTTTTTCTTCTTATGTCATAGATTATTGTAGATTGATTTCTGACCAATATATCGATAATCGCAGTATCGTCATATTGTGAGACAAAATCGTGAGCTTTGCATCGCATATCGTATCGTGAGGTACCCAGAGGTTCCCACCCCAAGTTTAATTCTACTGACGAGGAATATTTACGATGACTTTTTTTGTCTTTGTGCATTACACTGTTTAATGTGTTCTTTACCTACACATTAGGGGAATACATACTATCTGTACCTGTAGTAGAGCCCAACCAATGGGGCTTTTTAGGGCTCATATCCGATGTATCTGCTGATATTCGCAATAATGAACAAATTTTCTTATAATAACCAAAATATAATTCAAAACAAAGAAGCAAAACAGCACTGAATTAAAATAAGGAACTTTAATGAGTAACATTGTCAACATAAGGACTGTAAAGCCACTGATGAATAAGAAAAGGCAAACTTGTGCAAACTGTATTTATGGAATAAAATGAAATTTCTTAAATCTTAGAGAAGAATGTAACTGAAAAAAATGTAACTGTAAACAATGAACTACTGACTTCTCACAGTGTTGTAATTTAGTAACCATTACTGATTTATCAGCTGGGCTATCACTAAAATCAGCCTGATTAATTAGCCGCACCAATTAAAACACTGAGGGGCGGATTCACAAAGGGTTTAGTGGTATTAAAACGTGTGCATACGTCACTCAATGCGCTAATAAGGAGTACAAAGCCCTGTGAATCAGGACTGCGCGTTTTCGGCGCGTCAGAATGCGCCTTCATTCCATTTAGCGCGTTTCCCTCTGATGAATATGCATAATGGGCGGATCTCCCGGGGGGAGCAAAAATATGGGAGGAGGAAATGCAAATAAATTAATGCAGGGGAAGAAATGCATTTCATGAAATCTGGAACTGTTTGCGTTGATTTTTAGTGCAGAGAAATAGTTCAACTGAGAAGGAGGGGCAGACACTAAAGAATTTAGGGAAGCAACTGGATTACCACCCTTTATTTCAGATCTTTTTTAATCTGCCCCTGAGACCGAGTGTGTTGTTGCCCTTTATGAAACATCAAGAAAACAGAGTGAAACAATCAGTACCTCTTGCCCTCCTCTAGGGGCAGTCCTGCACATACACGTTGGATCTTGTGATGGCAGTGCCTTAAACACCATGAACATGAATTTTAAATAGGAAGGGAAAAAAACATTATTGTATTGCCATTACAGCCTGTTTATTTAGGTAAACATATGTGAGTACGGTTCTGCATTGCATCCATTGGAAACATTCCCATACAATCTCGTGGTTAATGTGTTTTCATGGTTTTTCAACCCCAGGGTTTTTTGCTGATATAAACATATTTCACATTCATTATTTCTCGTCACCATTTATTAAAATAAATCCCGATGCATGAAATTCAAAAGACAAAGTTAGGATTTATTTGCTCATGCTTGGGACTAAAGGACGATTTCCTAATGGTGAAATGCTTCATGAAGCCCATGTTCTCTGCACTGGCCTGTAGCTCACAGACTGTCGTCCTAATGGTCACCTTGCTGCTGGGACAGCACTCGTATTTTAGCCAGCAGTCTGTGGGATGAGTATTTCCCATTAGCTGTGTGTCCAGCTGTGGTGGGGATGGGATGTGGGGCCACTAAGCAGGAAAAGAAGACCTTGTAGAGGTCGACACCTTCAGTTGTGTAAGGTGATGGCTACATTTAGTGATGGTGTAAAACTCCTCTTTGTCTCTTTGTCTCTTTGTCACTGAGGTCTGCTTTAAAACTAGTGTCTTCTATTGGCATTTCAAGAAAAAAAAAAACGCGTTGACTTTTCAAATAAAGCTCTGAGAATGCTTTAATTATCAGTAAATCTCATGTTCATCAAGCACTAGTGGATGGTGATAGTTTCATTAAACACAAAGTAATAGTTCACTTTCAGCAGTCTCATCATGTCTGTCATGTTTTTGCTCAATAAACTCGGTTTAATCGTATTCCATTCATTGGAAGATCATATCAACCAATCATTTGATATACAAACAATATCAAGAAATGAATGACCAATATTCTACTTCTGTAACCATTCTATTCCATTATGTTCCGTAGATCAATGCCCGCAGCTATCCACATGTAATACTCTGTTTATACTGTCTATGTTCTTCTAGGGCTGTGTTCATTGGCTGCACTGCTCTTAGAAAACAGATTGAATGAAAGTCGAAGTGTTCATTGTTTCTGATAAATTGTGTTTCCAATGAATTCTTCACATTTTCTTTGTGCTTATCTGCTTTCTGGTACCAGCTACGACATTGTACGCCTCAAAACTTTCTATTTCTGCCTTTGAAGTGTAAAACTGATTATCATTTCCACGGTGTGCTCAGTCGGAGCAGTGTCGAGTCGACTATGACAACACTATTGCCAACATATAAAAACCATAAATAAATGATCCTAGGAAAAAAATTATCTCACCATATTGAGCTGAATATTAAAACTTTGTTACAAACTTGAGTAAGAAAAGTCTTTGGAGTCATTTATGTCAACAATTAAAGAAGTTAGATAACTTGATAGATTTCACCAAGGAGCAAAACACTGTTAAAAAAATGTGAACACAAACTATATAAGCTGATTAAATTCCATTCAGATTTAGTCAACTACTATAATTTTAACTATATCAACTAATAAAAATAGGCATGATTTTATTGTTTTTTATTGTCATTGTTCAACGAAATTTCTAATGCCCCCCGGACAACATTCCAGTACACCTAAAGATTCAAGCCAGGACAGACACAGTTATCATAAAAAACCACATAAGGTATGGTACAAGTCTGTCAGAATAAAAGGTTTATCAATATTAAAGTTAATCAGAATAAAAATGCGTTGGTATAAAAAGTTCATCAAAATAAAAGTGCATGAGGTATAAAAAGTTAATCAGTATAAAAGTGCATGGTATAAAATAATAAACATTCAAGTTCATAAAGAGACAGTGTTTAATTTCCTATTATATAGGTAGTGATGCTGGTGTCTATGGTGGGTGTTTATTATTTAGTGAGTGGATGGCTTTTGGGAAGAAACTGTTGACCCCACGGTAACAGTTTGTTCGTACTCAATCAGCCATTCAAAGGTCCCTTCGGAGAGCTCTTCTTCTCTGCTTCATTGTCTACTACCAAACCTCAGAGTTGGAACTGTTTCCCCCTGTGGTCACAAATTATTTTCGGGCCACAACTGATTTGATTCTCTTTTGGTAAACACAAGAGGGTTTAGCATATTTAACTCTTTTTGTTTTTTTTTTACAGCAACCACAAGCAGGACAAGTTGTCATTTTGACTGAAAAAGATGATAAATGATCCAAAAATGAGGCTAAATGCTTCACTCCAATAGAAAACAATGGGATGTTTACAGGCAGTGGGGCCTTGTGACATCATCACTCACATGATTTCAAGATGGTGGAACACAGGCTCTAAAGCTGTAAAGTAGACCCCATTTTTTAAAACACAATAAAATGAATATGGTGCATAATGATGCATTTTAGTAGGCATATATATTCTAATAAGTACATTTCAAGCCAAACTTGTAAAAACAGTGGAGGATCCCTTTAAAAACAACAAGTATAGAAGCTGTAAGAGATTACACATTACTTATTTTGTGTTCCCTGTCATTAGTTTGAATGTTGGAGGCAAACCTCACATAAGTGTATGAATCATACCAAAACAAAGGTGTTTTAATCTAATTCTCCTCAATAAAGTGATAAGAAAGGCTGTCTGAAGAGGGGAAAAAAAGCCTTTACATGAGTGGGTTTTATCTGTCACCGCTCCAGACTCTCCACTTCATTAGCGGCCTAAATGACTCTGCTTTTATGGGCTGTGTGGGGGAGATGAGGCTGGTATAGCAGAGACAATAGTGCCTGACAAATGCATTACTTCACATTACCTTAGCACCAGCTGCTGTCACATAAAACACCCCCAGCACCCAAAACCCTGGAAAAAAACCCCTTGTGATGCCAAAAATCCCAACTTTATTTAAAAAATGCACAAGTATTCTAAGGTAAGATGAAGCTTTATCCCCTAATGTGGAAATGTTGTTATTACAGCATTGATAGTTGCAGCAATGTTGAATTTTCCTAATTCTTTGGTGTTATTTTCAGTCAATACATTTAGATCAAACAAGGAATATTAAAAACAGATGCATGAATTGTATCTAAAAGATGGTGTGTGCAGTTATGCATTGATAATATACTTATAAATGTGCAGTTTCAGAAGAAGGCACTAAAGAGAACCCTTTTGTACGCATTTGTTTTCGTCATTTTTATTCAAGTATCAGGTAATGACTGATCCATTTGTTTAAAACCACTCCAAATTATACTTTGTTCTCACTTGACATTCATTGAAGGAACATCAAGTAAACAATAATAAATAAATAGAGGTTATTAATTGACAAAAGAACAAGAGATTGTGCACAAAAATGAGTTTTGGGGTGAGGTCATGCATCGATAAACTTAAAGGATTCCATGTTTTGCAAGATGAATATTTTCGCTTTTGTTCTTGTTTTATTTTATTTTTTATTTCAAATCTTTGACATCACTTTGTCTGTGAAAAAATAAAAGCACGTCATACTGGAGGCTCACGCCAGTAAAAGCAATTGAAGCGACAGTAACCAATGCTCAGAGGTAAAGTTTACAACCAGACATCTGTGATCAGCCAGCTGTGTGTGTGTGTGTGTGTGTGTGTGTGTGTGTGTGTGTGTGTGTGTGTGTGTGTGTGTGTGTGTGTGTGTGTGTGTGAATGAGAGAGTGAATACAGTACATTTAGCCCTGTCTTCTACAATTTTTAGTTTTATTTTATGTTTTTTGCAGATTTTTGGCACTCAATTAACAAAGATTTCCACTTTTGTTATAATTATTATGTGCATTGATAAAAACAAAAAACAACAGGATCAAGGATAAACCAAAAAATTCAATAACAGTAGTAATGGTAGTAAAAGTGGGAATTATGGCAACAATAGAGTTAAATGAAAAATTCTATGAAAAACAAATTAGGGGTAAATAAATGATGGGTGAAATTAATGTGTGTGCGTGTGCATACTGGGGTGGACTGGCCATCTGGCATACCGGGTACCGTCCCGGTGGGCCGCAGACCCAAAGTGGGCCGGTCTGTTACGTTGCTCTTTTTTTTTTTCTTTTTTTTTTGGACGAGTGAGTGGAGGCAGACATGGTGACAGGTGGCCAAAAAATGTCAAAAACGTGACAAGAAAAGAGTGAAAAGTGACTAAAATGGGCCAAAAGCAGTCAAGAGTGGCCAAATAATGGGCAAATAAATAGAAACCATGTGGTATGTACTGGTAAAGGGTAGCTTAAATGGCCAAAATGTGGCAAACAATACTGAAAAAGGGCAAAAAATGTGGAACAAAAAGAGGCAAAAAGTAGGGAAAAAAGGAAACAAGTGGTATTTATTGGGCAAAAGTTAGCTTATTTGGATGAAAAGTGGCCAATAGAAATTTAAGAAAGGACAAAAATTGGATAAAAGTGTCAAAAAGAACTTGCAAAAATGGACAAAAATAGGAAAAAAAAGGGATATTCATTGGCAAAAGGAAGCTAAAGTCTGAAAAAAGTGTAATTTTTTGTCCCAGTCCGTGTGTGTGTGTGTGTGTGTGTGTGTGTTGCTGTGGAAAATTAAATTGACCTTGCCATCCCTCTGTCCTGTACATTTGCTTCTTTATCTGTAAATCAGCCACAAAGGCCCGGCGTGTTGAAGGGTGAAGTCGTACATTTCCTTTATCGTCCTGCAGCCGAGACACTGCAGACGCTCAATCAGGACACGATTCAACGGAGACACAAAGATTACACACACGAGAGTGTTTTCAGCTCCGAATTAAACCTGGAATTAGCCTTCTACAAAACTTTCTACATAATAAAAAAAAATCATTAATGCACATTACACCAAATCCAGCCCTTTAGAGCATCAAATTCAGCCAGCTCGAGAAAGTCAAAAATGACAGAAATAATAAAAAAAAACATTTTATAAATTCCTAACTATATCAGTTGTAGATATCTCAGCACCTCCAAAAAGACAAATTCAATTAAAACCAACAATCATGGCAGAGCTCAGTTTTCCAGATCTTACATCACATGAAAACTAGGGGTGTGTATTGGCTGGCATCTGGCGACACGATTCGTATCTCGATACATAGGTCACGATACGATACGATATATCCTGATATTAAAGTATAAGGCAATTATTGCAATTTTTTTCATATGACGTAATGGAAAAAACTTTCCTGGTTAAATAAAGGTTAAAAATAAAAAAAATAAATCATGCGATGTAATTACGCGATATAAACCAAAATATGGTCAATTTTCCTCAAATTATTCTACAATATCTGGAGTTTCTGAGAAATTTCTCGATTGTCCCGCCCTCAACAACCTCACTTCCTCCCACTGCCTCTGCCAATCTACCAGAAGCACACGCATCGCGGAACATAATAAGGTCACAATGATATAGGTCTATGGATCAGGTCAGAGCCAAAATCATATTTACCTGTTTGTTGTTGTGACGCGCGGCCTTGTTTCCTTACACAGTTCTACATTCACTTTGATTGACAGTCTCAAAAACAGGAAGTCGAAGCCCATTGGCTGGGCGCACTCAACGATCGTTTCCATTTGTATAAGGGTCTACAGGAAGAAGGAGGGACTTATATACATTAATGTATATGAATGACCACAGGCAGTAGACCACAGTAAAAGACTAGTTAGGTTTTTTTTTTTGCATTTCAAAAGAATCATACATAAACATAGATTTCTCAAACTCCGGATATCAGCTTTAAGGTCAAACTGGTCCATATTTGGCCCCCTGAAGTAAAATGTGTTTGACAGACCTGCATTAAAGCCTTGACTTGTCTGAAATGCTATTGAATATTGTTTTTTCTGATATTAAAACGAAAAATGAGAAAAAGATTAACTGAAGTTAGGTCTGAAGATTCATATTTTACACTGAAGATTTGGGTTAAAACAATATTTGTAACCTTTTTTTTAATTATTTTTCTCTCAAAGCTGGTGGCGGCAATCATCTTCATCAGTATCGGAGTCATTGCGTCGTTCTTCTGCGCCATCGTGGATGGGATCATCGCCTCAGAGTTCATTGTAAGCATCGCACTCGCACGTTTTTATCTGATCCAACTCATGTGCACGGTGGCCCATCCAATCACAGACTCTCGTGCAAAGGTCACGACAGGGCTCAGCTCCAGACGATTCAGGTGGAAACTCTCGGATGGGGAAACATTGGGAAAGATTTGTAGCTCGTAAGTAGCAGAGAAGGTGTCAGGGTGAGAGCGCTGATTAAACACATGACCTCCACTAACATCAGATAAATCAATCTTAGCAAATAATTGACGTTATGTATTATGTTAAGGTAAAATTGATAATTACAGTATATATCATATCAGGGTCATAGTTTCTTTTTAGAACTGCAAGAGATGTTAGTATTTGATTAAATAATGTGTAGGCCTCAAACAGCAATAAATCAAAGATCATTTGCTTGAAAAACAGTTAATTTTGAATCTCCAATTATTGACATTGTTGTAGGACTTTCACACATTGCATTGTGGGATGTGGGGTCCCGTAGACGGATGCATAGAAGTGGTTTTCCTTCATTCTTACAGTGACTTCTTGTGTTTCTTCACCAGACAAGGATGACAGTGATTCACTTGAATCCAATTAGTTTGTTCCCAGTATTCCCTGTGATTTCACTTCACTCTGCGAGACATTCAATTTGGGACGGATTTGAGTCTCTCAGTCTAAAGAAAACCCAAAAAATAACCATCCGCCATTGTTTTACCACAATTTCCAGTTTGTAAAAATGCCAGAAATGTGTTGGGAAGTCACTTTGGCAGAGTTTTTGGTGTAAACGCAAGAAACCACAGTAAGAATAAAGTAAAAACACTTCTAGGCATAACATTTACAGGACTCCACATCCCACAATGCATGAACAATCCAAACACACTTTTGAGCAGCAATCTCAACCTTTTACATCTTTCTTTGAGCAAATTATCTTTGATTTATTGATCTATGAGGCTTTCACTATGGGTTTATCTGATTAAAACAATCGTCTCCGGCAGCTTTATGTCCAAAGCAATGAATGAAATTTGAGCAGATGCAGGAAGGAGATGTGTGGAAAAGACACACACACACACACAATTGTACCATGACAGGTTGCATCATAATAATAGATCATGATAAAGTTCATCTGCAGATGAAGTTAAAATGTTCATTTGTCTTGTTTGTCTATTAGGACATCAGGCCGCTGCAGGAGGACATGTGTGACTTCTACACCAGTGGTTCTGGCTACGCCTATGACAGCTATTACACTGAGGTGATGCTCACTCACATATGTACAGCCATCGGCCACTCTATTAGGTACAGCTGAAGGACTTCCATTAGACGCATGTCTCCTAGATTCAATAAGGAATGTAGTTTATTTCAGCTGCACATAAATGACTAAAATAAATGACAAAAAATGAATAACTTCAACATTATTGTTCCCTAGTTTGCATTTTTACGTTTACATGAAATACTAAATATGTAAGAAACTGACCATATTCAAGCAATAAGTGATAGAAATCATAAGTTCCCTAGAGTTTGTGACCAATTTTTTTTAATTATGGAAAATATTATGTCACAATTTGAGGAAAATTCATGGATTTTGTAAGAATTTTGAGTTTTTTCTATGGTTTAACATAAAAAAAACTATTTAAAAAATGTTTTTAATAAAAAATGACCGCAATAGTGCAATATAAGCCCCTGCAAATTTCATTTAACACAATGATTCATGTTCTCTCTGTCATTTTTGTTTTCTCTTGCGGGGCCAAATCACTTGCTTCGAAGGGCTGGATTTGGACCCCGGGCCATGAGGTTGACACATGTGCTATATAAGATTGAGATTTGGTGCCAGCCACTGATTGGACACCAGTTTGAGAAAACCATGTTACCTTTGGCCAAACAATGATGAGCATGTAAAATGTACCAAAACGCTCTTACGCCTTTATGTAGTTTACATCAAAGTTCATACAGCAGAAACCGAGACTCATCAGACAGACACTCATCAACATTTGTTTAGTTTGTAAAAACACGCACATGCGTATAGGGCTGTCAAATGGGTATCCGACACTACTGGAAGATATAATGTTTGGCTGTTTGCCGTGTTCACCTTTTTTAAGGATTTTATTTATTTTTTTTTGCATTGAAAAGACATGTTGGCAGTGTTCACAGTGCCGCCTCATGGACAAAATATACTCATGCAGAAAATAACTAGACAAGCGTCTGGGATCACGTCACAGTCGAGTGGGGAATCACAAGTACAAGTAAAATAGAACAAATGTATTTTTTTCTTGACGCTCTGACTCCGCAGGTCACGTGCCGATCGTTCGACAAGACGTGTAAGTTGAAACTGAGGAGCAACACGTGTTACTGCTGCTACCTGTACAACTGTGAGAGGTGAGACAATACTCACAGCTATCGACATTTCATTGTGTTGTTAGTTATGGCCTCGTGCAGGCATTTCTTAGATTTTTACACTTTGAATATCTTTGTTGAAAAGTGAACAACTGGGAGAAAAAAATGAAGCCCAAAAAGTAAACGTATGTAGATATACAGTATGTACCTTTGTTTTGTCCCTAACATCTTTTCATAACACCGATAAAGAAAGTGTAGGCCTCATAGATCAAAAAAATCTAAAGTATTTCTTCCAAAAAACATGAGATTTTACTCACAAATGTCGAATATTGAGGAATCCCGTAGAATGTTTGTTACATTTCTGATATTTAAGAAGTGTTTTTACCTCGATTATAAGATTATTTCTTGTGTTTCTTTGCCAGACAAGGAGGACAGTGATTAGCTTGACGCCATTTTTGTCCCTTTGTTCATAGTGTTACTTGTGATATGACGTCTCTCCGCGAAAAACTTACATCCAAACCCAAAAAATAAACATCCGCCATTGTTTTTCCACAATTTTCAACTCGTAAAAATACAAAAAAAAAATTACTTTTTCTCTGAGTTTGGGGTCAAACTGGCATCACTAGTGGATGAAAACAACTTTTGGTACAGTTTATAAATTGTTATTTATTGTACTCAACAACTTCAAAAGTTGATGCGACAAATTCATTGAAAATATCTTTTTGACTTTTTGTCAGTTTGTGATGTTGATTAGATTCCATAGGTACGCCTATAGCAGTTCAAACACACTGTCCATGGATGGCATTGTTTCTGTATCGATACAGCATAAATGTGCAACTCATTTCTTTCTTCTCTCACTTAAATCAACCATGTCCAACTCAACAGAAGGCAGTAAGAATTAGAATGATTCCTTATGCAAACCTCTGTATAATTTACTTTGTTATCCAACTCTCTCCAAATTCACAAATTCAATGAATCTTTCCAATATTTAAAGGAGGCTTCCAATTATTCTGTGCTTACATTACATGTTTGAACTCTTTTTAAATTCTAAATTGTTACATTTCTAAAATCCTACAATTTTTCCTGCAAATTTCCTGCAGATAACGTAGCATTTTTTTTTAGGAATTGTTTACTAAATTGAGGAATTTTGGCTAAGAAATCAAGAGGTGTTAATATCTTTATATAAATAATAAATACTTTATGCACATTTTATATATTTTCCAACAAATATAATCCCTATTTTTCTGTTCCGGTCCACCTGAGGTCAAACAGGGTGGTGCGTGACCCATGAAGTTTGACATCCATACTGTAAACCTTTGTTCTAAAGATAAATGACGTCACCTCATCGTGGTTCCAGGCAGCACTAGTCAATCTTTCTTTCTCCTGTCAGCTCTGAGTATCACACGCAGTACTTTGAGTTCACCGGGGTGAGCAGCTGCTGGGACGTCATCCACCTGCACCGCCTGCTGTGGGCCTCGGTGGTGCTCAACACCATCGGCCTGTTCCTGGGCATCATCGCCGCCGCCATCCTGGGCGCGTACAAAGACTTGGTGAGCAGGGAGGAAGTACTCACTGTAAACTGGATGCTTGTTCGCTTTATAGTTGTGAGAAACCTGGATTTTAACAAGAACAAAAAAAGTCATAGAAACATTTGGGATTTAAAGTCTCCTGTTGGTTCCTTCTCTATTTGTCTGGCAGCAGAAACCCTCCCCTCGGATGGCGTCCAGCCCGGCGCCCCCGCCTCACATCATGTACAACCCCACCCAGCACATGCTCACCTACCCCGGCTTCTGTCCCTCAGCACAGACCCTGCCCGCCTACCCGAACTACCCCTTAGCAATGCAGGTGAGACCCTTAAGAAAGGTGGATGAGAAAGACCCTCAGGGAAGGAGGGAAACTTGCAACAGTAAACATTAAAGTCACAGTTAATCAAACAGAAATGTCTGCTATGGGGAAGAATGATTGATTTTAAAAGATGAGATAAAAACGATGCATGTTTGCTTCTCGAGCAAAGCTGTGACATCACAGAGCGTCACAGAGGGTTGGTTTCTGAGCCGTTAGCTGAACACATGATGTCACAGCTATGGCACGACATGCTCAAGAGAACTCGGGTACAAAACAACGAGCCTCGGCTGACACGCAAAATACACGGAAAAAATTAAAATAGTCAGCAGTTGTTCAGTAGATGGAGGAAAACCAAGAACAAGGCAAAACCAAGCTTTAATTCTGTAACTTGGATTTTATATTAAAGGGGCTAAATCCACTTTTTTAGCCCTTAAATGCATTTTGTTGTATATTTAGAGTGTTTAGAAGTACAGAAAAGTTCAAATTAGTCTCTTCAGGTGCTCCGTAGATATCTTTATATTCTGTTTTGCTCATTTTTTTCAATCTGTTTCAATTTTTCTATTCTCTATTACGTTTTTTGAACTATTACATCACAGTATTTGCAGCGGAACTGCCAAATTAGGACATCAACTCCAGGTGCAACACTTTGAGAAATCCGCCATTTTTATTTCTCGCTTTTATTTTGTAGTCCAAGCTCAAGGATGCCGAAGTTACAAGAGGATAAGTCAAAATGTTGGGTTGTTGGATGTAGTAACCCACACGCTTCATTACACCGTCTCCCAGCATCAGAACCTTTTCAAAGTGCCTGGTTGAGTTTTATTCTTCACAGAAATGTACCCACATCTGTGGGTAAGGTCATTTTTGTGTGCGTGAAGCACTTCAAGGATGACTGCTTCAGCAACCTCCGCCAGTATAAAGAAGGATTTGCAGAAAGACTTTGTCTGATTGAGGGTTCAATTCCTTCTATCTTTGGAGACGACGAACAGAGCACTTCGGTAAGCTGTAAATAACGCTAAAAAGTGTGATGATAAGACGTCCCTGTCATTGTTTTGTTAGCATTAGCATATGTTAGCGCTGTGTGCTCGTTTTAGATCCTTGATAATATGGCCTACGTGATTTAATTTAAGTCTAAAGTTTTCATTAGTCATTTCATTTTGCCGTTTTTGTCTCCGAAAAGACTGTATTAAAATGCATTTTGTGACGTTAGCTTGGCGCTAGCGTTAGCTCGGTGCTTGTGTTAGCTCAATTGTTAGGGTTCTGCAGGTTCATCATCTTCATTTTCATCTCGCTCCGCCGGGTCCGACTCTGGCTCGAACATGTAAGGCTGGATGGACAAGTCTTCCGTTGTTGACATTTTGTAAATAACGTGTGAATAAAAAGTTTCTTCGCCACTAAATAATTGTATCTCTTCTATCAAACTACAAAAATGGCCGTGGAGTTGAACGCAGTGTCACCTCTGCAACCTAGAGAGGGGGCGGGGTATGAAGTGTCTCATTTGCATTTAAAGAGACCGCACCAAAACGAGTTGCTCTCAGAAGCACATCAGAAAAGTGGTAGAAAAGGGGTGGAGCTATAATAATGAGGAATTCAGACCCAAGCATTGCAGTTCTGCTTTATATAGACCATAACTGTATGATTTATATGTAAAAAAGGAAGGACTTAAATGCATGATATGTCTCCTTTAAGGGCAAAATTTTCATTGGGGGCACATTTAAAAAAAATAAAAAAATATGTGCCGGCCTGATACTTTTTAACATTGTTTTCAGGTAAAATTTGACCCACTGAAATATCAAGTGTACATCTACCTATAAAAGCAAGAGTGTTCTGTGTATGCGTGTGTGTGTGTGTGCATGTATGTGGAGCGAATATCTCCCAGACGCGGTGCCTGTTCGACCTGAAACTTTGTCAACGGCTTCCAAATACCCGGATTTTGTGCATCTGTTATTTTGGAGTAATTTGGTGTTGCAAAACGTTCACTGTTGCTGACAAGTTTCCCATTGTTTAAACCATATAACTGTCCACGTAATTGCTCACTAAAGCGCTGTTTCAGTAGAGTCGGTATTGAACTCAACTCGTTCAATACTCCATCTGGAAAACTGCGGATTCTCTCTGGTGCCGCGAATGGAAACTAAGCTCTGACCACTCGATTCGAAGGTAAACAATGATTTTTGTTTAAAAAAAAAAAAAAAAAAAGAAAAAGACAGCCGAATTGCAGATGATACTTTAATTTACTTACTCACTCATGGAGTTTGCGCGGTTTTGTTACTTTTCTGCTTGGCGCTACAATGGCTATAGAGTTTGGTCATCAGCGTCTCAAACATTTCACGTGAGCACACACACAGACGCACACGCACACACACACGTGTAAGGTATTTATAATAAAAATGAGTAAAATAAAACAAAAAACTAAACCCATATTTATACAAAAAGTACACAAAACAACAACAGAAATGCACAAAACTACACTAAAAAAGATACAAAAACACACAAAATGACTCCAAAAAACACATTACAGAAAAATACACCAAACAACAACAATCATATGAAAATGACTCAAAATACACAAAACTAAATATTTATATAAAAAAAATACAGTAAGTGACAACAGAAATGCACAAAACTACACCAAAATACATGCAAAAATACACATGACTCCAAAAAACATACATTACAGAAAAATACACAAAATGGAAAAAAATATTAAAAATGAGTAAAAAACAAAACAAACGTCCCATAGAATTAAACCAGGGAAATCGCACACCCTTACCCGCAAATACTGTATACCCCTTTATAACTCTACAGAGTACAGAGTATGTACACCTCTTTGTACATTCAACCTTCAAACACATACTCATTTGGCCATAATTGACAACTGTACTTAAGCTCCCACTATATGAATACATACTTCCGACTGGCACTGTTCTAGCTGCTTAATAAAGCATAAAAATCCTAGCTTTCTTGTTCCGTTAGTTTTTTTGTAAAGCAGGTTCGATTGACGATTTTCAGCACTTTTCCTTTTCCTCTCCACTTTGTTATTAAAAACTGTGTCCATGGAAACCCCCGAGAACAACTTTTTGACGTAAATTTTTTTTAAAAAAAAGGTCATGAAGGGCATTAGGCATTACAGGAACCATTGAGTTGTACCTCATTGTGTGATGGCTTTGACCAACTTTCATGTTTTCCATTCCACTCCGTTACCACTGAAAAGTAACAGAGTGGAAAGACCTTCATCATTCAATCCCACGTTAAATCAAAATGAGGAAGAATTCAGCACTGCTACTATGCTGGTCATACAGCACAGCTAATATGGAAAATGAAGTGAGCTATTGCAACCTTTAAATTCCATGATTTTCAACATCCCAAATGTGCCCCTAATGAAAATTTCACCCATAAATCTTAACTTTTTGTTTTGGTCACAACACTAGAAAAACCTTTATCGATAAAGTGCAGTCAGAAACCAGACAGAGGCAATTTTAGGCAAAACAAGACTGCAGCTGTTTCATCTGCTAAAGGCGAATATCAATTAGCTGTCGAAAATTCAGTTATTAAGGAAAATAAATAAATAAATAAACAAATTGTATACAAACAGCACGGAGAGGTCGCTAATTTGTTTTTAAAAATAATTTATTGGCTCCATAAGAGAAAAACTGACATTTAAAAATGCAATTTTTTTTTTTGCATTGACTCCCATTGTTCGCATGAGAGCAAAATTGAAAATGCTGTAAAAAAAATTCTATTTTGGAATAAAACTCTGATAGACATCTGCCATTACTCCAAAATTTTGACATTTAAAAAAAAAAAAAGGAACACGTATTTAGCAAGAAATGCAAGTGTATGTTTACCGTTTACAGTCTAACATTTTGATGCACTTAAGGCTCAATTTTAGATTACAAAAAAAAAATCTATGTGGATCATTTGTATAGAATAGTGTGAAGATGTGCTGTAGAAAGTTTGGTGTCAGTTGAGCAAAAAATGTGGGAGGAGAGTTTTACATTTAAAAAAAAAAAACAAACAACAACAACAGAGTAATAGGCTTTATAATTGGCAATAGGTTTAAATGTACAAAAGTTTATTCAATATTAGGGCTACATTTTGTTGAAAGCAGATGTGGTTGATTTGTTTGTGAATTTTCCAAATTTCATGTTTTAGAGGCTTGATGTAGCGCCACCTTTAGGACGATTGGCTCGTCATTCACTATGTTTAGAGGAAATGATGAATACAATAAAAGGCTGAATAACTTCTTGGTGGATTTCAATTCGACTATTTTACAGATCTATTTTGTACAGAAATTGACACTGAAAAGACACTGACACAACCTGTTACTGTTCTCCCCCAAAGCACAACAGCAGCTACCAGACCCCCACTACTCCTCAGCTGATACCTGAGGGGGGACAAGTCTCCGCCTCCTGTCCTTCTGAGGAGAACCAGAACCAGCCGTCCTCCCAGAACCCCACCCAGCTGCAGTCACAGGTCACCATGCAGGACCCCGGGGGCTACGTGCTGGGGCCAAACGCTCCCGCCCTCTACGGATCCTACAGTCACGTTGAGAAACCTCCACCTTACGCCTGCTGAGCTCCATCCATCCTCCATCACCGTTCAGACTGGGCGTAGCACAGATGTAGCAGAGCTATCAGTGTGATCAATAGATAAGAGTAATCTATAGTCGTCGTACACGGTACAGGCTATGTTCTTACTTATGGAGTGAAACATTTTGCTGCTAGCATCTTAAAAGTCAGCACATCATTTAAAAATACATCCTTTCTCATGACGCTATTAGCTTGTTTTTGGACACAGTGTCGTAGATCTGACCGATCGGCTTGTTTTTATGTTACATTTCATCTGCTGTAAACATGATTGAAAGGGCTTCGTTAGGCAGCACTCCTCTTAGTTAATCACATCCTTTGATATGGGTCATTCCATGTCATTTCAATGAAATGGCCAAAAATTTCAGATCTTTTTAGGCCGGGCTACCAGACTCAAAACTTCACTCACTTTGATCTTGTTCTTGTTGTTGTTGTTGTGTACACTAGTTAAAATCACTGCTCCTCTGTTATTCGTGAACGGATTGGGCTAAAATTTGGTAGGTATCAAGTTAAAATATTGCGACGGTTGGTGGTACCAAATCATTGGCACATACCAATATATAAATGGGGCCCATTACCCCATACTTGTCGCGGGGCCGCCAGGGGGACCTCAGGGGCCCCATTCTTCAAATGACTACTCCTCTGTTAGTTTTCGTTGGATCGGTATGCAGTTTGATATGAATACTTTATGAATAAATACGATGAGATGCTCAGAACCCTGTTTTTTTTTTTTTTTTAAATGGGGTCCAGGGGCCCACCCCCCATTTCCGTTAATTTCCAAGTTTATGAGAACATAGTCATGCGATATATATCGTTTCAAAGGTAATTCAATGTAGATTACCATTATGTCTCGCACAATTCGATTCCTTGGGCCCCCCTATTTTCTTAGGCAATTTCCATTAAAGTTGTTTTCTCATTTATTTGTGAGTTAAATATTGCAACAGTTAGTGGAACCGAATCATTGACACATACCAATATATGAATGGGGCCCATTACTCCGTATGTGCCACGGGGGCGACAGGGGGCCCCGTTCTTCAAATGACTACTCTTCCGTTAATGCTAGTTGAATCGGGCTGTAATTTGACATGGATATTCTATGAGCGGATGTCAAGAGCCTCTCGGGGACCTTTTTGAAAGAGGGGGTGGACGGGGGCCCACCACCTTTTCCAGTAATTTCTAAATTCATCAGAACATAGTCGTGTGATATATCGTTTCAAAGGCCATTCAACATAGATTACGATTTTACGTCGCACAATTTCATTTGTTTTACTCGGCGGAATCGAGTCATTTCACTGAATTCTCGGGAACATGGTACGTGCTATACGGTGCAGAGATGTTCCGCGGGCTAGTTGATCAAAACTTGTTTACCAATTGTTCTGTGATTATTCAATTGGCACACTGCAAAGTAGTTTGATCAGTTAAATTCTTTTTGAGATATGGCCAACTTAGTGAGGGGATATGTGTCAATTATCGCACGTCCTTATTTTTCTTAAATTTTCAGCTTCTAATATCTCAGGAACAACACCACATTGGTGAAATTTGGTACAGTAATACAGCTCCACCTACTCTCTCAGAATATACGAAAATATCTGCTATACATCTTATCTAGTAGATATGCCAGATCCTTTGCATATGACTCTTTTTTCTCACTTTTTTCATTGGCCCATAACTGCACGTGGGAATGCAGGAAAGAATAACCATGACTCTTTCTTGGGATATAAAACAAATTCTCTTAGTGCAACTTCTTCCTTTTTATTTTGGACCCCAACTTTGGGTTATTTCACCACTCGCAAATATTCTTAACATGGGGTCATTTTAGCTTGCTTCTGTGTCTCATAATCATTTGCTGTTTATTAGTTTTTCACTAATATCATACAAAATATAAAAACCATTGCATCAGAAAAAATATTTATTTTTGAAGACATTTATTATGAACAAATTTTCTTAAATATAAATTAACCCCCCCACCCATTCATCTGATCAAACTACTAAAAATGTACAATGTGCCTATTGAATAGTTCAGGAACAATTGGGAAAAAAATGTATTAGACCAAAGTGCATTGGCCATTTGTTGAAATGACATGGAATGACCCTTATGCACTTTCTGTACTAAATGTGTTATCATTGGTGCATGCTAATCCCTGCTTTCCACCTAATGTATAAATCATTTACGCTACGTCAGACACTTTCATACATACGTGTAGTTTAAGGGCTCCAAGGACACATTTGAGGAGTAAAGTTAACACATTGATGTCACAATGTTTTTGTCAGCACATTTTTGTGAAAGAAGCTTCATCCGCTGATGTAAACCAACACGTCTCCTCGTGACAGCTGCACGTCGACCAACTGGAAGCTCCAGCAGCTCATATATTAAATACGTACCACCATCAGAGTGTGCTGCCAGACAAGGCTTTAATCTATTACTCCTATTTATTCAGAGCGTCCAAAAATGTTTCCTGTCAAGGACATTATCGATATCTGTCAGCGTTATTGTTAGAACAAAGTGTTGTGGTATTTTTCACGTTGAAGTGAGATCCAGTGTTGTAACATTTAGAGGAAATTCAACTGTTTAACTTAAGAGCAATAAATCATGCTTTGTCTCAGTGACTTATGTAGCAAACAGCACCTTTTTGATTCGTCACTTAGGCCTTTTGTTTACATTGATATTCTAAGGACCTTCATGGATCAACCATCAAGTGAATTATTAGGAACCTATTGATTAAATAATCACTTTCATCAGTAATTTAATTCCAGAAAGTACATTTTGTCCTTTTTTTTAATTTTTAAAATATGTATAACTTGTTAAGGTTTAATTTATTCAGACAATTATTTTCAGGAAATTTACTTTAATCTGCTGACATGGTTTGACTGCCAACTGTCAGTCTTCCTCAGAGGCATCTGCTGATTGCTTTGACGTGTCCTTATGTGTTCTGTCTGGGCATGACCAACTAGACAGTTCTGTCAGGCTGGCCACGCCCCCTGTCACCCATTGGTCTCCGGAGAAGAGAGAACTCCTAAAAACACATCAAAGCGATCAACAGATGCCTCTGAGGAAGACTGACAGTTGGCAGTCGAAACATCAATGTAAATTTCCTGAAATAAGATGTGTGAATAAACACTTTCATGCTAATTTGTTAAACAGGTGACTTGATGCAGAAAAAAAGCCAATATATATATTAAAAAAAAAACGCACAAATGTGTTGTTTTAAAAATACGGTTTTTACTCAATGAGGTTTATACAGCGGCTTTAATATTTAAATAAGATTTTCACTCTTGAGGAAGAAGTTGAAATTCAGAAGGCAGACATCTCTCAGCATTGTACACAACACTAATGGCAGTTAAGGAAAAGACAATAACTGATCAGAAGTTATACAACACATGATAAAAAAAAAAAAGGTCAAGCTCAATAGTCTGGCATTCATTCAACAAACTATTAAAAAATAAAAATAAAATGACACTGGAGCCCTTTAGGCATTCTCAAACAATGCTCCAATGACATTATTTTTAGTGTTTTTTTTGTTGGTTTTTTTTTTTTGGTTTGCTCAGCACCTATGAAATAAAGCTGGTCCCTGAAGAATGACGCCACTTTGACCCAGACTGCCGCTCACAAATAAAGCAGAATGACCTCAGCTGAAGGATCAGTTTGAGCAGAAATCTATCTTCAGGGAGAAAAAGGTAGTGTTTACGTTCTGCATTTGATAAAGCATGTACAGTCACATTTATTTACACATTGACTAAATTACAGCAAATGTCTCTTATATTCTCAGTAGCTTGTACGGAGCGATGGAAGCTGCGCCCTCTTCTGTCTCTGTGTGCTTCTGTCAGTAAATACTGTACTGGATTAACAGTGGCTGATGGACAAACTGAGGCATTCTTTTCCTCAGTGAGTGACATTTGCAAAGAAAGGCATTGGTCAGGTAATTATTGGGTAATGAGTGGGGAAAATGGAAATTAAATGATGCATAACCTGAAGAAGCCACAGCTGCACCTTCAGGAAATGACTGACCTGTTTGAGGAGAAGCTGAAGCTTGGGTTGGGTTGGAGGCTGTTTAGGCACATGGTTGCAGGCGGACAATGAGTGCTTCAGTGTTTGAATCTAGAAACCAGCTCTACGTTGTAGTTCATTTATACTCGCAATAATGTGCAAAGACTCCTGCATGGCACAAAGCCATGCTACCATGATGATGTGCCATTCATAAGTCAGTCCCCTGATTCTAATAAAGTGGAGCACCTGTTGACACATTTTTTAACCTGGAAGAGCGGCTCATTTATGAACCTGGTCCCAAATTTACCTTTGTGAATTTGATAATGGAGGTGAACTTCCACAGAGAAAGTGACTTGGGACCATCTGTGTGATCCGGACCTAAAACGCTTTGATGCATGGTCAGTTTTTGAGGCGTCCTTTCATCTTCTGCTTTGCACAGGGGGTGTTACTCATTAGCTGATCTATTAACCTACTGTGTCCTAATACTGATGAATCTGTGTGGATCCCCAGCACAGAACGACACAGTTAGAAAATCCTAAAGCCAGGACTTGGGCTTCACTGCAACACTTGGTGTAATTTTCTCTAATCCCCCCCTCCCCCGCCCCATGGGTCAAAGCTTTTACTGGTTTTGAGGACATCTTCCCCTAACGCCTTAGGAAACTGTGCACACATTGTTTTTGTGTCAGAATAGGAGTGCTGGTCACTGGTGGGAGTGGGGCAGGGGGCAGGAGTGTGAGCGGATGTCGTTGTGTTTGTGGATGGCCTGGTCCAGGTCCAGAGACCGTCCGTTCACACTGACCTCCATACAGCCGCTGTAGGGGGCCGACACCAGCGTGGACACCAGAGACACATCTGGAGCAGGAATGACAACATGAGGGTGAGGTGTCCTAGTTTCATCCAGACAACATGAGCAACTGTAGCCACTAAAATAAAAATACGTCTTTGCTTTTTGTTTTCTTTCTAAATTGGAAATTGTGCAAACTTGTCTCTGGGATGGGTAAAAGGAAAGTTTTACAGTAAAAATAAATAATGCAAATGCTGCAAATATTAAATCCCTGAGTTAGATAAGGTTTTGTGAACAGGACTTTTTTTTTCAGATGTTTTTATGCACCGAGTTACGACGTCGTATTGGAGCCACATTAAAATAAAATAAAAATCTGCACAATACACGATTAAAGTCTTAATATTTTGAGATAACAAGTCATAATATTTCAAGATTAAAGTCATAATAATTCAAGATTAAAGGTGGAATATTTAGAGAATAAAATCGTAATACAAACAGGATCTTGTCTGTGTTGGTCATTCGTGCTTTACAGAGAATGTGGATTATATTTATCTTCAGGTGTCACATATGATGAAATACTGAGCCTTTTAATCAACCCATCAACACCACACGGTTATCATTTTAAGGACTTTAAAGCCATTTTGCAGACGTTTGCATTTGTTTCGACAAAAGAACCAGATTTTGAGCAAATATCCTCTTTTGTGAAGGAGGAACTGACTGGAAGAGGTCGATTTAAGGGCTATCGGTGTGAGTGCTGCACCATTACATGTTTTTTAAGATACGATTTTCTCTATTAAAATTATGACCATTCTCAAAATATTATATATATTAATGTGACCCCAATACGTCGTTGTAGTGAGTAAAGAAGAAACTTGTGCAAACGTATTTACTGAGTTTCAAAGTGCAGAAAAAAAACAATACCCCTAAAAACAACAAGAATTAAGCAAATAAATGCACATATATTTAAGGTGTGAATTTCTTAATTCCTTGACAACATTTTATTAAAAAAAACAAACAAATGAAAAAACACTGAATCCAAGTCTTGATAAATGACACTAAAATGGTGTTGTTCCTCACCTGGCAGACCTCCTATAAAGGTGCTGGAATGGGAGAAAAGCTCACTGGGAACGTCTGAGTTTTCACTTCGTCCAGCCTGACCATCCACCAGCAGAAGGCTCTGATTGCCTGACATCGTAACCTGGATGTGGTGAGTCTCGCCGTCGCACAGCGGTGCCGGGAAGCTGGCGATGACGACGTCTCCTACAGACACCAGAACATACTGACGACACCCTGATGGTCAGTGGTTATGTCCGTTTACACTGGGTCAAATTTTAAAGCTTTAAATGACTCACATCTCTCCACTCGTCTGTTACTGGATGATAATCTGCTAATGTGATGGAAAGAGGAACCCTGTCTTGGTGAACGAGTGCAAACAGCACTCCGATGGCAGAGGTTGGACGCAGGGTCAGGTGGACGCTGAGGTTCTGAGACTCTGTGGTGGAAACCAAACCAAAAGTCAGCAACAAACTGGACAATCAAGCAAAGTTCAGGTATAAATGTGCACCAGTGTTTTTGTTGACTTAAAGTTTTCATCGTCGACTACAATTATATTCCATCCATCTATTTTCTGACCCACTTGCTACTTTTTTCAGGGTTGCGGGGTATAAATATATTCAAATTTATAATTCAAGTGTCAATAACTAGACTATGACTAATTACAAAAATGCATGCACAATATGCACAACTGTAACTTCACATTGCTCTCTCAACTTAAAATAGTCGACTCTTCCCCACTCTCCCCATTGTCCTACCCTGACTCCCTCTTCCCTATTCCCTTCCCCCTCACTAAGGTGTAACACTGCCCTCCCTTTTAATATTCTCTTTTTAATAAAGTTTTTTTTCACCCTTCCTTAAGGAGGGGTGGTGATGATCACAATTATGCAATAAAATACATACATTTTTAAAATTGAAATAATAAAACATGCATAGGTGTCGAAAAAAGATTGCACTATATGTAATGATGACCTTCGACAGCATGTGCAGATAAGGTAAAAAAAAATCTCAATGAAAACCAAATCAAAACAATCATTATTTTTGACAACTAATAAAAACTAAACAATAATGTTCACATGTGATGACATCAATCCCAACAAAGTTTCTTTTTTGTTAAGTGGAAGGCGGGACAAGCCTTAATACCATCGCATATCAGGTTGATGAATAGTTAATTTAAGCTTTAAAAAAATGCATAAACTCTTACGCTTTATATTTTAGTCAACTATATCTGTAAAAGATTTTAGCAGACTAAAATCCTAATGTCCTTTAGTTGACTAAAATTAAACTACAACTGAAATAGTCCTGATGACTAAATTTTTACTAGAACCAAGTTGCATTTTAGTCAAAAGACTAAGATTAAATATAAATCAAAATTTGCAGTCAAAATTAAGAAAAGTACCTTTGGCAAAAAAGTGAAATTGCATCATGATATGCAAGGTTCCAACATTGAAGCACAAAACGCTCACACACACCGTAGCTGATGTTAAAGAGAGCAAAGCCAGTGCCAGGGTAGTACGCTCCGGGATCGTCGGTGCTATAACACTGCATGTTTTCATTTGAACGGATGGTTTCTTGAATGGACGTGTCTTCACCGCTCAGCCAACGCCACTCCTTCATACAACCGTCCAGGCGTGGATTCAACTGTAAAAAAATTAGGAGATGATTGAGATATGAACCAAAATATAGACTTTAGCTGTAAAGGTCCGTTAGGAGCAATCACCTGATTGACCAGACCCTCCTCTTTGAAAGGCACCCCTCCCACTGTCAGGTTGAGTTCATGCATGCCCTTCTTCAGTGTGAACAGATCACCATTGACTGCGATCTTCATCACAGCCTCTCTGTCGATCTTGATCACAAGGCTCCGCCCCTGCTCCTCTACAGAGATCTGACGGGAGTCCAAACAGTGCAGAGACTTTAAATCCATTCAAACACTCGATATTAAACTGTTTCAACAGAGACCACCAACCTTTCTCCATTGGCCGTCGTTGACGATGGGTCCACTGCTGGTCACCCTGCTCACTGCACCGTACTTCAGCTGGAGCTCTAATTTCCCGTGATGCATTGCAAGCACAATCCAGGAGCTGTTAAGGTGGCCTCCAGCAAAGAAGATCACTCCCTCTTGGTCATAAGAGCGAAAGTCGAACTCTGCAGAAAAGCTAAGACACAGGTGCACTGATGGTGAGAATAAAACCAGTTTAACACTATGAGGTTCAGCATGTTATTATATATTGAACTGCCATCCTAGGGGCAGTATATGAATAAAAAGAAAAATACACTTAGTTTTTAAAATAAAAAATCTGTAACAGTAAGTCATTTTAAAAGCTGTAAGGAGCTGTTGACTTATTTATTTCTAAAGAATAACTGCTGTAAAAACAGAAAACATGCACTTCTTAAAAGAGAATAGAACTGAACGTCTCTTTCTCACCCAGTCTGAATCCTCCGACGAAACCGTAGCCTGACCACCGGCACACCGCTGAACATACGTCCCAGATACAGCGAGCGGGAGTTCCTCCTCAGAGCTGGAGACAAGCACGGAGTAATGGGCTGGAAAAGGAAACGCAGAGATAAATTTCAACAAATACATTTTCAAGAAGCTTAAAGGCTTGATTTTAAGCCACAGAACTATTCAAAAAGTTACAGATCAAACCTATCGAGTTTCTTTATTTTCTGTTTGTGATTATCAACAAAACAAAATAAAAAAAATGGTTTGTCTGTTAAATACTTAAAATATGCAAAATAAATATTTTGTTATCAGAGCTTCTTGACCTTCTAGAAACAAGTGAAACATTAATTATAAAATGTCATTAAAATAAATACTTCTCAATAAGTTCTCTTCAGTTAATACAAATCTATTATCACATACAAAGATAATTTTTCCTCCGATAATTTAAATCAATTCAGAATTTTTAATTTAATTCTAGTTTAGTTTGTCTATTTTTTTTCTATTTATTTGAAAGGGACAATGCACATAGATGAACAAATGTAAAAATGTACATATTGTAGATGCGCCAGAGTTAGCAAAAATGCTAATTTGCATCTGTTGTCCCTTGGCATGTCAAAAAACAAACAAGGCTTAAAGTACAAAAATATAATACAATCAGAGCTACTCTCCGGTTTGAAATAACTCTGGCTGTTCTCACCAAGTTCAAATTGTTGAATCATGAACACAGGCTGTCATAGTGAGGCTAATATTAATCCACTAATGTGATTCACCTTACAGCTCCGGAGGTCCGGACTCAGCTTCATCCCCTGACGACCATCACAGAAGCAACGGAAACTCCCGGGAGTGTTTAAACACTCCTCTGCACACACACCTGACTCACACTCATCCACATCTAAAAAGGTGAAAGAACAGGTTGGAAGAATGAAAGAGGAGCAAATCAAAGAGGTGACAACCTCAAAACACAGGAATGATCACCCCGAGGAGGTAAATGTCACATCTGGGGAAGGAAAGAGTCAAAACATGAACTACGCACGTAAGATCAAGAAAAATGATGTTGTTCCCATTGAAAAACCAAGGAATGCAAACAACACTTGAGATAAGTTGGCTTTGACGCTGACTGGGTGGTATCTGGTTTCATATATGACCTTACATGGCCATGAGGGGTCACTTCTAAAAGGGGTTATTCTCTGAGGAGAAGCACTGAGGTTATGAAAAGTCTGGCTCCAAAAACAGAGAAGAACATTAGGTTATTTACATAAACCCGGTTCTATAAGTAACATGAGTGCATGGACTAAAAGCAATTGACATTGTGGAGTCAATTGCTTAATACATTTCACCAGCCAATCAGGTTGGCTTTATGAGAAAGGGCTTCTGTAATATGACGCGGAGGTGTAGACCCCATAGTAAGACATCGAAACAAATGTTATGAAATAGAACAAAGCAAGCAAGCAAGCGATAGCCAAAAAAAATATATTGCTGTAGTTATTTTCTCTCATTCTTTTGGTCTATTACATTTAAAAAATAAGCATGTCTTTCGGAGAGACAACAGCTTTCAGTTCAGGGGGAATTTGTTTCAATGTCTTGAATGAAATACACAAACAATAAGACAAACAAAACGCTTGATAAAAATGTGTGTAATAATCTAAAATACTGTATGGTATTAACTTTACGCAAATATGTAAATATTGGTGACCTGATCCTCACATGCACTTCTGTCCTTGAATGTTTCTACATTCCTTTCCTGTCCTGCTGCGAGCATCTGCTTTCTGTCACTTACCGACGCAGCTCTTGGTTACATTGTCGTACACGTAGCCGACGTCACACAGGCATTCGTGGCTGCCCTCGTTGTTCTCACACGCCGCTGACCCACAAACATCTGCATCCGCGCACTCGTCCACATCTGAAAGAGGCAAACATGTGCTTGTGTCTGTGCAGGAACAGGAACAGGTGCAGAGGAACTCACACAACATTTACCTAAAAATCAACAATTTACAAAGTTTGAAATCGAGGAGAATATTGAATAAACACACTGTTATTTACAGCTCAGATAATGTTTTATCTCACTAGTAGCTTACAGAGGGAGTGTGTTTGTGGTTTGTGGCTTACCATTACACATGTGGCGGCCCACCAACATGTAGCCTTGGTGACAGGAGCAGTGGTAACTGCCCAGGGTGTTATTACACTTGTGGTCACACCCTGCGTTCCTCTTGCTGCACTCGTCTACATCTGTGGTGAGGACGGCATCAACAGAGGGAAAACATCAGGGCTGTTCTTGTTATCACAACTGAAGTCATAATGATGTAAACGTGCACAATGGGATTTTCTAATGCTCATTTTTTTTGAACAAAACTGTCCCTCGTAACGTGTTCATCTGAGTGCACACTGCGAGTGTGTGACTGGGTGTTGCAAATTTGCAGTGTTTGGAAAGGCTGTAGTTGTCAAGTGGAAAATGTTTGCTCCCAGTCAAACCCAGTCCGTGTGGGTTTCCTCTCACAGTAAGGTGACAGAATGAGTCACAGTGGAAATATGAGGATTTGTCTCAATCAAACACATCCTTCTTGTAAAGTTTATAGCATAAATCTGCTTAAAAGCTCTATTCACATGCATATTTGTCACATTTTTCCTCAGAGAGGATACGGCTCTTCACGTCTATACTGACTGTGACCTCTGCATAGGAATGCATTCCTGGAGTGAACTCTGTGACCCAAGCAGTGCATATTCCCCTGATGCTTTCACACGTGATTAATATCGACCACAGATATTATGGATGCTTTCTATCACAGCTTAATGGCAAAGAAACCAAGTAAGGGTCAAGTTCTCTACCAGTACTGAGACCTACAGTATATATCACATGAATGCACTTTAGAAGACAGGTCGAAAGCAGAATAGTAAAACTTTGTTACTATCTCTTGTAAAATATGTCTTTGGAGTCATTTATATCCACTTTTAGTCTTTACAATACATGTGATATCCTTTTATATGTGGGCATCGCCATTTTGGAGATGTCAGCCAATCAGATGTTGCATGTCATGTCATCACGTCAGGCTAACTCTTAGACAGTTTCAGATATAAAGTCTAAGATAAAATAGTAGGGATGTAACGATTCACTCAACTCCCGATACGATTCGATCCACGATACTGGGTTCACGATACGATTCTCTCACGATTTATTTAACAAAATGGGACTGTAGACAAATTTTTTTTTTGGGAAAAAAACTAGAAAATACTATTTTCCTTTTATTTTTCATTGTCAAAAGAATTCCTTGATAGACAATTCAAAACAATGCAATTTAACTAAAAATAAATCTTGAATGAAATAAATAAAGGAATAATACAAATTAAAATGAAGCCTATTAATTTAAATTCTGGTTCAATAATAAACAATGCAAAACTGCATAATAGTTCTTTTTCTTTTAAAAGTGCAACTGAAAGTGTATTTTGTGCCTCAACAATTGGACTTTAAAAAAAAAAAAAACGTCATTGCACTGATTTACGTCATATTTGTTTGGACCAGCAGAGGGCGCTGGTAACAGTGGTCGGTTGGCATGCAGATATCTTGCAGTGAAGAAGAGAAGCTATGCTAGCAGACAGAGCTAATAGAAAAACGTGACTTTTACAAATAGTCAAGTAATATTACAGATATTCTTTCGGTGCTTAAGGGGTAATGAATCATTTATTAACATATTTAAGAGTAGAAGGCGGCCAGAAAGAAAGTATTAGCAGACTCCGCCCGCCGCCTACACTTGTGGATAGCTGGTTAAAAAAAGTACTGCGATTCAATTTTCAGAAAATCGATATCAACCGTGATACCTATGAATCGATTTTTAACTGCCTTACGATTAATCGTTACATCCCTATAAAATAGCATTTGAATCTAGCGCTTTGGGGCTTAAGTGTGTGTCATTATGTTGCATGGACATGATGTTATTCCTAAGAAGGAACATCCACAGCAATGGATCTGTTAAAGTAGTTGAAAATATAAAATACTCAGGAATCAATTCAGACTCACATCTGCCATTTGAAAAACAGTTAAATTTATTCATTTTGGCTCTGAACTCATTTTATCCAGAGTGGATTGTATGAGCCACTCTGTCTGCTCAGTCTAGTGTAGCGTCTGAAGGACCGCTGTCCGTGCTAGCTGCTGCATAGTTAGCATTGAGGTGGAAAAGCTCCGCTGGAGGCGAGAAGACCATCGGTGATCCACAAACTCTTTCTTGCACAATTTGCACACAAATGGACTTTACTTTTCCATGCAGTGTGTTTTTCACTAAAATTAAGGCTCTTCAGACTCCTCAGCATCTACCGCTGTAACATGTGCAATGGGGAAAGGTTCCGCGCCGATTGCGGTGCAAAAAAAATATTTTTTCCTGTAATCAATTAATCACAATTAATGCTTTAAAGTGACATTCCTAGGTTTTAAGTCACAGCTGAAGAAACAACAATCTTCTACAATTGTATTTTTGTGTCTTTAATGTTTTACCTGTGTTAAGGTGTCTTTGTCTTTTACTATTTCTTTTCCTTAAATCCTCACCTTTTGAAAAGCATCCCATGGATAGGACGCATTTTTACTGTATTGCAGTGTGTCCGGGACCTGTGCATGATTAAATGTCACAGCATCAATTTTACTATGTCTCCATGTTTAAATATATTTTAAATATATTAATTAATTACGATGGACAGATTTTGATGTTGCACTTGAGAAATCAGACTTTGAAAATGCCTATTTGGATGCCACTTTTAGTCATCTTACTATAGAACCACGCATACCATCCACCAGAACAAGGAAGGCACCTTAAAATGAGTAAGGCTACGATTGGAACAATCAGATGCTTTAAACCTCTTCAAACCAGTTGGTTTTACATGAATGGAACACTTGCATTTAATGTGCTTTCTACTGCATATATAGCTTCTAAATCAACGCTAATTCATTCTAGTAAAAGTTACATATAAGTGTTTGGGTTGAGCTGACTTTGTAGTTTGAGTTGAGGATTCCTGTAACGTCAGATCAGACTTCTATGAGAGAGAATTGAAAGAGCTGACTGTCCGCTTCAAGGTCACAGTGACGACATCACTCAGCTGCACGTGACTCTGTGCAGGGATGACTTTACCTTTCTCACATTGAGCCCCAGTCCATCCAGTAAAACAGTGGCAGAGGAAGTCGCCCTTTTTGTCCTCGCAGCGCACCGTCCCTCTGGGATAACAGGGGGATGGAGAGCACTGATCTGGGATATCTTAAAATAAACACAAACAAAGACATGCGTGTTATTGTAGCCTAAAAGAAAGGTTTGATTATCCCATAGCGAGACAGTGTATACCAAACAAGACAGAGGAAGGGCATCTCCAATGTTGTCCACATGAGAATCAGTATAAATAGACTAATGCTGACTAAGCTCTCATTCCTCACATGTCCTTATTCCATCCTTCCCAACGTGTCAGCCTGTGGCTTTTCAAACACAATATCAGTGTCATTTCATCTCTACTTGTGTTACACTTCTAAAGAATAGCTTCCATTTACTTTTTTAGCTTGTGCAAGCTTGTGTGAATGCTCTCTATCATTTTCACTTCTAAAACAGTTTCCTTTTCTTAGCAGTGGATGTATGAGTGTTGGACATGTCTGGGCATGTTAGCGGGAGCTCAGAGAGAAGCACAAAGGGACAGAGCCTGGGGAGAACAAGCTGAGCAATAGCTTTACAGCTGAGACAGAAATATTAGTTTGTACCTGTTTGAAGGAAGCTTTCCTTGAAACTACTGCTCATGGGAAAATTACTGCCTTGTTATGAATGTAGCATCTACACCAAGATATGGATGGATAAAACTCAGTTTTATAATATGTTAAGGTTTCATTTATTCAGACAACTGTTCTTTATGAATCCTACTTTGATCTCCTGACATGTTTCGACTGACAGCTGCCAGTCTTCGTCAGAGGCGTCTGCTGATCGCTTGATTTCCTAAGGAACAGTTGTCTGAATAAATGCAACCATAACATATTGAAAAAGAAGATGAAAAGAATCTTTCTCAAATTACTAAGTGGAAGTTAAACTTCAAAGGAAACATCAAAGCGATCAGCAGACAGTCGAAACATGTCAGGAAATCAAAGTGGATTTTCTAAGGAACAGTTGAAAAAATTAAATCTTAACATATTATTAAAAAAGAAAACAAAAAGAATCTTTCTGGAATTACTACGCAGAAGTCAATTAAACTTCAAAGGAAACATCAAAGCATTCAACAGACGCCTCTGACGAACACTGGCAGTTGTCAGCTGAAACATATCAAAGTGGATTTTCTAAGGAACAGTTGAAAATGAAACATTTGCATATTATTAAAACAGAAGACAGAAATATTCTTGCTGGAATTACTCAGTTTTATGGGTTTCCTATGTGCCCCTGTTTTAATGTCACATGGTTGTGATCACATTTAAACATATTAAAAGAAAATCCAGTGTTCACACTTTGAATCAGCTCATCCTCATCTGCCCAGAAACACTCTGAAGGAAGGAGTGGTGCTGCTGACTGTGGGTAAACTAATCCAAACTGCTGTATCTTTAAGTGTCGCCATGCTGCAGCTGAGTCATAGAAACCCCCTCCCCATCCGAAATCACTCGGCCAATCACAGCAAAGCCGGTTTGTCTTGCGTCCTGATGCTGCAGAAATCACCTGCTCACTCACGTCAATACTTTTACTCTGACGTCACTTTGCTGCTGTACCAACCCCGTGGAGAATCAGGTGTAGCGATGGAGTGCATGTGATGACTAAAAGGGGTGTGTCACTCATTCACCAATGTGCAGCATCACGACAGGAGAGTGCTGCAATGCTACTCAAAAAGCTTCGACACAGAGGTCATGTTCTCGATACAATTACATTCACCTAGCAGTGTGTCCTAAAGCAAAAAAGGAATAAAATTGACTTTATTTGCCACTCCTGAGGTTGGTGCAGAGCAGAGATACTGCAATGCAAAAAAAAAACACCACAGCACCAAAAGCAGCAACTCAGGTTCAGAGAAAGACAGACACATATTTGATGAAGTAAAGATGAAGGATTCAGTTTGTGCATCTTTCTGTTCACAGTCTGTCGTGAGATCGGTAAACACGTGTAGAGAATAAACTTACTGTGTACACACGTGACCAGGTCCTCTTTCTTCTTTTCTGAACCTCCAAACCTCTCCATGCATGCTGGGCAGAGACACAGTGACACAGATACAGTATGTGAAGAGGGCCAACAGCGGTATAAGAAAAATCACAGTGAAAACAAGTGAATGTACTTACTTAAATACTTGGGGTAGAAGTAATCCTAAAAACAAAACAAAATAAAATAACATAAGTATAATAACTCAATTCCAAACAGAAAGAGGCAATTTTAACTTAGTAGCACGTACATTTTGTATGCATGTTGCATTTCGGATTCGGTTTCATTTCATACATATTTTCTGCTCTTATTTGATGGAAAAACAATTATCAAATTACGATAATACTCTCTTTGTATCTGTTACTGTGTAATAAACTGTGAAGTCTGCTCTGCTCTGTGTGATGGGTGCAGTTCTTTGCCAGAGGCTTCCTAAAAATTCTCTGCATTCCTGATAACAGCAGCATCTCTGCAATCTTATGGCTGCAGCAATCTTCCACATGTAGGAAAAAAATCTATGGGAACATGGAAAAAACAGCTAAAAAAAAAAAAGTATAATCTATTGTCAACATTAGTGTGATTATCTTTGTTTGCAGCTCTAAAAATGATGTTGTGTAGACAGGGAATGGCATTCACTAAACTTGACCTTGGCACAAATTTTGAATATGTATCATTAATTTGTGAGTCCATGGAATGCCGACAATTATCGGCATTTCTTTCTGTCTCTGCAGAGTGAGGAAGCTGCAGTAGAGGAAAGTGCAGAGTCACAGATGCGTGCACCTTCAGAATGAATAATGCAGCTATGAGTGAGACCACAACTTTGTGTCACGACATTGTACGGGGCTGGAAATGCATTATTGCTTTGTTTCAATTTGAGGGATTTGAACATCACCTGACTTCACCTTTTCCTCTGAACTCAGCAAACCTTCAGGTCATCCTTTCTCAAGCAGAGGTTTCTCATATGTGTGTTTGACTAAAATCTGAGCAGGGGTGTGCATTGCCATGAATCTGATGATACGATTCACAATTTGCATGTCATGATACGATAAAGGCGAGGCAAATGTATTTGTATAGCGCATTTCATACACAAGGCAACTCAATGTGCTTTACATGACCAAAAAGTGCAACAGAAAACATTATATCCTGATATATCCCGCTACTAAACAATACGATATACATCACGATATATCACGATACAATTAATTTCATTTTTTTTTTTTTTTTTTACCAATATCAAAAACAACCACATACATCTATAAAAGTATGTTTTATGAAAATAAAGTGCAATCAACTTCCAAGCTAAAATGCATTCACTGACATCTAGTGACCAGGCGTTTACATGCTTTGCATGTGTTTGCGCAATTAAATGGTTTTTTCGTTAAAAAACTATTGTTAAAAAATTTGATTTGGACATTTTTTGGATCGATACGATAATCCCTTGTGAACTATCGCGATATATCGCCGCATCGATTTTTTTTCTTACACCCTTATCTCAGCCATTGAATCACTGAATGGATTCTCTAATTTAATCAAACTCTGAAACATTTGACAGTGTTGAATCCTGAAATGCAAGCATGACAGAGGAAGAGTTGCGCACTAAGAATATGGCGTGAAAATAGAACCTACTATCATGGTAAAAAAAAAGTCTCAAACCATCTGCAATGAAACTGCCAATAATGTAGAGTGTGGAGTTAGCTTAATGCAGAAATTAAAAGAGTTGATAAATGGCTTGTATCTATTAGATATTTAGCACAGGTTATACATACTCAGTAGGCTTATGTGTTCACAGGCAGATCAGTGCATTCATAAACACAGCCTGGAAACTAATCTGTGAGAAATATTCCTACTGCGCACACGCGCTGCTAAATGTCAGACGGAAAAACAGGGTGGGAGCCTGCAGACGGATTAGTGAGGCAATGTGCACAGCCGTGGTGAATGAAACACACCCTTTAACCCAACTGATCACCACCCACAGAAACCAATCAGAATCCGTTTAGACCGTTTTAAACCATTAACATGCTACGAGTGTAAAGTAAGTGTGAGGATTTACCATGTTTACGTGTTTAGCTGCCTGTACTGATGGAGAGAGGAAATACGCACTTGTAACTCTGGCTTTCGCTAATAAAAGTTGACTTTATTAAGTGTTGGGCTGATTCAACATGTGACAGGAACAAACAAGAAGACACGCCATCGTGTGCTGACACCCACCACCAGCATGGGAACTTATTGGTGCATAAACAACAGCAGCACAGACTATGAATCATTAGCCATGTGTCACATCACTGTCATCCATGAGCTGTCAATGGGAGATTTATGTAAACAACAACACTAGCAAGAGGGCCTGAACATGGCTTGACTTAGACAGCAAATTAAAACAACACACAATCTTTAACAACTGTGTTATTTACTTTCACTTTCTCAAAGATGAAACTACCAGTAGATCAAATAAAATGCAGTATAAAAATATCTGATTTCAAGAAAGAAAAAGTGTTTGGGGGTTGCCAGAAATTACTGATATATTAGAATGGGGGTCACGGTCCAAAAAAGGTTGGGAACCACTGAACTACTGTACTTTAAAAAAAAAAAATGAAACAAATTGTATTTCATACCATTTTGTTAAGGTGAAATTTGTAATCACTGATATCGAGATAATCGCAATGAATATCGTATTGTTTAGTATCGGTATACATTGTATCGGGTTGGGACATGGAAATTGTGAATCGTATCATATAGTCAGATTGATGGCAATGTGCACCCCTCATAATACCCATTTGTAAATGTTCAGAAATAAGGTGGATCGCATTGAAATGAAATAGCGGGAGTGGAATGGGACAAAACACAGCTGTGAAAATTAATACGAAGTGTCTATTGATACAGAAACGTATCAATAGACCCCGGGAATATTGATACGGAAACATGAGTGGCCTAAGCGCCTGACTCAAGAGTACTTTCTTCCGCTGCCGTGGGTTCAAATCCCACTTTTGTCGTACATATTTTTTTCATTTTAACATACATAACATGGCAAATTCCAACTTTAAAAATACATATACGAAGGGATAGGGTTACGGTTAAAAATGCATAAACAAAAAAAATAATATTAATTTTAGGCTACTTCCTGGTTTAGGGTTAGGGCTAAAATAAAAGGGTTAGCTAAAAAATAAATATGAGCTAAAATAAAACTGACGGCACTTTAAGTCACGTGGTGCGCCTATGGGGCGTTCCGTATGAATAGACTTACGTCTATTCGAACGTTGACGAGCAATGACCAATTTCATATTTGTCTCGTTTCCACTGCTTCATCCAACAGCAGGTGTAGTTTGACACTTACTTCTGTCCTCACTAACTTTATTGACATACTCACAGTCTCCGGGTCGTTCTCAAACACCTCTCTGGCCTCCTCCTTGGAGCACCTTTCCTCCACACACTCCCTCTCCAGGTGGCCCTGTTTGGTCTCCTCGAACACCTGGTTGGCCCTCCGGTGTCTGCTCAGGAACTGGTGGGCCTCTTGGGCAGACAATGAAACTACAGAAACACACACACACACACACACACACACACACACACACACACACACACACACACACACACACACACACACACACACACACACACACACACACACACACACACACAGGGGTAAAGAAAGATAGAGAGAGAAGTGGAACAGAGACCACACAAAGAACCGCTGCCAAACAATAAAGCGTCAGGCTTGTTTTGGATCTGTTGGTTCCCCGTGTAAACTGGTGACCGACACGCACTGCGTCGCTGGTTGCTGCTGGTTACCGCAAAACGTGCAGTAGAATCAAAACACGCTTTGTGTTTAGATTATTTTACATTTAAACAGTTATTGTGCTGTGTACAATAAATCAGATTTTGTATTATTCGGTTAATAAAATCTACCTTAATTATACCGCATATTGTGAAATTATATTATTATTATTATTATTATTATTGTCTTTCGTAAATCGTGGAACAGTGTGTGTGCACTGTGTTGTACTAACGACCTCGTTTCAACGTTTGCGAAAACGTCGTAGTCGGTCACCAGTTAAATGAGAAACCAGGAGATCCAAGACACGCTTTAATAACTGAATCATTATCAGCCATAACTTAAACGTCAAAGAGGACATAGCCAGCTAGCTATAGCCACCTAGCTCGTAATTGTTTACTTACTGCTGTCGGTCCAGCGCACCAGCAGCAGGATTAGCAGGGCTGCCGCCGGGGAAAGGGACTTAGCCGGGGTCAGTCGCATGGTTTTGGACCGCTGTGTGTGTTTGTGTCAGTCCGGGTTAAAACTTCCTCCAGCCCCGCGTCTGTCTGCGGATGGAGCCGCTGCAGGTCTTCAGGTGAAGCCGCTCCGACCTTCAGAAGAATTCGCCTCCACACGCCGCGTCACCTTAATAAACTCGGCTAAACAGTCCAAATGACCCCGCTGGTCTGGTCCCCATTGCGGTCGATGTACGGTTTGTTGCACTGGTCCTTCAGCCCCTCATGTACCCGGACTTTGGTGCACGTTGGTCCGCCAGAGGAAGAGTGAGTGTGTGAGCTGCTGCAGGCTGGAGTTTGTGATGATGCAGACACCCTCCTCCTGTGTGTGTGTGTGTGTGCGTGTGTGTGTGTTTTACAGCTTTCCTAAGAAATTGGTTTTTAAATGCTGAGACGCCCAAAAAAAGTGGCTTGGTTGCAGAATTTAACATCAGAGTGACTTTAGGTTGACTGATTTACTTGTGCATAGCTGAGTGTGTCCCCCAGCACACACTCCATCTTCCTTCCCAGACCACGCCTCCTTTGAGCAGCAGGGCAACTACTGAGTTTTAGTTGATGTGATTGAGGATAAGCTGAACCCCTCAGAGTCAGTATAACAGTAACTATAATGGTACATTTTATTATAATGCAGCAGGGGGCGCTGTGTTCCCTGATAAAATAAGTTTGAATGGGTCATTTTACTTAATTATTTTTGGCGAATAATTAATAACCGTTAAATGTACGAAAAGCCAGAAGATCGCAGGAGTGTCCTGAGTATTCTATACGCTGACCATGGTCAGTAAAATCAAACTGAATTTAGTGGACGAGTAATCGGACCAAAATCAATTTTATAATAGTAATAATACCTAGATTAATTGCATTTCCTGAAGAAAATGCAAGTGAGGATGCAGGTGCTGACCTGCATTGCTGAACGCTGCATGAAGGAATGCAGAAAAGATGTAAAAAAAAAAATAAAAATAATAATATTAAAAAATAAAAACCATTAAATGACGGGCTGAAGGGTTACAAGTTGATAAAAGGATTAAATGATGAGCTGAATGGCTAAACGTTGAGCAAAAGGTTTAAAGGTTTGATTTAAAGGATTAAATGATAGCCGATAAATTGAAATGTCACACACACTGTTATTGTGTCATCGCACACTCAGTGAAGTGGATGGGAAGATTAATGGGAAAATTGAAAATAAAAAAGTGGAATTATTCAGAAGGTTAAGAAAAAGCCGAAACATGGCAGAATGGCCAGTAAACAATATCTTGATACCTCACTTGTCCAAATCGGTTAAAAACTATGGGACGGAAGAAGAAGAAAAGAAAAAAAAAATAGCGAGGATGCCATTGCATTCTCACCAATAAAATACACAGAAAATAATAGCGAGGATGTTATACATCTATAATAGCATGTCAGATAATCAAACTCAGTGAATTTTTTCCCCACACTTTCATTATCGACGGATATTCAAACAGGAGTCCGTGTACCCCTTGATTTTCAAAAGCAATACTTTGGCGGACACTTCGTCCAAGAGCAAGACATACTCTTCTTAGTATCCATCCAAATATGGATAAACTATGAGAAATGCTCATGTTTCATGTTCCACCAACACAAGCAGCAAGGCAGACACAAGACTGAACTGATCTTGCATCATTTTTAGGCAGAATCACGATATGCAAGAGTATCAAAACTGTTTGCTTTTATAGTTTTAATAAAACAAAACAAAAAAAACAGAACAATAAACTACTTTTAAGTTATATATTAAGACAGCTTGTTTTGATATACCAGGCGTTTTCTGCACAGAGGATGACCTTGAGGATGAAGACAGAAACAGATCAACAGATGCTGACAGCCACAGGTTGATTAAACTGTTTCTGAAGCTGCGGGGCCAGCATCCAGGAAGGAATGATGATTCATACAAGAAAATGTAGCTAGGCTCAGCTTTGTCCTCTTGAGTTTTGACTTGGACTGCACATTTTTAACTTGTTGTCTCTGGACGTAGAGGACTTTTAGAGATTGTATCGTGATTCATCAGCAGGGGGTGAGGATGCAGGTGTGCTTACAGCCTGGTCGACAGTGACCATTTGTTTGTCTTTCAACACAAATACAACCATCTGTTACTCAACACACGATATCTGTGCAACAGAGCTCAGCTCTAGTCAACATTTCTTGGAAAACACTTAACAACAATGCTGGTACTACTACGTCACAGCTTTTAACTAGGTCACCTGGCAAGCCAGCCTCTGTCATGTGAAGCTAAACAGCCCCCCCCCCAAAATGAACAAAATGCTTGCTCAGGGTACAATAACACTGTAAGAATACGAAGCAAGTTTTGTAATACACTACTTAAAGTACTCTTTTTTTTTCTTCTTATCACTCCTTCTTCTGTGGATTCACTGTCCAAAATATTCCACGTAAGTGATTTGGTTGATAATTAAGGCCACTGTCAGTGAATGTGTGTCAGATCAGGGTGACTCTCAAGAGCAGAGACTGGAGGACAGGAATGGGATTTAATACTGTTGTGTTTGCTGAGAGCCTTGTCGAAGTCTAACAGCTGCTCGTTGACAGTGATGTCCATGCAGCCGTGGTAAAAGGCCGTCACAGGGGTGGCAGATAACGGGACGTTTTCTAGGGCAGAGAGACACAAAGTTTGTCACATAGGAAAACATGATTTTTGGAAACAACAAGTTTCACACATTACGCTGTCATTAGCATGAATAAAGTGTCTTGAAGGCTATCTTTAAGTGTCGTTCATTAACCTTTTGCTAAATTAAGACACCTTTGGAGCTATTTTGTGGGTTAGGTGGAGGGATTTAGTGGGTTTAGGTAGGGTTGGGGTTCGGGGGTTAGGTAGGGTTAGTATGTTAAGTTGAGGTTTTGTTTATTCAGACAAGGTTTTTCAGGCAATGTTTATCTCCTGACATGTTTCGACTGTCAACTGCCAGTCTTCATCAGAGGAGTTCAACTAATCGCCTTAGATGGTTCCTTTGAAGTTTTACTTGACTTTAATGTAATAGTTCCAGCGAGATTTATTATGTCTTCTTTTTGAACAGTGTGTTAAGTTGAGCTTTTGTTTATTTAGACAAGGTTTTTCAGGATTTTTTTCCCCCCTTGTGTTTCCACTGTCAACTGCCAGTCTTTGTCAAAAGAGTTCTGCTGATCACCTTTGATGGTTCCTTTGAAGTTTCACTTGACTTCCATGTAAAGTTAAAAAATAAGATTTAATGACTCTCGCTGGAACTATTACATAAGTAAAGTTAGGGTTAGGAGTTAGGGTAACCAACAAAAGTTAATGACAGCCTTCATGACATCTTATTCATGTTAATGACAGGTGTCATGTCGCAATACTGACAGCGTAATGTCAGCCTTCATGTATAAAACAACTGAAGTGTTACCCAATTTTCTTAGAGTACCTAAACCCCCAAACCACTTTTTTCTGCTGAAAACAAATGTGTTTGGTATGAAGTAGTGTTGTTGATTGATGCTTGTCCAACTTTTGACATTTGGTATATTTTGATGTAAAAATGTAAGAGTGACTGCCCTCTATGGGTAGAAACCTGGCTATTACAATTGATTTTTTGCTATAGGTTGACAATGGTGGTTTGAAATGGAAATTGGATTGGTTTGTGACATCTTGGTGGCTTAGTTTCTTAGGTCACAAACCACCACTGTTGGCCTATAAGAACTAGCCCTCTGCAATCTGTGGTGAGGAGATGCACACCACATTAAGTGCATATCTGTGGCATGTTGCCAAAGCCATCTCTTAAATAGAGGGTGGACACTTTCTTAGTTTGATTTGCATGTTCTCCCTCAGAGTGCATAGGTTGTCTCAGGGAATTCCTCAGATCTATAGCCTGCATGTTACACTGACTGTAGGAGGTGTGTAATTCTTATGACAAATTAATTCTCTGGATTGGTAAACAACTGGCTGGCTCACACAATATGGCCAAAAGTAGTCAGATAATTGAGTTCAGGTCTGACCTCTGTGGCCACAGTTGTATAAAATCAAGTACCTACAGCCATAATTCATTCCAACTGAGACATTTCCACAAAACAAAATGTTCTATGTTCAAATGTTAGTGATGTTATCATAAAGTAGACAGGAAAAATAACCACACAGTAGGCCCGATCAAACCGCAGAGCAAGCTCAGCAGATGCTGAGGCATGTACTGTTCAGCAAGTTAAAGGCTCCACCCATCTAAACTTTGTGTGGCCTTTCGATTAGCACCAGTTCAGTCTTCAGACTGCTTCGTGGATTGGGTTTCCATAGCTGAGCAGCTGCTGCCAAGCCTTATTGGACCAACGGCAATGCAAAACATCAGATTTAGCAGTGTGAAAGTGGACACACGACACAGAAATATCACATGTTCTTTAGAGCATGGGGAAATTATTCAATTTCACCTAATAATTCTAAAAAACATTTTTTAAACTTAGTTCTCATCGTTCATGTTAAAAAACTAGATTTGTTTCATTCTTGAACATCACATCCATCAATAACAACCTTTGGATCAAATCAGACACTCTTAACATTTAACAATACGGAGACAAATGTAATTATAAAAATGTATTATATTATTCATTTATTAATTATAATTATATTATTATTATTATAAATATAATATCAAGTTATATGACATAAAAATACAGTATATAAAACAAACAATATTTACCAGAATAAGTTCAGTTGTAGTTGTAATCACATTTTAAGCATACTTTTATTCCTTCCACGACATCTATCAAGTGTGCAAAATATGAAAGATGATCAACGTTTTATATATATTTTTTGTTTGATTTGTATTTAATACACTTTTATAAGAATGGCTGCATATTGTTAACTGCACTTTACATTAGAAAGAAGAAATATATTTGATTCCTATTCAAGACAGTTTTATAAGAATGACTGTATATTGTGAATAAAGAATACAAAGTTTCGTTTTTTAACATTTTCAGTTGGTGGTGTGCCTTCGGATTTTTTTTCTTCAATGAGTCGATGTACCTTGGCTTGAAAAAAGTTGGAAAAATACTGCTTTAAAGTTACAAAAAGAAGATAGGTGCCAAGTACTTTGTTGTATTTGCTCTTTGTAATCACTCCTTCTCAAACATAAAGAGATGACACTGACTCTCTTGGTAAATCTATAAGATTCTTGATAAACAATAGTTCATTTGATGCTTACCTGGTATCCCTCCAACATATGTACTGATGGGGTTGTGCATGGTGGTGTTAAGGTGCTCCAGTGCCTTCTGAAGTGCATCTGACTTCATGTAGCTGACAGAAGAGGAGTTAGCCATAATCCGCATTTCTGTGGGAGTCACGGTTAACTGCACCATTAGCCGGTCGGGGTAGCACAGCATCATGGAGTCCAGTGTTGCAACGGAGACACCATCCAGAAACACTTGCAAATTCTGGATAATTAATGGTGAATATTAGCATTAGGATTAAACTTGAATACAAATGGGTCTCTCCACATGAAAGCACACTCACAGCATCTACTTCGTCTTTGGTTATCACGGCCACTGATAGCGGGACTGTGTCGTTGTGGACCAGAGCAAAGAGGATCCCTGTGCTGCTGGATGGTCGGATGTTCATCTTTATATCCACATTCCAACTCCCAGACTTACCTGTTTACAGACAGACACAAAAACAAAACTAGATTTCAAGAGTTGAACTTTTAATTTTCAATCTAAACTTATATAACTTTTTGTCACTACAGAGCATATTTACCGTGCACCTCCTGCCATGTTCACACCACCTTATAGGGCATTTATCTTCAAACTGTTCGCTTAACTTAACTTTTATTGATGTTCCAAGTCAATTAAAATACTTTTAAGGTTTGGAAGAGCCTCCATGGTTGGGGTTCAAGGTGCAAAAGTCATACTGGTCTTTCAATTGAATTCAACTTTATTTATATAGCGTAAATTACAACAAAAGTCATCTCAAAATATATAATTCGTAATAAAAAATAAAAAAAAAACAACAAATCCACAGAAACAAGCATAAGCGACAGTGGGAAGAAAGACCTCTTCTTTAATAGGAAAAAATCTTCAGCAGAATCAGGTTCAGAGGTGACAACCATCTGCTTTGACTGGTTGGGGTTAGTGGACAGAAGGAAAGGAACAGAACAGGATAGAGAGGTAAAACATCAGAGTGTCTCAGACGAGTTGAGCTGGAAACCATTGATCAGGAACTACCAGCTTCAGCTTCAAGACACCTGAAACAGAAAAGAGAGAGAAGAGCGAGGAGAAGGCACAGACTGCAGAAAAATATGATACAGTATTATCAGGTCTGCCTGCATGGAAACACCGGGTGCTAAACTATGTGTAAGTGGAATGAGAATGAGTATGGGGTGGACATCAGTGTAAATGGTGTGTAAGCAGTTTAATGGGTATACAACGAGGTTCAGAAGTGGGGGGTTGTCTATAACCCATCACAACCTGGTCTGACTGGACTTCACCCATTGCAGCCCACTCGAGCTATGTGTAGATGGTGGATTGTGTTTGAAGATAGTGTTGGTGTTCTACTATAATCTTAGTTTATAGTTCCTATTTTTTTAGGTTTAGGGCTTTGTTCCTAGTGGTTAGGTTAACGCTGTTAAATGGTATACACTTTAGCAAAAAAGTAGGTTTTGAGTTTAGCCTTAAGGGTGGAGAGAGTAGCAGCCTCCTGTACTAAGACTGGGAGCTGGTTCCAAAGGCGAGGAGCCTGGTAGCTGAATGCTCTGCCTCCTTTTCTACTTCTAGACATGTTTGGAACTTCCAGTAGACCAGCAAACTGAGAGCGGAGAATTCTGACCAGACGATCATGTAGAGCTTTGTATGCTAAGAGGAGGATTTACTGTAAACTCTATTCTAGATTTTACAGGAAGCCAATACTGGAGAAATATGCTCTCTCCTGTTTGTACCTGTTAGTATTCTGGATGCACCATTCTGAATTAACTGGAGACTTTTTAGCGAGTTACGGGGACATTCTGACAGTAAAGAATTACAATAATCTAGTCTTGGACTTGGACTTGATTTATATAGCGCTTTATCACCACACTGAAGCAGTCTCAAAGCACTTTACATAACAGCTCATTCACCCAATCACTCTCACATTCACACACCAGTGGGACAGGACTGCCATGCCAGGCGCTAGTCGACCACTGGGAGCAACTTAGGTCTTGCCCAAGGACACTTCGACACATAGTCAGGTACTGGGATCGAACCCCCAACCTCTCGATCAGAAGACGACCCACTACCACCTGAGCCACGGTCGCCACGGTCTAGATGTAACAAATGCATGGATTGGTTTTTCAGCATCACTCTGGGCCAAGATATTCCTGATTTTAGAGATATTACGGAAGTGGAAGAAGGCTGTCCTGGAGATTTGCTGAATATGAGAGTTAAAAGTTAAGTCAGTATCAAAGATGACACCTAAAGTGTTTTACTGTGATGCTGGGTGACAGAGTAATGCCATCCAGAGACACTATTTGCTCTGATAATTTCTCTCGAAGGTGCTTTGGACCAAATAAAATCACTTTGGTTTTATCCTGGTTAAGAAGGAGAAAGTTACAGCTCATCCAGGATATGATATATTTAAGACAAGTCTGGAGTTTGAATAACTTGAGTTTCGTCTGATTTCATTGATAAATAGAGCTGTATGTCATCCGCATAGCAATGGAAATTTAGATTATGTTCTCTGATAATGTTACCTAGTGGAAGCATATATAATGTAAAGAGTATTGGTCCCAAAACTGAACCTTGTGGAACTCCATGATTAACTCTGGTGTGATCTGAGGAGAGATTATAAACATGAACAAAGTGGGTTCTATCTGATAAGTAGGATTTAAACCAACCTAGAGCCGTTTCTTTAATCCCAAAAACCCTTTCCAGTCTCGGCAGCAATAAGTGATGATCCACTGTATCGAAGGTGACGGTGGAGATATTACGAGCGGCATTTTCAACCTTTCACATCTTTTTCAAGCAAATGATCTTGGATTTGTTGATTGATGAGGCCTACACTATGTCTTTATCTGATAAAAAAAAAAAAAAAAAAACCTCTACAGCAGCTTTAAAAAACATGCTATATTTGTGTGAGATTACAGCTCCCAAAGTTTTCATGATTAATAATCTTTAACAACAGCCCATGCAGTGCAATACCTCAATCAAGACACAACAAACACAGGCTTTAAAATGTTCCCACAGCAGGGAATGAATAAAGTATAACTTAACTTACTCACTGTAGTCTATGTTGAAGTGTGCCAGTCCTTCCCCTGGGAAGAAAGATCCTCTCTCCACATACACAAAGCAGTGCTTACTTCTCTTCTCCTGGATCACCTCTTTTACCCCGGACGGCCCCTGATTCATCAGGTTCCAGCCTCGGATGCAGCCGTCTAGTCGAGGGTTAATCTGAGAGCAGCAGGGAGGATTTCTGGTCTTTTTTCACAACTTATTTAGACAGTATTGCACTAATTCCAACAATATCATTTTAAAGTCGGTCAGGCCGCTTACAGGTTTGATGACATTGTTGGTGCGGTTTGGAAGACCAGCAATGTAGACTTTGGTTTCCAGTTTGCCATTTACTGAAGTAAAGAGACTTTCTGGGCTGTTGATGCTCATCACAGCTTCTTTGCTGATCTTCACACTGATGCTGCTCTCCAGCTCATCCACAGAGATCTGCACATCACATATAAACACCAACGGTTATTAGTTTTCAAACTTCACTTCCTAATGATACTCAACAGAATCACACTGTGCTCTACACAGAATACCAATGACAAACTCTGCTGCGTTAAAATACATATAGTAGGAAAAGGAAAGTAGATTACTGGATGAAATTTTCTTACCACGTGCCATTGTCCGTCATTAATGGCTTTTCCTCCACTAGTGACTTTGAATGTGTGCTGATTTTTAAACTGGACTTCAATGTGACCACCTCTTAGCCCCAACATAAACCACGAATCGTGGGAAGATTCGGCATACAGAACCACTCCCTCCGGATCAAAGGTACGGAAGTCGAACTCAGCGGCAAACCTAATGGAAGACAGAAGACAGGTGTACAAGTTGATCTTAAAGTTAGGTGTAACTTTTGATATGAAACTTTCTCACAGCAGTGAAGTTTGGTCAAAGGGATGCAAGAGAGGCAGCAACAATATTCTATCCACTAAGACAGAGATGGGCAACTTTTATCACAGCAGGGGCCAAAAAAATGTGATTATCTGATCACATTAGCCACATTATCAACATTCATGTCAGCATTTAGTGCTTAGGAATGACCAGTCTGAGCATTAATACAAGCTTGAAAACACACATTTTGTGTTTTTTTTTTTTTTTTGTAGATTTTCTTGTCAATATGGTGAATTTTTGTTGTCTTTTTGTGTGTTTTTCAAGTCATCATGTGTATTTTTGTTATATTTTTTCTGTCCTTGCTGTCATTTTGTGTATTTTTCTGTCATTTTGTGTACTTTGAAGTCCTTTTGTATATGTTGTTGTCATGTTTTGTGTTTAAGTGGTTGTTTAGGGTGTCTTTGTTGTCATTTTGTGTAATTTTATGTACTGTTTTCTTAATCTTTTTGTGTTTTTGTTGTTAATTTTTGTACTTTTCTTGACATTTTGTGCATTTTGCTGTCGTTTTCTGTGTTTCTTGAGTTTTGCGTATTATGTTGTTCTTCATATAACTTCATGAATTACTATTTTGGTTTGGGGGCCACACAAAATTAACCGCCCGTTTGCCTATGTCTGCACTAAGAGGTGCTACTATAAAGTTACTGTATAACCACTGTTCTTCCCTTCACTTGTCAGTAGTCACAAAGTTGATCAAAGGATGTAATTTGCATTGCATTGAATTTGAATCTTATAAAGAAAAGTAGTGCATGCTGGGAATTAACACCAACTTTGTGTTCTCTGGCAGACGGAACCGCAGGTAGATGACGGGAAGGCCTGCAAACTGCTCTCCCAAGTAAAGCATCTCCGGGTGCTTGAAGTCATTCAGGTCAACGCAGACAGGGATTCTCTCACAGTGTCGTCCATCTGCAGCCAGACGAAAACCCTGGCGACCGTCGCAGTGGCACAAGTAACTGCCCACTGTGTTTATGCAAATGTCTTCGCACACGCTCAGTTCACATTCGTCTACATCTGCAACAACAAGAGAAAAAGCGTTTACCTACCGTCCTCTTTGGTTTAGATCATTCTGTGATTACGAATAAGAACATCAGACTGGTGTCTCACCATCGCAGGTTCTAGAAGTGAAGTTGTATTTAAATCCCAGAGGACACTGGCACTCATACGTGCCAGGTGTGTTGACACATCTGGACGGTTTCTCACAGAAACTTGGGTATAGCAGACATTCATTGATATCTGGAAAAATATGTCATTGAAGGTGTTGAAATAGTCTAATGAGAATTTTAAGAACTACTGCTAGAAAAACAAATTGTTTACAAAAATTTGAATAAAACATTGATTTCAAACACAAATATTCTAATATTCTAATATTCTTCTCTTGCAAATGGAAACTCTTCAAATCCCCAAAATATACACTAGTCTGCCTCCTTCAGTCAGGCCTTGTACATTACACCCTTTTTCAGCCTTCATTGCAAATTCAAACATAAATATTTAAATTTCGTATTAATATTTACTGTTTCTCCGACTAATCAGCAAATCAAGTCTCACAGAATAAATTAGCTGTGTTAGTTTACTAATATCAATTTACTTTTGTGTGAATGTTTTAATAGAACATTGAAATAATGTTGTTAATTACTTACAAGCAATGGACGTTACATATTTATAAAAAAAATCCTATGTAAAAAAAAATCTGAATATTTATATATTTACACACGCATAATAATAATAATAATAATAATAATAATAATAATAATAATATCAACCATAATCTATATTATTATCATTATTAGTGTTGAATGAAATGAAGACATCTAAATATTTAATATTATGTAATATTATAAAATATATAATAACAATATTAATGTGTTATTATATATAATATATTAAATTGTATATATTATAATATATTTAGTATCTTGCTATTGTATAAAGGGAATTCAACTCTTATAAAGAACAGTTTTTTGCTCTTTAGATGTTGGCTAAAAACTAATTATCATTATTACTATTTTGTTGTACTACATTAGCACAATGAATTATTTTGGCTCATCACCACGTGATATAATAGGCATTGGTTCCCATTCCAGTCCTCATTTGTATAAGAACCGTCAGTATAGTTTTAAAATTTCACATTTCATCTAATGATAATAAATTATTATTGTCAAGATCTAAATGATAAAAGTACTTCAGTACATTTACTTTTAAAACAATATAAGTTGAACATGTTCAGCCAATAATAAGTAATATCTATTTACAGATTTTATGCAATTTGCATTATCATTTCCTCAAATGACGATTAAATACTTGTCGCACTAAAGTTTTCAGATGAAGGTTAGTGCTTGCACAGACTTTGTACCCAACAGTCAACATGTTCAAAGATAAATAGTGAATTACCTGCCCACCCCACACAAAACAAAACCAGTCAGGACAAAAATCATTTGAACGCGTCGGCCGGATGTTAAAAAGTGTTTGTCTGTCAACCTTGTAAAGAATGAGCCGTCCATTCACAGTGTGTGTTATATAAGGGGTCAATTCAGGTCAGCTTTAGAAAGAACAAATACAAATGCATGGGCCCTGAGGGCAGCAGCTGGGACTGGCTGTAATCCTACGTGCACATGGTTCCACTTCCATATGAATAAATACAAAGGAAGTTATCCCAAAGAATAATATCTTTGTGTTTGCTTAGCTAGCGTATAAATCTGTAGGAAATGTACTTTTATCTTCTATAGGGACAAAGACAACAGCTGTGTGTCAGCACATTGAAGAGCACCAGGGTTGGGGTCAATTACAATTTTTAACAATAATTACGTCTTCGATTACAATTATTATTTTTCCCCTGAAAGTAAATTACAATTATGTTCTCAATTACTAAATTTCAACAACAATTATTGAAATAAATGAGCCCATAATAAAATGTAACCTTCCTCTTGTGTTAGCATCTCTAATACTAATGGATCAGTTTTGACCCATGTCTTAAATCAGCTGTAAAATACACTAAAAATAATATCTACTATCCAATTTCTTTTCCAATCTATTGGTTACCATGGTAGGCTTACTAATCAATGAAAATATTGGTATTAATATTTTTGATGTGGGCGTCTGAGCCTTTTTCGGTCAGTATGCCCCTAGATTTAAATCATTTTTAAATCGTAAAATAATTCTCAAAGAGAACTGACTGGTAAACTTGATATGAAACATATTTTAATAATTGTTATTGTTAATTACATATGTGTAATATGTGGTTCCCTGTGTTTGCGTTTGATTCAACTGTAATCGACAGTTTTTTATAAAACTTCCATGCCAATTACAATTATCTGAACTCAATTACAATTCAATCATGATTACAACAGCAAGAGGTGTTTCAATTACAATTACAAAGACAATTGACCCCAACCCTAATGAGCACTAACAGTAAAAACAGCCCAACCTGTGAGGTTAAGATAAAATAAAAAGCCTTACCCACACAGTTGATGTTGTCATTGATGAAGTAGCCTTCCTCACATAAGCAGTGGAAAGTACCCGGTAAGTTGTGACATTTCTGGTTACATCTTGCTGGGAACTCAGGATCCGTACACTCGTCGATGTCTGTCCATTAAACACGGCACAGACCCATCAGCTTTACAACACACGTGAGGTGGAGGAAAAATGGAAAAAATGATGTGTGAACCTCACCGTCCTCACAGCGCTGGCCTTTCCAACCAGGCTTACACACACACGTGAAGGAGGCCTGGCCGTCTCCACACAGCGATCTGTACCCTCCTTGTAGCACGGGTACGGCGTGTGCACTGGTTACTGATCCCTAGTTAAAGATACGCACGTTATTATTGGAATACTTTAAACTCAAGTGTTTCTCAAATGGGGGTACGCCATGGCGCTACAGGGGGTACTTGAGAGAGAAAGAGAGAAGAAAATTAACAATGAAAGCATTAAAAACATGGGGTTTTAAAATGTTTATTTTTAGATAAAAATGATAATCATACTAAATATTACTCACAAAAACACACAAAATAACAGAAAAATATACTGAATAATAAAAACAAGAGACAAACAACAACAAAATACACGAAAAACACACGCACTAAGACAGAAAAATACTTACTACTACCAGCAACACACAAAACGACAACAAAGACACACTAAATGAGAGAAAATCACACAAGATCACCACAAAATACACAAAAATGACAGAGAAACATACAAAACGACATAAGAAACAACCAATCGACACCAAAAAAAATCACACACACAGAGATAATAATTTAAATAATACCAACAAGACACAAAAAACACAACAAAAACACACAAACGAAGGGAAAAATATACAAAACAAAACAAAAAATACAAAACAAATTACACTACATGACACCAAAAACAGCCGGGTAATGATGATTTAAATTATTTTAATTAGGGTCAGTCTTGGTCCCACATCAAGAGGGAAGATGAACGTTAAGTGATAAAAAACTAGAGAAATAAATCTTTTCAGGAAGCACTAATAATTACAGTTTCATTCTACTTATTAACAAAATAAGATTCTATTAAAATGTGTGTTATCACTCATTCATTCCATCATTATGCTTCTATGTTGTTTATTTCATAGTATTCTGAACAAAATGTGGTAGTCGAATAAACGGGGGGTACAGTATTTGATTTAAAAACTAAGAGAAAGGGGGGTACTTTGTTGTTGCAGAACCACTTCTCTAACAAACCCACTATCTACAGATGAATTAGTCCCTGACACTCCGCAACCTTGAAGCAGGAGTTTGGTTTCTCAACCATTCACGCAGGTTCGAAGGTCTGACGGGAGACAGAGTCTGAGTTCTGGTTGGTGTTGATTGCCGACCCGATGCGAAACCAGGCAGGCTGCGATGAAGTAAGATAAGTTTATAACGTCAACTCGGTAAGGCACAAAAAACACACAACTTCTTTGAAAATCTTACCAACAATATTTGGGATAGAAGTACTCCTGAAAAAAAAACACAACAGACAGTATTTAGATATTTAGGGCAGAAACAACTGGAAAACATGAGGTGAAACTGAGAAAACAATTAAAACGTTAAAAAGATTGCATTTAAAATGCAATGTTTGGAAAAAAAAAAACATTGATTAACAAATATTATGAGAAGTTTGTTTTAAACTTGTATCAGCCAGTTGAAATGATATTGGGCTATTGATGCTCAATGTATTCATCTTATTAAGCAGATCTGATCTGAGGGCACATTATCAACATTCATGTCAGCATTAGAATAATGACCAAAACTTAGCAATAATGTTGTTTTCTGTGTTTTTATTTGTATATTTTCTTTCATTTCTGTATATTTGTTTGTTTGTAGTCATTTTAATGTATTTTGTAGGGGTTTTTTTTGTGTATTTGTCTGTCATTTTGCGTGTTTTTTGTTGTCATGTTGCGTTTGGCTGTTGTCCTTTTGTTGTGGTTTTCTGTCATTATGTGTGTTTTTCTTCAATCAATTTGTGCATTTACTTGAAAAGCCCACACAAAAATAAACTGATGGCAGGCATTTGTGTCCCCTGGGCCACTTGCTGTAAATAACACTTGTGGTAATTGTGTTTTATTAGCTTGATTAATGATTATCATTTACCCTTTATGCTCCTTTTAATCATCTGGAAAGCAAATGAGGAGGTAGATCATTCATAAGTGAAGGCACAAGTTGTTATCCAGCAATGATGTGGTAAATGCTCAGGGAGGAAATATCTGAGGTGGTTACTCAATGCATCCTTCATGCAGACCAAAGTAATGGATTTATCTTCCTATGTGATGCTTACATTTCCCTCTCTAAAAGCGCCATATAAATGAATTCCATTAATAATAAAAGCATGCATGAATTTCAGGCCACTTCAGGTTTGGTTATTGGCTTTGTAGTCAGTGGTCTTTGTGTCTCATGATGGCCTGATAATCTGTCTAAAGTGTTCTTATAATGAGTATATTAATGGTGTATTATATTATCAACAAACAGAATGTTTTGGAGTCACATGTTGCTACGCTGACACATAACCGCGTACATTGAAGCTTTAGAGATGAAAAAGAAACTAAAGTTACATGATTCTTTTTTTTTTTTTCACTTGTCTGCACATGCTGTCAAAGGTCAACACTACATGAAGTGCAATCATGATGAGACAGCAATGAAATACATTCATTTATTTTATTACATAATTGTGACCATCACCAGCCCGCCCTAAGGAAGGGTAAGAAAAAACATTTTATTATAGGGAGGATGTAAAAAGGGAGAGCAGTGTGTTACCACCTAGGTGAGTGGGTTGTGAGGGAGGGGGAAGGGAGCAGGGAGGAGAGACTCAAGGCAGTATATAGAAAGGGTGGGGAAGAATTGATTATTTTAAAGTGAGAGTGAGATGTGAAGTTGTCGTAAAATATTTTGTAATCAAGCCAGTCTGGTGACAAGTGTGGAGCTTTGCTATAAAGTTGGTGGCAGTGGACAGAGGGACGGAGTGAGGGGTAATACCTAATGCAGGTATTTCGGATCAACGTGTCTAAAGTTAAGCCCAGTACGAGTTTTATCCCACATCCCAAGGCGTGCCAGTGCATCGTAGACTAGTGTATGTGCAAAAACCGCTACTGCAAACCCAGGTGCCGCCCCGGGCCCGCAGATGCAGCCAGGACAGCAGAAAGAGTGGGGGCCAAGGAGCCATAGGCCACCCCCCCACGGCCGAGCAGCCCCCAAGATGCCCCCAAGATCCCAGGCCGAGAAGCAGCCACCGCCCCCCACTTACACAAAGCCCCAAGGAGCCGAGCAACCAGTGCATCCCACCACCGACCCCAACCCCCAACCCCAAGCATCCCGCCCATTGATTCACATTGATTCTTATGCAGGACTAGGACACTGCTGAACCAATGTCTTACCGTCTCCGGGTGGTTCTCAAAGATTTCTCTGGCCTCCTCCTTGTTGCACAGTTCCTCGATGCACTCTCGCTCTAAGTTGCCCTTCTTGCTCTCCTCAAAGAGTGAGTTGGCTCTCCGGTGCCTGCTCAGAAACTGGGAGGCTGTGTTCTGACTCAGGACTAGGGACAGACACACAAAGAGATGCAGGTTCATCTGTTTTGTTTTTGTTTTTATTTGTTTGTTTCAGTCTAACAAAATATTCAAACATAAATCCCAATTAAAAAATATGTAGAACACGACTGAAACAGTCAGAAGCAAAATGCTTATATGCCCAACGTCAATAATATTCAAGTAAGTTACATACAAAACATACAAGAGAAATGCAAGCATTTAACAATTACATTTGAGTAGCCTTTTTTCAAATAATGCAAAATATATATATACATATATACTCATCTGCCTTCTTTTATATTAGGAGTGTGACGATATCTCGATACGGTGATATATCGTAATATTTTTCAATTTATTGTCTTTCAGTTATATAAAATAAAAATTTTATTTTTTCACTTAATCTTTTTATTTTTTGTTAGATTATCGTAGATTGATTTCTGACCAATATATCGATAATCGCAGTATCGTCACATTGTGAGACAATCGTTATCGTAAGCTTTGTATCGCGCAACGTATCGTGAGGTTCCCACCCCTATTTTATATGCAACATTTAACTAATGCCAAAAACACAAACATAAATCTACTGCTTCACATAACCCTCTAAAATCTACAGCTTAGAAACGATAACTTGCACCTCACCAGATGGCTTTCCTGCCTCCACCAGAGCTCCAACTGGCACCATTGTGGGGCACGAAGATCTAGAAATCCAAATGAACCTGACTAGGGTAGCCATATGATAAATATGATATTGAATCTTTGGACGATGGTACAATAATTGTCGATTTCATAAAATATGCCACGAGTCGATTCTGATTGATTTGGCTGATTGGTTAATTCAATTTTAAGTGCTAAATCAAGTAATTTTTAATTGATTTTAAAAATAGCTTTATAGCACAGGTTAAATATGTAAGGTAACACCAGTAAGCTCTAGTAAAATAAATCTATTATTAATGTGTGCTAATGTGTTAAGTCAGAATGAAAGGATAAGTTATTTTTGACACTTTTATCCAATTTTTGTCCTTTCTTTACTTTTTTCTGGACCACTTTTCATCCAAATAAGCTAACTTTTGCCCAATGAATACCACGTGTTTCCTTTTTTTACTCTACATTTTGCATCTTTTTATAATAATAGTAAAGGGCACATTTGTGCCACATTTAACCTGGTTCCTCTTTATTTGCCCATTGCCCTACTTTCCCCCCATTTCAATCACTTTTCACTCATTTCTTACCATGTTTTTGCCACTTTTGGACCATTTTTTGGCCACCTGTTACTAGGGATGTCCCGATACAACTTTTTCACTTCCAATACGATATCACAGCCTTGTGTATTGGTCGATACCGATATTGATGCGATATCAGCACAAATCATGCATATTTTTATGACTTGATCAAGTGATGTTACTCAAACAATAGAACAATAGTCAGCAACAGTAGGTATGAGAAAAACTGACCTAAATGGTAAATGGTAAATGGACTTGATTTTATATAGCGCTTTATAACCACACTGAAGCAGTCCCAAAGCGCTTTTACATATCAGCTCATTCACCCAATCACTCTCACATTCACACACCAATGGGACAGGACTGCCATGCAAGGCGCTAGTCGACCACTGGGAGCAACTTAGGGTTAAGTGTCTTGCCCAAGGACACTTCGACCACATAGTCAGGTACTGGGATCGAACCCCCAACCTCTGGATCAGAAGACGACCCCACTACCACCTGAGCCACGGTCGACCTATTTATTATTAGGCAGTGGCTATTCGTACGGTTTGCCCTATCAATAAACCGACATTCTTATCCATACGCAGAGCTCCTATTTGGCCAGTTTAGGTCACGTGATAGGTCAGCCATTGGCCAGTTTAGGTCGTGTAACTAAGACTAAATCTTACCCTATAACCCTAACTTTAACCCTAACCCCCAATTTCCACTGGATGCGGCTCCGCTGCGTTACGTCTCCGCCGCGCCACCGGAGCTGATAGGTTTCCACTATAGTCTATGTGTTCATTTCCACCGGGTGTCCGCTGCGGGTGCGCGTCTGTTCCCTCCCAGCTGCGGTAGTCCGGTGCCCTCCACCAGATATACGTAGGGCTTCTATTTCTGGTGGACACCGGAGCACGACGCATCAATCAGCACAGAGCAAATGAAGCTAAACAGGAAATTAAGCACGTATTGTGCAAACTTTTCAAAATAAAACACTTCAGATTATATTTCAAGTAACTACATCACCAAAATGTCATAATGTGTGAAAGCAAAATCACATTCACTATATTGTTTCCTCTCATACTGTAACTGCACTGTAAACTGCAGCAACTTTGATTTAGTTTTACTGGTGCAGTTTTATCTCTTCTGTGTTGGCTGTTGCTAAAAAATGTGGCTATGACAAATCCAACAAGTCCAACCTTCTTGTTCTCCTTTGTTTGGAACACTGACCTCTTTATCTGTTTATTGTTGCGTTTATAACACATATCATTTAACTGCGTTCTCGCGCGATATATAAATATCGTGAGAACTGCTCGGTCTCCGTGACGTCAACAGTCGTTCAACCGGAGCGCCACCGTGGCGCACTCAAAACCCAACCGGTGGGGATAACCCAATGGTGGACAGCGAGGCAACACCGGATCGGCGCTGTGGCTCAGCGGAGACGTATCCAGTGGAAACCCCCAGTAACCTAAAAATTGTTGCGATATTGGTTATAACCTATCCTAACCCTAAAACGCTACGTACGTGTACTTCGGTAACCGTACCAATAGCACCGGGGGTTGTCCGTACAGCAACCGTACAAAATAGACACTTTCTTATTATTGACCAATTGTTTACATACATTTAACCTTCAACTATTATCTACAGTATTCTACACATTGAATAAATGTAATATAATATTTATCAGAGATTTAGACGCAGTTCGATAAAATCCGATATTCGTTTTCTGCTGATATCGGACCGATATCTGATGTCAATATCGGATCGGGACAGCTCTAACTGTTACCATGTCTGCCTGCACAAAATAAACGTAGCTTGTGCTTGAGTACAACTTCAAATATAACTGCTTTGCTTTAATTATGGTGAAAAAGCAAAAAGATGAGCTCCAAACCCAGCTTCTCCTTCTTGTCCTTTGCTGTTGACAGATGGTTCACAGAGCCTCTATAACCTGGACCAGCCTCATCATGAACTGGCCTCGTAGTGGCTCATTGCGAAACCGTTTCCCAGTAATGAGCCCTTGTTGTGCCAAACACAGTCTTTTGTTTTCACACAGTCATGACTCATCTGGGTTTCTGCTAAACCTGCAGTAAAAGTTGTCCAAAGAGCTCCAAAGCTTCCCCATCCTCGCTGGAAACGTGCTAAACTCCAACATACTTACAGCGATAAGCATCGACGATGGTCAACAGCACCAGGAGGAGAACTAGCGGCTCCACCAGAGCCCGCGTCCCGCTCCACATAGTCAGGCCGACGGCTTCCTGCTAGGCCACGGCTGGGAGTTCACTGACGGACTGGAACCAGTTCACCAAACACTTTATTCTTCCCGAAAGTGTTTTCGTATGAAGGGAGAGGGAGGGAGAGAGAGAGGGGGGACACATGGACCGATAGAGGGCGTAGAATCACATGGGGCAGGGGTCTGCAACCTGCGGCTCTGGAGCCTAATGTGGCTCTTTGGCTCTTTTGCAATGGCTCCCTATAGCTTAAAAAAAAAACTATTAAAATAAAGAGGTTTTTTTTTTCTTTTTTTTTTTTTCCAGAGGCTATTAATGATTAATGACAAATAAAATCAATAGATAACAATTTGTTAACCTAAAAATAAATCACGTTGTGCAATGACTTCCTACTTCACCTCCTGAAACATCTACAGACCATGAACTTTCCTGTACCAGTGGCTAACCTTAAGTTTTAAATGGTAAGATACTGTAACTACACCAACAAAAATATTATTCTGGAAGAAAATAGAGATTTTAATTGTGTGGGGACAGATTCATTTAACCTGCCAATGTGCTGGTTAATATGCAATGCTTTATGCGTGGCAAGAAATGAGCAATTAGCATGCGTTGACCACATGATCATGCGTTATCAAATTCATGTTACTTTTTGTCGCCTTTCAAATACATTAACGGAAAAAAAACTTCTTCATGCAACATTGTGTTCATGTAAACTGAGATGCGTAAGAATTTGAAGATGCAAGATACTGTTTTATTTCTTGATGTCCATTTGTTTTATTTTAAACTGTTTTTAAGTTTCCATTTACATGATCATTATAAATCAAATCAAATTAAATCAAACAATATTCTACATAATTTTAAGTGTATGGAATTTAATACACTGTATTGTCTTCATTGAGAAGGTATTTTTTTCGGCTCCAGGAGGACTTTGATCCAAGTGAGATGAGGTAAAAATGGTTCCTTGAGAGTAAAGGTTGCAGACCCCTATAGGGCATCAAGGGGTGTCAAACTCATTTACACTCAGGGGCCAAACACCAAGCAGTTTGATCTCATGAGGGCCACATATTTTATGTCGGGGAAACAAGAGCAATTTCAACAAGTGTTAATATCAGTCCCTGCAGATAAATTAAGAGTTAAAGCCCATGTGTCAAACTCAAGGCCCGTGGGCCAAATCCGGCCCTTTAGAGCAGGGGTGCCAAACATATTTTACTTCAGGGGGCCAAACACGGACCGATGTTGTAATTTGACTTAAAATATTTACTGTTGGCTCACTGATTGTTCTGCCTCATTGGGAATCTTAACCACCTGCAAAACATGAATCCATCTTATTTCTTGTCAGAAATACCTCTGAACACTTGCCGTGCTTTAGACCTATATTCGCCTGACACCATGATACAAATCTTATTTTCTGATACTTGAAAATACCTCTGGATATATCTGTGGCTTTTGCAAGAATTTAGTTGAACAAATTAGTCAAGATTGCAGATTTTTTTTTTTGCACATTGCGCTTTGTAAGAGTTGCAGACACCTTGTTTTTGTCTGTCAAAGGCATTTAAAAGAAAACTAAAACCAAAGACAGAATTCTCTTCAACTGTTTAAAAAAAAAGAAAAGAAAGATTTTTATGGTCTTGGTCCAAGCTCGGTCTCGATTCCCGAAAGTCTTTGGCATGATTCTGGTCTTGATGAGTCGTGGTCATAGTTTGGTCTTAAGTACAACAGGTTATACACTTTTAATAACCTTTTATAATCTATTCTAGATGATTGATTAAGTACTTTTTTTTTTTTTTTTTTAAGAGTAAAACCTTAGGGACATCACATTACATCATTTCTAGGAATCATTAATGACTCGTCACTTGGTAACAGTTACTGTACCTCCTTCATTGAATAGGGAGGATCTACCCATAATTCTATATATAGCAGCTCTTGCATAAGAGAATAAAAAGGGGGTTTTATAAGAAAATAGCTCAATACTTTGTGAAAAATAGTGTAAAGTTTAATGTCTCTACCATAGCTAGAAATATATATATATATATATATATATATATATACTGTATATATATATTTATTCATTTTTAAATGTTACTGAATCATTAATCTGAAACCCCGACATTGACAAAAAGACACAGACAGCATGTTTGCAATGATATTGTGTCATTTAGTTATTCAGGAAAAGAACACGTCACTTTTTCACCATCCACTCAAACATCTTATGTACACATTTGACAGGTTTAATACTTTTAAGATATTTGTACAAAATACACGGTTCTCCATTTATAATGTGTTTATCTGAGGGATCATTTTACTGCCTAAAGATGTGTATTGGTAATTGATAATTTGACACATTTCTTGAAGGTTTTGTACAGTTATTGCATGCTTACACTATTATTGCATAAGTCACTCCTGTGTATGGATTTTTGTGTCGCCGCTCGGCGCAGGAAAATGCCATGAATTAAACGTATTCCGCACTGACGGTCTAGAATTTTTATCTCTTCTAAACTTGAAATGACTAAATTGACAAAAATAATAAATATAAGTTTTATACACCTGAGGAGAGTTAGTAATCGGTAAAAACAAACATCAAACTGAAAAATTCACAACAATAATAGATCTCTTGCTGTTATACCAATGACGTGACTTTTTCCATACATTTTCTGACAAAATATTGGCAGTGTTTCTAAAGATGAGACAGTGGTTCAGTTCAACATTGAAAAAAAGGGAAACACATACATCAGATCATTGCGACGCACCAGTGTTTGCAGGTTAAAACCAGGCAGTTGTTCAGCAGAATAAATGTTGTCAATTTAGATGAATGGATATTGCTGGTGATGTGCGTGGATTTATGGCACCCTCTAGTGGCTGAAGACATCACGACATTGGCAATGTTGAGCATTACAGATTACAGTTTCATTTAGCAGATACTTTTACCCAAAGGTAACGTACAACACGAGCAGTTAGGATCAGAGATTCCCAACCTTTTTCGGGTTGTGACCCCGTTTTGATATCGCAAATGTCTGGCGATCACAGAGACGTTAGTTTTTGATTAATAATAATTCAAAATGTGTTTTTTTTTTTTTTTTAAATGCATTTTAATCATTTTTCACCTAAGTTTTTTTGTTTTTAACAATTACTAAATATTTCGGATGACCTTATTTTAATTGCAGGCAAAATCGCATGTGGTTTAAAAACACTGAGATAAGGTTAAGGGACTTGTGATGGTGCAGGTTGGATTCCAACTGGTGACCCTCATTATTTTATAAGATTATCCTGTGGTCTAAACTGTGTTAAAAGTGCATTTGTCTCGACAATCTGCACTTAAATGGGTCGGGGCTGACAATTGTAAATATTGAATATTTACAACCAAAACTCGTCATGTGTGAGGGGAAAGTTGACGATTTGTGAATGTAGCCAATCAGGGAGCAAACTGACTATGTAATGCTGTGTTCCAGCCAACTATGGAATTTCCCAGTTGAAAATTTCTTGTTTCTGAGTTTAACAGCAGCACATGGAATATCTCAAACATGGCTGACCGCTATAATATCATATTCTTTTCTAAAACATCTTCTTGGATTAAGAAAATCCTCATGTGTGCACCCAGCTTTAGTTACAGTCCAGGTATTATTACTTACGTACCAAGGTCAATATTTCAAACTCAAATGTTATATGTGATGCTTATTCATCCCCTGATGGCGACTTTGTTACTGATCCACGTGCTTTGCATCATATATAAGAAAACAGCCATTCAAGTGATATGATAACATTTAAAACGTGACTGCCTTTCTTGACCTGCAACACTGCATCAAAAATAATTGGCAATACAACCCATCATGTCTGTCACACACACACACACACACACACAAAATGCACACTTTCCACACACATTGCAGTCATTTAGCTCAGATACACAAAATCTGTTTCAAACAAGACAAAGATAGAAAACTCAATCAAGTTATCGAGAACCTTCCGTACAGTTTTGAAGATCATAATTAACAAAAAAAAAGTTTTTGAGATATGTTAAAAAAAACAAAACATATTTAAACAAGTATTTTTATTTTTTTTTTTTGGGTTGTTCTTTTTTAATAGTGATTTTTTACAAAAATGATGACTGGCACTGTTTGGGATCCTGTGGAACACCCATGAGGCTACATAAACACATACTTAAGCTTTGGAAAAGGAAAAAAAAATACAAAAGTCGCTTGTGGTTGGTAATCACTCAAAGAGGCTACGGCGTCACTCCACATGCAATGGATTTGGTGAGTTGGAGTGCCAAAGTCAATGAGAATGAAAAGCTTATATATATAAAAAAAAAAAAAAAAAGCGTGAATCAATACAACACAACTGGTCGACAACAACAACAACAACAACAACAACAACAACAACAAATCCTGGTACCTTCAAAAGATGCTGAGGAGTTGTCCGGTAAGATTCACAGCAGACGGCTTCTCAAAGATTGACTTTTATCACGACCAATGGAGGACAGAGGAATGCTTTCAGAAACTAAGAGAGACCTCACTCACAGAACTACACAACCTGGGAGCCAACAAAGGCCACAAAATCAGTCGCACACCTATTCATTTCACGACTACACTTTCAGACAAGACTGGTTAAAATATCTTTTTTTTTTTTTTAAATGAATTAATTAGATAAAATAGAATATTCCAAAAAATATCACGTGCAACACAGTATGTGTGCATCATTTTAAGAATTGTTTGGCTTAAACTACTTACACAGAGTAAAAATAGCTTATCTGGCTTGAATATACACAGATGTTTCTTTGTTGGTACAATAAGTTCTGTAACCAGCAATGAAAAATCACTGTCAGAGAGATTGAAGCATCTACACAAAAGGAACCGCTATACTGAATAGTGTATATTTAATTCTTACAGGTTTGTATAATTGTAAAACATACATTTCTTAAAGAGCCAAATTGACAAGCAGTCAGGCTTAGTTGAGCAGAATTGAGTAATATCTAAATATTCTCTGAAACCGGTTCCGCTGGAGATTTCTTCCTATAAAAAAGAGGGGAGTTTTTTTTTTCTTCCCAATGTCGCTAAATGCTTGTTCATGTGGAATCTTGTTGGGTTCTTTCTTTCGAACTATGGACTTTATATTTTGTTCAGCGCTTTGAGAATTACTTTGTTGTATTTTGTGCTATATAAATAAAGCTGAATTGAATTGAATGGTCAAAAACTTTTACCAGTCAGCCATTTTTTTTCTTTTGAACTTCAAAGGTCTCACATTAAAGCATTTTTTTTTTCTTTCTTTTTAACATTTTTACACACCAGACACTTCCTGCAGTGAAAATGGTCCCGTTCAGCATCTGTATTTTCCCATTTACAACACCTGTCACTTTTTAATGATATCTATTGCTGTTTCACGGTATCTATCACTCTTAAAAATGGCTACCGCTTTCAGCCACTGACCCACAGTAGTAATTAATTTTCACGCCTGTCATTTGTACACAGAAGCCCTGCTACACCGGATATCAGTCCGATATCAGCAAAAACATGTATGGGATTATATGGACCTGCACTGCATCTAAAATGTCTGATAAAAGCAGTCCATTCCAGACTCCACTCCAGCACTTCTAATAAATGGCTCAGTTTTTTCTCATACCTACTGTTGTACTGAGTAATATCAAGCCGTTTCTAACAATAAATACTACAAAATGAATAATAAAGGTATGTATGATTCGCGCTGATATCGGATCGGATCGAAATCTCTATCGGCCTTGGCCGATACCCAAGGTTGCAATATTGGTATCGTATCGGACGTGACAAAGTTGTACTGGGACACAAAACTTACTTACTGCTCTTTGGTGACTGCATAATTATAGCAAATTATACACAAATTCAGAAAGAAGGATAAACTAAACATTTATCCATTATGACTGACAGACTTGGTGAGAATCTGGGAGTTTCTGGACCTCTGGCTGTGGCCGACTAACAAAAATACTCAACCGTGTGAGAAAAGGTTATTGATCGTGACTGATTTAGCACAAAGTAAAACAAGTGTTGGTGACTGTGTGTATAAAACTGAGGAATTCAAACTGAAACCAGATGAAAGGCCTTGTGAGAAAGTTGGTAAAAAAGAAGCCAAAAACCATGACTGAAGACATATTTAAAGACTATTTTCATAACTTAACACGCATTAGCCTATAGTGTCACAATGTAAATGTATTTGGTGCTTACTGATTGTGTTTCAGTCATTTTTGAGTGTTGTATTTTGATCTAAATTGTACTTTTTTTTTTTAAAGTGCCATCCCTAGACAATAACCTGTTCATTTTTTCCTCCATTGCAACACGATTGATTGTAAGTTACTTTAAGTTACAGTATGTGAGTGACAATTACTATAGAAAAACATTTTTATTGAAATACTTTCTCAACTTTCTATTGATCGTGTGCTGACGGACTCATTAGATTTATTTTAGTAAAGCTTTCCATGTCTTCTTTTTAGTTTCTCTAACATATGATGTAAATTAATATGAACTTTTAATCTATTGAGGTTACACATGCACAGGCAAAAAGCTGCTTTTAAGTGGTTTTGGTCCAATTCAATGTATTTGGAATAAGACAAGTTACTACTATTCAAGTGAGGATTTTTCACAGCGGGTGGTTTATGAGCATAAATAAAGTATTTTTGCACAATATGGGACTTAAAGAAGAGCTAAACCTCACAACTTCTAATGTGGTTAAACAGTATTAAAAAAAACTCTGTGTAAGCAGCTTAAAAACGTCAATGTTATGTCATCGCCGCCTATACAAGGCTTAATATCCAACCACAAAAAAAAAAGGAAAACAACGACAAGGCTTCAAGTGAAACATGGAAACTGAATCTCCTACACCTGTTAGCGCACTGCTGACGTGAGTGAAATGACATCTTTTCGCTAACGTGAAGCTGGATTGTTGTGCTTGGTCCTGAAAATCCCTTCTTGTGTTCCTTTCAAACCCTTCCTGAGGATGTTAAGGGGAAATAAAAATAAAAAAAGAGTACACAGGGACAACACCATCAACCACAGAGAGGAGATAACTACGGTCGCCTTTTTCGTTTTCTGGAGTTTGGTTGGTCACATGTGAATTACAACGGAATGAGTCAATCAGCCAAGTACAAATCAAGTAGAAGGTGTGCTGTGAGGCTTGTTCGTCCATAGACTTGGAGGCAATTAAAGTGCGTGTCGGTCCCCGGTCAAAAGTGCCCAGTAAAACCATTTGTTCTTTCCTCACGTTGCAGAAAAAGAGACCAAAAGAAGAAAAAGAGAGCGATTATGTCTTCAGTCGTATCCTGACTTCCCTCTTCAGTTCTTTGGAGCGAGACACTTTGAGAGACTTCAGGGAGAAGTCGATTCACACATCTCGTCCCACATGGCAGCACGTCCTACAAATATTTCCTTCAGAACGAAAGATCCAGAAATCAAGTCACACTTTCTTTTTGTTTTCGCCAAAGCAGCTGCTTTGCCTCCAGAAATGGCTTGAAAAAAAAAAATTATTTTTGCATAAAAATTTGATTGGAGTTGGACAATCCAAAAACAAACCGTTTTAAAAAAAACAATAAAAAATCTTGGATGAGTTTTTCTGCTGGTTCCAGCCATCAACGGACACATGGGTTGGTGGAGCTGGGGCTGGGGCTAGATAGAGTAGGTGGAGCTCTCCGACTGCTGGCGTATGTAGCACTGGAAACTTTTGTCTCCGATCGGATGCTCCCTGAGGACGCACAAAAAAAAAGACATTATTTGTAACTATTATAAGCAAAATCAAGATGTTGATACGTCCATAAACATCTAAATGAAAACCCGTTCCTGCACCAAAATTAAGAGAGAAAGTCTGTAGTTAAATAATAAAACAACAAATATTGTTAATGTGAAAAAGGAGGAGTTATTATGGACGGTTAGAAACACCAAAAACCCTAGAAAGCACAATAATAAACCACCTTTATACAATAATATACTTGCAGACTGTTCTCTGTGTTAAATTAAATTTAAATTAAATTGGGCTTTATAATTACTAACTCAACTTAATTACTAACTCAACCTAGGATCAGGATCTTGGATTGTGTGTTGGAGCCAGGGATGGGGTGAATTATAATTGTAAACGCGTAATTGATAATTAATTACAGCTATGATGTAATTATAATTGTAATTCAAGAAAATCTGTTGCTGTTATAATTGTAATTGAATTGGAATTGTGTTTAAATATTAATACCAATATTTTCATGGATAAAGAAGCCAAACAAGGTAACAGATATCTCTTAGTGTATTTTACAGCTGATTTAAGACGTGTCAAAACCCACCTGTTATCATAAGAGATGCTAACAGAAAGCTAACACAAGAGGAAGGTCACAGTTTATGGATTTATTTATTTCAGGTTCTGTAATTGTGATCAATTAAATTGAACTTTAATAATTGAGAACGTAATTGCAATTGACTTTCGGGAGAAAAGTAATAATTGTAATTGTAAAAAATGCTGATGTCCATGATCATAATTGAGCTGTAGTTGAACATAGATAATAATTGAAGACATAATTGTATTTTAAAAATGTAACTGACCCCAACCCTGGTTTGAACTAATAATATAAGACAATATTTAATAACTCAGACATTAAGTGATCACGTACTGGCTGCCAATCTTGGTTTTCTTGAACTTGTCCCGTTTGTACTTGGTGTGCTGCTGCTCCAGCGTCTGCACGGCAGAAACTATCTGTTTCAGGGTTTTGTAGGTCTCCTGAGGGTCATCGATGACAAAACTGGAGTACTCCTCCTGCTCGGGCCCGTCGTACACAGACTTACTACCACAGGCCTCTGCAAAGGAACAGGGATGATTGAGTGATGAACAGAAGACAGGCACTGAAAAGGAAGGAAATACAGAAACACACCAATGAAAAGAATGATATTTATAGTCTCTCACCTTGCATTTTGATTAGTTTGGTCATGTATGTGCTGAACAGGGAATAAATCCTCTCAGTCTCTCTGTCTCCGTCCACATCCAGCTGAATGTTTGCTGGGAGACCACTGAAAATACGCACAGATACAGATTAGGAAGTGTAAACTGAGTGGGAACAACGCACACACCAGGAGCACCCGGAGCGCTCTCGTACCCGGTGCAGGGCGTACATCCAGGAGCTGTGTCTGCAGACACCTTGCAGCAAAGCCAGTGGCCGTTGAGGTAGGCTGAAGGGTGGTAGGTGCTCAGGCGTTTGCGGTTGCATTGACTGACTTTAGTCAGGATGTCGATCCAGTCACGAGCCTCCACACAGTTGTTGGCCTGAATGTACAGCGCTCGCTCAGGCTGTATAACCTGGAACATCTGGAAGAGGAGTACATATATGTTAAAAGGAAATTCTGACAATTAGGACATATTTATTCAGTTTATTAAGAGCCCCGTTCTTCTGTGTGAGCTGACTGACAGCTGAAACTCGCAACTCCCACCATTCGAATATGTCAACACGCTGACTCTCCTCCCACAACCTTCCTATCATTCTTACTGGGGTCCAACAAAATTGAAAAAAAAAAAAAAAAAAAAAAAAAAACACATTACAAGGCAATCAACCTATCCTAAAGATTCACCAGTCTTCATATTAGCACACCTAGTTTGCACCAGTGTAACCAGGCACCTTTCTATTAATTTAATAACCATTCACAATTTAAATCAAATGTTATCTGTGGAATTCTGTCCATCTTTGCAAAGTTAGCTTCAAATCTTAGATAAATAGCAACTGATGTACCATTAATCAACGGTTATTATAACAGTGATAAAGTCCTAGTGCTATTATTCTCTACATCAGTGGTTTTTTAGCCCCTGACCCTAAAATAAAGGTGCCAGAGACCGGGGACCCCCAGTGTACCTGAAGGTGGTTAAACATAGACATGAACAGTCATGTGGAGACGGGGGCCAATTGATGGTCCATTGTTCTATGAATCTTTGACAACCACATTTATTTATGTATCTGAATAATATCCACTGTTATCCAGGAAGTTTATCATCATTTGAGCCACAGTATATAACAATAAAACTGGTTGAAAGTGACCAAAAATGGTGGAAAAGGTGGTGAAAGGGGAATTTGAAAAACCACAGAAACTGGTTAAAAGTTACTAAAAAAAAGGGGTTTAAAGTTTCAATATTGTCTTAAAAGCGGCCAAAAAAAATAGGAACAATTAATTTAAAATAATGGGCAAATCATGAATGTGGTTAAATTGGCAAAAAAAATAATAATAATGAAATATGGTGAAAAGAGGTGACAATAAAGGGTCGACATGTGTGACTTTAGGTGGGAAAAGTGGTGGAAAGGGTTTATGAGTGCCAAAAATGTCTAGAAAGTGAAAAAAAAAAAGTGGATGGAAAAGTGCAGGAAGGGGAGTAATGGAGCAGAAATAAATTAAAAGGAGAAAAAATATGACAAGAAAAAGTGATGAAAATAGGTTAAAATATGACAAGTTTGGTGTAGTTGCAGAAAAAGGGTAAAAATGATCAAAAATAGGCTGAATTGTTAAAAAAAAATAAATAAATATATATATATATATATATATATATTCTTAAAGATATCTGGCGACCCCCTTCAACCCCAAATGGGGTCCCGACCACAAGGTTGAGAACCCCTGCTCTATATTGGCACTCATGTAATGTCTGTCGTCCATTCAAATTACTCGGTCAGAACTAACAGTTGTGTAACGGCTCGTAATTTAGAAAGAAATGTCACATTTACATTTTTCATCTTGAAAGACTCCTCCTCAAGCCGCTCCACAGCCAGGATGTTCTCAATGGGAATGCTGCAAAGAGCGCCCTCACCTGGAACAACATTAAAAAAAAAACACTTCAGAGTTGAGAATGTCTTTCACAGAAGATGTATTTAAATGTGTTCCATAGTGCACCTTTTGTTTTGTGGTAGGTGAACTCGTGGTTAGTGAGGCGAAACCATCTCTTTTTGAAGTTCTTCATTCCAAAGCGGTTCCTCCCTTGTGCTCGTTTGATCATAAATCTAGATTGAAATGGAAAAGAAAAGAAACAGATGAGCTCATCACTTTTTGTTTACACCACCATTGATCTCTGAAAGGCGTTTAGATATCAATAATGTTGCTGTTTGGGTCCAGGATGTGGTTATTCATTCTAATGGATTTTTTTTTGGTATTGAAAATAACCTTTCGTTTAAATGTTTCATGTGACAGGGCTGCTAAAAAAAAAAAAGCCATAAGCGTTTACTAATGCATGAAACCATGTGTGTGTTTATAATATATGGATCTTTTTGTGATTTTGACATTTTCATAATGCATTACTGTGCACATGCATTAATGCGTACACAGCAAAGTGCAACCGCCCTCAAAACGAAAATAAAAAATTCAACCATGAATAAATATTCCCGTTAAATGACACAAATAGTCGACATGCACCTCTTTTCTTGTCACTTTTGCAATAAAATCCATGCTGTCAATGTTTCAATTGGGTCCAAGATGGTGGTGAACGTCTAACAGCCTCCAGAAAACATCTGTCGATCACAGCAGTGGCTTGATCTTAGATCACAGGATATGATTGATCTCTCAGACAGACACTGGTTTGTCTTTTTTCAAACCATTACAAAATCAACTTAGAGAAAGATTTGAAACATTTAGACATGAAATGTTAAAAGTCATGTTTGTGTATTATTCTCTATGTCTATATCATTATATAATATATATATATATGTATGTATATATATTATATAAACTAGCATATTGATGATTCCTTGTTTTTTTCCCCCCCCAATTTGTAAATTCATGTTAAATTTTTAAAACGTGTGTGATTCTTTTATTTTGTTTTTAATAAAAACTGTGACTTCAGTTGGAATGCTGTTCATTTTGTCAACTAGACTAAAAAAATAAACATCGCCAAAAAAAATCGAAATATATTCATATTTTTGTCGTCTAATAACAACTAAAAACCTCGCTCTATAGCCATTTGTGTTTAAATGCTGGAATAAATTCAGCCTAGACATTCAGAAAAAGTTGTCAAACTTGTTCCCATTTGAAAAACTGTATTAAACTAAATTCATATTTTCGTCATCTAATAAAAACTTAACTATAATTTTGTCAGAGAATAAGTCGACTCAAATCTTAAAGACATCTAATCAACAGAAATAGGCCGAAGTTGCGTTTTATTTCAAAGACTGTGTAACGGAGAGTTTCTGTGTATCTCTGTAAGTAAAATACCATTTTTTTTCCTGCATGAAGGCAAAGTTACTTCCAGGAGGTTTTTCTTTTGCAGTGTGAGGAGTCGGACCATGAGATACAAAACACCAGGGTTACATGAACTTCAGGTGCTCCTCACACCTACTGTGAGCTTTGCAGGTAAACCTTTTGGGAGCGGTTCACACGGCTCGGACAGAGAGGGGCGGGGGAGCGGGGGAATAGAACGGTTGGTATGTGGGCAGAGATCTCAGAGATGTTTGCACTGCAACCAACCCCTGGTGCCACTGTTACAACAAGCACGCCCACCACCACCACCACCACCACTACTTAGAGGTAAAGCAGGTGAACACTTTACTTCATACCGCTCCAGCCTGAACTGAAACCCCTTTGTTTCACACGGTTTCTCGTCACTTGTGCACAGAGAAGATATCAAGCAAAGTGTCGCAGTATCTACTGCAGCGCAGGAAGTACGGCAAGAGGGAGAGAGAAAGAGTCGGTTTGGCGTTTGGGAGGGTCACGGTGCACACATGGGAGGCGGGTCACAGGGAAGAAGCCTTTGGAGAGACTCGCTTACCTGCCCTTTGTTCCTTTTGAACCTTTCCCATCAACCCTCTTTATAGTCACTTTTACACTCCTACTCCCCGGTAGCAGAAACAAGAGAGGAGGGTTGGGGAATGCTGATGAGTAGGTGCTGTGCACACAACACCCGCTAACTGTCTAACTCACCATCTATTTACAGCTGCTTTAGAGAAATCAATACAAACTGTAGCCTGTGTTTACAGCCCCAGATGTAACAATAATGTTTAAAATCCACTTGAGGAATGATGTAATGTGGGTTCAAGTAAAATCATCTTAAATGTAGATTTACAGGTGCAGGTTCATCATTTAGAGCAGAAATTGGAATTGGCCCCCAAAGTAAACAAAGCAAAAATGACTCAAAACACATACAAATTTACAATTACACAAGACAACAACAAATAAAGAGAAAAGTACACAAAAACGCCAAAAAAAATACACACCAACAAAACCAAGAACAAAATAGACAAAAAACATAGAGACTTTCTGTATTAATGCACAGATGATGATTTCTGATGATGTGGCTAAATGTTACGGCTATGTAATCTTACTCTTAAAAACAAAAAGAATAGAATTAAGATTGAAACATTACGTTGAAGCTTGTATTATATCGTGAGGAACTGTTTGTTCTTGTTCAAGTGACAAAACTGATGGGCAATTTAAAGTTAAAGGGAAAAAATATGTTATTTTGATGCCTGAAAAGAAATACATTATATGTTGTACAAATTATCTGATTTATACATTTTTTAAAATGACATTTTAGTAAATAAAAAGCTATTCGCTCTTTTGCTCGACATTTAAAGTGTGTTTAAATGCTGGAATAAATGAAGTATAGACATTTAGAAATAGCTTGTCAAACTTGTTCCTGTTTGCTGGTGAAAAACACTGAGGAATTATAAAAGCTTCTTACCCTTCTTTGAGCATGATTGGTGTTTCTATACTCTTCTGATCCCACTTGCCCGATGTTGAAATGAGATCGAGGAACTGTAAACCACAGGGGGAAAAAAAAATCCTCTGTCAATATTTAGGATTTAGACACATTTTTCCTCTTCTTAGTTTAAAACTACAGTAAATAAGTTGGAAACTGGCTGAGCCATAAGTGAAAAAAGAAGAAATCAAACACGTACATTCTTCACAGCATCCGCATACTTCTGCTCATTGAAGTAGTCGTAAAACGCAGCCATGTAAGACTCTTTGAAATTTGCCTGGAGAAAGAAAATAAAAGGTCAACATGACGTGTTTGAATTTAAATGCACGCGAGTGTCTCATAGTCTATAAATATATGAAATAAAACACGTGAAACTCACAGATTTAGATTTGGCAAGACTTCCCAGGGTTTGAATCGTCTTAGAAATGAGGGTGAGCGTTCTAGAGGTGGCGGGATCCTGTCGACAGGAAGTAGTACAAGACAGCAAATAAATAGAAAATAAAGAGAGAAAAGGAAACATTAAACTCTGTAGCATGTAGTAAGTGTGCGTATGTTTCATTTGTCAGACTCACGGGGTGGTGCGGTCGTAGGTGGAAGAGGTTTGGGGACAGGATGGCCGGGGCAAAGAAACGCAGGAAGATGAAACTGCTCACTGCCGTGTATCGGACATCTTGGTCAACTATGGATGAAAAACAAAACAATTCACATAAGATGTTAAATAAAATAAAGAAATATATTTGTGTGTGTATTATAATTAAAATCATTAGAAAACAGAATGCTGAAAAAGGGATTGTTTGTTTACTGTAATGTAAGAAAAGGGGTGGGACTAATACGTTTATACTTCCACCCTCTCAAAAAGTATGTGTGTGCAGTAATATATGTCATTATTGTCTTTTGTTTTCCTTTTTTTTCTGGAGGGAAGCCATCTGCACCAAATCTTTTGTTTATTGTAATATTGTTTCTTGTATTATTGCATTTCCAAATTGTTCGAAAAATAAGATACAAGATTTGTGTAGCTTTTCTTCTTCTTTAGCATCTTCCCACAGTCCACCTACGTTAATTATAGGTTAAAAAAAATACTTAAAAATACATGCATCGCTCCTTGTTTATATTTTTTATGTTTACCAGCTATTCCAAAGTTCTTGCAGTACCCTGAGATGTCCAATAGGGGGAAGCAGAGAATAAGATTCACAATACCTTTTGTGTGCTCCTGGCTTCATATAACAAGTACTAACCAGTACTGTGTGGGCACACAAGGTTTTTTATGAAAAGGCTCACAAATTAACTGCAACAACAAAAAAACAAAAAAAAACGGATGTATTTGTGTGTGTTCTTTTCACTGACAAATATTGTCATGTACTTGCTGCATTCCACTAATGTAAGCCTCAGGGTAAACAAACACCTGGTAGAGAATCACTGCTCTATCGCACACAGCTCTATGTATAGCTGTAGGAGTTTTAAGTGCTTTCTGCTTGTGCATGAAAAGCAGAGGATGAAAGGCCTGTCAGCGAGCAGCAGAAAGTGTCCTTGGACATCTCTGACATTCTATAGCTCATTGTCTTTCACTTCCTGCTCCTCCGACCTTGGAAACGAGTGGCCGCCGACTCTCTCAGAGAGAAGAAGATGTCGCACATGACGGTGGGACAGCGGACGCCGGAGGTCGTGATGACGTTGAAGATGCGGTCCACGTATTGACGGAGGTTTTCCTGAGGAGAGGAGGGGGGGGGGGGTTGGTCAAAAGAGTGGCATAACACGGGACTATTATCATACAACAAAAGTATTGACCTGTCAACCTTACCCTGTTTGTATCCAGGTTCTCTGACTCTTTGAGCTTGACTGGGTCAATTTCACACGGCTTGTGCTCTGTGCAGATCTGGGAGGGAGAAGTAATTTCAAATGACTTTCCTACGAAAACTTAAGCACAGAGAAAAACTTAAAACACCAAGTCAAAATAATTTTGAAGACATGCATAAATATATATATGTGTGTGTGTGTGTTGTGTTTTCGGAGTCAGTTTGTCTATTTTTGTTGTCATTTTGTGTATTTTTTGGGAGTCATTGTGTGTATTTTTTTAATTGTAGTTTAGTCTGTCATCAAAGACATTTTGTGAATTTTTGTTGTCATTTTGTGTATTTTTTATTGTAGTTTAGTGTGTTTTTGGAGTCAATTTGTGTACTGTATGTTTTGGGGGTTTTCGCGTATTTTACTAAATTGTAATTTAGTGTGTTATCGGAGTAATTTTGTGCTAATTTGTTGTGATTTGTACCCTTGTTCTCTGACCTGGATAACCTGGGTCAGAAGTTAATATATATATATATATATATATATATATATATATATATATATATATATATATATATATTTTATTCCTTTTTTTGTAGTTGGATTAATGAACTGATCAAAATAATGGTTTTAAACGTATAGAAGCAGAACTACAGATTGTAACGGTCCAGAAGAACCTACAAATGCTAAAGCTGAATGGTCTATATCACAATTTAACAGATAATCTTCTAAAAAGGAAATTCTATGAACATTTAGCCTGTGTCCTAAACTTTTTGTGACAAAATATTCTGCTAAAGATATAAGAATGAAGAGAAGTGTTCTTATTATTTCTAATATTTGTAAAAAAAAAAGAAAAGAAAAAAAAGAAAGAAAAAAAAGGTCAAACACTGACCCACAAACACTACTTACTCTGGATAATTTAGATTTATTTTATTTTTCATTATTTATTTTTATTTTATTGTATATATTATTTTTATTGAGCTTTCTTGTTTGCTTGCTCTTTGTGTCTTTGGCTGATGTGTGAATTACCCCACAAATGAAAGCATAATCTAATCTAATCTAATAAACATACAAAGAATAAATACCTCATCTATGATAGGTTTGAGTGTGACCTGCAGGTAGTGCATTCCTGCCAGCTTCATGGTCTCATCAATACACTTGGAGGTAAGTGAGTTTCCCCGGAAAATTGTGTTTGGATCCCTTAAAAAAAAAAAGGCAAAGGTGAATCGGATCTGATAAAGAAGGGTTTAATCATTTTTATTTACAGTGCACTTACTGTGTGCGGTTGACCTCAGCATGTGCGATGGCGCTGATGAAAGGCACTATTTTGCCGTAATGAAGAAAAAGACGCACGAGTGGAATGGCAGCCTCCTGCTTCTCCCGACACACCTCACCCAGGATGTGAGCGGTCGACGCCGACACGGGCTGAATGGAGACGACAGAGAGTATTATGGTTTATTGTTATGAGACGCCACGTCGTGGCAAAATCCAGACGAGTTGAGTTGAGTTTACTTACATGTACCTCTACGTTGGCAGAATGCAGCAGCAGATCTCTGAGTGGAGTGTAGTGTTCGGAGGGGAAGACGTGATCTTCGGTGTAAACGATGTTCAGACGCAGAGAGCCGAGCTCTTCCACCTTAACAGACTTCCCTCCGTTCTCTCTTGGCTGCAGGAAATACCTGAAAAACAACAGCATCGTCATAAAAAAAGAGTGTCAACAAAGCGCAAAACTGAAGAACAGACTTCAAAACAAGGGCTATGTTTGTACGTTTCTGTTTTACCTCAGGTGAAAAAGCATTGTTGACTAAAACTCACAATTACAACTCTGGCTCACACATGGCAAAATTCACCTTGATTTTTTTTTAGCTCCACATTTACAGTGTTTTTTGACTGTATTTTGATTTTAGTCACACTTGTTTTAAACAGAAGACTTTAAAGCAGTGAAGCAAAGAGATAACAGAGACGAGTCTGTGTAAGATTTTAAAAGCATTGCAAGAATCTAATGCTGGAATAACAGCAATGGTCCAATATGTTGCTGTAAACAGTGTGGAGTGATGTTTGTTTTCACCAAGACTGGACTTAAAATTTGTGACTCTTTTCATTTAATAAAGCTGTGTAAATTACTCATTTGTTTAAAAAAAAATTCTATGACTCAGGTTTTGGGTGCTAAAGCTAAACAAGGAGACATAGTCATCAACATCCCCTGAACAGAGTAAAAAAAAACGGAAAAAGGGCAATAACTCAGGAAAAACCATACCGTATTTTAAACAGTTTCTGAGAAAAGCTGTCCCCTTTAACTCGGACGGACGGAGCCGAACCTCTATCCCCCTTCACACTTTGTGGCGGGGGATAAAAACAGGCAGGATGATATCGGACCGTTATCGGTATCGGCTAATATAGACTTTAAAAGTAAGTATGAGCCGATACTTATATTGGACCAATACACAGAATCGTTCCATAGATCGGCTTCCTTCCTTGATCAACCAATAGGACTGCAGAGGTGCTTGTAAATCAGCGGCGGTACGAGCCAATCAACAATCAACAATCTCAATGAATTATTCACTGAATTTTCTGATCATTTTTTTTTCAACATACTGTATATAGCTTTGACACAGAATGCTTGGATATTGCAAAAATGTCATTTTTACCCCTCAAATATTATATTTAAGTACGTATAGTAGCTGTTTTACGTGGCACAGGCTGCAGGGATGCTACTTGTTTGGTTTTCTTATTTTGCACAAGGAATGATTACTGATGTTACATCATTTTTAGCTTTGTCTTATGTCCACAGCAGTGGGCCAAGATGATAAAGAGTCTGCATAAAAAGTCCACTACAGAAACTTGATGATCTCTGCAATTAGGCGTGTGAGGGTAAAAAATATCGGTTATTGGCCAAATCAGCTGTAAAATATAGACATATATCGGCCAAAACATCCAATATCGTGCATTACTATTTACTAGTTGTCTGATTCACACAACAGCATGTTTATTTAGTCTCTCCGCGGGCATTTATAAATCTCTGCAGTAGCCCGTTAATAATCCACACAGTGTGGGTCAACTTTGCCCTGCTTGGTGCCCTTTAAAGCTGTAAAGCGAGTGGAAACCAAAATACATTGTTTCAGTTCACTTTTCCGTCCTGGGTGTCAAATATTTTTGGAATTCTCGATTGTGGCTAGAAGCACAGTCAAAGATCAGGAAACAAATCCACGGGCGACTTCTGCTATTTTCAGAACATGCACCACAGGCACCTCAGGCACCTCAGGAGGTTCACTCCCCACGGGTGAGCAGGCCTCCCTGGGTGCTGCTCACAAACACAAACACACAAACAGGAGGTTGGGCCACTTGAGTTTCAAAACAGCAGATATTAATATTTATCCAATAAACACAACACAAAAAAAAGCCCATTTTTTTATTTATTTATTTTTTTCACTGTTGCTAGCATTGGCCCTGTTATTGCTATGGCAACATGCTATTTCAAGACCCAACAACAATGAAACCCTAACCCGCACAGCTGCAGCTTTCTTTCAGAGGAAGAAAAAGAGCATAAAGACGAGACTAAGACTAGTGACACGGTCTAAAATGGAGTGAATGTAAAGAGATGACGCGTCGCCTCACCAGGCATCGTGAACTCCAGCCTGGCTCAGAACCCGCAGAGGAACCCGTACGCCCCCCAGGAACTCATCTCCAAACTTCAGATTGCTCGCGTTCCACAGATCCACTCTATTAATCATAAATAAATTAGGAAATGAATACAATCAAATGAAAGAGAAACTTTTTTTTCAGATTCTTTCTGATCCGTTGCTGGCTCACCTCAAGGCAAGTTTGTCAACGTCCTCTTCCTCAACATCAAACTGCCGCTTTGTGTAGCTTAGAGGTCGCGTCACCTAGAGATGGACACGAGGGGGAAAAACAACCTCTGGTTACATGTTAACTGAGAGCAGGGGTCACCAACACGGTGCCCGCGGGCCCCAGGTAGCCCGCATGGACCATGTGAGGGGCCGTCAGGAGCTCTAGTCACCAATGAGCTCCATCTAAAATCTGATTTACTTTCCAGGATCTGAACTCACAAAGATAAATGCATATGAAAGATGTTAGTACTTAGTAAAGTTAAATACTACAGTATGTGATAACGTGTTAGTATTAAATTAACCATCTTTAAATGTTTATTTTCAACAGAAACATTGTGACAAATGTTTTTAAATGCTGCAGATTTGGTTTATGAGCTGTGGTATGTTATATATAATAACAATGCAAATAAAATGCATTTTTTTTTTTTTACAAATTTTACATGTTTTACGATGAGTTAAAAGTTGTTTGTTTGTAGCTAGTGAAATCGCAACATATAAATAATAATAATAATAATAAATTAGGAGAAATAAAGTGTTGAATTTCTGACCTTTTTCAAGTGCTTGCTATAGCATTCCTTATTATCTCACCCTCTAATTAAAGTGAAACAGAGAAAATGTATTTAAGAAGCACTTTTTAAACTGGTAGCCCTTTAGACTATACAGTACCTATGAAGCAACTCACAGTTTCAGAAAAGTTGGTGACCCCTGATTTCAGAATCAGAAAGGATTTTATTCGCCATGTACATTTTAAAAACAGTACAAGGAATTTAACTCGGTCGTTGGAGTGAAAGACACACATCAACACACCAGGGCGCCATTTATTTATATATTTAGATGAAAGGTGGGACAAAAACAGGTGATGGGGAAAAAGGCATGTTTGAAACTGAATTCCCTATTGGAGAAGACAGTGTGAAACCAGGAAAAAAACACCTTGACAACATGTAGAACATTGCGACAGAAACCAACAGACACAGACGGCCAACGAAGGCTTTGAAATATAAACCCTTAGCTCCGTTTCTGAAGACAACCAGATGACGCGTCTATCAATTTTAAAATTACCGCAACATGACAGAAACAATTCATTAAAATGATGTTTCTAAACACAAATTGGGTCAGAAATGAATCGTATCATAGCAGCAAAGCTTTCCCTCACCGTAAGCTTTTGTACGATAAAACATGATAATCTGTAAAAAAAACGATTTGCGTGCTGCCGGGACTGGAATGCCACGGGCCGTGCAGTAAATAAGTTGGTTTTGTGGGTTGGAAATCAATGGGCAATATTGTTTGAATCAATCATGCTCTTGTCCTTCTCTAAAGCTGCAGCAAGGAGGCCGAGGAAGGCGCGGAACCAAAAATGTGAATGCAGCGCTGCTGTGACTCAGGGGTTAACGTGGTTCAGTGTGAAAGAGCTGCATGCATAAGAACTGTCTATGAAAGAAGTTTACACACAAACACAAAGTACCTCAAAATAGAAAACCTCGTCAAACTGAGGATTGTTGGTTTTCCTCTTCACCTTTGTTTTCTTGGCTTCTGACCTGAAAGGGTTGGAAAGGGAGATAAGGTCACACTCAAACATTCATCTAAAGGTAATTATCTAGAACTATACAGTGATTGGTGATGCCTTGGTGGGAAAAAAAATGACCTTGAGGGTCCCAACAAGGACACGGCAGCATAGGGATCACATTGGCCGTTAACGATGGGAAGACCTTGGCACTCCAAAACTCTGCAGAAACACAAATGAGCACATTGATAGACACACTAATAAACATAAATGGTCAGTGCATGTTTTGGTCATTGGATTTTTTTGTTCAGAAAACAATTATTATCATCACTATTTATTTTTTTTAAATCAACAAAATTGAGCGATTATTTCATATTTCATTATTATTCATTATTATTTCATATTTTTTCACCCTCTTTTTTCTATTTTATTTTATTTTGCAATGTGTGTGTGTATGTGTGTGTGTGTGTGTGTGTGTGTGTGTGTGTGGGAAAAATTAATTAGTAAGAGATCCCATTAATTCTATAATTCTAAAAGATGTCATGGAACATTAAAGGAACTTATTAGACTCATACACTCTTGACAGTGTATGAGTCTAATAAGTTTTTCCTTTGTGGGATATTAATATTAGCTTTTGATTTCCACTTTATGAGTATAGTTTAGGGCTGCAAGTAGGAATGAGCTCTCTGGTGGTAATGGGGTAATAGATAATAAGTCTCCAAGCAATAATGATAATGATGAGTCTCTTTATAAGAGTGAGAAAGGGATAAAAAATAAAAAAAAAAAGTTATAAAATAATCATGTGAACTAAACAAATCAATATCCATATTTTATCAACATCTCTGCCCACAAAGACAAAAACTGTCCATAATGAATGCATGTTACATTATTCCTAATAGTCCAGATGGCACGTTCACATCAGGAAAACCTAGTGATCTATTCTATTTCATTTTTTATTTGTTTGAGCTGGGTTTGCTAAAAAAATCCTTTATTTTGTCTTACTTTCACTGTTACATCATCAAGGTGAGATCTCCCAAAGGAAAGTTTAACACTGAGATTCTATCGATTTTGCACCACATTAAGCTACATGCGGTGTTTGTGTGGTTAGTAACAACGTCTTTAAATGTGTGTTGTTGTAAAGGTACACAACTTTGTTTGTTTGTCCCATGACATCATAGTGGAAGAGGATTAGCACTGAGAGGGACAACCCAGCAGGACAAATCACTTCCTGTGTGTCATGGTGATGCACTCGTACTCACACAGCCACAGCCTGATGAGTTCCACAGCAAATCACAACACATGCGCACACACACACGCATACACACGCCCTAATAAGGAACAAGGAGGAGTTTGGTTTAAGCATCTCTAATGCCAGAGAGCTTCCTGTCCAGTAAGCTTGTTTATGTAACCTTGCTTGGCCCACAATCTAGCTTTTCTATCTATCTATCTATCTATCTATCTATCTATCTATCTATCTGTCTATATCTATATCTATATCTATAAATCTATCTATCTATCTATCTATCTATCTATCTATCTATCTATCTATCTATCTATCTATCTATCTATCTATCTATCTATCTATATCTATATCTATATCTATATCTATCTATATCTATATCTATAAATCTATCTATCTATCTATCTATCTATTGTATCTATCTACTGTATCTATCTATCTATCTATCTATCTATCTATCTATCTATATCTATATCTATATCTATCTATCTATATCTATATCTATAAATCTATCTATCTATCTATTGTATCTATCTACTGTATCTATCTATCTATCTATCTATCTATCTATCTATCTATATCTATCTATCTATATCTATATCTATAAATCTATCTATCTATCTATATCTATCTATCTATCTATTGTATCTATCTACTGTCTCTATCTATCTACAGTATCTACTGTATCTATCTATCCATCTATCTATGGTATCTATCTATCTATCTATCTATCTATGGTATCTATCTATCTATCTATCTATCTATCTATCTATCTATCTATCTATCTATCTATGGTATCTATCTATCTATCTATCTATCTATGGTATCTATCTATCTATGGTATCTATCTATCTATCTATGGTATCTATCTATCTATCTATCTATGGTATCTATCTATCTATCTATCTATGGTATCTATCTATCTATCTATCTATGGTATCTATCTATCTATCTATCTATGGTATCTATCTATCTATCTATCTATCTATCTATCTATCTAAGGGACTTTCTTCTCTGCCCACGTTTCCTGTCGAAAACAATTTCCCTCAAAAAAAGGAAGTACATGACATTACCTAACCCTCCACTTCACACAACGAATCACAAATATAAAGTGGAAGTGACTATGAGTCAGTGTGATTGAAGGGTGAGGGACGACATTACTGTAAATGAGGACAGGAAGTTCATCTGTTTGGCTTTGGTTCATTTTGTTTTCAGTAGTGAAAAAAAAAAAAAAGGAATAGAGAAATGTGATGCACATTTCAAAGGACATTTTTAAAAATAGCTTACTGTAACGACATGAATTCTGGGATTATAAACTAAAGTTATTTTTTTATATCTTAGGTCCTGCACCGTAGAGAACTGGCTTTTAAAAGCAACACTTTTTTGTGACTGAGGACATTTACAGAGAATATCCTGTAGGGACTAATATCTGTCATTTATTGCTTGAATATTCTCGGTGCCTTACATAATGTATGTATCATTTATACATAAAAGTGCACATTAATGTTGACATTTCTTTCTTTTTCCGCCTAAAATCTGCGACTCACTTGAGATCAAACTAGTCTGAATTTGGCCCCTGAACTAAAATGAGTTTGTGCAAACAGTTTCATATTTTGATATATTTTGTCACCAATCTAATTCCCAAACATTTGCTAACACCAGTAGTTTCATGTGGGAATTCCTTCATACTCCTCAAAAAGGATGTTCATAGTTGGCATCATTTATATTTATCAGCAAATCTACATCCATCCATCCATCCATCCATCTTCAAACCCGCTAATTCCCATTTATCAGGGTCACGGGGGTCTGCCGGTGCCAATTTTCCGGCTCTCATTGGGCGCTGGGTGGGGGTACACCCTGGACAGGGCGCCAGTCCATCGCAGGGTGACATAGGCAGACAACCATTCACTCTCTCATTCACTCCTATGGGAAAATTAGGGACTCCAATCAACCTTACCAGTCATGTTTTTGGATGGTGGGAGGAAGCCGGGGAGAACATGCAAACTCCACACAGAAAGGACCCAGGTGTCCACCCCAGGGCTTGAACCCAGGACCTTCTTGCTGTGAGGCGGACGTGCTAACCACTATGTAAATGTTAACTGGATGAAAACCTTTAAAGAGAGTTTGTAACAATTAAAAACGCAGGTCCAACTATGCACTAGGAAGGTGTAAAGCATAAAGCGACTTGTTATGACAGTTAAAACTAAAACTAAAGAAACCCCAAACACATTCAAGCAAATGTGCCAACTCAGCAAGGAATGAATGAATGAATTCAATTTGAGTGAACGATGTGTTGGAATGCTGAATGGACTCTCTGCCCCTTTCTCACACACGTGTCTTTCTAGAGAAATCTGACGGGTTGACCTCCTGGTCTCTGCTTTAAGCTTCTTAACCACAATGTGCTCTGGGAACGGAGCCAGGCTGGCTCATCACCAGCCTTTACTTCTGCATGTTAGTAAGGCTGGAAAGCACACACACACACACACACACACACACACACACACACACACACACACACACACACACACACACACACACACACACACACACACACACACACACACACACACACACACACACACACACACACACACACACTTTCAAAAATAATCTCTGAGCATCTCACTGATCTTTGCTCAGTGTTGCCGATCGCATTCAACGATCAGCACATTTCATGAAATACTTCATATTTCTGCTCTCACACATAAACACGGTTTTAGGCAGAATCGCAACATTTTTGCTTTGTTTCAAACATTAATAAAGATGGACTGAAAAACAAAATCTGTAACCTTCAAAACTCCCAGTCTCAAGATTGCAACACGAGCCCGGCCTGTGACGAGCCATGCATCAGTGAAGTCTGGCAAAGTTTACAGCTTAGTGAACTAGAAGAATACAAGAAGAAACGTGGGTTTGATCACTTTCTGTGAGCAATTTGCATGTTCCCTTTATGGACGAGTTCAGGGTTCTGCAACTTTTACTCTCAAAGGAACCATTTTGCCTCATCTCGCCTGGTTTAAAGTCCTTCTGGAGTCGAAAAAAATACCATCTCAATGAAAATAATACAGTTTATCAAATTCTATACGGTTAAAATAATGTCGAATAATTTTACAAGTTATTGGATTTGATGGGCTACAAAAATAAGCTACAACGTGATAACACATGATTATGTCGGTCAACATATGCTAATTTCTCATTTCTTGCAACATATCAAGCATGCATATTAAGCTGGCATGTTGACGGTGAAACAAATACAATCTCTATTGTCTTCCAGAACAGTCTTTTTGTTAGTTTAATTATCTTATCAGGGATTTAAAACTTAAGGTTAGCCACAGGTGCAAGAAAAGATGATGATCTGGAGATGTTGCAGGAGGTGAAGTAGGAAGATGGATGTGATTTATTTTTAGGTTAACAAATTGTTTTATCAGAATTTTATTTGAAGTTAATGTCATTAATCATGAATATCCTCTGTAAAAAATAACAATGCATTATTTTAATATTTTTTTTTAAAGCTACAGGGAGCCATTGCAAAAGAGTCAAAGAGCCACATGAGGTTCCAGAGCCACAGGTTGCAGACCCCTGGATGAGTTATTTTGGAGCTACAAAATCTCTTTGCTTGAAGTGCAAGGACTTTTAAAAACACAATTTTTTAAATTGGTTTTAAAGAATTGTAAATTTCTTGTAAAAAAAACTTTAATTCTGTTTATCAGAGCAAGAAAAAAGGATGAGCTTTTGACAATAATATTTATATTATCGTAACTAAACAACAGTAGGATCTTTAAATTTACCACAGGAATGACTGCTCTGCACAGGTTTACATTGGTACCATTTCAATTTTAAGTCCACCAAAATCAACTGTTTTAAGTCATTAATCGATGGATGGATGGATGGATGGATAAATGGATGGATGGATGGATGAACGGATGAATGGATGAAGGATGGATGAATGGATGAAGGATGGATGAATGGATGAAGGATGGATGCATGAAGAACCATAAATAACACAAAACTGTTGATACTCTGAGCAACGCAGTGGTTTTTGTGTGTTTGTGTGTAATCTGTTAGTGTGTAGCTCCCGCAAGTGATGCTCATTAGTGTGTGTCCATACGTGTGCATGTGTGTGTGTGTGTGTGTGTGTGTGTGTGTGTGTGTGCTGCCTCACCGTGTGGCCAGTTTGTGGTTGATGACTCCACTGTCTGTGATGACTTCACTCAGACGCAGCTCCAGGTGCACTTTACCCTGCAGACACACACACACACACACACAGACATTTTTTTTTAAGTAATGAATTTTCAAAATAAAGCACCATGACTGAAAGCTCGGGTAATAATAAGTGTTTCCACTTTCGACGTGTAATTGTAAGCACAATTTTCCGAATAGCAGTCCCAATAATTCAATCTGAAGCTTATTGTGGGCATAACGGCCGTACAATAACAGATCTGGTAGTAGACACAACCTCACCGTACCCATTATAGTGAGTGTAATCAGGGTACTGAACACAGTAATCACACCCTGTTCCATTGTTTCAGTCACTCTTCAATGTGCAATATATATATATTTATTCCCATTGCTGCTATAATGTTCTCCTATTGTACATTTTATTTCATTTTTTATTACTTTTATTTCATATTTTTACGAGCTCATTGTGTTTTTATTTTATTATACTGTATACTCTTTTTTTTCCTTCTTCTTTTCTTTATACCTGTACTCTTGCACCACCGGAGTTGTCCTTTGATTTCGTTGTACATTGTGTATGATGACAATAAAAGCCTATATTCTATTCTTCTATTATAGCTTAATATAGCTCTAATTATACAGTTATACAATGTGCCAAAGACAGAAGCTGCAACAGCATTAAAGTATGAAGCTAGATCTAAAACTATTAAAGCAAGTAGTTGCATTCCTCCTTCAACGTGCACACACGCGCACACACACACACACACACACACACACACACACAAAGATGGAAGGCGAAAAACTCCAAAAAAACTGTGGTGGGGAAAGAATTTTTTTTTTTTTTAAAGTATTTATTTATTTTCTTTAAACTCGAATTTGCTAAATAATTTTTCTTTTTATCTACAAAGTCGATAAATCAAATAAATCAATTTTTTGCCCAGCCCTAGCAAAGGGGATACACGATTGGGAACCAATATTGATCTATTGCAAGGATTTTCTAGTGTTTCCTCAAAAACAGTTTAACTCATGCATCGTTTGAAGTAATTTCACTGAAACTGTGTGCATACATTTTAAAATTATGAAAAATATTTTACTGTTGTGCCCTCCCCCCCTACGCACGCACACACACACACACACACACACACACACACACACACACACACACACACACACACACACACACACACACGCACACACACACACACACACACACACACACACAATTAGACTAGCTGTGAGCAAAAAGGTCACACTGAAGTTATTTTTCCTCTGGAGTGATTGGATTAATGACATAATGACAGTGTAACGGTGCAGCTGTCCATTAATGAGCAGCATCAGCATGCAAACTCACAGGCGTGACTCTTTCTGGGCTCATTCACACAGAAGGAGCACACACACACACACACGCGCACACACACACACACACACACACACACACACACACACACGCACACACACACACACACACACACACACACACACACACACACACACACGGCCCCAAACAATGTGTCCTCTATTGCACAACAGAAGAGAGACACTCTATCTTCCTACTTCATTTGATCATCTCTTTCACTTTTCTCGCACACATCCTTCCTCTGCCCAGCTCCTCTCATGAATGTGTCTCTGTTTCAGATCCTTTCTCCAGGGCCACACACACCCATTTGTCTGCAGATGTTTTGTTCACTCTGTCTTATACTCTTTGCTCGTGTGTGTGTGTGTGTGTGCATGCGTGCATTTGTGTGTGTGTGAATCGATGTGTGGGTGACTCACACTACTGAGCCGTCAATTGTAGGGAGAAAAAAAAAATTGTGGAAGTGTTGAATCTGCAATTTGTGAACCCTATCACCCCTCCTATTATCCTCAAATATTAGATACATTTTACATTTTACATTTTACCCCTGGGGTCAGTCTGACCCCAAGGGTAAAATGCCACCAGAAAATGATTATCAGAACATTGTTGACCAAGTTTTTGTGTCAGGCACTTCTACATAATACAAAAATAATCCCTTCATAATTAGGGTTGGGCATCAATCCGTGTATCATTCGTTCATTCGTGACCCGGAAGTGAAGCGTTAAACATTCCGAGATGTCTTTAGCTTTGCAACACTTAAGAGTCTCTAAATCCTCCGAAATGTCCGTGAGGAGGTTCTGTGCCCAACACCAGCTACATTGTAAAGGACAGTTTGAAGCAGCGATCTTGTCATGCCGAACTGCCGTGAGCATAGCCGTTAGCGTTGGATGAGAGTACACTTCCGGGTCACGTACTTTGGCAAATCGGTAATGGAGAAAACGAATAAAGCTGTTCGTTTTCCGTTTTTCGTTTTGTGTCCCGAAGCAAAAGAGCTTGAATTTGAAAAACAAGGCGTTTTCCGTTTTTTCATTTTGGTTTTGGAAACAAATATCAAATCATGAGTGTTTTTTTTTTTTTTTTTTTTCGTTTTTCATGTTTTTGTTACATATTGAAAAACGAATGAACGAATGATACACGGATTGGCATCGTTAGGATTTTAACGATTCCGATTCTGAATTTCCATTCATGTTCCAAACGATTCCTGATTTCGATTCTTTGAGTTGTTCGTGTCAACAGGTCACATATTTCAAAGGATATTGCTGCTGTACTGTAACTAGGGTATTCAATTACAAAGGTCCCTCACTGTAACTGTAAAACTGAAACTTGCAGAAATAACACTACAAGTTGGCAGCAGTCTAAAAAACAAAGAACTTCAGCTCAGGCAGATGCATATGAAACAAAATAAAACAAACTCAAACCCTGGAGCAGTCATGTGACAAAATCAATCAACAGTTCTTCAAGCGACAACAACCCCCGACCGTCACTGTCAGTAGAGCCGAGGCAGTGGCCCCTCCCTCCCGCTACAGTGAGACGGCTGCAGCGGAGGTCTGCAGCTAAGCACACACACACACACCTTTCCCTGGTAGCCCCGTCACTGGAGCGATGAAGTGAGGGAGTGGCCAAAAAGCGCCACTATGTTCAAGCGACTCAACACGGGCGATTGAAGCGACTGCAGTCGCTACAGTCGCGTTCGATGAGAACGAACCTTTATACA